>NC_083619.1:3754773-4370743 GCF_963584025.1 Labrus mixtus
ACTCTTAGGCATGGCAGCCCACACACTTTAGAATGAATCCTTAATGTTGATGACTGAGTCATGAAACCTAATGGTCCTTAAACCTCAGAGAGTGCACAGACTTTCAGATGGTTTCAATACAAATCAGACGACCTCAAGAGCTTCAAAAATACTTGAACGAGTGCCCATGATATGAATTTGAAACAAGTCAAACATTTGTACTCCTCTGGCAGATATTTCCACTTAAAAGCTTCTTTTAGGACTCAGTGACGAGGATGAGATCTGAGACTTCTTGGCTCCCTTCTTGTCCGACTCCCAGCTCAACCACAGTCCATGATTTGTCATCTTAGCACTCAGCCAACTAATGAGTCATTCAAACAGCAACATCCCTATCAGCCCTGCAGCACCACTGTGGCCACTGTACTGTTAGTGAATATATATATCTGACTTTAAATAATCAGATCTGAAGATGATACTGTATGCACACCAGCTGCTAACAGCTCAATCCCATTAGGCTTGAACAAGAAGTCTTAGCACACCTGCAGTCAACGCCGTCCTGTCTCATATTAGCTACTCACAAACTTGTAGTGAGCCAAATGTTATGATCATGCAAGTCTATGTTTTTAACAGAAAATTTGACATTTCATGAGATTCTTATTTGAATCAAATCCAGCTACCTATGATCTCTGTTTTGATTCTATCCACTTTGTCGATGTTAGCAGGAGCACAAATCAGACTGTGTTTGGTAAATCCTGGACAGATTACATCATCTTTAAAAAAGTTAATGAAGCCAACGCCATGTCACCAGCTGATTTGTGGACTCTAGATTTATTTGTCCCGGTATTTCTCGTTCCTTGTTTCTGGATCTTGGAGTACATCTGGAAGGCTTGTGTTGGGAAAGGGGTTAGCAAGAAAGCTATCAGCTAATGCTAGCTAAATACACAGGGTTTATTTTTAATCTGCTGTTGCTTAAATTAATTTGAACACTAATTTTGTCTGGCATACTAAACGTTTGGTACAAACAAACCATGAATAAAATCATGTAACTGAGTGTGTTCTACAACAACAAACCCCTCAAAATGCATTTTGTTCAGGGCCCAGTGACGACGTCATAAACTCTGCTCTTTCATAAATGACTCCTGATGGAATGATTATTGACAAGATAAATATCATCATGTATTTAAAGAA
The DNA here is from genome assembly GCF_963584025.1 of Labrus mixtus. Taxonomy (NCBI): domain Eukaryota; kingdom Metazoa; phylum Chordata; class Actinopteri; order Labriformes; family Labridae; genus Labrus; species Labrus mixtus. The sequence continues at coordinate 3,755,941 of NC_083619.1, forward strand.
GACTTGGGACAACTACATAAACTCATTTTTTTCCTGCTGAGGTAATACATGAGTTAGGGAGCATTAGGGAGTTAGGATCATTTTCTCATCCAGATCAATCAAGCCCTTTTCACACATTCTGCCCTCCTGAACATTTCCTGACATTGTCCGGATGAGCTGCGTTTGTAAACTCAACTGGATACATTTTTTTCAACCCAACTTTCTCCGGTAATGTTTCCTGCCAGTCCCCCACTCCCAGGGAAAACTCTAAAGTTGGGGTGAGTCGACGTGTAAGGGAAATATTAAGAAAAGATACCCTGTGAGCGAGTGAGCAGGGTTGATAAGTTTAAATCAAACAACTGCTGGGATCTGGGTGCACATAAAGAGGATGTTTTGTACTTTTTTTTGTTTTGTATGCCAGTATGTTTTTTTTCTCCCCTTTTTTGTTTATAGCATGAATCGTGAACCCTGTTGCTTCCTCTGACTTCTTGAATATGTTGAAAACCATGTGGCAACCTCCGGTGTTGAAAAATGAAGCTAATGCTGAAGTGCAAAATGCTGCAGTTCGTTGAGGGTCCGATTGAGTCTGGCTCCAGGATCACCAAAAGTCACATACTGTACAATGCACGCTCAAAGAAAATTATTTTTTACATAATTAACATGTTTACAGCCTGGTACGAAAAACAATATCGGCCATTAGTTATTGTCCTCATGGGCACACAATGTACAGGGGGTGCATTTTTTATACAACGCATCCGTTTTGATTTTATGAATTAAGAATGTTATCCATAATTAGGCGCGTCGCTGAAATGATTGACAGGTGTGCGTGAAAATAAGCTTAAAACCCGCCTCAGCTCCAGCTCTCAGCCTGTCGTTAGGTTGACTGAAAGTTAGACTGAGACAGCATTTCCAACATGGCGGCTGCTGCTGATGAGCCTCCAGAGCCCCCTGCTGGAACAACTGGGTGACATCACTCAGGCTTAGTCCATTTGCACCCCCACCCCAGTCCAGCCAGGGAAAATCTCCAGAATGGGAGAACAGGGTGGTAGACATGATTGAAAGAAAATGTCAGGGACAGGCTGTCTGTAGTATAATGTTCTATACATTACAGTGTAAGTGTGAAAGGCAGCAAGAACAGTTACCCCCCCTGGAAAAAATGGTTGAGGATGAAGGAAACTCCACGTTGGCTTCACATTTCAGGTGCAGAAGCCATTTTAAATTATCTTCTACAGTTTAAATATAAATGTAAAGATAAAGCAGCTCAAAGGATGTCAATGCACTTAAAGCTCATTTATGACACCTCATGAAGGATCATCTTTGCACTACAGCACAGTTCAGCCACAACATTTATTAAGAAAAGAGGCTGAACTTCTTGAAATATTTGGTGCAGGACAAAATGAGCCTCAGGTTGAGAAATGAAGCAGAACTAAAGGTTTGCCCTTCCTGACATGGAGGACAGAGGAGCTTTTGGTTTCCCCATGCATTTCTCAGAGCATTTCTCAGGTTTATTACAGCTCTTCATCGCAGCGGAGGCATGAAATCTCCTCACAGCTCCCACATTACAGCAAAGTGAAAGAGTGTGCACTCTACTACATAACTATCAAATACAAAGTCAATCAAGGTACGAGACAAGAGACGAGGAGATATGAGATGTGATTGAGACGCAAAAGGAAAGAGGAGAAAAGATTCAGGGACAGATTTCTAACAAGGACAGAGATAAAGCTGGAAAAAAGGAGGGGAGATCCTGCCTGGTCTCAGATTATAGATCTCATTGATCGCTACTGATTGTGACATCCACCCCGACCATCAGACAAGACATGACAACATGTCCATCTGTAAGCTGTTATGTAAATGTATGTATGTTTGTAGCACTGTTACTGTTTTTACTATTTTATAGATTGCACATCCAGTATGAAGTCTAAGAACATGATGCAGCTGTTCCACTGTGGGGTTTATTTAATCTAAAAGCATTTTATGTCAAATCAACGATCTCCATGATCAATGCTCTGAAATATATTTAGGGAATCTTGCAGCAGTCGTTAAAGTTTGAATGCAAACAGCACAGAGAGTTGATTGTTTATGTCCCTACACCCAAATAACTAAAGACCAACTATATATTTTTACTTATGAGACAGAAAGGTCCTTGCATTTTTGTGCTTATAATAAAGTTATAAGCAAAAGAAACTTTAGAATTGACCCCTCATTTGACTGGAAAAGCTCATGACCAACAGGTACAACATATACACATGTTGATGATGCGAGTCCTGCACTGACTTGTGGTGTATTCACACATGCATAAAACGGAAATTTATGAAAACTATTTCTCAGAAATCTCAGAATGTGACAGCAAAATGACAGATTTTCTTTTTCCCAACTTTCCCCTTGTATAAGCCCCCTTGTTAAATGTCCCAGTGAAGTCAGGGTGAGTCATTGTTGACACAACAGGAAGTATTCAGGAGAGTCCATCCAATCAAGCTAGGAGGCCGGCTTGATGACTTGTGCACATAGTGAAGCTGATTCATTTGTATGTTCTTCACCACTCTTTCATTAAAACTGTAAATGCTAGGGCCCGACTGATTTTTGGGGCCGATAGCCATACGATATCTGGGAGAAATAAAATTCCCATACCTACAGAATATATCAGCTGAAGACATTTCATTGGTCTCTATTCCTTCAAACTTGTCCTAATAATTACACAACAACAACAAAGCCTCAAGTGTCATCTCCTCAGGACTTGAAGCCCAAGAAAGACTTATTCATGTTGGTGAGGTGTCAGATGTCCACCCAGACCCTTCTTGTCAGAGGGGCTTGGCACAAACCATTAACCATCTTCAGATGATTGTAGTTACAGTCAAAGACAAATGTAACGTTTTGTATGTGTGAATGCCGGAAAAATCAAAACTGGACCCAGAAAAGGAAACCAGAACCATCTTTAAAGAAAAACTATGGCCTCCAGAGATCATTTTAAACACAGGTAGGAAACCCCTCCCCCACCCTCTCTTTTTCTAAAATAAGTCTGTCACCTGTCCTTAAATCATATAGTTTCATTCTTGTGACACATAGAAGCTCCTGAGTAAGCTCCATTCATAAAGAAGACTGTAAGGATTGTAGTTGAAGACCCCCGACCCTGATCCAGTGGTTCCTACAGGGCTCCCCTTTGGTAGATGAAAATGTCTCCGTGAGGCATGCGAGTTAGTGCTGTAATGCATGTGAAGTTAAGGAACTGGAATATATAACATCCGAGACACCCTGTGGTCAAACATCTGCTGTCTCCTCTGCAGTATTTGACAGGGACACCCATCTCCCCTACACGGAGCGCAGCCTGCAGGCCTATATAGTCACCAGCTTTAAATAGACACACACACACACACACACACACACACACACACACACACACACACACACACACACACACACATGGCTGGAGGATGCGTCCCTGCTTTTGGTGATCATTATCATACCAGCTGTGCATGGGCACATCAAAAAGTACATGAGACGATACGACAGTCTGACGGTTTATCACAAAGGATTAAAACAAAACAAACACGCAGCCCTGTTCGATGTGCCATCTGTGTTTAGCATCATAACTATCAAACCAATCACCAAGATCTCATCTCTCTGGATCCATGCAGCTAGATCCCTCTTCCTGTGAATGTCATCTCATTAACATGTATGAGGCTGTATTAGGTCATTATTAAACAATGTTACGTAAGCCATGACCGTTTTTATTTTGGTGACATAATGGCCATGTGAGGTGATCTGAGGAGCCGCATGATATAAACCGATCTGTCAAAAAAAATATATATATATTTTTTTGTCTTTGTGTATTTGCTCTCGCTTTAGTTGTCATGTCTGTTCACCTTATCACCAATAATAAATAAATGGTACAATAACCTGGTCATCATTCATTGTGTTTTTTGAAGGAGAAGCACACTTGAATTTTCAGCAGTAGACTGCTTGAGTTTGTCAGTGTTTGCTTCATCAAGTCACTTCAACAACTTTATAGTGAAGCCTGATTGTGACTTCTACGTTGGATCTACACCGTCATGAGCACTACACACTGGTTGCGTTGGTGTGTCGGTGTAGCTTTGCAACACTAACAAACGCTCGTTCGCAGTGCGACGTCTATGCTAGTGACATCACCAGTTTCAGGTTTCTGCCACATTCTCTGCATGTTGGTGGAAAGGTAACCATGGTGACTGAAACCGACTGAGTGTATTATATGTCAGAGTTGGAGATGATAAATATTGAGCAGCAGTTGATTATTCTGAAATTATCGCCAAGAAATAAAAGAGAGGAGACATCAGAGGAGATGGAAGTGGGAATGCTGTAAATGCAGGAAATACCTGGAACATTTCATTTTTGAGGAGTCCAGCTACGAACATAAAGGCATAAAGTCTCGCTCTAGTCTAAAAGAAAAAAAGCAGAATAAGTCACTCTTTCAAAATTACATCAGAATCAAACCCAATCAGGGGAAATTTAGAATCTAGATTCACACTTAGGACCTCCAGCATAAGAGGTAAGAGAAGACTCTTTACTCTGCAGCCTCTACCATCAGTGTGTGAGTGTGTATGAATGGATGAGTTAATACTGATGGACTCTTTACTCAGCAGCCTCTACCATCAGTGTGTGAATGTGTATGAATGGATGAGTTAATACTGACGGACTCTTTACTCAGCAGCCTCTACCATCAGTGTGTGAATGTGTATGAATAGGATTAGTTACTTCTGATGGACTCTTTACTCAGCAGTCTCTACCATCAGTGTGTGAGTGTGTATGAATGGATGAGTTAATACTGATGGTCACTTTACTCAGCAGTCTCTACCATCAGTGTGTGAGTGTGTATGAATGGATGAGTTAATACTGATGGTCACTTTACTCAGCAGCCTCTACCATCAGTGTGTGAATGTGTAGGTGTGACCTGCTGTGTAAAAGCGCTTTGAGTAATCAGAAAACTAGAAAAGCGCTACACAAGCTGAGGTTAATTTCCCTGACACTCTAAAAAAAAACCACACTCATCAACTTTGGAAAAGAAAAGACAGGGACAGATGACACCAGCTGGACCAAACGTCATTGCAAGGGGTCTGATTGGTCAGGGAGGAGAAAATGTGTAGGAGCTAAACAGCTTTTTTTGGAAAGCAGGTTTTCATATAAAAGGAATTTACTCAGCGTATTGTTGATATCTCACCCTCTCCTGCTTTGATTTTCTTTTCTTTTTGTGTGTCTTGTGAGTTACCCTTACGTAAGGAAGGTGAAGGATTTGAAATCATCAGCAAAGAATCTACAAGTGCGAGGGAAGAGAGCTGCTGCCAAACTCCATTTCCCTCCAGCTCAGGACTGTTGCGTGACAGCTAGGCTAACATTCAACTCATTGGACCAGACTCTGCCTCTGGCAGGCTGCTAATTTTGTGTTTGTGTTTGTGTTTGTGTGTGTGTGTGTGTGTGTGTGTGTGTGTGTGTGTGTGTGTGTGTGTGTGTGTGTGTGTGTGTGTGTGTGTGTGGTAATGATAATGATGCTAATACAGCACTAGCTGTCTCCAGGCTGACGCAGCACAACAATGACAGGAAGAAAAGAGAGAGCGACAGAACTGGTGGAACAACGACTGACAGAAACAGTGACAAAGAATGGGCAATAGGAAAATGTAAATATAGATTTACCATAAATAAAAGTCAAAATAACTAACTAACCTGAGAGATACAGAAATGGAGAGACAGTCCTAAAGTTGGTTTACATCAGGACCGTTAGCTGATCTTCAAACTGCAGACACACTCTTCTGTCTGTTTTTCTAAAGCTTATCAAAGGAGTAAGTCCAAGAGGATCACATCACACTGCTGCTGGCTGGTATTGAAATCAGCAGCTCTTTATACAGTAATGAAAAACATGTTTAAGTATGCGGTTTCTACACACTGCTGAAAACAACATCAATTATTTACAAGCCACATCTCTTATCACGCAGAGGAAAAGCCTTCTTAGTGCAGCGTGTAAAAAAACTCAACATGAGTATCATATCTATGGTAAATGGACTCGAGCTTATTTAGCGCTTTTCTAGTATTCTACTTCTTAAAGCGCTTTTTACACAGCAGGTCACACCTACACATTCACACACTGATGGTAGAGGCTGCTGTGTAAAAAGACCATCAGAAGTAATTAATCACATTCATACACCACCGGCAAAGCAGCGGGAGCAACTTGGGGGTTAAGTGTCTTGCCCAAGGACACATCGGACATGTGGCTGCAGGAGCTGGGGATCGAACCCTGGACCTAACAGATGAGAGAGATCTTTTTTTTTTCTTTAAACATGCCTGACACGTGGCCGCATATTTTATAAACTGATGGTTGCTATTATTATGTTAAATGTAATTTTAAGAAAACATCTCAAGAGTTAGGGCTGAAACCCAATTATGTCAAAATATCCAAACAGCTGATTTTGCCCCCCCCCCCCCCCCCCCCCCCCCCCAGGAGAGAGGATGTCCCTTCAGGGATCAACATCACATTAAGAGTCAAGCATCGCTTCCTCCACACGTCTCTGTTTATGAACGCTGAAGGCGACTTACCGCTCTTCATGTCCTTTCCATCCAGTAAGGGTCGGTAGTCGCTCTTGGAGATGCTCTCTCCCACCTTGTCATCGAAGCTCTCTTTTTCCAGCGAGGCCACGAAGTCTCTCTTCAGCAGGGCATCGGCAGGGGCGCCACCTGGCACCCCGTGTCCACCCCCACCCAGTGCATCTCGCAGGCTCAGGTCCATAGTCCTGTTACTGGAGACAGAAAGGGGAGTGACAGGTGTGACTACTTTTATTATACCTTGTTGTGTTTTTTTAACCTGCTCCACCTCAATTGTGTCAGACGGGTTCAGCATATATGCTAAGATGGACTAAATGGAATGTGTAGGTGTGACATGCTGTGTTTTTACACCGCAGGTCACATCTACACATTCACACACTGATGGCAGAGGCTGCTGTGTAAAGTGACCATCAAAGGTAACTTATCCCATAACAATGAAGCAGCGGGAGCAACTTGGGGTTAAGTGTCATGCCCAAGAACATATCAGACATGTGGCTGCATGAGCAGGGGATCGAACCCTCGACCTTCCGGTCAAGAGACGACTGAGCCGGCGCCGCAGCATTCCAAAAATGTCTTCTGTGACACTGTTTTACTTCCACAATAACAATGACAAGTTCAGCAAAGTTTAGAGGATTTTAAAATAATAAAACAGCCTCAGTCTGGTTCGCTTCAAGGTCAGTTAAAATATATAAAAGCCAAGTGAGTCCAGTAGATCACCATGTCTGGCCACCCGAGCCCACAGAAACTGTCTTTAACTGTCAGACATGACAGATTTGAGAATCCTGTCAGACATTGTCAGACGTCTAAACCAACGCGAACTTCATCTGCAGACAAAAACAGTTTGACGAGAGATAATAGAGCAGTGCATTCTGGGAATAACAGCAAGACACACTGATACTTCATTGAAAGGTCCACACTGTTGTTTAACTTGGACACTTGTGTTAACAGAAAAACTCAATCTGTGAGACGGAGTGTGTATGTATGGATTAGAGCTGGAGTCATTCCACCTGCTGAGTGCATCAGACATGAAGCAGAACTGGTGACAGTGTGACCCCTGAACAAACTCTCTCTCCCTCTTTTCTGTTTGTCCCTCTATCCTGGCTCCCAGCAAACAAGCTGTCATTGTCCTGCAACGATACCACACACACACACACACACACACACACACACACACACACACACACACACACACACACACACACACACACACACACACACACACACACACACACACACACACACACACACACACACACACACACACAATGGCCAGTAGCCAGTATGAGGACATACAGTAGAGTGTTAGCAGGCCTTGAGAGGAACTGTAGGCCATTGTTTCAGTGGCAGGACAGAGTACAGTGAACACCTCACACACTCACTTTGGGTATCTACCTCTAACAGTTTTAAAAAAAAAAACTGTAATCATGTTTCTCTTAAATACTAACAAAGTGATTTCTAGTCACTGAAAGGCTTCACTCACATTTGAACTTTTAACGTCACACCCGTACATCAACACACACTGACCATGCACTCAATGACTCCATCGCTCCATTATAAAAATGAAACAATCACAAAAGAGGACTTCCTACCCTCTGTTACCCTCTTAGTGTATTATTCTGCAGTATTTATCGCTCCGTTGGAGAGGTTTCATAAGCCGGAATATTCAGTGGCCTGTCGCTGGTGCTCTTTGTTTCTCTCATCACACACAATCAGAAATGATATTTGTGTGATTACGAAACCTTTCTTTAGTTTTCCATGGCAAACTGAGAAACACAATGTTTTACTACTGCTGTGGCTCTAAGTCAGGTTGGTGAAGGATATAAAAGTCAATCTGAGGTGAAAGTCGGGGGGGGGGGGGGAATGGATGGATCAAACAAACCAGGTAATTCATTCAGGAGACTGGGATCCTTCTGTTGTGTGAAACAAATAGAAAACGTTGACTACTCTAAAGAAGTTGACTTTCTTTAAAGCCAGTTTGGTTACTTTGGTATAGTTCATCCAGAAGATACATACCTAGCATATGTACATGTCAAAGTCAAAAAATATCATACAATGTCCAAGCTAAAAAAAAAATAACCAGGCATTGCAAAAATGTATCATAGCTAACTTGACGATGCCCCGTAAAAGCTGCTATGCGGTGGAGAATCGAATGATTGCTTAAGTGTGTCAGACTCCGCTGTGGTAGGTGGCTAAATTACCCTTTTCAGCTGGTCACTGTTGAACCTTCTTCTAGTTGACCTATCACGTCGTCACATACAAAACAATCCACTTGTTCTCCAAGTTAGCAAGAACACTGAAAACATAGACAGTTTTACAGCTCTGTACATTTTGTACTCTATATATGCCTAACTTTGGTTCAAATGTGATATCTGCTATCCCTCTAGCTTGGTGGTGATATCCAAAGTCAGATGACAGGCCAGTTTGGGTGTGATTGAGGCTTAAACATGCAGGAATGAATCGATCCCCGACCACATTATCTAGACAAAGAGGTTGCGCTGAGGCCGGACTCAGAGCAATTTACGGATTAAATCTTTTTTTACACCAACACTAAACCTTGTTTGATAATGGTGTTTCACAACACTGAAGGGTCAACAATTAGAGGAAAATGTGTCCGTTTTCAGTAATGCTGCTCAAAACACTTTCCCTCCCCCCAACATCGTGTCATATTACGTCACAGAATTAACTCGTTGACTCTGAACTAAACACGCAGCAGTGTGCTGTAGGCTCTGCTGTATTGTGTTTTTATCGTTCCATAGTCTTAGACTTTATTATAGTCTGTACATTGTGTTTTATTTTGAAATTGACCAGATGCTCTGTGTGTTTCCTTGTCGGACTTCCTGTCCAGGTCGATGTATTCTATTCAGCATGAGGAGTGCTTGCAACAAAATTAGACTCGATCCGTATTTGCTTCAACTGTGACTTCATAAGCCGGTGTTGATTCAACACTAAGGTCGGGCCCGCTGTAAACAGCAGATTCAAGGCCAAAAATTTAATAAATAGACTGCAAATAGGAAATTTATGAAATGGAGGTTTCTTCACATATGATAAGACTCTGATCAACATTAACATGATATCAATATTACTTACAAGCATTATGATGTAACTGGTAGTCAGTGACCAGAAAATATATCTGTGAATGTGTGTGAAAGAGACAGAGAGAGAGAGAGAGAATGACAGAGGGGGAGAGAGATATGATGATGATGAGGTCGTTGGGGGAGACAGCTGTTGCACAGGGATTAAAAACTATATCTGTACCCACAATCCTCTGCTCCAGCAAACACCACCTCTCCCTCCCTGACTCCAACCGTCTGCTACGTAATCATCTCATCCTCCAGAACACTGACAGTTCACACGCAAGTATACACAAACAAACACAGGCACACACACACACACACATTGGCAGGAAATCAAACACATCACTGTACCACCAAAATACAAGACAGATTGGTGTGTTTTCTGAGTATGTGTGAACATGAACGATCACATAAAATTAAGCTCCACCGTCCTGTTACATCACTTTACTGTACACCTTATCGCTACAAACCTAACCGCAGCATTCGACACAACTGGACAAAATATCTTAGTTGATAGACTGCTGAACTGGGTAAGTATCTATGGAACGGCTTCCAAACATTTTTTTTCTACTCATCTGTCAGACGCTTTAAGGTCCAAATTAGAAACTGTGTATCTTCTTCTGCTCCCCTCTTGTCTGGGGTCCCTCACGGTTCAATCCTTGGACCTATTCTTTTTTCATTATACATGTTACCTCTGGGTCATCTACTTAACTCTTGTTGTGGTATCTCTTATCATTGTTATGCTGACAACACGCAACCCTCTTTCTCCATCAAGCCTTGTAATCTTAATAACCTCACCAGTTTCTAGCAGCTGTTACAAATTGGATGTCTGACAATTTGCTCCACCTTAATTCTGACTCAAGACTCAAGTCGTAGTGATGGGCCCTGAGTTCTTCACAAAAGAGGTCAGGCAGCTTTTTTCATTCGAGAAATATTGCTAAAATAAAACCCATGTTGAACACAACACCAAAGATTTACTGGTGAACGCTCTTAGTTCTCTAGGTTGGAATACTTTAACTCCCTCTTATCTGGTATCACACAATCCTCCTTAACCTGTCTTCAGTTAGTCCAAACGCAGAAGCTAGGCTGTTAACAAAACAATATCACCCTTTCATAGTTACTGATTGACTACCAGTTTGTATTTGAGGATTTACAGCAACATATTAAGTTCAATGTTACGTTTGGTAAGAACTTCAAAATAAAGCTCACAGAATATATTCTGTATAAAACATTGAGGAAGTCTTAGTCTCAAACTAACTTTCATTTAACCTAGTAACAGGAGGCCTTGTGACAAACAGCTACAACGCGCCCGCCTGTCAGTCAGATCAGCCATGGCCCTTATATCATCAAATATCACAGTCAATGTTGTGAAATGGTTGACCCTTGATTTGGTTCACTATTTCATGTGTAGGTGCCCAAACTAATTTATCGGGTAATAATTGTGCATGTAATTAACTTATGATAAGTAACGTTTTCGAAAACCGTAACAACTAAAGTGAGCAGTTAATATTTGATCTGGTTCCACATGAGAAACAAACCCAGGGATGTTCTGGATTGAAGTCAAATGCTTGTTTAAACCGATCCAAGGCTTCAGACTGCAACTCTCAGAAGCTTTTATGCTCCCTCTACCTCACTTTATATGTCGTCCTCTTTCAATTTGGTACCTACCGCATTTAAATGATGTTTGTAATCTGCGTCTTGATGACCCTGGTGAAGGCCACAGACCAAAACATGTCGGTCTAATTTGTTAATAAAGTTGATCTTCGTACTACAAGTGTTGCTAGAACCTTTTGACCTCCTCTATGTCGTCCTCTTTAACAGGACATCAAGTCTTTAGTCCCAGGTGTCAAACAAGCTCCATGAACAAAATGGTTATTTTTCCCTTGTTGTTAATATTCACATGAAGTGTGTGCTAACTAGGGGTGTGTACGTGTAACCGGTTAGTAAATCATAACCGTTTAGGAAAAATCAGTAAACGAAAAACGTTTTATTTTTTATTTTTAATTTTTTATTATTTTAAAATGTTTTAGAGACACGCATTCAATCATCTCTGATCGGGTTCTGGCTTTCCATGTCGCCCTTTCGCATGTCTCTGATTTCTCCTGCTTATTCTATACACGCATTCAAATGCCGTTGACGAAGCAGAGGTAGTAATTCGGGGTTAAGCGTCTTGCCCAAGGACACATCGGACATGTTGCTGCAGGAGCTGGGATCAAACCCTCGACCTTCTGGTTGAGAGACGACAATTCTACCAGCTGAGCCACAGCCGCAAGGGGCAAACATGCAGCGTGGGGTAGTTAGGGTTAGTATGTCTTCATTTTTAATATTTCCAAAAAGCAGATGAAGGTATAGAAAATGAAGACACTTCCCCCACTACATCCACGCTTGGTTGAGTAAGGAGGAACAAAATAAAAGGTCTCTGACATTTGTAGTATACATGAGAAGCTGCTTGTTTAGCTGAGCAGACGATAATGAGTAAGACAGAGTGATCCTAAATTAAGCCAAAAAACAAGAGTGGTAAAAGCCTTAACTTCTTTTAAATCGCACAAACATGCTACTTTACCATGAACCTGTTACTGTGAGCGCTGTTTCTTTATGAGAGGATCTCCTTACTGAACACTTCTGAACAGAGAACTCTAAACAACCTAAAACTTGTTTTTGAGACGGACAATAGACCTCAGCTAACGTCCAGCACATGTAATTATGATCCCACAACATAACAGAACACAGCTGTTTTTGCTGCACAGTATGATACCATTCGACTCGGCCGGAGGTCTGTTCAGCTCAGTGATGAGTCACAGTGCAATATCTAAGTCTGTGCTAATGATGTAACAGCAGTGAATGGAGAGGAAAGTGGCCCTGAGGAGCTCCCTCTCCCTGCATTCATGGGCTCGCTGTAAACACAAAAACAGAATCATTTGTGGTCATTGAGAACATGTTGCCACAACAACACGTTTTTTCAGGTCATGTTGCGGTTCAGAAGGAATTCTATAATACCTGTCAGTCTACATTTTTGTTTATAGCTACATTACTATGCAAAATATATCACGCTAAATTAATGTGCAACCAGCCTCATGGCCAAACAGACAACCACCTGCAAATCTGCTCTGAATATTCGTAGGGCCTATTTTCAACAGAGACGCTTCAAGCTATCGTAAAGCTGAACAGAACATCACAGACTGGCTGAAGCTGTGCTGTCTATGGCTGTAGCCCTGCTAATGGGCTTTCTCCTCTGGTTCTATGGCCTGGATGTAAACAAGCACAATAAACAGATAGCATCTCGTTGGAGCAGTCCATATGGTAATATTTTAATCTAGAAAATTCCATCACTGCCGTTAGCCTACCTTGTGTACAAAGGGGTTTAGCATCATCTAGCTTGGTACACACTACATGATTTTTCAAATCTTAAACGATTTTGATAACGTTAGAGACCCCATACATTACAACAATCCTGACCGATTAACAGTTCAGATCTTACTCTGGTTGTTGGTGAATGAATCGGTTAGTGTGTGGTGTGCCGAGTTGATCGTCTCGTTGCACACCACACACTAACCGATTCATTCACCAACAACCAGAGTCTCGACTATCACAAAGTGTAATCTTGCGCGGTCAGACGCAATTTAAGAGTACACAAACATGACAGGCAAGCTAAATGTGGCTAGCTGTTAGCTGGTACATCCATTATGGTAAACATTTTGGTCAAACTCCTTTCCTTGTCATTTGGATTGTGGTTTGTTTTACAGGACACGTTGTATATAACTCGTCTTGTTGCCACAAATCAACAAGTTGGTCCTGAATTCATGATTTCCATTTAACTTTATGCTTCGTGATTGCTGTTGTCACCATGGTAATGTTTGTTGTGCTTCCTACTTCAGTCAGCTTGCTTCCCTATTGTTCCGTTCCACGTGACCATTCACTGAGTCCGTGCTGAGCCGTCCTCACTGTTCTCCCCACATTACAGGATTTCTGATCGTAAATATTGAACATGTTTAATATTTACGATTTCAAATCGGGGCAGCCCCGATCGTCTTCCGGGCAGATCAGGGAGGTTAAAATCACTCTTAACACACCTCACACCACAGGGGAATCTGGCAAGATCATCTTTGGAACATCAGATAGTCAGGTTGCTAACTTTCGTCGGAAGGGGGGAATCGACCCCAAAATCGGCCCGATTATCTTGTATTGTGTACCCCGCTTAAGATCAACATCTTCTCTGTTTTTAGTATAAAAAGGTTCATTCAAACCAACAGCACAACTACTCACGTAGTTACTCAGGAGTTGGTGGAGACCCAAACAGAGCTCAAATGTAAAGTGAATAAATTTAAATTTATTATTTTAAATTTAATTTAAAGATAAATTATACTGAATTGAAAGTTGGACAGTCGACCAGGTTCCCAACCTCTCCTGACAAGGACACATCATTAAAACAATCTCATATTCTGATTCTATCACTAATGTTGTTGGTCTTCTGGTTCTCAAATTTTGGGGGGGTAAACATTAGAGATTATAAAGCCACTTTTGGGCCAGATTCCCCCATTCCGACAATCTTAGTCCAGATTATTGATGGTCCTACAGACTGTCCTGTGGTGCGAGGTGTGTAAAGAATTAATCTGCTTCTGAATGATGAGCCGCTACAACATGTACATTGTGTCACATGTTTAATATTTACTATCCAGCGGGGTTGCACTCTGTGGATGTTTTCTGAATGACAAATTTGCCAGTTGGGAAAAAGTCTGACAATTTTTTCTCAGCTCCAGCTCGTGCTCTAACATGTACAGCTTGGCTGCTGGATAGCCTAGTTATATCGCATGCCCATAGGCTATAGCCGTCACCGCAGCGACTGTGGGTTGAAATCCAACCTCAGCCCCTTGCTGCTTGTCGTCCACCACTAACCCCTCCCAACATTTCCTGTCTCTCTTCAGCTGTCAATTTCAATTAAGGCAAATAAAGGCCCCAAAAATATATATTTTTTAAAACATGAAGAGACAATATTTTTCATTTTTTGCTTTGTGAGTTTACAGTTGAAGGGAATCCATCCTGCCGTCATCCGCCATGTTTGTTTACTCTAAAGTCAAGTTTGATTTGAGTCAGATTTCCAGTTTAGAGAGTCAGGACTGGTCGTCGGAAGGTTAAATCTGTTATTGTGAGCTGTGCTGTTTTGGTTATATCCTTGATCTCCACACTTCTTAACATTGGTAAGAATTCTTGCTTGCTTTCACACAAATTCAGATTTGAAAACGTTGTCCAACCATGTATGAAACAGCATAGTCTGAACTGTTCAGAAGGTTGAATGTGAGTTGATGTCTAAGATGACAGGGCCAGCAGACACAGAGGATAAACAGGGAGCCTAATTCAGTTAGGAGCTCAAATGTAGACGGCTGAAATGTGTCTGAGAGTCGATTAGAGAGCTCAGAAATGTCCACCGACAAAGTGATGCTCGCATCAGCTGAATCTATCATGGCTACAGGCACACAGGAGGAGTTCCTTCATGGTTCTCCCCCTTTTATTATCTTCTTCATAAGAACCTGTATCAACACAATGATACAGTGTGATTGAAGGATGTTGTTTACCGTGCAGGCAGTTAATTCAACCCATTCACTCAAGAGGTTTAATGGTTAACAAAATCCTGTCATTGGTGCCCAGCCAGTCGTCATGGTGACTCAGCAGCTCCTCGCTGTCGCCTTCTTGATGGGCACAAACTC
The DNA here is from genome assembly GCF_963584025.1 of Labrus mixtus. Classification (NCBI taxonomy): domain Eukaryota; kingdom Metazoa; phylum Chordata; class Actinopteri; order Labriformes; family Labridae; genus Labrus; species Labrus mixtus. The sequence continues at coordinate 3,771,257 of NC_083619.1, forward strand.
TGACAGACACACACACACACACACACACACACACACACACACACACACACACACACACACACACACACACACATGCATAGTGTGTTGATGAGCAGCAGTTTAGATTACTGCTGACATCACACTGTGTCAACCTTTCCACACACACACACACACACACACACACACACACACACACACACACACACACACACACACACACACACACACACACACACACACACACACACACACACACACACAACAGCATCAGTATATGAGAGGAAGGTGCAGACAGTCAGCTTAGTCAACCGGCCCCCCGATGACTAACAGCACAGATCTGTAAATGTTGCTCTGTGCTGCGTTTGCACGCGTTGTGTCAGAGATGATCGAGTAAATCAGCGCTGCACGGCCGATGGTAGGATGGAGAGTCAACAGAAGTAAGAGTCAGTGAAGGTGAGCACATTACAGGTAAACAAAAGAGAAGAGTAAAGTTACTTTACTGTATATGTTCATCTTGTCTCTGCCTCCTCAGACTGTGTTTATACTGCAGATGAACGTGTGATGTTGTGTTTTCATCAGAGCGTGGGCAGACAACACAACACCATTATTTATTCAAGACAACACTTCTGAGTTCAGAAGCATATTCATCTGTGTTATATAGACAAACACTGACATATATAGGCTAAACACCTCAACCCAATAATGCAATATTTATTATTTCACTTGTAAAAAATGACAAAGTAGCTAGAATAAAATGAATGAAATCATCAGACAATATTTTCCGACTTAAAGTCGCAATATGTAACTTTTCCACCTGAAAAGAAGTCGTTTCAAAGTCGATCTTATAGTACTTAGAACATTTCTGTCTCATGTCCACAGATGGCTCCGCCCACCAGCTTTCATGTAAGTTTGCCAGCGAGCTGCAGTTCTCCCACCAAGAGGTTTTTACACCAGTTAGCCAGTCTCTGTAATGTTTGTTTGAGGGTAAGAGATGAATAAAAAAAGGAAGGTGACAAATGAAACAAAGAGGAGAACAAGAGAGAGAGTGACCGACCAAGAAGCAGAGTGAACATCCCTGCAGGTATTATTCCTAACAGATGTGGCGACTTAACATAAGGCTGTATCGTTATCTGTGTCATCGTTGGCTCGTGTTCAGCAGCTTTACCAGCTCCAAAAAGTCTTCTAACCAAAGCTATGTCTCAGATATAAATAAATAAATCCATTTTACACAGGTCAAACATTTAACAGGAGAATATTTATGATAAATCAAATCTTATGTCATTGTGGTAATAAACCTAGTACTAACTATACAAGCTATCAAAACAACATCAAAGTTTATACCTCAGTTATGAACAGTACTGGCACCATTATTTTGGACTTTTTTTGGATTTAAACTTTTAGACCAATATGGATAAAAAGAAAAAACAAAGATGTTTCATTGAATGCTGCTAGCCGCTTAAGGATTTGTGTTTTTATATAATTCACAGATATAAATACAGATAATTACACCTTATCTCTACAAGATTATTGTCCATAGATATGCGCTTCCCCTAAATGTTTTAACAACAGAGCACTGCAACCTGCTACCCATAGTACACTCTTCTAATGCATTGGAGTGAACAGTGAATTCATGTGAAATGATTTTGTTCAGCTAGCTTCACTTTATAGGGGACACGGATAGCCTCTGCTATAATTTCTTCCAGTTGTCGCAAAGGCAAAGACTAAAAAGCCAAAGAACCATGTCGACTGACAGGCTCCAACATTTCCTCTTCTTGCTCGGTCACTTTCTATTATTCTCTTCTGAGCTTCATCTGTCACCGTCCTCTTCTGTCTTGTAGCCTGAGTCATTATCAAACAGTACAGAGACGGGCTAACTGGCTTCTTTGTACCTCAGGGCTGAAGTGTGAACTAGCGCCATGAAGCCATTAGCCTGATGCTAAAGTTACATAGTGCAGTAAACAGGAGAGCGGGGCCACTCTGTGGAAATAAGATACACACTATACTCCCTGTTAAATGTTATTTTTCTATTAGATCAACTTTAAAACTGCTATTTTAAGGTGGAAAAGTTACACACTGATGCTCAAAGGCATTCCAGTCATTGGATGGGGACATTTTGTTCATAGCGTCTCTCTCTCTCTACTGTACACCTGATGTCAGTCTGCTCTGAATGTCAGCCCCCTTCGATCAGCTGGACAGAAAAGACCTTTGCTTGTTTCAGATCACAAACACACACTGGTGGAAGCTCGCTGGAGGAGGAGGAGGAGGAGGAGGATGAAAATGAGCAGACAAGCGTTCTCCCCCTCCTCCTCCTCCTCCCCGGCTCCACTGTAGCGTATGATGTCAGGTCCGATCTGAATCTCTGCCTCCTCCCTCAGCAGGAGACATCGACCTTTGTTTCCTCTGAAGCCTCTGTTTGATGTGTTTACTGCGTCTATGACATAAACGCAGGTCAGTCAGACGAGAGACTTCCACTTTCATAATGGTTCTGAGCTTTGTTTGATATTCAGTGCTTACAGAAAGTCCTGTTCCACATCAAACACAAGTGGAAGGTCTTAGGCTACTGTACTTTGAGGTAGTCTGAGAACATATCTGTACTTGTATGTTGATTTTAGTTAGCTTTAGCTCCTAGTTATTCTGCTATAGGCTTAGACTGCCGGGGGGCCTGGCTCCCTTGTCTCGCAGGTTCTTCTGGATTGTTGCTGTGGATCTGCTGCTACAACTATTATTTTGGATTTGCAAAATCTTTATTGTCCCCGAGGGGCAATTTGGTTTGCAACAGAGGTCCATACAGTCAATACATCCATAAAAAACAGCACAATGACATAAATACATACATATAAAACATAACTCCCATGGATATCACCATGATGGACGTGAGTGAGATAAGGGAAAAAACAGTCCATAGAAAAAGGGCCTACAGCTTATTTAAAAACCCAACAGCTGATGGAACAAAGGACCTCAGGTATCTATTTGATTTCAACCTCCTTACATAAGAGAACCTCCGCCCTGTCGGCAGAAGTCTAAACTCTGCATGCAGGGGGTGCTGAGGGTCTTCCAAGACGGCCTTTGCCTTTCGAATGGCCGAGATCATTCATGTCAACTCCAACTATCTTTCTGCAAAGTTTAACTATATTTCCCAGCCTGTTTTTGTTAACGATGCTGAGGTTATTATATCAGTCTTATGTCTTTTGTCATAATTATAACTGTTTATGTGAATATAAGAATTGCTTGACTTCAACCCCTATAATTAATATTGCAGTCGTCCCCATTTCATCGTCATCACAGTTGTTAATGTCAGAATGATTTCTTCATTAAATGGTAAATGGACTTCAGCTTCTTCAGCTCTTTTCTAGTCTTCTGACTACTCAAAGCACTTTTACACCACAGGTCACACCTACACATTCACACACTGATGGTAGAGGCCACAAATGCCCCTTAACATTAGACTTTCAGAAGGGTCACTACTTTATAAGTCCTCAACTCTGTGGCATCAGATGTGGTGCTTTAAAACACTGTGTAGAAAGCTTTAGCTTTATATCTTTTTTTTAACCGCAACGCTTTGGAGGTCATGCAATATGTAGCACCTGACATCGCTTAACGATCTCCTCCACACTTCCATCTTCAGTTTAGCTGTCCTTTCAACAACCGCTGACACGATACCATTTTTTAATTTGATGTGATAAATATCCAACAGTGTTGATTCCTGCTTCACTACCGCCGCGACGTAGATAGGTGTATTACCCAATTTAATATCTTGTTTTTAATTACCGAAAAATATACAAGCAAACTCTGCACATGGCCACCTCTGATTTCTCTCTTTCTCTCGCTGCAGCTCTGATACTTTTAGATACTTTAGTTCATTAAAATAACAGATTGTATTATTTCAAAACACTTGGTATCGAGAAGTATTCAACATTTTGACAACCTTACTTTCAACCTGATATTGTGATCCTCGGAGGGATAAGGTGATACATGTCCTGATGGCTGATTGGCCAGCTGATGACGCCCCTGAAAACCAGGTGTGACTTTCAGGTTTTTAATTACTCTTTTCTGCGCCACCATTAAAAATAATGTATTTGTGCCTGAAATGATACACATCATCTGATAGAGGACACTCTCAAAGAGATACTGCACAGACACACAGCGGTTTGTGAAACAGCCTCTGTCAGCATGGATGTCATTTAAAGAGGACACATTATCCCCCTTCTCCACCTTTTCAAACAGTCCCCTGTGGTCTAAATGAAACATCTGTGCTGTGCTTTGGTCAAAATATAACATGAATCAAGCACCAGAGGAGGTTTGTGACCCTGTATAAACCAGCTCTCTCAGAACACTCCGTTTTGGTGTGTGTGTCTCTTTAAATGTAATGAGCCCCCCCCCCCCCCCCGAGTTTTCCTGGTAAACATCACGCCTCTGTAGAGAGAATAAAAATGGCGGACCTGTGCGAAAGTTTTGCTCTAGGCTGGGGGTGGAGTCCATGGGTGGAGATACCAGGGGAGGGGAGGGGATTTTCTTTTTACCAGAATCCCACTGTGACATCACAAGGAGAGCAGATTTAAAAAGGAGCATTTTTCTCTGTGTCCCCTTTTAGAATACTAGTTTCTCCTTGGTGAAAAACAAATCCAAAACCATTTTCTAACATATCTTTAGCCACTAATGGTGGAATATATGAAGTGCTGTTCACCAACAGGAAATATCGGCCATTTCCTGAGTGTATTTCTGAGTAATGTGCTGTTGAACTTCATACCCCTCAGTCCCAAACACCTTTGTCATTTGGATTCAGTCTGAGAGGAGGTTTCTATGAATGCCACAGTCTGCCTCACAGAGCAAGATGGTGGGTATGCAGCATGTGGGTACTCAGGTCTTTCCATTTCCACAGGTGATTCAACAAAAGCATTCACAAAAACAGCCAACAACAACCAACAAGTACAATTAGAAAGCAATAGGACATTTATAATGAGACCCTCTTTTTTTATTTTCTTCACCATCACTGATGATAAGTCATCATGAATGTTTGCAGTGATTTCCGGCCCATGAATGCCCACCATGCAGTGAAGAAAGCTTTGAAAGAAAGTTCAAATAGCTCACATTTCTTTTCTCAGGTCTGGATGATGGATACAATTACTTTCAAATTGCACTGGGAGTCTTTCAACAGATTCTTAAAAGTATACTCGTGCAACAGATTGAACCAATAGTCCCATCAGCACCACTGTGAGGCCAACTTCACAGAATGGCAAAAAGGTTCATTGACTTGAACTCACGCACAGCGTCTTCTGACTTCTCAAAGAGCTGTTAAAATGTATCCATTCATACACATTCACACACCCGTGGGCATTTGACTGCTGGAGTAGGGGATTGAACCACGACCTCGGTATGGACGAGAGACGACCGACTCTACCTCTGGCCTACAGCCGCCTGTATAGTAACAGTAAAAACATTAAGAAAAAGTTTCCCTATTGTCATGAATATGTACAGTAAAATCATCAGTAAACCCACCTTTTTAACAAAGCCTTCTGCTTGTGCTTTTAGTTTCCTTAGTTGCTTAGTTGATGAAATTAGTTTTTTTCTATTTTATTTTTTTTTCTGTAGCACTTTGAGATTTTTTTTGCAAAAATGTAAAGTGCGTTACAAATTCAATGTATTATTATTATTATTATTTATTAACTTCGGTTATAGCTCGCTTAGGACATGTAATTGCCCTACTGTTACTGATTAATTCTCTCAGCTAACATTCACTATCTAGCTCAAGTTAAGCAAACTGAATATATTCGAAATCATTTAACACTTCTATTTTCACGTCCATTTGTCCCCATCGTCCCTCACTGTTGTCTGTAATAAATCTCTCTTTTCAAGTAAAGGAGGTGCCTGTTATGGCTGGAGGGTTTAATAAATCCTGGGTTGATATTTGGCAGAAGCAAAAAGATAATTTAACGCTTTGACCTTCAAGTCGTATGAAATCTTATGTTCTACAAACTCCGTGGGGAAGCACCACGACTCGAGCATCTGTCTAGCTGACCTGTTGACTTATTCAATGAGTAAAGAGGCTACACATTTCCCGCTGATTCTAACTGACATTGTTAGGATAACCAGCTAGAAACTAGCGAGTGAATGACTGGATACTTTCTGTTTTCATTGGAAATTGAAAGTGACTCTGAATGGCTGACTGAAAATGCTGAGTTTACCTGCTTTGGATGAGAGTAAGCATGATTTCTTGTTTGCTTGGCTTGTAATCTGTGAGGGATTGCATGTAATCCCACCAATCCCTAAAGCAGAAATCATGGCATCATCATTACAACGAGCATGCTCTGGAACATCTCTGATAATCCATCCAGCTTCCTGCTTGTGGTCTTAGGCATCATCAGTGGCTCTGCTTTTCTCTATCTCACCGTGCTGTCTATGGTTCAAACATTCAAGAATACCAACAGAAGTGCAATGCCAAAGCATGCAGGCTGCGATCCAGAAATACACTTCAGATCTAAAGTGTTCAGTCGTTTGGCTCGTTCATCTTATTTTCTGCTGCCCAGTTTCTCAAAAATGTGTATTTCAGTGCAAACAGGACTGAAGAAATTACATTTTATCCTCGGCTCATTAGCCAATCAGTCATAATTAGCCTCTCTGAGGGGTGTAAGATGCCATGGGCTATGAGATCACACTTGCCCCTTCACAAAAAAACTTCTTGTTGATTCCTCTCCATCTGAAGCTCAGTGGTCATAATGAAGGGAATGTTCTCTATATTAAACAAATCTACACCTGGAGTTTTATAAATCTACCTTGCATAAGGGATCCTGCTCTTTCTTTTTTTGTTTTGTTTCTCTTTATGTCAGTCGCAGCAGTTTGCTTTCTGTATCATGAATGAGTCTGCTCGAGGTCTCTGCCTGTCCAAAGGAAGTCTCCACTTGCACCCCTTGCCAACTGCTTGCTCATGGTGGACTACAGAGTGCAGTCTAGATGGGCCTGAATGTGAAGTGTGATGAGACATCTTTTGCTGTGATTCAGCACCTTGTGATAAATCTCACTCTTCTTTCTACCTCTGTGTATCATTTAGATTCTCTGCTGTCCGTCTGTCTGAGCAGCCCGGCCCTCACTGATCAGTGCAGGCTGTTAAGGAGAACTGCTGGCATGCAAAGAGAGGGATGGAGTTTTTCCTCCAGTCTTCAACACAGTAAGCAGTTATGACAAATTAGACACTGTTTATTGTGGGCAGACTACAAGGAGGGATGTCCCTTATTATGCTGCTGATGACGATTTAAGTCATTTATCACAAATCAGCATTAAAGTGGTCTCTAACCATCATACAAACTACATCTATGTACTCCAGTGCAGTACAGCAAACATCAACATATTAATGTATGCTAACTGTGTGTGCACACACATCTTTTTACATTTTGTGCAAAAGGGCAAAATGTGCAATAACACCAGCACTTTGACATGAGGAGACATAACCACCTTTTGTATAAATAAGTCATGTTTGTTGTTGTGCATCACCAACCTGCAGGGGAAATACTGATGGAAATGAGTCTATCATTATATTTACATGTTTACTTTTCCATAATGTGCACTGTCCCTAGATTAAATAAAGTAATATAAATACACACTTTTGAACTGATATGTATCAGCTATACCTGGATGTAAACCAGCACAGTGGGCAGATGGCATCTCGTAGCAGGCAGCAGTTTGCCAGAACTAGCATCTAGAAAATGGAGATTAAAGCTGTATGTCGGCTGTGTCAGGTTAAACATAACAATCAACGGGCGTAATGCGTCACCAGCAGAGGCATGTGGACGTCAACCTGCGAGGAGGACCAAAGGCAGGCAGTGCTAGCACAGCTAACATTAACCACGCTAGACAAACCAGATTTGGCATTGTTTCTTCCAGACGCTTTGATACTGTGTTTTGCCGTTTGAAATCAATTGAGTGTTTTCTTAACTTCAGTCGAGCAGGGAAACTAGTCACTATAGTACATCACTTCTATAAAGAAATCTGAGGGACAACGTGAAGGTGCATCAACAACCCTGAGTGTGATGTCAGAAAGCACTTCAATCAGCCTCTCTGTTTTAATGACCTGATTTGTGCACACAGGTCATTGTTGTATCTTCATACAAGCTTTCCTCCACACTACTATACTTCAAACAAGATAAGATGCAATCATAAAGAATCTTGAAAATGTCATTTCTTTGACTGGAGTTTTAAATTTCAATTAAAGTTTACATAAATGAATGTCATTTGCATTCAGAAATGTTGGTTTTATAACCTTCTCATACTGATTCTGCCTGCGTGGTCTATTGTCAAGCAGTCATGACCAAAAAACAAACCGTCCCACTCGAGATGATCCTTTGCATTGAAGGTGCTCAGAAACAAATTTAGAGACGGAGGCGACCAGGCAGGCTGATCTGTAAAAGTACAACAATCACAAAGCAGGCCTCCAGCTGGTGCATCCCTATTAGCATTCACCCTGACTCATAGAATACTTATTTAAACTTTTCAAAGATACCAAACATGTCAGATTGAATTACCCTCACAAGTCGAGGCACCCAACTTCTTTTTTTATGCGACGGTGCAGCCTGCGCCTTTGGGCTCAAAACATCATGAAGCCCTGCCAGTGATGGTGCAACATGCAGACACCCATCAGACACCCATCAGACACCCATCAGACCTCGCTGTCTCCTGCAACTTTAGAGCCACTTCTTCCACTGCAAAGAGACCACGGTCCTTCTTCTGTTAGTATTAATGCAAAGCGTTTCTGTCTGCGCCGTGGTAGTACATTTCTCAATGAGTCTACAATGCATTTATTCTCCTCAAACACCAATTCCCCCTCGTGAAATACACTGAAGACTGCAAACAGAGACAGACAGAGACAGACATGAGCATAAATAGAACAATGTGTACTAATCCACACAGAGACAAGGGATGCAGTGTGTGTCCCTGTTTGTATGTGTGTGTGTGTGTGTGTGTGTGTGTGTGTGTGTGTGTGTGTGTGTGTGTGTGTGTGTGTGTGTGTGTGTGTGTGTACAGTGGGGAGGGGGTATTATTGTATAACATCAGCCTATATATGCCTATAATAAATCACAGTCTTCCTAAAACTGGTGTGCAGGCTCAGTCAGATCAGATCTGAAAACGCTTTACATAACAAGGCCTGGACTGATCTGGAGCTGCACCTGACTGCCTTTGAGAAAACACACACACTGCTGTAGTAGAAATCACTGAAACAAGTGGACAGGATCACTAATATCACAGTCTGCAGGCCGACGAGGTCCTGAGAGAATATATATATATAGTGTAAACGTGTGAAATAGGCCACTACACACTCATGAATGGTTGCATGGTGCATGGATAATAAGGGAACATTTACGGAGTACTCTAGCCCAGTGGATTTTTTTTTTTCAGCAGGAGGGTGTACCATCCCGACTGCGGCACCACCATAACAAAGAGACACGAATCCACGGAGCTCTGCATGGATGGCAGTGATCCCCCCCTTACACGCCCACTCCTCTCCTCCACCATCGTGATGGGAACCACCGGACACAAGCAATGCTTCCATTTCCAGTGCGCCATGTAAAGAAGCTAAATGTAGGCCCATATCCATGCCCGACCTAAATAACGCCATGAATATGACATGAGTTTCATCATTCATTCAGCAGCGCAACGAGAGGATGGCGCAGGGGATACAGTAGACGCATAATCACGCGATGACAAGACATAAATGAGATATAAACCGGACGACAGGATGCTCTACTCACCGTTTCAAAGGGTCCCCGTTTGTCGCGCAGAGTGTGTCTGTGTGTGTATCTCTGTGTGTGTGACAGTCAGAGAGTGTGATGGTGAAAAGTCTCTCCACCTTTCACTGCTTGCAGAGCAGACTGGTGCCAGGACTCAGACACAAGCCACGCCCCCTCCTCCTCCTCGACAACCTCAGCCAATCGGGACACGGAAGAAAAAAAGGAATCTGCAGGCAGCAACAATACTACTGCTGCCTTCAGGTGCTGCGGTAAAAAAAAAAAGATTTAGTGTTGCACTATGGTGTGGACACGTAAACAGGAATGACAGTGGAAACAGTGAGGCGTTCAAAGACACTCAAACGAAATAAGATACAATAATGATTTGAAAATAACAATAATTAACTCAAATCCATCAGTAAAAAACATAGCCTATACAACATATTTGGATGAACATAACCAACAACAGAATATCAACCTTTTTGTTCTTATAATAAAATAATTATTAATCACCTGCCACCTTGCATCATTTATTCCTTTACTAAAGTTTTTTTTTATTTTTGACAACTTTATATTCAGGAAAGTAGCCTCAGTTTAGCCATCTGACCTGTGAGCAAGCGGCAACCTCCGGTGTTGAAAAATGAAACCAATGCAGAAGTGCAAAATCCTGCAGTTTGATGAGTGTCTGCTTGAGGCCGGCTCCAGGAACACAGGAAGTCATAAATAAACATGTTTACAGCCTGGTACAAAAAAACAAATAGGTCTGATTAGTTATTGTCATGATGGACACTCACTGTACAGGATTTTTTTTTAAAAACGTCTCTCATTTGATTTTGAAAGCGATACGTGTTATCTATAGTTAGGCGCGTAGCTGACCTGATTGACAGGTGAGCGTGATGTAACGGCTTAAAACCCGCCTCAGCTCTCAGCCTGTCGTTAGGTTGACTGAACGTTACGCTGAGACAGGATTTCCAACATGGTGGCTGCTGCCGATGAGCCGAAGTCACTCAGGCTTCATCCATTAACATTTACAGTGTATGCCTGTGAGGTGTCTTTTTCTCAAAGTGGACTAAGATGTACTGGTTCTCTTGATCAGTTGTGCACCGGGAATGTTTTTCTTTTGTGTTCTGGTCAACAACAACAAGACAACGATATACGTATTGTTAGCTATACAGTTTGTTACATCCCTTAAAGAAACATCAGCAATGTCATATCTTAACAGATTAGCAGTTGACACCAACTTAGACACGCTGGATGGCAATGTCACAATTGTCTCCCTACCTGCTAAATGAACTTTCTACACTTATTACACAGCTCTTATAAATATGTGATTCTGATTGGCCAATTACGCATAGCAATGTTCTGCTTTCACTCGATAGATCAGCATTGTTAGGGAAGAACAAAATGTCACTATTAAAGGACGATGGTTGATGGGGATGCGGATCTTATCACTGAATCTGGAGGACTAACTGTAAACATAACAATCCACAGAAAGAAGTCTGGTTAATTAGATATTTGTTTATTTTCCATGGGAAGAGAAAGGGGACAAAAACAGCTCGTTTTGACAGAGAAATATACAAAACTTAAGATAGCACATGAAGTAAACAGCTCACAGAATGCGGTATAAGGGATACTTTGGTGACCGGGATGAGGCTGGAAAAGCAGACCTATGTGTCTATCTGTTTCATGTGAGTAATAAAAGCTGACTCAGCTCATAAGAGAGCTACAGAGGCTACGTTGCTATAGGCACAGCTCGAATGTGGATTACAACTGGCTATTTGTTTAGTGAGAGATATAAATCGTTTTAATGTCAATTAAATCATTTTCAAATCAAAATTTTGTTTTATTTCCTACAGAGCGTGATAATGTAGAGTCAGCATGTTGTTACCACAGAGGAACCCTGCAGGCTAACAAAAGACCTCTCCATGTTCTTCCTGTAGGTCAGAGGTCATCAACTACATTTGTTCAAGGGTCAGCTTTTTTTTTTGGCAGACTCTGTGGGGACCGGACTTTAAAACGTGCTTGCACATAATCCTGCGAGCTGTCAAGCCCGATGTGAAGAAGTTGGTTTCACAGGGGAAGTTTAATTTCTCCCATTAAAGGCAGGGTTGGCAATTTCCTCCAGAAACACTTTTTCAGATTTTGGTTGAACTTGTCTTTAGGTCCTGACAGAAATTAATAACTCATGTTCTCTGAAAAAGGAACAAAGATAATCCATCATCTGTATCAGTTTGTAAGTCTGTAAAAACTTTGACCAATGTCTGCCACGAGGTACCAATCTGATGAACCAATCAGACGCCTCCTTGTCTCCCTGCTCGCTCTGTGCACGTGCCCACACTCAATGTGCGTCACCGATGACAGAGTTTATACTGTGAGTTTGTCATAAGCCGTTTTGAGTAATAAAATCGTTTTTTTTAACATGTATTTTGATACATTTTTGTGTTTACTTACAGCTGAATGAGGCATGAGCTGAGGTCCGCTTCTGGAGAAACGGCGCTCGTTCATGTCAGTGAGGGGGCGTGGCTTTTGAGGGAGCACAGAGGGGAGGGGGTGGGTGCAGACGGGGCACTGAGGGAATGCTACTTTCAAAATCATGCTAGTTTTCTAAAATTACCCACCCTGCCTTTAAACTGATGCTAGTATTTCAGCCTTGAGATTTTATTTTTATGTTTATTGTTAAATCACCCGAGATCATTTAGATTCTTCGGGCCAGATAAGACGTTTTGGGGGACCGGATGTGGACCACCAATGATCACTGCTGTAGTGGTTCCATTACTACTACCTCTCACTCGTAGCCCACCAAGAGCAAAGAAAAGAGTTTGACAGGAAAACATAGTTCAACATTGAACTGTGGATGCTGCTAGCCCGATGAGTGACTGGCTGCTGGAGAGCCAGAGGTTTCAATAGGATTATCTGGGATTATGGCTCCCATTTGATTTGGTGGGTTTGTTTGTAATCTCCCAAATACCTAATACTGTCCACAGTAGAACACAAGCACAGAAACAGTGTCAACAAAACACACATCACAATGAAACATGTCTCATTCAGAACACACTGATGTGTGTGTGTGTTGTATGGTTAATGATGTTGATCAAACTTCAATCACAGAATTTATACACCGATAACAAGCGGTGACCTCTGATGCAGAAAAGCAAAACACTGCAGTTACTCGAGTATCCTCTTTAGGTCCCATATCACAAAGATTATTTTTACAGCTGAAATAAAAATGTTAACAGCCTGGTTCAAAATTAGATTTGGTCTCAATAGCTAATTTATCCGTTTAGATTTTTATTAAACCTTCACAGTTCACACTGAGTTGATGACAACTGGAGCCACTGAAGCTGTTTGTAAAAAGGCTTAAGGTCGGCCTCATCTCCAACGCTTTCCAAAACTTAGATCCAAAGTTAGACATCACATTGCCAATATGGTGATGGCCATAGTTGACTACTACTGGCCTCTTCAGTAAAGAACGGGTGACGTCAGTGAGATGTACATACATGACTGTTATTGAAACAGCAATTAGCCATCACTTTACCAAATGTAATTATTTTACCAAGTAAATGACCTTTAAAGTGAAGCGATAATACACTCAGCATATTGACTGAAAGGCAAAAGTTCCCACATAATGGATAAGCTACTGTTACAGGAATTATTATTCGTTCTTTATTCATAATTCATTGAAAGATTCTGCAGTGTGTGCAGATTAAAGGCCTGTAATTATCAATCAATCTTTATTTTTATACGGACAATTCATAACAAATTTTACATCAAGACAGATATATACTGTTATCTTTACTATATACAATAATCATGAGTACAGCACTAAGAAGCATTTAGCAAATTTACAGTGGAGAGAAAAAACTTCTTTAAAGAGGTTTGAGATTGATTCATAGCTTCGACGCCAGCGGTAATGGAAAGAAAGAAGCTTATTGCTGTAATACATCCCTAACTGTTTTGCTTCAGTAAGATGTAGCAGGTGTGTTTACCTCACATTAGGTGGAAAACATGGAAACACTCATGATCATATTACACACATATGGACCAACACTAATGCAAACCAACATGGGGATGTCACATCTTTCTTCATCAATCAATCAATCTTGATCTTTATAGTGCCATTTTAAAACAAATGTAATCTCATGACACTTTACAAAAAGAGCAGGTGAAATAACTTACTCTGTTATTATCTACAAAGACCCAACATTAATCATCATGAGCACTAAGCAACATTTAGCAAAGCTAAAGTGAGAAGAGAGACCTTCCTTTAAAGACTTAATATGTGATTTTTCACACTTAAATATAATATAAATCAAGTATATCCTCTGAAAATAACTCTGTGAGTCATGACTGTCTACAATGGGTGTAACACCCGAGTCCCACTGTCTGTGATGTTTTCAGAGTTTTCAGAGTCCTATCTTCACTTTGTTTACATCGTTAGGACGGCCGGCTGACTCCTCCCCTCGTGTATAAAAGTTGTTTAATTGAGGGACTAGAGAAAAGAAGAATAACATACTGTACTCACTGCTTAACTGTGTTTCTAGATCACGCTCATTTCAGGTAAATTTACATGCAGTGTGAAGATACGAGCATAATAAAGATCACTAGCATTAGCATGCTAACACAACAATGCAGTGCGAGTTGTTTTGGTTTCATGCTGGTGCTCAAGGGCGACATCTGCTGGATCCAAAAATCACATATAAAGACTTTAAGAGGCAGAAACTTCTAACAGAAGCAGACTCATGATGAACAGACATCTGCTGAAACTGTGTTGAGATTGAAAAGTGGGATAGAGGGAGATGTAGGAAGGGGCGGCAGTAGCTCAGTCTGTAAGGACTTGGCTTGGGAACCGGAGGGTTACCTGTCCAAGTCTCGATGCGGACCGGATTATTGCAGAGTACTGGTGAGGTGCCCTTGAGCAAGGCAACTAACCCTCAACAACTGTGCGCTCCCTGCATAGCAGTGTGTAGCAGCCTCCTCACGCTGACATTTCTCCACTAATGCATGTCCACAGGTCCTGTTTGTGCATGTGTGTATTTTGGGCCTGTGTGTGTGAGAAGCATGTCTCTCAACAACAGGGTGTAAAACCAGAATTTCCCTCAGGGACTAATAAAGTATTTCAAATTAAAAAGAAAATTCAAAAGGATAGAGACAAACAGAGCAACAACAACAACAACCATCTCCACCAATGAGACAAACAACTCAGGAGCTCCCAGGAAGAAATGTGGTGAGTAGTTTACATGGTACATGAAGATTTACAGACGGCACATCTAAAGGTGTAGTGTTCAAAGATATTGAGTAATATTTATTGTGATAAAGTACTGATTTTCTTGAGAGGATCCGTTGATACTGTCGTATGAAATATAAGTCTTCATCAGATGTTCATTGAATCTCGTGTTTTGTTGTCGCTTTGTAAACTGTTGTTTTCTTTTCTGATGCTACAGCATCTGTCTCTGACTCAGAGGGGCGTGGCTTCAGGACAGTCATCCTCACCAGGTTCAAACAGAGGAGCCATGTCTCTTCATTCACAGACTGCGTCACTGCCCAGCCTTTTCTCAGTTTATCCTCCAATCATCCCGTCTATGGCTCCTCTGTCTCTCTGTCTCTCTCTCTATCTCTCTCTCTCGCTCTCTCTCGCTCTCTCTCTCATCTTCTCTCCTGGTCTGAGTGTTATGCAATAAGCCTGCATCATCTCCCTCTCTCTCTCTCTCATCAACGTCTTTGTTACTGTCTTAACAAAACTCAGTCTGTCACACCTTCTACCTTCTCTCCTATTACTTAGTCACATTTCCTCTATCAGTCCTCCTTCTCCTCCTTTTTCATTATTTCTGTCAGTGTTGTAACCTCACTCACCAGACAATCTTCACTTTTCTTTTTCTTTGAAAAGTAAAGAGTTAGAGTTCTCGCTGTCAGCCCTCTGCAACCATCACATATATGATTAATTAGACTTTGATGAAGTTAGGCAAGATGTTGAAAGTTAATCATTTTGAAATCAACAAACATCCAATTCACTTTAACTTCATGTTTATTTTTAAGTTCAGCTTCAGCTTAAAGATGGGACAACATACTTTTAATCTGTAATAGTAATCATTAATCAATGAGAAACAGGGTGAAGCTAGTTTTAACTACTTTACTAACAGTTTAGATCCCTGGTTTGCGACCTGTGGCTTGGGCCCCCTGAAAGGGTCATGAATAATTAACCATGAATGTAATTATAGGACGAAGTCTGAGTGACGTCACCCATCTTTTACTGCAGGGGGCGCTGGAGTCCCATCGTTGGCGGTCTCCATGCTGGAAATGATGTATCCCCCTAACTTTTAGCTGTAAAAACAAGAATTATGTGAATGGGTGTGTATATGACTTCTGATGCTTTTGCAGCCAGTCCCAAGTGGACACTTGATGAACTGCAGGATTTTCAGCTTAATTTTTCAACTCTGAGGGTTGCTGCTTGAGTAAAACGCAAAGAGCACTGTTTTCTTATTAGGGATCCATCCATCTATTGGCCATACTGCTTACAGGGTCTGGGGCCGATCCTATTTGTTACTGGGTGAGAGGGAGATAGTGTACCCTGGAAGCTGATCAGACTTTATGTGAGAGCAAAAATGTGTTCGCCTGAGCTAGTCCCTTATTTTTCAACCACACTAGCAATGTGTCTCTTACTGAAATAAAATAAAAATGTAGGGGCTGCTGTCGGAGTCTGTCATCTCTCAAAAGGTCGAGATCCTCAGCTCCTGCAGCTACATGTCAGATGTTTCCTCCAGCTGATGCCTCTACCATCAGTATGTTAAAGAGGACATATTATCCCCCTTCTCCACCTTTTCAAACAGTCCCCTGTGGTCTAAATGAAACATCTGTTCTGTGCTTTGGTCAAAATATAACATGAATCAAGCACCAGAGGAGGTTTGTGACCCTGTATAAACCAGCTCTCTCAGAACGCTCCGTTTTGGTGTGTGTGTCTCTTTAAATGCAATGAGCTCTCTTTCACCTCGCTCCTCGCGAGATGTGCCGACGAAGTGCCGACAAGCTTTGAGCTTCCAGGGCAACTTTTCAGCAAGCCCCCTCTGAAAAACATGGCTGCTGGAGACAACACAGAATCCCACTGTGACATCACAAGGAGAGCACATTAGAAATAGAGCATTTTTTTCTGCGTTGTAAGACTTATGCAGACCACAAACAAAGGACTGGATGGGTTTATTTCACATTTTGTGGGTCAGTAGACACTCAGGTTACCCAAATATATGTTCAAAAACACTATAAGTGGATTTTTCATAATATGTCCCCTTTAATGTGTGTGAATGTGTAGGTGTGACCTGCGGTGTTAAAGCACTTTGAGTAGTCAGAAGACTAGACCATTCACCATCCTCTGTAGACATTCCCTGACCAAAGATCTGTTCCTGATGGACTCCACCTCTGTATGGGAGTGCTGTGCAGGATTTAGGCCAGCTGTTGGAGTCTAAATCAGCAGAGTTTTTAGTCTGCATGAATCCAGAGGAGTTTAACTCTTTAACCATCTGATGACCTAAATAAAGAGAGAACCCCTGCAGAGCCGAGGATTAGCTGAGGGATTGACACACTGATATACTGGATATACCATATTAACACTGGTTAACAACTCCCATTTACACACACACACACACACACACACACACACGACACACACACACACACACACACACACACACACACACACACACACACACACACACACACACACACTTGAACAATAAATCGCATGACACACACTGAAATGTAATGTACAATGAATTGATGGCGAGCATGTTTAGGTGAAACATTAAGCATGCTTCCTTGTTTCCTTGTTTCCTTGAGTTTCCTGAGACAGAGCTACCAGTTAACTTCACATGAAATTAATCAAAACGATGTTCAGGAGGAGAGTTAAGCTTTCAGTGGTGTGCGTCATGGAGAGACTCGGGGTTGGGGGTGGGAGAAAAGAGATTTAGAAGAGAGAGTTTTAAGGTTGAAGGGGGATTTGGGGCGAGGCTGCACAGGGGGTGTCTGGGTTAGAGGGGGAGAAGAGGGGGAGATGAAGAGAGCGAGGCGTGTGTGAGGATTCACTGAGGCAGGCAGTGTGACTGTAACGACAATGAAAACTTTATTTACACGGAAAAACACAACACAGTGACAAAGTGGTTTACAGCACAAGTCAAAGGAAGTGAAAACAGAGTAATCAAACAGTGTGAATTAAGAAGAGGTGAAACTGACAACAGACCGATAGAAACGAGGTAAAGAAAGATTTACCTGTCGAAGGCAAGGCCAGATGATTAATATAACACCGTTCAACAACGAGACGTTTCCCAGTACTTTACACAAAGGGAAAAACAACACATAAGAGTTTTGTGTTTTGAGAGACTCATCCCCCCACGATGCACCGCAGGACGCCACACAAGTTCATCAGACTTTATAACTCCTCCCTTTGAGAGTCAGACACTTGGACACTGGACTCTTTGGACTTGTTATTTAACCTTGAAACTGTGCAATCTGTCTGCAAACCGGTCAAATCCTGTTCATACTGAGTCTTATCAATATGACGTGCAATATCTGTTTAACACAGCTCATTGTTAACAGTCATTACTGTAAGTATTGTTTTAATGTTTATTATATGTGTGTTATTAATGTTTTAATGCTTATTATCTTATCTTACTTGTACTTATTTATTATTTTATTATTTTATTTATTCTTTAATTTTGTATTTGTTTTGTGTTAAAGGCTTTATATGTGATTTTTGGATCCAGCAGATGTCGCCCTTGAACACCAGCATGAAACCAAAACAACTCGCACTGCATTGTTGTGTTAGCATGCTAATGCTAGTGATATTTATTATGCTTGTATCTTCACACTGCATGTAAATTTACCTGAAATGAGCGTGATCTAGAAACACAGTTAATTAGTGAGTACAGTATGTTATTCTTCTTTTCTCTAGTCCCTCAATTAAACAACTTTTATACGTGAGGGGAGGAGTCAGCCGGCCGTCCCGTCCATGTAAACACGCTGTAGATATGACACGGACAACGTCACAGACAGCGGGACTCATTGTAGACAGTCATGACTCACAGAGTTATTTTCAGAGGATATACTTGATTTATATTATATTTAAGTGTGAAAAATCATATATTAAGCCTTTCAACAGAGGAACTGTAACAACCCTATTTCCCCCTGGGATTAATAAAGTATTTCTGGTTCTGAAAACAAGTTGACCTGTTTAGAGGATTCATTTAAAGAGAAGATTCTGACTTTAATAATCTAAGTGAGCGTGATTCACAGAAAAGAGAAAAACACAGGAAACAGGAAACACATGGTTTCTCTCTTGTTGTCTAATGACAAGATGGACGGCAGCAGAACTCTGACTTACTTTGTGTTCATGAGGATGGGTTTTTTTTGCATTATGACATCACCCATCTGTTCCTGTAGGGGGCTTTGAGTCCCATCAGTGGCGGTCACCATGCTGGAAATGCTGGCCCTTTCCGAATATCCACAGTTCAGTATGCAGTGTGTACTTTTCAGTATGGAGTTTCAGTATACTGAACTTTCGTGGTCATTCAGTATGCATTTTTTGGGTCCACCTCAGTATACTGAACATTTCAGTATGGATACTAACTTCCGGGTTTCATGCAGTATGGATCGGATGCATGCTTTCAGGAAATGTATTGTATTTTACCACCCACAATGCTGTGCGAAATTAAACGTAAATCGACACTTCACGTGCGCCTCCAAATCAAAACAAAGGAGCGTGGATTCATTTGATCTTAATTTAAAGTCCCGACTGAAATCACTACTTTTAATTAACAACAGAAAATATAACAAATGTCTGCATTATTATAAAACCTTTCCCCCTCTATTTAAATAATGATTTCACTATTTAAATGTGTCTTTATTGGTTTATTTTATATTCTGTATATTACTGTCTTTACTTTGTACTTTTCTTTATGTACTGTATGTTTTTTTGGTTTTTTTTACATGTATTTATTGAGTTTTTACATTTTACAAAAAATACAATACATTTAACAAAGCATATAACAGTCAAACTATATATATGTATATAAAAAAAGAAAATCCACTCCCCCCACCCCAAAGGGAAAATATATAATTAAAGAAAAGACAGACCTAAAGACAAAACAAAATGCAAAAACTGGGTAACGACATTATGTAATCATACACAGCTTAGCATCACATCACATGGTATCGACAGTTAGGGACATATCACCTTCAAGTTACCAGAGTTTCTCCAACTTCACAGTCCTTTAAGAATGCAAGGAAGGGATTCCAGATCTCTTTGAATTTGGCTGATTTCTTTTTCATTGTGTACGTTAACTTAAGATAAAGATAAGATAAGATATACTTTATTCATCCCAGCAGGGAAATGTAGGTGTTCCAGCAGCCAGCATACATACATACACACAACACAACACATATATACATACATATCCCACCCATATAAAAAAACATGAGCCCACAATACAGTTTGATTTATGATATATGCAACTCAGGCTAAAGTTTAAAAGTTTAAATGTCTTCTGTCCTTACTTAAAGGGGAGTTGTTATAAAGTGCAATTGCAGTAGGTAAAAAAGTATTTTTAAATCTGTCATTTTGACAGAAGTGACAGTCTCAACCTTGACCTTCTGTTATTCCAAATAAACTTTGTAAATAGTTGCTTCATTTTTTAAAAGAACTGTGGTGGTAGGGGTAAAGTGATCGATTGAAATAGATATAAAGAGATTGGCATTGATGACCAACTATTCTGAATGTGTCAATTAATTTAATCAGATTAAGGATTGAGTTATTTAGGTCTGTTAGAAATAAAAGGGTGTCATCAGCATACATTACAATGCGATGTTCGGTGTCCAATACTTTTATACCTGAAATTGAGGGGTGTGACCGCACCGCTATCGCAAACGGTTCCATTGCCAAAACAAATAGCATTGGCGAGAGAGGGCACCCCTGACGGGTACCCCTTGTAAGTTTGAAAGGAGATGATATTAAATAGTTGGTGGAGACCTCTGCCATTGGGTCATAGAGTGTCTCAATCCATTTTCGAAAGTAGTTACCAAAGCCAAAGCGAGATAGCACATCCAATAAATAGCTCCACTTCACTCTGTCGAATGCTTTTTCAGCATCTAAAGACAGAATGGCAGTGTCAGGGGTTCCCTCCCTCGCATGTATCAAATTCAACACCCTTCTGACATTATGGAAGGCTTGACGGTTTTTCACAAAACCATTCTGATCTGGATTGATCACAGATGTAAGCACCGACTCCAGTCTTCTAGCCATTACTTTAGCGATAATCTTAGCATCTGTGTTAAGCAGTGAAATGGGTCTATACGATGTGCAATTGGTGGGGGATTTATTGGGTTTCAAAATAAGTGTTATCAGCGCGCTCCTCAGGGAATCTGGGAGACGACCCAGACTGTATGTTATTTAGTTATTTAATCTGTCTTTTACTTGATTTACATTGTGATATTGTTTTTTTTAACCTGACTGTATATGAGCATTACTCTTCTTGAATAAAGCTAAACAAAAAAAAAACAGGTGGATTTTACCCGGTTCGGGTAACGTAAATGACATCACTTCCTTACTGAATGAATCAGAAGAAGTAGGAACAAATATCTGCCTACTGTGCCTACTGAATAGTATAGGTACTAAACAGTATACAGCACGGATAGTAGGTACTGTCTACTGCCTACTGCCTACTGACAGATTGAGTATGTAGTTGGCAATTCGGATACAGCCGCTGTCTCAACCTAACTTCAACATAACGACAGGCTGAGAGCTGGAGCTGAGGCGGGTTGTAAGCCTCTTGACGTAAAATGTGAAAATGTGTCTAATGTCGACTGCATTCAGCAGAAATGTTAACACATTGTGTTTATGAGCTTTATTTGGATTATATATAAAACATCAGGCGTTAATTTGTTAAAAATGCTGATTCAAAAATATTTCATAAAAAATAAAAACAAACAGAGTAAACTTATTTTCTTTTACACTGGAAGTTCAAACTCTTTATTCCCTGCTCTGAGACTCTTTTCAGCATTTACTGAAGTTTTTTGTTGTTGTTTACGTCTTTGTTGAAATACTTATATTCTATCTGAAAATGTACCCAACATACAATATTAGTGTCTATATCTTTTATAAATCTGTTTTTGAGAATGTGCAAAAGAAAGTTATTGTCATGAACGGTTGGAATACAAGGAGATGGACCCAAGTGCAGAATAAACTAAAAGTATTTAATAATCAAAAAGGCCAAAGGCAAATGGCCAGGAGGCCGACCAAACACAGGGAACAGCTCTGGTGGACGGCCGGGAGGCCGACCTAACGGGCAGACTAGTTCAGGGGGAGGCCAGGAAGTTTCGTTCTGGCCTCCGACAGGGACACTGGAAACCACAGGACCTTGGATGAGGACACAGGAGTGTGCGGTGTCGGCAGGGCCTCTGACAAGGGCACAGGTGTGGGCAGGGCCTGAGTTGAGGCCTGGGTTGAGGCCTGGTCTGAGACTTGAGCTGAGGCCTTGGCTGGGTTGAGGCCTTGGCTGAGGCTGAGGCCTGGGTTGAGTCCTGACATCGAAGGCCCTGACTGCGTCTCCTCCTACCTCGAGTGCCAGAGAAAAAGGCAAGACAAGTCCCCTCCCAGGGAGAAGGCTTGTTAAAACCAAAAAAATCCGCTGGGTCCATAATTTGGTCGGTTCATTCTGTCATGAACGGTTGGAAAACAGTTATGAGCAAGTGATCCCTGCAAACATCCAATTTAGAAACACAATTTCAGTCATTAATATCCCAGTTTCCACTCTTAATATATCTAATTATACTTTAATGTGCATAGGAGAATACATCGCTGAATGAAATGCATAATGCATGAAGTGCAAAACATGATGTAAACATCACAAAATAATAATAAATCACCTTAAATACCTGAAGTATAACATTTTATACAACAGTTTTTTACCTTTAATAGTTTCTGTAGAATAAGCTGCAACTGTACATTGATTGTGTCGCCTCAATCCAGTAAATCTCCATGAAAGAATCGAATCGGTGTCATCGACTGACGTTCTCCATTTCTGAAGTGCTGTCTGAAGCTCCCATGGGTTCATGCCTTCTGTCCCCTCGTTAATTATTTGTGTATTGCTGCTCGTATCTGGTTGTGTTTATCAGGGTTTCCTTTTAAGACAGAAATTATCTTACTTAGATTGTTTGTCAAATATAATTCATTTGTCTCGTAAAAAGCAAAGGAGCAACGATAGACCACGTTGGGGATTGATGTTCAGATGCTCAAATGCTTGGGGGGCTTTTCTTTTTATCACTCACTGATTGTTTTCCCTTCATCATCAACTATTCAATACAAGTCATTGCTATCAACACTATCAGTTGACTTCTTACTCTTTAATTAGTGCTTGGAAATCATTTCTTCATTTCTACAAACAAAAACCAAACTGTGAACAATGAAGCGACCAAGACATCATGCATGGACACACAGCACCATCTAGTGAACAAAAGGCTTTTTGCACCTTCAAGAGGACTGTTACAGTGTTTCCCCTTCGTCTTCCTCCTTCCCTCTGAAAGGCCTCCTCTAACTCTTGCTCTTCCTCTGTGTTTTTGCTGCTCCATCTTCTTATTTTTTATGGTGATGCAATAACATGAAAAACATAACAAGTGACATAAAGACAAAAAAAGGGGGAAGAATACAACGAGGGAAACAACAACATTGAAGGTGTTTTGTTTAGAATATGGGTGCTCCATGTGTCAGAGAGAGTTAGATGAAATAAATAGAGGGATAAGTAAACAGAGGGATAAGTATCAGCTGAAGAGACTTATTAAATAAGCAAATTATTATAATAACAGAAATGAACATTTTGAAAAATGCAAAATGAGAAACAATAAATAGTGACTTAAACATCAGCTAGGGTGCACGTTCGTGCTGCGACCGGCAAGCAAGACACATTTTGGATTGTGTTTTCTGCCTGTTTGTATGTTTTTGTGTGGGTACTTTTTCGCACTGGATACTTTTTTTGAGAGAGAGATCGTTATCAAAAATGAATAGGGAGGAAAGGGGGTCAAAAGTGAGTAACTTCACCAAGAGTTAGAGTCACCATTCTAAAAATGCTGTCTGAACTTTTCTCTTATAGTCAACCTGACAACAGGCTGAGAGCTGTCAATCAGGTCAGCCACAAGCCTTACTGTGATAAGCACAACTGGTATCCTTCATTAAAATCCAAACAGATGAGTTATTGTTAAAATAAATCAATTGAATAAAACTCATCCCCCGCACAGTGTGAGGCGATAAGGCTTTTTTTTAATGGGTGGGTTTGTGACTTCGGGGTGTTTTGGATCTAACCCCTAGTGGACACTCTGGGAACTGCACTTTTCTGCACTTCTGCACTGGCTTCATTTTTCGACACCGTGTGCCACTCAGTTCAACAGGCATGAGACTTATTGGTGATCAGCGTGTTGCATTTTGAAGGCATGTGTTTCTTGTTGAACAAAGTGTGATAAATGATGCAGTTTGTGTTCAGAGAATTTCAAAAACTGTGACTCTGAGTGATGTTTGAGTTCAGCAGTTTAGAGTCATGTTGTTTTAATCCCATTCATACACTGCTGATGAAGCAGTATTGGACATGTTGCTGCAGGAGCTGGGGATTGAACCCTCAACCTCCCAGTTGAGAGCCAACAACTCTACCAACTGAGCTGCCACAACAAACATGAGCTTCAAGTTTTCAGAGCTGTGTTCATAGTTCCTTTTTTTGTCTGTATGAAATGGGGAAATCTGGAGTAACATCTAAAATGACATTTTCAAATTATATAACTTGTTGATTTCTGTTTTTGTTAAATTTCCCTCCATCTCCCCTCCAGGTTTCTGGGACCCCTTCGGCATCCCCTCCTGGAGGTCAGGAACCCCCACTGTGAAAAACACTGGCTTTAATTCATAAAAAGTAATTCATAGTTACAGAAATGTAAAAAGGTAGAATGAAAACAAAAGTAACAACTTTGTCCTACTCCTTTTCAAACATGTACTGTTTGCTTTGTTTTAAATATGGTCGCTTGAATTGTTGTTTAGCTTCACTGAAATGTTGTTTATTGTTCTTCTGATTAATTTTTTTGAAACTATGGTCAAAATAAAGATATCAATTAATCAATCAAAACGTCAGCCAGGATTCATAAGATTAAACCCTGAGCTGGTTACACGACTCAAGACGATACTGTACCGGATGATTGGCCAGAGAGGACGTCCTTTGTTACTCCTGCGATCTGATTGGTTACAGGTGTGCATTCTGACTTCAGGTGTGCATTATTTTAAATTGAGAGTATATGCTATCGTGAATATACTTTTTTTTTTTTTTTTTAAATGAGGAGTGGTATCAGTCTCTCCATGGTGATGTGAATGCATTCACTTGAAGACTTTTACGTTTTAAAGTCCTGACCCTCTTGCATCATGATGGACATTTTTGTCCATTTTGGTCAAATGTTTTCTCTTTATCTGGTCATCATTTTGTCTGTGTTAGTGCATATGGCACCATTTTTTGTAAGAAAGTGTCTCTCTTGACACATTTTGGAATGCACATTTAATTTTTTTTAATAGATCAATAGAACACTGTGAAACATGTTTACTACCCTCTTAAGTCATTAAGGACAAAAATGTCCACTTCCAAAAAACTGATATAAAAATACAACAGTATCATATTTTTAAATATTGAATAATTATCAGGAATTTAACCCTTTAAATGCCAGAATCATGTAATCAAATTGGCATTTAAAGGGTTAAATTCCTGATAATTATTCAATATTTGATAGTTTTGAGCAGGTCTGGAGTTGTTTAAGAGATTTATGGAAAAAAAAGTTGAAGAAAATATGAATCTGTTCTATTTTTATAGCAGTTTTTGTAAATTGGACATTTTCGCCCTCCAATGTCCAAACAGGGAACTACATTTTAAATCTGATGCTACACACAAACTAATAATGCATCCAAGTCAATATTTTGGATAATCTTTGACATATCCAAGACTGATTTAAAAAAAATCCTCCAGCCACCAAAAATTTGTTATATGGAAAATAACTAATTTCTGTGTTTTTTTCTTAAATAACAACAATGACATCAAGTCATCAAACTGGCATTTAAAGGGTTAAATTCCTAAAAATTATTGAATGTTTGGTAGTTTTGAGCAGGGCTGGAGTTGTTTGAGAGATGTATGCTGAAAAAAGTAGAAAAAAATATCTATCTGTTCTATTTTTATATCAGTTTTTTGGCATGGACATTTTGTCCTTAGTGACTTAAGAGGGTCGTAAATTAAACTGATGCCTGAGGGTTTTAATGGAGAATAAAAAAAACTTATTTAGTAGCAGTAATGTAGGTAATGTATTAGTAGGCTCTTTGATTTCTTGCTAACACATAGTAAGTTACTCTCTCACTAACTCACACGCTCCCTCTCTCTCTCTCTCGGCCTCTGACTCTTTCTTTCTGTCATCGTTCCATTCACTCGGGTTTCCTCTTTCACCTCCATGTTTGTATGATTTAGCCTCCAGGCTGTGCATGCTTCATTGTGGAATAAGTTGATGCTTTCTACTTTTCAGCACCTCCTTACTCTTTACATTTACTTAAGAGAGCAAATGGAAGGACACACATGTAAGCAGACAGACGGTGAGACAGATTTAAAATTTCCTCCTAAATGGGAGAAGGAAACGTATGACTGTGCCTGCCATTGTGTGACAAACAATCTGCTACTCTCACACTTCAGAGAGAAGAAACGATCATTACCACTGGCTTCAAAGCGCCTCGCTGACTGACTGTAAGAAAAACACAGACACAGGATGCTTTTAAGGTTTATTAGGACTTTTGGTCTCTACTGAGATCTGTGTTTAAAGGTGAACACTGGGACACGATATGAAGCTACCTGTGCAGATCAGCTAATGCATTATTAAACCAGAAGCCTTTATGTTTGTAATTCAACAGAGAAAACTAAATACAGAAGACACAGTTCAGTGCTACACAATATAATTATTTTGCACACATTCTGGGTGTTGCTCCTTATGTGATGTTGACTGCTCTTAAGGTCAGTCTTACACTTGACTACGCATGAAGAAAAGCCAGATGTGTCCTTGTGCAAGACACTTAACCCCCAGTTGCTTCCGCTGCATCGGCTGGGTGTACTGACAAACACTTTACACAGCAGCCTCTACCATCAGTGTGTGAATGTGTAGGTGTGACCTGCAGTTTAAAAACTTAATTAATTTGTGTGTACGCCCTCCATAGGCAGAGTGGCGCGTCTATAAGGGGGAGTGCAGAGCACACCTGGGAGGCAGACCGTCATTGACCACAGGCTCAGCAGTTGTGTTTAATTATATGAATTACATGTTTTTTAGGTCATTGGAGACACTACACATACTTTTTAGTTTACTTTGATTTGCAATAAAACTATCAGCAACTTTAAGAATCAACTCTCACTGGATTTATTTTGGATCAAGTCTGCGCGTTTGATGAACTGTTCCCGTTTCTTCCAAAGTGGTAAAAACAAGAAAATATTGGAGAGGTTACAGGACAAACCAGATTTTTGAGTTTTTGCTACTTCAGTCTGTTTTGGAAACTGCCTATAGAAACTGCATACAGTTTTCAAACAACAAATATCAAAAATACCCCGATGTGTACTGGTTCAGGAACAATTCACTGCATGCATCAGACCAGTATCTCACATAATGTTTCCCACAATGCAAAGCTCCAGCTAAGAGATCCAAATGACGGGCAGCAAATTGTTTAAATAAAATGCTATTTAAAGTGCTGACTGTGCAATACACATATATGTGCAAAGTTACTCTGTTGCTCTGTGAGAGAAGGAGGAAGGAGAGAGCAGGGCAGACCTCTCTCTCTCTCTATCTCTTACACACACACACACACACACACACAAACAGGCATGCTTTCTTGCTTGCTTGGAGGTAGTGCTGCTGTAAGGAGATCTGGGCTGGATCAACTCAGAGTTTCCCAGTGTGTGTGTGTGTGTGTGTGTGTGTGTGTGTGTGTGTGTGTGTGTGTGTGTGTGTGTGTACATCTGTAGAATCTCTTACTTTGGTGGAGCCACAGAACCTCCTGCTGTTTCCTGACTGTATTTATTTATGACAATAGAAAGGGTTCAGGGGTGAAGATTAAAGGAGCATGTTGGGGTTCTGGACATCGTCATGGTCATTTCAGTTTAAAGACTGAGACGTGCTAACATCCTTCATGCATCAGAGGAACTCAACACAGACACTTTCAACTCGCAATGAAATGTGTCTTACTGTAAAGAGCACGGTTTATACTTCTACGCCGTGATGAGCGACCTTTGTATAAAATTATATTATTCATCATTTTAAAAGTTTTAATCAGTGTTTTATTTTGAATTTTTGTACTGTCTTAAGCTGAGGTTACTTTACTTCCTGTTTGAATTTAAACCTGCTTTTATTTTGAAATAAAGTAAGGAACTTACCTTACTTGCTCTTTTGTAAAGTGTCTCGAGATAACGTGTTATGTATTGGCGCTATGCAAATAAAGACTGATGACTGATTGATTGATCTTCCGCTAGGTCGAAGGTTAACTTTAGCACAGAAACAGGAAGTGGTTATGGATCCCAAACTGACGTCAAACAGCTCAAAGGAACAGTAACAAAGGTCAATGTGTGATGTCATGAGGTCAATGTGTGATGTCATAAGGTCAATGTGTGATGTCATAAGGTCAATGTGTGATGTCAAAAGGTGGATATTACTTTGGACTGGTCAGCTGAGCTGTCTGAGAGTTTGTTAAAGTGAAATGAGACATTCAGAGATGCAGCAGTGTCCTTCTTTTACATCACTGAGACTACAGGGAGACTCTGAGGAGGATGATCTACGGTGAGCCTGAAGGGACAAAATAGCATGAGATTAATGTATTAATTTCCAATCTTAATTAGTTGCGATTAACTAGCTAATGTTGATGCCTATAGTTTTGGACTTCAGGATGAGGAAAAGAAACAATAGAAAGGTGACAATGGGTTTTAAATTTCTACAAAATCAGAGCAGTTTGCATTTTAAAGAGTATTTCATCTACTTACATCTAGTGTTTCTCGACTTTGACGTACTCACTGAAACACGGACAATAATACTGAAAAAAAACTGAGAGCCGAAAAAAAAAAGAAAAACAAACTAGCAGCCAACGTGTGCAACAAAGGGAGAAATAAAATAAGACTCTGACCCTGGGCATGATCACTCAGTCATCAAACACACACTTACAAGCAGGCAGGGTAGGCACACACACACACACACACACACACACACACACACACACACACACACACACACACACACTCTAAGCCTATAGGTCTATAATGATTTCATCATGTAGCAGGATATCCTACCAGCACTATATAAACACTCAGAGAGGGCCCAGAGGTCTCTCCCGACTTCCTCTCCCCTGTATCCCTTTCTCCCCTCGTCTCCTTTACCCTCTGAACCCAAGACACGTCGGGTCGTTTCAAACTGACAGCAGCAGTAGCCGGTGTCTGGAATCTTTCTTGGATTTGTTTAATCGTACCTCACAGACCTTAATTCATTTAAAATTATTACAGTAATGCCTCCCATGTTGAAAGGTAAATTGACTTGAAATGTGTCTGATGACATTACAACCACAGCCACCAACATGAGTCGATTCTATTGTGACCTTAATTTATCATGTTGTCAAAACTGATCCTTGTCTTGT
Source organism: Labrus mixtus (assembly GCF_963584025.1). Taxonomy (NCBI): domain Eukaryota; kingdom Metazoa; phylum Chordata; class Actinopteri; order Labriformes; family Labridae; genus Labrus; species Labrus mixtus. Next base: position 3,800,639 of record NC_083619.1, read on the forward strand.
TGCTAAGGAGGCAAAGTCCTGGGTGCACTGAAAGAGAGGCCTCAATCCACTCCCCCAGCATCTCCAAAATATTACACCAGAATGGATGCACCTTAGCACATTCCCAGATCATATGTGTGTTCTTACACTTCCAGCCCTCATTGCTATCAGCAATTTCCATCTAGCTGGTGTCCAGTGATATCTGTATAATATTTTATAGTGAACATGTTTCTCCACTGGCCTCTCTGAGGTTTTTGACCACGTTTATAAGAATATCTAAGAACCCCTCATCTTCAATAGTGGAGGTTGTTAGGTTGTTTTTATCTGAGATGAATTTAACTCATTGGTGCATTTCATTTCCATACACTGACAACACTGACACAAATGAACAAGCCGAGAATAAACCCACTGTGGTCTGAGGTCACCTGCTGCTGCTTTTGCAAAAGTGTGATATGTTTTTCTGTAAAAAAAAAAAAATCTGAAGTGGATTCTCAGTTAGTGCTGGGCATCGACTTTCAATTTCAATTATGATTTGGGCTTCCCATGATCATGAAAAAAAATGGTGAATGACATTTTCACTATCACTGTGCTGCCGCTGCAAAAATGAAAAAGAGAGAAAGTCAAAGAGGGGGGGGGGGGGGGGGGGGGGGGGGGGGGGGTGGGGGGTAGTAGCTCAATTCTTAAGGACTTGGGTTAAGTACCAGGGGGTCGCTGGTTCAACTTCTGGCACAGACTGAGTATGAATTTGGGACTGTTTGCTGAAGAAAAAAACAAATTACTCCATAAGTACTGCCAATTTGCCCTTGTGCAAGGCTCTGAACCCCCCACTGCTCGGGATGCCTGTCCCACTGCCTGTCCCCCCCCCCCCCCCCCCGACTCTGCAGCTCTCTGTAAATGCATCTTTAAAGGTCCGGTTTGTGCTGTCAGGCCTTCATGTGTGGTCATAATTACAGAAGGATAAAGTTCAATTCCTCTCAGGATGAATTCAGTTTTTCAAATTAAATTCAAAGTTTCCTGACTAATTCATTTCAGAATTTTTCTGGCAAACAGATCAGAAAAAACTAACAGTAAGGACGGAAGTGTCAGAGGGAATAGAAGCGCCCACGCCCACTGCAGTCAGGATGTAAAGGGTAATATTACATGTTTACTCTTCATCTTCTGTTACAATGAAACAGGGACAAGACTCTACCGTTTGAGTCCATTTGAGTCTTTTCTTGACAACTTAGTGATACAAGAGTGAAAGGCTAAATCCCTGGGCACGCTTATAATCTCCATCTCAGAGAGCATCCAGCCATAACACTGAAAGGTCCCGTACAGCCCCGAGTGAGATAAGAGGAAACACACGCAGAGAGAGCTATAATGCACCGATGTGACAATGTGTGGCCTTTTTAAGATATGCACACACACGCACTGTAGACACACACACACACACACACACACACACACACACACACACACACACACACACACACACACACACACACATCCCATATAACCCTTATTTACCATTCAAGTGTAGCAGTGTGTTCTCTGTCTGAGCCTGTGAAGAGATTATCTCCAGTGGCTGCGATGGCAGTCAGTCAGAAAGACAGAAGTAACACGTACTTTAAAACCCACATTTAAAGAAGCTGCTGTAAAGTGTCCATCAGTATTAACTCATCCATTCATACACATTGACACGCCTCTGAAGAAGCAGCAGGAGCAACTTGGGGTTAAGTATTTTGGAGAAAGCAACATGTGGCTGCAGGCGCTGGGGATTAAACCACCGACCTTCCGGTTGAAATCAGAATCAGAATCAGAATCAGAATCTGGGTTTATTGCCTCGTACATTTACACATACAAGGAATTTGACTTTGTGTATTGGTGCTAAACAATTAACAAGGAAATAAAGCAGAACTAGCAACAACTTAAATAATACAGTATTAGAAGATATTACAATATATAAAATAGAATTAAAAAATGTAAAAATAAAAAACACAAAATGTACAGAAGGTGCAATGTAGGAGCTGTGCTGACGTCCATGTTATATTGTTGAATTCAGAATAATTTGAATTGCAAAATCCCATTATTTTAGCGAAAATTTAACATACTGTATGCACTGGCAATTATCAGCATGTTGTCATTATGTTTCCATCAAACTATGTTTGCAAGTTCAGTAAGTTGAGCTTTGGGAAAAAGTTAAGGGGCTTAACTCTCCCGTTTGTAGATGCTTGGCTTTTCTTACTTGATCTGTAATGGCCCTGCAGCGCTTAAATAGGGCTGTTATTTCACATGATAGACAAACAAAGGTAGGTACTCGTGTGTGAAAATGGTTTGATTGGTTAAATAATCAGAAGATAACAATGCATACAATGGGTCAGACCAGTCCAGCAGATCATAGAGTCAGATGTAGCTGGATGAAGAACAAAGGGGTCCGTCAGCTAAGTTAAATACAAACAATTTCTTAATGAGAAAAGCCTCAAATCATTTTAAGTGTTCTGATCAAGCTTCAGTCGCTTCCCCCTGCCAGAACCTTCAGGGCCTTTTGTTTGTGTACCACCCAGCCAAGTGACCGGACGTTTACCTCCATTACCTCGCTATGTTTACCTCCACACTCTGCCCAGAATAACCTGTCACTCAGCACCCGCTATTCACCCATTTCCTCCAATGGCGTGACTGTGTGGCACGAGGAGGCGGGAACTGTATTAAAACAGGATAGAGTGAGGAAAACAAGATGTGACAGAGAGGAGGGTTTCACAAAGGACAGGAAACACAGAGACATGTTTCAGGAGAACAGGGGAGAGAGATGGAAGGGGGAGATAGAGGGAGAGCAGGGAGCTGAAGTAAGTCAACGGGGGAGAAAAGAGAGGAGTGAAGAGACGGCCAGAGAAAAGGAAAAGTCAGACTACAGAGAGGAAGTACAGAAATAAATAAAATAAATAAAAAAACAGAAAAAAGAAGCAGATTGGAGGTTCCACTTTTAACTACAAAGTGGTTTTGTTGTCATTATGATATGATATACTAACAGTAGGGGCCGGCTCTGAGTGCCCCGGCAGATGAAGTGATGAAAGTTTTCTAACAACAGAAGTGAGTCAAAGCTTCGGGGTTTTAACAGCACAACTCGGCGGGCTGACAGACGCAGCTTTGATGTCGAAGTCTGATTCTTCAGCGTGCAGAGCCGAGGACAAACTGAAGAGTATTACACTCACTTTATCATCACAAACACACAACTGTGAGAGGGGGATCCAACACAATGTGCACAATAAGTATATAATATAATATTCTCAATCATTAAAATGAATGTCACTTCAACATTTTTTAAATATTTATCTTCTAATAAACGTCAGAACATCTGAAATGTTGATGCTCCAATTTTAACTTCCTTCAAGCACATGCAGTATGTTGTTAGTGTTAACCCACTAATATTCAAGTAGCCACCAACCAATAGAAGCAACACGTTCTCATACCTACACTTACCAGAGAAAACACAGGATAGCGTTGTGTATAAAAAACCAAAGGTAAGGGCAAACATAAAGAACAGGTGTATTTCGGTAAAAGGGGTTAACTTGTGGAATACTTATGCCATGGAATTAAGAATGTGTATTTCACTTTCCAGATTTAAATTTTTGTTTAAAAAAATGGTGTTTAACAAATATAAAAAGTCGGTTTGATTATTATTGTGACTTCTGTTTTGTTTTTTGTTTGTTTCATTTTTTTTGTTTTGAAAGAAATTCTTGGAACAAATTTTGTGAATGCATGTGTGTGATTCGGACCTTTGTGTGTGAGAAGCATGTCCCTAAAAATAAGCCCAATGGTCCCACATTTCTAAGATTTTTTTTTTAATTAGGCCCTATGTTCCTTTCTCAAAATTAAACCCTATGTTCCCACATTTGTAGGAAATGAGGTCTTGTGTTTTTAAATTTCCCTTGAATTTAAGCCCTATCCTCCCACAAGATTTTTTGAAGCACTTTATAGTAAATGAATGAAAGAGTAATTTTATTTCGATCAGCAGCAGCAGAAATCGTCACAATCACAATCATTACAAGGAAAAATAAAATAGGCTGAAGCAGAGCTTATAGATACCGAACCCTTGTTTTCATAAAATCTTAGAAATGTGGGAACATAGGCATGTTCCCAAAATAACAGAGTAAAACCCAAATTTCCCCTCAGGGATTAATAAAGTATATCAAAACAAAAAAAAAGGGTTTACGCACCTAAACAAGAAGTTTACCTCTAGACAAACGGTCATAGGCACCATAGTAATGGGGCAGCTGTGGATCAGTGATAGAGTTATCATCTCTCAATCAGAAGGTCGAGGGTTAAATCCCCAGCTCCTGCAGCCACATGTCCAAGACACTTATCCTAAATGTGTATGAATGGATGAGTTACTCCTGATGGACCCTTCATAGCAGCCTCTACCATCAGTGTGTGAATGTGTAACTAACCTTTAAGGTGGAAATAAAGAATGTAAATCTTACTCTGAGCTCCTATAGGTGTAAAGTCCTCCGTAAAATATGGATGTCATGGTGTTTTTGTTTTCAAAGGTGGATAACTTGTAGGATGAGGAGGAGCAGAGGGTTTTCTGCGGTTTGGTGTCAGTGGTGTGTTCGCTGCATGTGACAGATTTCATCCCTCAGAAATGTGTGATAAATTTGTTTTGTTCTCCTGCGTTCGTTTTCCACCAGCTGAGATCATTTCAACAAATCATCTCAATGTCACTGTAGTTATTTCACACTGGATGAACATTAAGGTTGTTGCTGTTATCACCTAATCATGATGCTCTGTCAAGTTTTAAAAAACATATTCGGCAGCTAACAGAAGTTATTTTTTAGTCGTTAGTCCGTTCAGAGACAATCCAACGCGAGAGGCGGCTCCATAATGAACACTGCATCACATGAAGTTTAAACTTTTGGTCACTAGTGATGTTACGCTCTAGATCAGGGGTAGGCAACTGCAGCCACATGCGGCCCCCATCAACCCTCAACGTGGCCCTCAGGTCAATTTTTGAACATGAAGAAAAACATGACAAAATCTGCCATGAAATCATGAAAACCAGAAATATGTCTAAACCAATATTTGATCACTGGTATATGTTGAGTTAAATTTGAGACATAATTGACTGTAATCGTTTTTGGAAACTACAATTTGGCCCCCTGGCAGTGAGAGTTAAATGAATGTGGCCCTTGCTGTGACCATCCCTGATCTAGATGAACCCTACGTCTCTGTGTTGTAACCAATGACACAACTTAAGCTGGAACTTAACTAGTTTGAACGTAGCGGTAAGTGTTTCAACCCAAACGTATGAATCACAGAAAGAGAGAGATCTTTTCATCTGTTATCAATGGTCATCTTATTACAAAATAAACTTAATTAAAATGAAAGGCTGTACAAATTCAGAAGTGCTGTCTTCACATCTCACAAATGGAGGTAGCATCGACTCTGACCACAGAAAGTAACTTTAAGGTAAAGGGGGATCTATCAAGGCGTTATAGAGGGTTCTTTAAGGTTTACTTAGTGTCCATGGATCTAAAACTCAAAGAGCCTCAGTATTACAGGATCTGAAGATAGAGCATTTTCTTTGGCTTGTTTGAAGTTCTCTCTCAGTTTTGTTACACAAGAGTGAAAGACTACAGGAAGTATCTTGATGGCTATCAAACGTGCGGGCCAAAACACACAGAGAGTTAGGGGAATTTTTCCTGCAACTCTCAGATTTATTGTAATGTATCTGCGTGTGCAACAAGAGGAATACAGAAATAGGATGAAAGTGGCCTGTCAACACCAACAGGAGGCTTTTAGTGCGTTTCAAGTTTTGGTGTTTGAGTCTCGTTACCAAACCAGGCGACGGGCAGAGCCGTGTAGCCTCAGCACCACTTGGAAAGGGATTATGGGAAATGTCTGTTTTACTTGATGAAGGAAGTTCTGTGGTTTATGTGTTGAAACAAAAGTAATATGAAAACCCTCCTGCCATTAACTTTGAGCTGTCATGTGTAATAAAAAGCATCTGCAATGTCAGATTTCTGAAGTGGAATAATAAAGTAAGGAATATAAACTTCAGACTGAGGTAAATCCTTTACAGAGTTTATGAACATGTGAGAGGAAGAGCAGATTATTTTCTACCAACATCTCTCATGTCTCACTCGCTTCATGACAGCGCTGGGAGGTGACACACATGGCATTATGTGATGTTGGCTGTATCTGAACTTACATTAAATGAAAACACAGGACGCAGGTGCTCGACTCAAAGAAGCAACCTCCAGGGTTGAAAAAAAAAAAACTGACGTTTAAGGATTTTCTTAAAACATTAAAAACTGAACGCAGCCAGCAGACAGACGACAGCTTCATCCATAATTCATGCTGTGAGTGTTTAAGCATCAAAAACACTGTGAAGGCCTCCGGTGTTGCAGTACAGACTTCGACTGACCGCAGTAATCTCAGGAGAGAGCTAGCATGCTAACTTGCCTCCTAAGGTGAGAACACTGTTTCCTTTGGAGCAGTGAGGGAGGTTTTAAGTATTCACTGACTGAATGAAGGAGTGAGTTTTGACTACACATGACGGGTGAAGAAAACACAACCGAACGTGATGATATCTCAGCGTAGTGTGGATTTTTTTTAATGAGTGGGAGATGACAGACATTCAGTCGCTGAGCTAACCTAGCTTTGACCTTTAATGGTGTAATATGTAATTTTTACACTAAAATATATAAATGAATAAAAAAATTATTAAACCTACGTTATATATTTTTTGTTGAGTACTTACATTTCCTCTAATATTTCCAACAGTTATCAAAGCCAGAGAAATCTGTAATTTTATAGTTGTAACCGCCCGTGTTTTTCTAGTCGCCGTTATCATTGCCATGGAAACACCAGTTGTTGCGCCGAAGACCGCTGCATAAGGAAGTGTGAGCTGCTACTGAAAGCTGCTGTGCTGTTGCTGTATGTGCTGCTGAGGTAAAAATGAGCTCGTCTGTAAACAAATTCTCGTCCTCAGGTCCGTTTCACCTGTCCGTCTTGACCATGGTCAACTGGGAGTTTGTTTTCATCGGGAGGATAACAGAGAGAATCCCTCCCATGATTCCCACCAGCCAAATTTGATTTTTGTTATTGTTTTGATTGAGAGCCCCCTAGTGGCAAAATGTACAGACTGCGCGTTTTAATTTTCCCTCATTATCTTCCTCAGTCTGCTGGTGATCCTACATTTGTTGATGACTTCAAAAAGCAGAGTCAAAGAGCAGCTGCCACTTTACTGCTCTCTTCAGTTGCTCCACGATTAGGTGTATTCTGCTGTTGTGTTTGCATTACCAGTCACCAGACTCCTCCCACTACTCCTCCCACTATACCTTAAACATTTAGTGACATTAGCCTAAATCCATCCAGGTCCAGAAATGTCTCGATCAGTTTCCCTCGATGATGTCATTTCCCCCTCGATCCATCCAGCTCTACACTGTGTTACTTTGCAAAGTCCAAGTCATCTGTCTTTGGCCCTCGATGCTAATGAGGCCCAGATGTTGCAGTCCCATGTTCCATCCAGCCATGCCCCCCTTTATCTTTTGTTGTCGCTGCAATACACTACCCAGAATCCCTCTGTTTATTTTGGTTGTCCTGGTGATGGGGTACTGTAGCTGAGAGCTGAAACTAAAGGGGGCAACATTGATAGATCAGTTCGTAATGATGCAATCCGATCCTATCTGAGGCAAAATGACAACATGTATAATAACTAAAGACTCGAGTTACTAACAGAAATCTTGGCTCCTCTGTACATTTCACTTCATCATCTTATTGGCTGCTAACAAACACATTTATCTGACATTCAGTGGGCTATAGACTCCATGATACAGTGAGCACAGGCTTCACTATTAGCAGAAAACTCCTGAAAAAATCCTGATATTTGCCGGGGAAGCTGTATGTGTGAACACAAACAGTTTTTCTTGATTCTCCTGCCAGACTCCTACATGTAGTATTTTATCTGCATGAAGTCCGAGCGAGCTGATGTGAGAAAGCATTAGGATATTCTCCGGAGAATTCACCTCGAGCCAATGGGAGGGGGAGTGACGTTTAAAAAAAATCCAGTGACTGCTGCACGGTGCATAGATGGTCTGCATGCGACCGCAGTATTATTTGTATTTTACCATAAGCCTATATGACCTGTTGTTCACCATGAGTCTGGTTCTGCTTTAGGTCTCTGCCTGTTTATCAGAAGTGCTCCTGCATTGGAAGGTCAATGTTGGGTCTGTGTAAAGCAGCCTCATGGAACATTATCCTCAATCTTGATTTGAGTTTTTAAAACGGGGATCTCTGCATCGTCTGCCAGATGATAAGTACTCGGACTCAGAGTGGGGGGCGTGAGACCGCTCAGACATTACAACTAATGTGCACTGTGATCAGCTTTTTGTCAAGTAAAACAGTTGAAGTACATTTTATAAATATTGTCTCCTGCAAACAAATATGCACACATGCACATCATGAAACACACACACACACACACACACACACACACACACACACACACACACACGCACACACACACACACACACACACACACACACACACACACACACACACACACACACACACACACACACACACATGCTAACTTCTCTAATTGTAACCACCTGTGCAGTACTGAGTGAAAGGACCACCATCTTCCAGTCATACCTGTCACAACCCAACACTTCCTGTCAGCGTCAGGTAACCAATGGAGACATGGGAGTTGGCACAAGGGACTCTCCCTGACATCAAGCTAAGTGATCTCAGATATGCTTTCGGCAGCACACACACACAAACAAACACACACACACACACACACACACACACACACACACACACTCTGCTTCATGTATGGTGACACACCCGTATGGTTACACTGGGAGCACAGAGATAAGCACGGCATGTCATGACCTAACCAAAAGCAACCGCTGCTTTCAACTCAAAACAAGCGTGAGTTTTGTGTGACGCTGGGATGTTTTTGGCCAAGGAGGGAAACCAAGCCCTCAGACAAACACCGCCATCATCACGAACCCTGACGACATGATGAGAAAACTCTCCACTGAGCTTCTTTTATTATTAGAAATCTATTGATGTGAATTTAACATTGATTTTAAGATTTATTTTTGAGCCTTTATTTTTAGAGATAGGACAGTGGATAGAGTCAGAAATCAAGGAGAAAGAGAGTAGGGAATGACATGTGGGAAAGGAGCCACAGGTTGAATTTGAACCTGGGCCGCCCGCTTTGAGGACTACAGCTTCCATACATGGGGTGTGTGCACTAACCACTGCAACCCCAAGAAACCCCAGAGAGACATTGATTTTTACATGAATTAAAAAATCAAGTCAGCCTTTTCAACATTCTGTCTTAGTTGTAATATTTATATTTTTTACACACACACAAACAACAACAAGTCTGTTTAACTCTAGGGCGCCGTTGGCCTAGTAGTTAGTGTGTGCACCCCATGTACAGAGGCTGTAGTCCTCCAAGCCGGCGTCCCAGGCTCTAATCCGACCCGTGGCTCCTTCCCACATATCGTTACCTACTCTCTCTCTCTCTCTCTTTCTCTCTCTCTCTCTCTCTCTCTCTCTCTCTCTCTCTCTCTCTCCAATTTCTGTCTGTTGTCCTGTCTCCAAAATAAAGGCATAAAAAGCACAAAAATAAAAAAAACGGTCTGTTTAATTCGGTTCAATAAAACCAAACGAAGACCGAAGTGACTAAGAAAACACAGGCTCAAATAAGATATCTGCTGTTTGTATAATTTCCTTTCCTCCTGGCCCCTTAGAGGCAGATGCAGGTCAAATAAAAAGATGTAATCCTTCTTGTTGACGACCGTATGACCCGTGCTTACACCTCAGATTTGACAGCTACATTATCCCCCGCCCCTCGTGAGGAGCAGGTGTCTGCAGCGTGTGTGTTGTCCGGAGCTCTCAGTCCTTCTTCAGTTAAAGACATTTAAGAACAAATGGAAATAAAAGCAGCTGCATCATATCTCTAATCCTGAGTTACTGAGGGAGGGAGAGCTTCCACGTTAATTGACCACCATCATTCATTTAGTGGCTGTTTTACACATCACATCTCCAGCAGCACTGACAGGTACACTGGACATTTGAACATTTACAAATACTACAATGATCTGCTCTAAATTAAAGGGGAAAGAATCCTTTCAGCATGAAGTCCGGGGGGGGTCGTCACTCAGAGTTAAATCCCCACAACTCAGACTCCCCACTCCTCTCTTTGAGTCCAGCAGCAGATGCCGTCTGCTGGAGTGTTGTCCTAAATCCTCCAAGAGGCTTAGGGAGCGAGGGAGTGGAGAGGTCTGCCACAGGTGAGAGAGACAATGGGAAAAGTCAAAATTAAATCTGCCGTCTGCCTGCTGGAACAGAGATTCATTTTGATTGGCTGAATGTTGCTTAGTGCTCATGATGGATTATTGTTTGGTCTTTGTAAATAGTCGTTTGTCTCTCAACCAGAAGGTTGGGGGTTCGATCCCCAACTCCTGCAGCCACATGTCCGATGTGTCCTTGGACACAAGACACTTAACCTCAAGTTGCTCCTTCTGCTTTGTCAGCGTCGTATGAATGTGTATGAATGGGATTAGTAGTACACACCTACACATTCACATACACTGTGTCAATGTGTAATGGTCCAGGAGTCTTTTAAATTAGTAAAATAAACACTATTGAGGATATGAAAAAATATGTTCCTTTATTTCAGACTACAGGAGAGGAAACTGAGGATTTTTAAATTCAAGACTTTCTGTCAAGCTGAGGCAACAACTAAGGTTTGACTTGATGTTATTTTGGTCCTCCTGGACCCTCTCCCTTCAATGAATGGATGAACCCTGAAGCTGTCAGAAATATTGCAGATGTTTGAAAATGTCATATAGCAACAATAAAAACTATTCTAAAGCAGAATCTAATTTTTTTGCAGTATTTTTTGCTGTCATTTTCAAGCTGTGGGATAATCAGCTGTCTCATCTAACCAATCGCATGGCGTTCCTCCCTCATTGTCAGCCTATCATCATTCTGCTCCTATGATTCTTTCTCTGACTTTAGTAACTTAATGCTCATGTTTCGAACACCCCTCCTCCTCCCCATCACCGCCCATCTTTTCAGATTCATCTTCCATCAAATCTTCACCCATCTGGTCTTATCAAGTCCTCAGCTTCACCACCACCAGGGTCTGGACTCCATGGAGGGGGATTTATTCTGTTGACGCTCAGAAACATTCTCCAAACACATCAACCACCCCATAGAGTCCAAGCATCAAAGTCTTTCTGTCAAGACACATTTCCATGTTATTCATTGTAAGAAATAATTTTCTTAATTCACTTTTCACTCCTGATTGAAATAATGGTACGTTCAGTATTTGTTTTTGGGCTCAATGTAATTATCATGGTGGAGCTAATTCTTTCATTCATGACAACAGTTTTTCTTTATTATTAAGCACACTAGAGGACTCCTTGATGCTCCCTTCAAACATTCAAACATCTCTGTTGATAGGCATGCTATTATCTAAAAGAAAATAAAAGGATTCTCAAAGACTGGAAGACAGCGACCCCACCATGCTGCATGAATTGTGATCCACATGGAGAAATTGTGCACTAATAATTAAAATTGTAAACATAAATGGGGAGATTCTTGGGGTCCCTTTCTGCAACATTTGGACTCGTCTTGACAGCATCTGATTCCATATATGGATTGTTTTATTTTATTTATATGTTTAGTTTATGGATATTATCATTGTGGACAGCTTGGATTTGACACATGGATGATATATGATGATATGCTCTTATATCCTTGACACAGGGTTTGGATGAATTTGTGACTTTGTTTGGATTATATTGTCATAAAAATACGTCAATGAAAATAATGTTTAAGAAAAAAAAAACCTCTATGTAGCACACGTCTGAATGCTGTTAAACGTTCTCATAAACATCCAGTTCAAAAGGCTTGGAGGTCTGAGGGATCAGGTTGCTGACATATAAGGCCCAAAGGATTCTGGACCCAGTCCCCTTCCTCTCTCCATTCACAAAGTGCCCTCGGAGAATGTTTCATTCATGCCTTTTTGACCCCCGACTCTGGTGAGCCATCGTCTCCACTTAAAGTCTCACTTCATCCCCTCTCGCATTCAGAGCCCACACTTCAACTCATTACTGAACACTTCAGTTAGAAAGTTTTCAATATTTGAATAATCCAGAAATATAAGTAAGGGTAGGACAAAATGTCTTCAAGCATTGGGGTTATGTATATTTTACAGTAACTTAAAAAACATATAACATACAGATTTTTAAATATTACGATGATAAACTCTCAAGGCTCTAAAGTAACTTAACTCTGTCTCACACTAAATGAACATTAATGGTTTTCAGCAGTTCAGTGTATCAGCGAGCTGCCCTCTGAGTGCTGCTGCTGCCGCTCAGACGGTGTTGGTGTCTAAAATAATATCGTTCAGTCCCTAAACTCAACCTGTGCTGTATTCATAAAGTCCCTGAAGATGAGGAGGGAAAAGATGAGGAACACAGATAACGTCACAGAGGCTGAGTGAAGAGAAATGCTGCTCACAGAAGAATGTTGACTTTTTCAGAAGGTTTGATAAAGAACATAAATTCTGTTTTAAAAAGTTCTTTAGCGCTTTTTTTTATGATGTGGGGGCAGATTAAGGGGGATGGCCAGTGGAGGCTTTGTAACTATTCATGCTCCAGGCTGTAATTTACCATTTAGCATTACAAGAACTTAGTTATTATCCATGTTGTGTCATCAGTGTTGTGTGAATTTTAAAACACGTTGCCCCTGTGTGAGGCTCAACAACCTTCAGATTATGAAACTGACACACTGCCTGTGCCAACAAGGCCTGACCCACATGATTAGCCAACCCTGTGCCCACCGCAACATTATTACCTATGATCAGCAATTTTCTTTCTCAGAGACAGGACTTAAAAAATAAACAATTCAGGCAGGGTTGGTGGCTGCTATTGAGACTTTCTTTACATTTCAACATTACACTTTTCTACATTAGTTTGCAAAGTTATTTTTTTTTAAATTATTTATTTATTTTAGAATTAAATTTTATAAGTTAACATAGGAGTTATGAGTGCATATATAAAGGGTAAATAATGCATCTCATCATCCATGTGTGTGCGTGTTTATACCTATATGTAAGTCAGGGCCCCAGTTTGGCCCCCCTGGTCATCAAAGTCTAGCTCCGCCAGTGATTGCAGGAGAATGCTGCATGTATGATCCATTTCTTAGCTGACTTTAAAAAAATTATATATTTATTCGTTGTTATCTTGAACTCTTGAAAAGGGTCAGATAAAAGAAGAAGGTAACTAAAAAGGCCAAATGAAAACTATCCTCACATCATTACTCCGCAGCAGCGGGCGGGTCCGGGCCTCACTGTGGGCGGCGCGCGGCGCTGCTTTAAATGACAACAGAACAAGTTGTGACTCTCAGACTGGTGTGAGTGGTGAGAGAAAAAAGGGTCGAGACTATAAACCGGGTTGAAGCACGCTGAAGAGCGGTGGACTGGTAGGGGAGTCAAACATCTGGCTCCCTGTCCTCTCAGCTCCTGTGGAATAAAAACATTTGGCTGCGCGTCGATGTGCCAGAGGAGTCCACGGATGATCCGTGAACATGTTCACCTCCGTGTCCCACAGCGTGGTGAGTCATAACACATCCATATACACAAAGAGCTTATAGGTGTAGGTCTACTGTGCAAAACTCAAATATACTTGAGAAGATTGAAGATTAATATCACCATTATTACATTTTAAACCAAAGCGGCGGCATGCTTTAACCTTAAATGTAACTTTTAATTTCATAGTTCAGAGATTGTCATGTTGTCTTAAGATTTTTCTCTCAAAGTTTTATTTCAAATTTAATTTCAACACAGCCTGTTTTTTTTATTTTCATTTGCATCATGTATGCTAGGCCTACATCAAATTAAACATTTAGGCTACTTTTAGACATGAACATTTTAATTGATTATATAATATGATATAACATATTTATGACCTAGGCTATATATGCAGAAGCGATATCCGCACTAGATAGTTGCAATGATCGATAATATTTTCTCTTAAAGAGGGGTTAAACTTCCCCCTCGCATATACTATCCATGTAGGCCATTATGACACCTATAGATAACGGGCATACAGGTACAACATAGCACCGAAATAATGCAAGCTAATCGATAACATGGCATTACAGTCAAAGAGATGTGATATTAATATTGTAAAAATATTATTAAAACCTGTTTCATTTAAAAAAAAAAAAAAAAAAAAAGGTCCTCTCAATACAAAGTTTTATGAATCAAATAAAGTCAGGGTAAATCTTTTATCAAGCTACTTTTATCTGATTTGTGTTCCCACTTAATTAGAGGTCAATTCATAACGTGCAATATTCTGCACCTTGGTCATGTTTATAATTCAAAAGTCATTCATTAGGTCATCTATCTAAATGCTGTTGCTGAATATTAAAAAAAATAAATAAAACTATAAACTTTCTCTTTCACCTAAAGTAGGCTAGCACATGTGGAACCAGTTTGAAGTAGTGATTTTATTAAATATATATTTGGTTATTAGTTTGATTTGTGTACGTTTACAAAAACATGTGTTACACCAAGATCTACAGTTTTTACAAAAATATATATATATATAAAAGTTTAAGCGCCTTTAAATTAGTTAATTAAAGTTAGAGTCTGATTTGGCTTAATCTCTGAGACGTTGCCATGTCCCCTCACCTGGAGGCGCCTTAATTGTTCACGTGCGCAGCAGAAATCAATCAGGAAGAATCACGTTCAGCTGCGGACAGTCTCCATTTTACACCAGAGTTTGAAACTTTTGTATTTGCAAAAAAAAATAACTTTTTAAAATCCACAATTATGTGAATAAAAGTCAGGGCAACACTGAGCGGTATCTCAACACATAACGTAGACATAAAGTCATATACAGAGATGCTTGAAGGTTTGTTTGGGGTGAACTTTAATGAATGTGCAGGGTTAATTACTGCGGTTGTCATGGAGATACAGTATGAGGGGACATTAGCTGACTCTGTCGTCACTCGGCTTAATGGACTTCACTGACAGCATGTCGGAGGGAGGAAGGCGAACGACGGAGGCTGTGTTCACTCAGCTGCAGGGGAATATATTCATCGACTCAGTAGGTGTTTTCAATGACGGAATTACAGCTAGCCTATATGTATGAGAGCAAAGTGTCAAAAGTACACAGAGATAAAGGTGATATTGAACGCAGCTTGGAGCTAAATGCCGAATTACATTTAAAAAGTCTTTAGAATTAAAGCTTATAGTCTTATAGCAGAAGAATGTTTCCACGAACAGATGAGCCAAACATCAAAGTGCTGTTTGCATTTGAGACATTTCTCAGACTTTTGCTTTATCTTTAAAATGTGTTGAGCTCTAAACGACGCACTAACTGATGGGCTAGACCTACAGGCTTTTATAAAAAGTGATTTCAAGCGGTTCTTGTTTTTTCTTTAATTGTTTTCTCTGTCAGGGTTCCTCTGGGCCTGAAGATATTTTCGACGAGGACTGCTACTCTCCGTCCTCCCTGTCCTCCTCCTCCTCCTCCTCCGTCCCCACGGTGGCCTTTCTGCCGGGCAGGACCCTGTGCACGTCCTGCGGCCTGGAGATAGAGGACCGGTACCTCCTCAAGGTCACACTCACTTTACACTGCGTGTAAACTACAACCCGAAACTTAAATATATATGTAACTACATGAGCAGAGAGAGAAATGTATTGTAGGATATGGTTAGAAATAAAAGTAGTTTATTCTATTTTTTTCCTTTTCTTTATTTTCATTATTATGGAAATAAAAAAAGGATATTGGCGAAAGTTTTGTGACCTGTAAGTCCAATGTTGTGGCTTATACTCTTCGATTTACATATAGTGCAGCCTAATATAATTCTGTTGTGAGAATCATTTAAAATGCCTGAAATGAGACCATGAAGAAGTAATCGGGGTTTTTTTCATAACCCTCTTGAAATGTAATTTCCTTTTAATGATGTTTGATTTGTGTTTGAATTATCCAGTCTTAGTTAACTTTATTAGACCATTGTGTTTCGGCTTGTGGTCTTCATCGAGGTCACCAAGAAACACGTTGAAAACATCATTTAAATACAGAAATTGAGATAAATGTAAAAAAGTTTCAAAAGGGTAAAAAATATACATGAGTATAAATGATCATATCTCCTACGTCCAAATATATATCAGCTAATGAGACACAAGGTGGGCTGCTTTGACCAATGAGCTTTTTGACCTCTTCAAACCTTTCACTCTCCCTGACAGATGGTGAAGTTGTGCCAGAAAAAAACCACTCTGTTCTTCAGTGACTTATCCACTGCACCTGACTTTGGAAAAGTCAAATCATGCATTTAATTTTTTGCAGTGATTGTTATTACTGGTCTAAAAATATTATTTAGAAATAGCAGACTGTATATGAACATCTTGACACCTCACTCAAAAAATCTCTTAAAGTACTTTTAACAGTGGTTCAGGCATACATGTGTGTCTCACACTTTTAATTTGACGTCTGGGCCAAATACACATGGTCATATCTGATTAGCAGCACTAGAGACTGTGCAGACTCAGGGACAGCTTGGTCATCAGTTTGCATGCATTATGCCAGCTTGATATTTATTTAGACCAAATCTGTGATTTCATGCTATTTCAGTCAAATTTCACTTTCCTTTATTTGAAATGCAAATGGCCTAGAAAGTCCTCTTTGTTCTACTGAGTGTCAGAAAAAGTTTAATTCAGGTGTACCTAAAGCAATCAAAGTTTAGAATTATTTGATTTACAGTAAAGATGATTGATTCCTGTCACAGTAAGCATTACTGCAGGTTTTACAAGTAAATACATTTTAGAAGTATTGATAAATCTTATCATCTGTTCTGCAGTCTTCCTGTTTTTCTTTTTTGAAAATGTTGAAATTGTAACTGATGATGAAAATTATTTTTCCACTGTGCTCTAATACATTTCAGTGTTTGATTAAAAGCAGCTGTGAATGGATTATTTTTCTCTCCAAAGTCAAGCTGTCTCTTTTCTCGACCTCAGGTGAACGACTTGTGCTGGCACGTGCGCTGCCTCTCATGCAGTGTGTGTAAAACATCTCTGGGGCGACATGTGAGCTGCTATATCAAGGAGAAACAAGTTTTCTGCAAACTCGACTACTTCAGGTTAGTGAGACATACTTTTATCTTTAAAATCGACATGTTGAAACACATCTGATGAGATTACAGTCATCTTTAATGTTATTTGTGTGTCACATTTTTTTAAGCTTATTTTTTGGGCATTTTAGTCTTAATGGGACATGATGGCTGAAGAGACAGGAAATGTTGGGAGGAGAGAGAGGGGGAAATGACATGAAGCAAGAGGCCGATTAGAACCTGTGAAGGTGACGAGGACTATAGCCTCTTTACAAGGGGCACCTGACATAACTGCTAGTCTAACTGTGGCCCCTGAGTGTTGCATATTTCAGTATGAAAGTAATTATTTCAAGAGGTCAGTGTTTAAGTAAGGGCAAGAAAACAGAGTAAAAAGTTTCTCTCTCTACCCACACCTGATCTTTTTCTGCCTCCTACATTGTCTGCTGCACCTGAGAGTAATTTGCACTCATATTTAAAGTTCAACTCAAGCTTTATTTAAAGTAAACCCACCAAAGTTCAATGAAGAGACAAGTGAATTAAGAAAATTATTTATTAAAATGAATAACATGGAAATGTGACTTTGATGCTTGGACTCTATGGGGTGGTTGATGTGTTTGGAGAATGACAATTCTGAGTGTCGACAGAATAAATCCCCCCCATGGAGTCCAGACCCTGGTGGTGGTGAAGCTGAGGACTTGATAAGACCAGATGAGTGAAGAATTGATGGATGATGATTCTGAAAAGATGGGCGGTGATGGGGGGCGTACAAAACATCAGCATGAAGGAACTAAGGCAGAGAAAGAATCATATTTAAAAGAGGAGCAGAACGATGATAGGTTGAAATGAGGGAGGAATGCCATGTGATTGGTTGGATGAGTACCGCTGACGAGACAGCTGATTGCCCAATGACAGCGGAAACATGAGTGAGTATGCACAAAGAGATGAATGAGAGGCCCGGTCTTGAAGGCAAATAGTCTTCCTGACTGAACTTACGTTAGAGCTTAATTTATCAAAGATACAAAAGGAGCTGCAGACCCGACCAATAAAGAACTAAAGAAGGAAAGGTGCAGAGCCAACAAAACCCAGTAATCTTGACATGCACGTGGGCAAAATGTTAAAAATGGGGACAAAAGCTTGTTACCACGTCGCTGCCCAGAGTGTGTGTGCCCAGGTCTATCCTACAGTACCTGGCCAGGTAGGAGTCAGCAGTCCAGCTTCTCTGTCCTGCACTTTGTAGAAAGTCTTTCCTCATATTTGACCGTTAATATCTGGATTAGTAAATCTCTGAATCTAACGACTCACCAGAAAGCTTTAAGTGTTGGGCATGACTATTTATAGACTGATAACTTGACTAGATTTCATCAGACCATAATAATCTGTACTCCTCTTCAAACTCGGCCTCTGTGTCTCACATCTGTCCACAGGAGGTATGGGACGCGCTGTGCCCGCTGTGGACGTAACATCCATTCCAGTGACTGGGTGCGTCGGGCCCGAGGAAGCACCTTTCACCTGGCCTGTTTCTCCTGCACCTCGTGTAAGCGCCAGCTTTCCACTGGGGAGGAATGTGGGCTTCTAGAGAACAGGGTCTTCTGCAGACCACACTATGACATCATGATGGAGAGTATCAAACGGGCGAAGGAAAACGGTGAGTAAAAGCATGGGATTGATGACTGGAAAATGGACGGATAACAAAGTTCAGGTTGAATGTAAGAGGGGGGAAAAAAATCAATATTCAAAAACAATGTGCAGACTGAGAAATACAGATCAGACAGAATAAGTAACAGCAACTTGTGACTTTTTCATAAACAGCAAGATGAACAAGAAAAATCAAGTGAAACAAAAACACCAAATAAACATGACACGGTTTCTAATGATCAAAGAAGGAAGTTTAAAAATCCAGGTTCTTTTGTGTCAGTCCATGTTCTTTACATTCTGTCATAAATCATCCATTTCTCCCATTTATTGCCAAACAAATTTTCTCTAAGTCTTAGATGATCGGTACAAATCAGTTTTTAGTTTCTGACTTTATGTAGGAGTCAGTCTAGTTATTGCTGTCTTATTTGTTGTCAGTAAGATCTTTGAAATATAAACGATTGTGTAAATGACTGATGGATATTAAAACAAGTCACACATTGTTGCATCATTTATCACAGAATGTTTTTAATAGTTTTATTCACATTTTCCCAGAATGAGAATTTGTTGTGGCGTGCTGTTTCACATATGTCAAGCGTTCTTCTTTTATAATTTCAATATTCAGTTCAAATCTTTGTGCTGCAGCTCCGTCACAAAGGTAATGGATAAAAGCCAGCAGTAGATCAATCAGAATAACAGTATTCTATTAAAGCTGCAGTTTTACATCCATGCATCTCTGATGTTACCAACGCTCCGGCTCTGTCTGACCTATGACCCCTGTGTTGTGTTTCTTTTCTTACAGAGCAACCAGGAGACGAGGAGGAGGTGGAAGACAAAGAAGAGTCCAGCACCACACCCAGACCCGCCAAGAGGGCCAGGACCAGCTTCACTGTTGACCAGTTACAGGTACTGCAAAACACGGGCTGTGGACTTCCACTCAGAAGTGAGGCTAACACCTTTGTGTGATATTCAACCCTGTCTGTGAGCTCTTCTGCCCTCTAGTGTCAGTGGGAGGAAGTGCTCTGTATTTAAACAGTGCAGTCTGCTCTTGTGAATTAATATAAGAGGATTAAACTTTAAAACTGAGAAATGTAACCCTGTCCCCCTCTGTCATCTCTACATATGTAGGTAATGCAAACTCAGTTTGCTAAAGATAACAACCCAGACGCCCAAACTCTCCAGAAACTGGCAGAGAGGACCGGTCTGAGCCGCAGGGTTATTCAGGTGAGTAAGTGTACCTCTGGGAGAGTGCTCTCCCTAAGCCCTTAGAGAAGTAGAAGTGAACTTCTCTGTAGAAAAAGTGACTCAATACGTCTAAAAGTGCTCTAAAGATGTCATTGAACATATTCAGACACTTGAAATGTGCCCATTGAAAGGAGAGAGGTTTTTTATGTATTATATTGGTTGTACAGTGGCTTGCAAAAGTATTCATACCCCTTGAACTATTCCACATTTTATCACGTTACAACAACAAACATACATGTATTTCATTGGGATTTTATGTCATGGGTTAGGGTGGCGCATAATTGTGAAGTGGAAGGAAAATGATACATGAATTTCAATTTTTTTTACAAATAAAAAACTGAAAAGTGTGGTGTGCAAAAGTATTCAGCCCCCCTGAGTCAATACTTTGTAGAACCGCCTTTCGCTGCAATTACAGCTGCAAGTATTTTGGGGTAGTTCTCTACCAGCTTTGCACATCTAGAGAGACTGAAATGTTTGCCCATTCTTCTTTGCAAAATAGCTCAAGCACAGTCAGATTGGATGGAGAGCATCTGTGAACAGCAATTTTAAAGTCTTGCCAGAGATGCTCAATTGGATTTAGGTCTGGACTATGACTGGGCGATTCTAACACATGAATATGCCTTGATCTAAACCAATCCATTGTAGTTCTGGCTGTGTTTTTAGGGTTGTTGGCCTGCTGGAAAGTGAACCTTCTCCCCTGTCTCAAGTCTTTTGCAGACTCTTAACAGGTTTTCTTCTAAGATTGCCCTGTATTTGGCTCCATCCATCTCCCCATCAACTCTGACCAGCTTACCTGTCCCTGCTGAAGAAAAGCATCCCCACAGCATGATGCTGCCACCACTATGTTTCACAGTGGGGATGGTGTGTTCAGGGTGATGTGCAGTGTTAGTTTTCCGCCACACATAGCGTTTTGCATTTAGGCCAAAAACTTCACTTTTGGTCTCATCCGACCAGAGCACCTTCCTCCACATGTTTGCTGTGTTTCCCACATGGCTTGTGGCAAACTGCAAACAGGACTTCAACAATGGCCACTATTCCATAAAGGCCCGATTCGTGGAGTGCACGACTAATAGTTGTGGGACTCAATTTACTTATTAGTTGACTTCTGAAGGCAATTGGTTGCACTGGATTTTATTTAGGGGTATCAGAGTATAGGGGGGCTGAATACTTTTGCACACCACACTTATCAGTTTTTTTATTTTTTTTTTAAATTTGAAAACCAGGTATCATTTTCCTTCCACTTCACAATTATGCGCCACTTTGTGTTGGTCTATGACATAAATCCCAGTGAAATACATTTATGTTTGTGATTGTAACATGACAAAATGTAGAAAAGTTCAAGGGGTATGAATACTTTTGCAAGCCACTGTATATCAAATACTTTCAAGTCATCGGTGCATTTGCAGAAGCTTTCAGACTTGTATGAACAGCTGTATTTCTAAAAATCTTAAATTTTTACAAAGAAAATCCACACTGTGAGGACACAGGGTCTTTCTCAGTTCACTGATGCATCTCTCACTCGCGTCGTTTCTAAGCTCCTCCCAGAGAGGACTTAAGAGATGCCAGGAACAGACACAAGAACAAATGATAAATCCCTAGTTTCACAGCGTCAGTCTGATTGATGACGAGCTGCACAGCTGATTCACCTGTCATCTGTTAAATTGAATATCCATTAAGATGGATGGATACTTTAGTCAGAAAATGTCTTGCTGTTTATTGAACCTATCGATGCCTGTAAATGTTTAAACAGCTGATTCTTGTTGTTAAATCATTTAATCTTCCTTAGAAATCTTCTCTTGTACTGATCAGTGTGAGGTGTGATAACTGAGGCTTTTTATTGTTCTTGATTTGCACAATAATCCACCACAGCGCTGCATGAGTTTATATTCATTTTATGGTTCAATAAAAAGTCAATGATGGACAAACTGCCGCTTCATGTGATGACACAGTACTTAAATTAAATTAAACGAGCCTATATAAAGTTGTGTGACAATATGTCTCACTCTTACTGCTTGTTAGACTTTTATATTTAATGCAGATCAGTGCTGTGAGAATAAACTGTGAAAAGATGTCAGGAAAAGTACGTCCACACCAATCTTCCCTCCACTGTCTCATCTCCTAGAGAAGCCTCCTCTCTCCTCGATTCCTTGAGTCAGGAGAGAGGATGTGAGGATATGCAAACTCAAATCGATGACATGGTTAATATTAATGACCCGTTCTCTCTCTCTCTCTCTCTCTCTCTCTCTCCATCCAGGTGTGGTTTCAGAACTGCAGAGCTCGTCAAAAGAAATACATCAGCCCGCATCCCGCCTCCTCAACCATGATGACATCACTAGCTCCTGGTCAGCTGACACCACCTCGGATGGAAGATCTGCAATACACAACCTTTATTTCTCCAGATACGCCGCTGCTCACCACCCTGACTTACATGGATGGTAAGAAACGTTTTCACACATCTTCAGATCCACAGCCAGTTCTCATTACCGTGCTTCAAATACTGACGGGTGAGCGTGAGCACTGATGGTGGACGACTTCATGTTCTGTATGTAAGAACAGATTGAGATCATGGAGAAGAAGCTCTTTTTTGTCTTACATCACTAACACACCAAGGACTCCACAGACTCAGAAATCAGGGACAAGAGTTTTATAGAGCCTTCACTAAAAGGGTTGGATGACTATGAGAAGCTGTCGCTCTTCTTTACTTCTTCTTTCAACAGAGAGTCAAATACTGACGACTCAGTAAAAGCATTCCCATTCCTTTGTGGTTGTGTGACATTGCATCGCTTTAACATTTAGTTAGTTCATCCAATCCATACCAGAGTTTGAAATATAACAGGCTCTACAAACATTTTTTTTAAACAACACAGGTGAAAAGTTACATCCTGTAACTATGGATAACGCGGATGGTTCATAAAATAAAATAAAAAGTAAAATAAGTACCCCGTACACTGTGTGCCCCATGAGGACAATAACAAATCAGACAAATATTGTTTTTTGTCCCAGGCTTCATTTTTCATCACAGGAGGTTGCTGCTTGGTTGTACACTTCTTTTCACAATGCATTGTGGGATACAATGAGTGGACTATATAGGGCATAAATATGCAGATTATGAACACAAGGACAAAATGGCGTTTTCACTATATAGTGAACAGTGAGTGATTTCGGACATCATAATTATTGTAAAAAAAAAAGGATATGACTGTCTTAACAGAAGGGAGTTTAGAAAAACAAAGAAGTTAGTCGTGGAGTAACTGTTACAGAAATAACTCTTTTTGAATAAATAATCTTTTTGATGTACATTCATGTTTTTATTTTGTCTCCTCAGTTCAGAATCCAGACCCTCTCCTACTTCAGCCACTCATCTCTCATTCATTGACCCAGCTGCCCGTCAGCCATGCTTGAGCCCCGCCCACCTCATGAAGACGTCCAACATGTTGATTTGCTGACAGGAGGAAAAAGAGCAAATCAAAACTCTCCACTGAAGGAAATCAAAGGATTGAATGACTTGGATTCACTTTATTTCTAAGGGAAATCAAAACACTTAATTAAAACAACTTATGTTTGTTTGATGTTTAAGCAATACAAAGAATGTACTCTTTAAGTTACTGAAATAATTTCCTTCAAAAGTGTGTATATGAGATGAACCTGAGTTCTTATCTATGTTGTGTTTATTTTGTCTTTAATTTATTTGGAGAATTTAAAAGGAGATGGCACTTTGTGGAAAATAATGTAAAGTGAGTGAAGATGTTGTTTTCAGTTTATTTAAAGTTTATGTTTTTGGGGTAACAGAAAATGTCGCTCTGGCTTCCTTACAGACACGATCGGATTACGTCTCTTGTGTTAAATCATATTCAGAAAATAATAAAAATCCACCACAGATCAGACACCAGCGGCACCACTCTCCACCGCCAGAGGCCAAGTCTGTCCTCCTTAAAACATGCACACGTCTCATTTCCCAGGATGCCTTTCTGTAGAGTATGTGTTTAGGATGGATTAAAAGAAATGTATAAATGAGTTCCTTTACTGGGAATGTTGGATGACACTTTGAGCTATGCATGAACTGCACACTGGGAATAAATGGTCTGTTACATTAGATAATTGAAAAACTGGAGATTAAGGTTCATGGCTGCAGCACGATGCGTCGCTTCCTGGAGTCTTGTTCCTCAAACATGGAGTGAGTTATGAACGTATGAACAACAAAGGCTTCTTTTACTCAAGTTTTTTAACCGACTGTTTAATCTGACACCTCTAAAATTAATATAAAATAATCTGACCATTAGCTAGACGGCAAATTTCTTACAGGTTTACATATCGCCCCTCAGCCATTTGCTTAGATTTTACTGAAGAGGTCGACAGTTTTGCAGACAAAATAGTTTGTTTACATTTTGGGTGACAGTTTCCCACTGAATTAGAAAGTTAAAACAAGTTTCAGATTTTATCCGATTGGCATTACGTCCATATCTTTGTAACATCTATACAGTGGAATAAAATGACATTTCTCAGGACCAAGGTGCTAAGAAGAGAACAAATAAGTAAGATGCCAAAGAAACAGTTAAAAAATGAAATAAATTAAAAGAGACAAATGCTTCAAGAGAAGTGCAAGAATTAAAACAAGACATAAAACATGTTAAATATTGTGTTTAAATCATCTGAAAGGTAGCATGTTTATGGCCTGGTGGAAGCAGCTGTTACACGTTCTGGATGTCCTGGCTTCATGGAGAGATATCTCCTACCAGTCAGAGATCAAACCGTCCCTGAATGGAGGGGAGAGAGACCCCAATGATCTTCTGAGCCATCCTCACTAAA
The DNA here is from genome assembly GCF_963584025.1 of Labrus mixtus. Taxonomy (NCBI): domain Eukaryota; kingdom Metazoa; phylum Chordata; class Actinopteri; order Labriformes; family Labridae; genus Labrus; species Labrus mixtus. Next base: position 3,825,429 of record NC_083619.1, read on the forward strand.
GTTGGTTATGAAACATAAATAATGACTGATGCCTCTCTATGATTAAAGTCCATCAGCATGAAGATTCACATTGTTGGTTTTATAAATGTCCGACCTCGCTCTCATGGGGTAGGTGTCAGACAAGGTGATTTTGTTCCTACGGTCTATTCTATGAAACAGATGATTGAATAGAGGGAAGTTAAAATGAGGGAAGGTCTCTTCAGACTTTAACTTAATAATTTCAGTCATTTTCATCCTGTGTGCTGGATAAATAACTTCAAAGTCACTTTACAAAAAGTCCCTTTAAAAAAAAAAAAACTTGATTTAACAATGCACAATTTACACATTATGTCAAACAAAAAATAATACAACAATAAAGAAGAGCTGTTCGACAAATTAAAATAGAAATGTGTCACATACATTAACGAGGAAATAAAATAGAAATGATAAAATAAATGTAAAACAAAAATAAAGAAAATAAAAATAAATGTAGTAAATATATATCTAAAGTTGTACAAATATATAATATCTCTAATAATGTGTTAGAATCTATACAAAATACAAACATATAATTAATTGGACTTCAACGTGTTCACCAAATAAAGTTTTATAGTTTTCTAAAACCTTTTATCTTTCCATTCTCTATCAGAGCCCGGGAGTTATGAAGTGACTTAAATACAACCCTGAAAAGAGGAACGGACGGTTGGGAGCCTAAACACTCTTGCTTGTGAATTACATTTTTCCCAAATAAAAAAATAAATTAAAATCAGCTACATAACTTAGACTTTGTTGTCTTTGTTTCCATGATAGCAGATTACATCATAAGGGAAAAACTTTGTGAATGTTAGCCGACGTAAAAACATAAAAATTCAAAGCCGACCAAAATTGCAAAGTTACAGTATATTACATTTAAAACAAAAAGTCCCTGTCTTTTTTATTAATTTGTATTATTGGGATAAAGTGAAAGCACTAAAAACAGAATACCACAAAGGACAGACAAACAAACCATCAAGACAAGAAACTAAACAGACTTTAGACAACCCTACTCACGGGGTATAAAAACAGAACTAAAGGGACATATTTAGGCTTTCACAGATGTCCAGTGTTTCTCTGCTTTCCTGTCTTTCAGTCCATGTTATGAATGAATGTTTTATTAAATGACTATTTTAAACCTTTAACTTTATGAAATGACTGTCTAAATTCTGGCTTATTATTAAACTAAATTATGTTTTATTATTTTAAATTTACATGTTGACAGTGATGTTGTCCAGGACTCCAGGCGCTCTCCTCGTTTCTTGCTGTGCTTGAATGTTGTCTTTTCCACACTGTGAACGTATGAAGTAATATTATAATCTATGTCTATTCATTTTTATTTTGCATTGCTGTATTTGAGGTCATTTTTGATCACATTTACATTTGTGGATGAAATATTTGCCATAAAAAAATGAATACATTTAAGATAAATATTTAATAGTCCGTTCCACTCTTATCGTTGAAAAAAATAAATATATTTTTGCTTCAACTTAAAAGTTAAGCCAGTTTGTGCTTTGAAGAAAATACTACCTTTAACCAAAATGTGCAAACAGTTAGTCATATAAAATAAGTAAACAGATACTTTTAAGATATATTTTTTTTTTACAGAAAACACAACTTCACAACATCTCCGCAATCTTACACATACCTGATTTACTGGACAAATTAAATGCATGATTTTAAAAGCAACTTCTTTAATTTTATTGGTGACACAAGAAGTCCCTTTTATCGTTGTCTTGTCGTACTCAAGAATGACGTAATCTAATACTTTTATTTTGAAAAGACGAAACGGAAGTTGCGCTTGGCATTTGGCATGCGCATAACATTCCGAGGAAAGAAAACCAGCAGCGTTCATCCTGTAGGTATTAAAATTGTAAACATTAGCAACCCGGGGGACTTCTGCGTCGCTGGGATGGAAAATTGAGGTAAAAACATAGCTTTTCTGCTTAGGACTGTATTTATTTTCGTCAAAAGTATTTGTATTTTGTCCTGTCTGGTTAGTTGAATGTTTATATTTGGTGTTTTTCTCCTGTGGATTCATAGCACCGGGGCTAGCACATAGCGTCCCCACACATCACAACTTGTTAGCTCTCTTAGATACTACATTTCTCTGCCTAAGTGCATCATTTTCCTTAAAGTACACCTGTCTTCTGTTAAATATGACTATGAATATACTTTAATCTAACTGGGACGTAACTCTTACCATACCATTAGTAATTGCGACAAGCTAACAGGCTAGCCTCCTTCTAGCTACTGAAACTGGACATAACAAACATTTCACCTTTTATTAATTTAGTTTCACATGAGCGAAGAATACAGGCTGATGTATATGACTCACTGGGTTAACGTTATTTAAAGTGATAATGTGATAATACTCTGACACACTCATGCACTTTAACTTATGTCAATACTGTCCATTTATAACTCTGTTTTTGCACATTTACATTTAATCTTCCATATTTAATCTTCATATTTAAGACTAGTAATGCTTAGTTAAATCCTGGTTGTATATATTCACACTCTTAGTTTTTAGTACTTATTTACTTTGTATTTAATATTATATTGTGTTTAGATTTGCTAACATTGTGTTTTTTACTCATATTGTGTGTTGATAACATGCTGCTGTAACACCACAATTTCCCAGTTTGGGATCAATAAAGTAATTTTATTCTATTCTACAAAGCTAATGTCTGGCTGATTGCGTGTCCTCCCACTAATTAGTAATCCTGATCTGCGATAAGGTGACGACTTTAAGTGTTATCTGAAGTGTCACGGCTGCTTACCAACACTACAAACTATTTAAGTGATTAATGTCCAACAATAATGTAAACAACGGTTTAAGCATCATCAAGTCTTTTATAAGAAATTATTTCATTTTCTGAACATCGTTAAATTCAACAACCACAGATACAGATGTGTGTTTCCTGAGTGTTTTACATTAAAGGGAATCACAGCTCTACACTTTCACTGTAATCCTATAAGTGCTACTTTTGGGGAGCTTGTGGGATTTCATCAATCATTCAATCAATCTTTATTTGTATAGCTCTTTGTCTAGCGTTTATAACAAATGTTACCTCAAGACTCTTTACAAAAAGAGCAAGTAAAATACCTTACTCTATATTGTATTATCTACAATGACCCAACATTAATCCATCATGAGCACTAAGCTAGATAGGACAGTTACTATCTCGGAGTAGCTGGAGGGAGATGCACGGACAAGGAGGAGAGAGATAAACAGAACAACAACAACAGTGAATAAGATGTCAGTATCCAGTGTTGATGTAATTTATGTATAATCAGACATTGGACAGATCCACGGCAACAATCAAGAACGATTGTTGGGCACTTGCAACTTTCACAGTCTTGCTTTGAAGACATTGAGACTGAACTGCAAGGAGTGCAAGACAACGGGCGCCGGATAGCCTAGCGGTTATGTTGCGGGCCAATGTACAGAGGCTATAGTCCTTGTCTGAAAAGCTGTGGGTTCGAATCCGACCTTGGCCCTTTGCTGCATGTCGTCCCTTGCTCTCTTCTCCAAACACTTCCTGTCTCTCTTCAGCTGTCCTATCATAAAAAAATAAACTCCACACAAGATGGAACAGCTCCTTCTATATGATAAAAAGTAAAATTCTTACCCATCAGTTTAAAATATTTACATGAACAAAGAAAACATGACGGCTACTGGGCGGACTGAGTGGCTTATTTAGAGTCATTTTGTTCAGATTCAGCCATAACAGTCTCTCTCTAGATAACTCTCTGGGGTTTCTCCATAATGAAGACTGTCTCTTGAGCATGAACTTTACCGTGGCGAAGCTCATCTCTTCCAAGCGTGCCAGGGCCAAGGAAGTGTAGCGTGCTTGAGCCCGGATCAGAGCAAGCACGGTACAGATGGCCTAGTGTGAGTGCGCCCTAAATTGCCTGTAGGTGTGACTGTGAGTGTGGCTGGTTGTCTGTCTCTGTATGTCGGCGGTGTGATTGACAGGCGACCAATCCAGGGTGTAACCCCGCCTCTCGCTCAATGACAGCTGAGATCGGCTCCAGCCCCCCCGTGCCCCCGGTAAAAAGCGGCATAGTTAATGGATTGATCAAACGGTATCAGTGAAGTGTATTCACCTATTGTAATTTTTGTTGTTTTTATTGTGGTGCTTTGTATTTGAGTGGTTATGCATCAGAAATCTGCTACGACAAACCATCGCCTCGTAAAGCAGCACCTGTTTGACAACAACTTTTAATCATGACCTTTTGCAAAGGCAGGGTTCATTGTAAGGCGATCATAAGAATGTTACAGGTGTGTCACTCTTATAAGCTGCTCATTCAGTGGAGACAAACACAAATCTGAGCACAGTCTAAAGAGACACTTCAGATCACATTTGAATGATGGTGGAACAGATAGATAGATAGGAACTTTATTAATCCCTTGGGAAGGTTCCCTTGGGAAGGTTCCCTCAGGAAATTCAGATTCCAGCAGCAGGTAACACCAAAGGATAGAACAGCACACAGATATAAAAAACACACAAGTTATATACAAAGAGCCAACGGTGCTTCTCTCGAATAAACAAGAGAAAAAGCGCTTGGTTTCTTTTCAAAGTTAGTCATATCCATTGGATATATATTAAAAACACCTTACTCCTGCATGAAGGTTGCAGAAATAGCAAAAAAGAAAGTTTAAACAACTTGGTGCAACTGGAGGTGCTGCCGTCACTCACAGCGCTCACGCCTGAGGGGTGTGTGATGAACTGTAATCCTTAAATACACTAAAAAACTAGTAGTTGGTTACCCTGACTGGAGGATGAGGCCTTCTAGTCAGCGCTGTGAACACAGAATGTGAAGAAAGGTTCAAGATAAATATCCCTGTGAGGACAGTGATGTATATAATTGTGTTTTCTGTTGTGTGAGGAAACAAATGTACAACAGGAAGAGACTCAGCCGGTGTGAACACAGCTCCAAAATAATTCAAAGTGAGTCTGATTTCTCTTTTGTCGTCTTCCTAGGTTGACCTGAAGGTGTTGGACCAAACATTGATCTTCAGTGCATGGACGCAAAGCCAATGCGCAGGTACGTTAAGTTATCAACTTATAGAGGACTTTGTTTATGAACATTTTGAAAACTTTGCTTTTTCTGTGTGTTTTGGTCTTTCGTACACAAACTGCATTTTAGATCACTGAAAACTCACCTTTTGTAAACCTCCTTCCACGATGAAGATTTTCAGGTGTTTATGTGTAGAAGGGGAAACAAAGCTTTGGGCTTGTAAGGTCACACTGAGCGTCGATTTGCACTTGAAAGGCTGGGTCCTGTAGTATCCATCATAGAAATAAAAACAGCCTCTTAGAAATCCATCGACTATAAATCCCCATTTTTTGCAAAGCAGGAGTTAAAAGTTTCAACTCTCAGATCCAAGCTCGGATTACCCCGATGATGTAATCAGGATTATATATTTCACGTTATAGAAAGCTCATTATCCGGCACTAGTCTCAGGCTGAACAGTGAGGAGTAAACTTCATGTGTGAAAAAGGTGGAGTTCCTTTAAAAATCACGACCACCTGTAGGTGGACACTTACACTGTGTGGGTGAGAACGTTTCTTTACAAAGGGGGTTGGAGAGATTTTAGTCTCTGAATTATTCTAAAACTTTCAACACACAACCTTAGCTAGATTATGTGTTTAAAAAAACCCAACACATTTATCAAACGGCAGTATTTTGTGTTGGTTAAAGGTTTGGATTTATTGGTAACAGTTTGTTATGTTTGTGTAAAGAAACTGCATATTTTATTTGTCTCACTTGGTGCGGCTACATGATGTGTTAAATTTGTCCAGAAGGCAGAGAATTTGTTTAGTACTGAAAACATAATCTGAATAGACCCCATGTCCACAACACGAGGTACGCTGAGTCAAGTGAGGGGTGTAGATAAGTTTGATAAGTTCGATCCCCAGCTCCTGAAGCTACATGTCCAATGTGTCGTTGGGCAAGACATTTAACCCCAAGTTGCTCCTGCTGCTTCTTCGTCGGTGGTGTATGAATTTGTATGAATGGATTGGTTACTTCTGATGGTCACTTCACACAGCAGCCTCTACCATCAGTGTGTGAATGTGTAGGTGTGACCTGCGGTGTAAAAGCACTTTGAGTAATCAGAAGACTAGAAAAGAAATATACAAGCTCAAGTCCATTTACCAGCTAAAAATGTTTTTGGCTCATTAGATACCAACAGACTGAGACCAAAGCTCAGGTGTATGTACAGCGATGGTGAGGGCGCTTTTCAATTCTCAGCTACACTGTATTCTCTAACGCTGTCAAAATGTTCGATTCTTTGATACTTTTTCGATAAAGCATATTTAAAAATTATACAATCTATATTACTTTAAACATCGATAGCATCAAAAAAGCAACAAAGCTTAAAAAGAAGACATATTATAAGAAAGCTGCGTTGGAAGAAGAACAAGATAAACTTTATAAAATCCTCAAGGGAAAAATATATTTTTATTTCACTCAGTTATTTGACATGCAACACACACGTAGGCCAGGAATACACAAACACAAACCTATGGACATGCACTAATGTCAGAGGGAAGGGCTGCGCGCCTGTGGGCCTTACTTGAGAGCACCATGGCAGTATTCAGGAAGTTGCACCTCTCTAGCGACGAGACCTATTTCTATACTTTGGTCCGTAGAGGGACTTGAACCAGCAACCCAAGTCCCTACAGCCTGAGCTACTGCCGCCAGAACAGAAGAATGAATGGAGGAATTAATCCATCGAAATATGTATTTGTGCCATTGAGACAGTGTGCAGGAGTTTGAAAACAAGAAATGACCCAGTATTTGGTTCATAGGACTTCTATTTTTGGTGCTGTGGAATTAAAGTATTTATCAATTCTATTTTTACTGTCATCTTATCAAAGTTAGAATAACATTTGGTAAAACCTACCGTTGTATTTAAAATAAACTGACAAGTCTACGATAGCTAAAAATGTAAATGAACATGCACTACCTGGACTCAAAAAGAGTTTGAGGGGCATTTTGGAGGGTTACTCATAAATATCATAACAGTAAAAAAAAAACACTCTCTTTTTAAACAAATGCCTTCATCGTCATGTGACTCTAATTTAAACCTTCAAAACAATCTCAAAGGTGCCCCGATTACCTGTTGGTTGGTGCACGCACCCCCGTGTGGCGGTGCAGGTCTTATGCACCGCCACCTTATTGTTTTGATTGAGAGCCCCCTGGTGGTGAAATTTACATACTGTGCGTCTTAAAGCCTCGATTAATAATGCTTCTTATTTTAAAACTTACATCATCATGTTAACTCCCCTGGTTACAAAAACAACAACATTTGGATTAAGACGAGTATAAAGGACATAATCACTCACTTTATCACTGCTTATCTGCTTGACGTTTAGGGCCACCAGCGCACGCCAAGACGCCACTGGAATGGACATCACCAGCCGCTGCACTCTGGGGGACCCCAACAAGCTTCCTGAAGGGGTCCCCCAGCCTGCGCGCATGCCCTACGTCTCGGACAAACACCCCCGGCAGACCCTGGAGGTGATCAACCTGCTGAGAAAACACCGGGAGCTCTGTGACGTGGTGCTGGTGGTCGGCGCCAAGAAGATTTACGCCCATCGCGTGATCCTCTCTGCGTGCAGCCCGTACTTCAGGTACAAAGACGCTGAACATTGTTAGCATCTGAACTGTGACGGGGAGATGTTTTATATTAAAGTGCTTTCAGTGAAACGATATCTCTCCATGTTCATCTTCAGAGCGATGTTCACCGGAGAGCTGGCAGAGAGTCGGCAGACTGAAGTGGTTATCCGTGACATCGATGAGAGAGCCATGGAGCTGCTCATCGACTTTGCCTACACCTCACAGGTAAGAGCAGCAGCACATATCTAGGTTTCACAATAATCACAGCGCCACAGGAACTTGTAGCAGTGAAGTTTGGCTGCAATTCTTTTACTGCTTGTTTTCCTGTTTAGTTTTCTTTTTTAACCTTAAAGCTTCAGAGAAATTCAAGCAGACCTTGAATTAAAGGCAGGGTTGGTATTTTTCTCCAGATCCACTTTTTAAGATTTTGGTTGAAATTGTCTTTAGGTCCTGACAGAAATTAATAACTCATGTTCTCTGAAAAAGGAACAAAGAAAATCCATCATCTGTATCAGTTGTAAGCTGTAAAAACTTCGACCAATGTCTGCCACGAGGTACCAATCTGATGAACCAATCACACGCCTCCCTGTCTCCCTGCTCGCGCTCTACACCATGCATGCACGAGCCCACACTCAGAGCATGAGCTGAGCTCCTCTTCTTGACCAATGGCGCTCATGCATGTTAGTGAGGGGCGTGGCTTTAGAGGGAGCACAGAGGGGAGGGTGGGTGCAGACGAAGCACTGAGGGAATGCTACTTTCAAAATCATGCTAGTTTTCAAAAATGACCAACCCTGCCTTTAAACCTCCTCTCAAGTGTAATTTATAATGTTAAAACTGAACCACAGTTTAAATCAGAGTTTAAAGGTTTAATTTCTTGTTACATTTTTTTGGTCAGTTTTCAAGTTTGTTGTGCTTGAGTTTGTTTTAAACTGAATCATAAGTACATCTGGTTTTTTTTAAATCTAATCCAGCAACAAAGTAAAGAAAGGTCTGTATAATGAAAACAATGTTGTGCAGCTGTTTGTCCGACAAGAGCAGCTAAATCTGAATGTGTGTGTGAGAGGAGACATGCAGAGACTGAGCCGCAGGGGGGCCATCGCTTGAATTGGAGCCGCTGCAAAAATAACAGTTCTTGCTCGAGCGCTCCCGGTCTCTAGCTTTATGGCTTTTGACTACAAATGATGAGTCTCTGATTTTTCCAGGTGACTGTAGAGGAGGGAAACGTCCAGACTCTGCTCCCTGCCGCCTGCCTCCTCCAGCTGGCTGAGATCCAGGAGGCCTGCTGCGAGTTCCTCAAGAGACAGCTGGATCCCTCCAACTGTCTGGGCATCAGGGCCTTCGCAGACACGCACTCCTGCCGCGAGCTGCTCCGCATTGCAGACAAGTTCACCCAGCACAATTTTCAAGAGGTAATGGCACGGATCCAAAACAACAAGTTACATTTATGTGCATGGAGGGAGCTCTGAAATCTCAAGTTTAGATTACTGCAGGATGACTATACAATAGATTTATTGTATCTGAACAACAGATTTATTAAGAAAGCATGTGGAATCAACTGGTGTGTGTGTTCACTGACTACACGATGTCATCAGCAGGAGTCACACGCTCAGTCTTCCTCCTTCATTGTTTACCTGCAGTTTTTTTTAAAGCCTCCCTCAGGAGGACTGCTCCTGAACTCCTCTTGACCTGGCTGCTCACACATTCACCTCACAGCAGGAGACTAAACCTGTCAGAAAGGAGGGGGGAGGGAGGGGGGCGAGGGGGGGGGGGGGGGGAGGGGTCTCCTGAGGCAAGATGTAAAAAGAATGCGGCTATACGATGCTATAATGAGAATATTTGTGTTTTATATGAATGCTATGTGTAGTTAAACGGAACAACACTATCAAATGTGTGGAGAAGAACGTACTGGAGAGCAGAAAACATAATGCAGCCGTTTAATTACGTGCACAGATATCATAGCGGTCGCATGCACATAGTCTGTAGTGTGTAGCAGTCACAGTATATAAACCGCACCATCCCTTCTAACTGTTGACTGGAGGTCAACTCTCTTGATAGTGTCCTGCTGCGTTCTCACATCAGCTCACTCTGACTTAATGCAGAAGAAGTACTCGGGGTCTGGAAGGAGAAACTCCGGGTGAAGTCCGAGTGAAAAAGGTTGCTGTTTGCGTTCATACAGCTCCTCCGGGTAATATCAGGAGTTTTTCAGGAGATTTTTGCAAGTGTGAAAGCGGTATAAGACAGTTGTTGGTGTCTGGTTCACAGGGGTTTGTAAACGCGGGAAAAGCCCAGATGGTTTGTTGACTCATGAATACGAAGATGAGGCGGGAAATACATGTTAGGAAAGAGGAAAACTGTCTCATCATCACATTCTGTATGAGAGCGAGAATAAGGCAGCTTTCTATGAAAATAACTAAAGACTATTCAAGTTTGGATTATTACTATAAAAAATAAAAACAGCTGCAGCAAAGAATGCAAGAAGAGCTGAGAAAAATGTCTGACAGTGAATTCACAAACTAATGAATGTAGGCTACGATCAAATTCACACGACCCAGAGAACAACAGATCTGATTATAATAACCCTCGTTTCTCACCTTAAATAAATGACCTTATGTGGCATGTCTGAATGTTTAAGATTTCTTATTTCAGCTGCAGCTGTGACGCTATACTTATAAAGTTAATATGACAACGTAATTGAAGCAGTAAGTAAACTTAAAGGTATCTTATCAAAGGAGAAGGCTTTAGAGCTTTGTTGAGTCTCTGTTGTAGGATGATTACTGTAAAACATTAATAATATATTTAATGATCAAACATTTTAAATTAATAATAATAACGGGTACACAGCGTGTTCCTTGGTCTCTCTCCCTCCTCCTCTCACGATCAACTCACAGAGCTCCATGATCCAGAGATCTGATTGGTTAACAGAGTTTCATTAAAGTTGATTTTCTTATTTTGGGCATTATCCTGAACAGAACCTGCTGCCGAGCACGTTATATGTTCAGCACGAGTTACCATGGTGATCTACTCTGGTAAGAAGTTAGGGGGGTGGATCACCCTGTAAAGGATGCAGGAGGTTGTAGATCAGGTCTGCAGGCGACCCTCTTTGCTGTTGGTCTTTTGCGTCTGCAGATAAGTTCAGGACCATGACCGGTGAAAAGTAGAATGAAAAAAATCTGTGAATTTTTTTTTTGACTGAGCATGAAGTCTTGCAGTGTGAATGCAGCCACAGTGATTTGGTGTCACTCGAGCCTCTGGGGTGGCAGCAGGAGAAGCACAAGTGTTACTACTGAATATTGACAATGTCTTTCACAGTCAGTCTTACCTGTATGTCATCCTGCTTTATATACGCGTGTTTCAAACTAAACCGAATTCTCTTGATATTCATTATAATCTAAACCAGTCCTCTCATTCCTCTCATTCCTCTCATGTAAAGAGTCGTGTTGTGTACTTGACAAAGTGTAGGATGTGTTAGCAGATGCTGTGTGAACGGAGGAGAGAAAGACTGTTCTCTATGCAGCAGAACGTCTGACTGACCGCTCTGCTCTTCTGTCTCAGGTCATGGAAAGTGAAGAGTTCATGCTGCTGCCTGCCAACCAGTTGATTGACATCATTTCCAGCGACGAGCTCAACGTGCGGAGTGAGGAGCAGGTTTTCAACGCCGTGATGGCGTGGGTCAAATACAGCATCCAGGAACGCAGACCGCAGCTGCCCCAGGTTTGTGACTGAAGAAAAACACTGGTTCTGCTGTTGTCTGGATGGTTATCGACGTAAACACAGTCATGAGACTTCAGTTGTAGCAGAGGAATGCTTTAGGACTGATTTGGATTTCCTGTGCTCTGTAGGTCCTGCAGCATGTCCGCCTGCCACTGCTCAGCCCGAAGTTCCTGGTGGGCACCGTCGGGTCGGATCCGCTCATTAAGAGTGACGAGGAGTGCAGGTGTGTTGGACAACCAAAGCAATGTTCTCTGTGGGGAAATGCTTGTCTTTATTCAGTTGTTTTCAATAAGTAGCAGAAAGCGGCCGCCTTGATGAAAAGCTCAGGGCCCAGCGTCTTTTTTTACAAGTGCTCTGTCGTTTTTGAGTTGAAAGTTGACAATCTTTCAGTAGTCTTTCAGGCGCAGTTGACGCTAGGTGGACACGAGGCCTAAGGTTGGTTACCCCTTGCTGCTGCAAAACGATTTTGTACCGACGTTATATAAGAAAAAAAAAAATACAGTCGTGTTTTAGAGAGAGAGCGAGAAGCAATGTTCAACACAAATCTGTGATCTAAAGGGATCAGATGTCCCTGCAGACTGAGTTCCTGCCATTATGTCCTTATGTCATCCCATTAAGGTGCACACATTATGTTACTGTCTGTTGGATACAAATAGAGACCAGAGGAGAAAGACATCGATGTCAGCAGGACTGTTAACAGTGAGCTTCACATCACTTCACAAACCCAGACGTCCATAAATCATCCTGAACGTGAACATGAGAAAAAAACATTCAGAGGAGAGTCACAGCAGACTCTTCTTCTTTTTGATATTATACAGAGGAAATGTTTTTATTGTGGGTGTACATTATTTTTAGGCCAATCATATTAATTTAGCCTTTCCTTGCTTTTACCAGTCTATGTTATTTTTGGTGACCCTTACAACTTTTAATTCAGAAATAACAGAATAAATCAGGTTGGGTGTCCAGGAGGTCTGTTCCTGTTGCCATGGTAATGAAACGGGTGTCGATGTTGTTTGATTTTCACTTGCAATGTATCCAAGTTCAAAATGTTCACATCGTGACGACTTTAATATAAAGAAGAGAGTTATGTCCTGTTTTTGAAGTGATGATGATGATTTAACTTCACATATTTTCTGTTTCAGAGACCTGGTGGATGAAGCAAAGAATTACCTGCTGCTGCCACAGGAGAGGCCATTGATGCAGGGCCCCAGAACTCGGCCAAGGAAACCCATCCGCTGTGGAGAAGTTCTGTTTGCCGGTCAGTACCTCTTGATGTTAAAAGAAACCAGAGGAGTGTGCTTTCTGACAAATCGGGATTCAAGAAGCCATGAGCCGAAACGCGCCCAGTCTAATTTGTAAATAAATTTAATCTTCATACTGCAAGTATTGCTGGAGCTTTGTGACCTCTTGGTAGTTTGTGAAGTTGTGCCAGGAAATCCCACTCTGCTTCTTCAGTGCTCTGCTATTCTGAGACGCACTCGCCATGGAAGAGCAACAAATCAGCATTCAGAAGAATGCAGAAACCTCTTCCAGCATGATTGGGAAAAAGCTTTTCATTCTGAATGAAACCTCTCTCTGATGATTGTTGTGCTCCTCTGATGACATGTTCTCTTCTCTCATGTCTTACTCGTCCTGTAGTTGGTGGTTGGTGCAGCGGGGACGCCATTTCAAGCGTGGAGCGTTACGATCCTCAAACCAACGAGTGGCGGATGGTTGCCTCGATGAGTAAGCGGCGGTGTGGAGTCGGCGTCAGTGTTCTGGATGACCTGCTGTACGCTGTGGGAGGTCACGATGGCTCGTCCTACCTCAACTCTGTGGAGAGGTGAGACACTGATCTCTGATTTATGTTTAAAGAAAGAAAGAACCTAAAAAAAGGTCTGTGAGTAAAGTTGTAGTTTAACGTTCCCTTTTTCTTGCCTCCTGTGCAGATACGATCCTAAGACCAATCAGTGGAGCAGCGATGTGGCTCCCACCAGCACGTGTCGCACCAGCGTGGGAGTGGCTGTCCTCGGAGGTTATCTGTACGCTGTCGGCGGACAAGACGGGGTTTCCTGTCTCAATATTGTAGAAAGGTATCTGTTGTCTTGTGTCTATAACTACAGTTTTTTATGTAACCATCTGAAGTCTGCAGCTTGTTTACTCATATTATTTCAATATGTCTTACATTTCTGTGTTTGTGTGTTTGAACAATCACTAATAACTCATAAGCAGTGGTGTAGTGGTGTCTGAAGAAGTGGCTATACTCTTCATTTTTTTCCAAAATGTTTCTTGGCCCGTCCACCAAAGGATGATTGGCCTCCGTTAAAAACAGTGACTTTTAACACCGCTCTTGCTTATTTAGTCAGTGCACAATAGCCAATTAGACACAGAGTAGGGAGGGTCACCCCTTCAACATCCTAGGAAACAAATTTGCACAGCTCTGGACAACCCTCTATAGGGTTATTGCACATTTACCACTGTCATCACTGTTTTTGCAAACTTACATCTCTTACCTCCAGCAAGTATTTTTACATTCAGTTGACAAGCCTGAATAAATGCTGTATTTAATTTTTCATTTTTTTTAACCAGTAAGAATGTTAAGTTAAATCCTTGATGTATAAATCTCTTCCTATTCTTATTTTTTATATTCTAAGTGCTTATTTACTATGTATCTATTCTTATATTGTTTTATTTGCTCTGATAACATGCTGCTGTAACACCACAATTTCCCAGTTTGGGATCAATAAAGTAATTCTATTCTTTTCTATTCTATTCTATTCTATGATCCTTTTATTGGTAATGTTATGAAATGTAAACAAACAAATCAAATGGCTGCCCTTCTCCCACTGCAGATATGACCCTAAGGAGAACAAGTGGACCCGTGTGGCCTCCATGAGCACCAGGAGACTGGGCGTGGCTGTGGCTGTGCTGGGGGGTTTCCTGTACGCCGTAGGAGGGTCTGATGGGACGTCACCATTAAACACAGGTGTGACACAGACGATTGTGATAAACACTTTATCATCTGTATTCCAGAAGTGGAGAAGAATGACGCTGATAAATGAGAGAAATCGTCTCGGTAGATCATCGAGTGCTTAGTTCATCGTCTTCGTTTTTCTTCTCCTCAGTGGAACGCTACAACCCTCAAGAGAACCGCTGGCACACGGTGTCTCCCATGGGAACCAGGAGGAAGCACCTCGGCTGTGCAGTCTACCAGGACATGATTTACTCTGTGGGAGGGAGAGATGACACCACAGAGCTCAGCAGCGCGGAGCGATACAACCCCAGGACCAATCAGTGGTCTCCTGTCGTGGCCATGACGTCCAGACGGAGCGGGGTGAGTTTGTGTTTATGACCAGCAAGACAGCTTGAATCGATAAAAAGGTTCCTGAAATATTTGGTGTTAAATAGTCGACTGATATTATCAGATGGCAGATTAATTGGTCAGGCTCTGTAAAATAGTGGATATTGAGGAACCACTGAAATTGCATGACATTTGCTTGATGGTGTGTGTGTGTGTGTGTGTGTGTGTGTGTGTGTGTGTGTGTGTGTGTGTGTGTGTGTGTGTGTGTGTGTGTGTGTGTGTGTGTGTGTGTGTGTGTGTGTGTGTGTGTGTGTGTGTGTGTGTGTGTGTGTGTGTGTGTGTGTGTGTGTGTGTGTGTGTGTGTGTGTGTGTGTGTGTGTGTGTGTGTGTGTGTGTGTGTGTGTGTGTGTGTGTGTGTGTGTGTGTGTGTGTGTGTGTGTGTGTGTGTGTGTGTGTGTGTGTGTGTGTGTGTGTGTGTGTGTGTGTGTGTGTGTGTGTGTGTGTGTGTGTGTGTGTGTGTGTGTGTGTGTGTGTGTGTGTGTGTGTGTGTGTGTGTGTGTGTGTGTGTAGGTGGGCCTGGCTGTGGTGAATGGTCAGCTGATGGCAGTGGGAGGATTTGATGGAACAACGTATCTCAAAACTATAGAAGTGTACGACCCTGATGCCAACACATGGAGGTGAGTGAACCTGTGATGTCATGATGTGTTCATGAAATTTTCACTTGTTCTTTTTGTGTTGTTTGTTTGGCATCAACACAGAAACTTGTGTGAGTAAAGACTCAGTCAGAAAGACTTCAGGGATGTTCAGTCTAATCCCACATCATTCAGGCCTTTGACCTGGAAATGTCTCTCATACACCGGATCTCTATAAACAGACCACAACGTTCAGGAGCTGTCTCACTTCTCACATTTAATGATGTTCAGAAGGTACAGAACAGAAACTTTACTTGTTGCTGCAGCAGCTGAAGGGTTAGTCCGCTTCGTGTCAACAACAGTTTGTTAAACTCCTCGGGGGGTAGAAACTACAAAATGGACTCTCGGTTGTCGTGGTAACTTCAGGGTTAACCGTGGGTTTTCAGTACTACGAGGGGGGGGGGGGTTCACTTCTTACCAGGGGAAGATCTCCATGGTAACGGATGTTGAACACCTCACCTGCTCACGAGTATGTTTGGGATGTTTGAGCTCATCCTTTGACCAATCAGATGTCTTTGTCACAGAGCTCTGAGATCTGATGGAGAGAGTGGGGAAAAGGAGAGAGAGAGACCTTGAGAGTCATGATCAAGTATGAAAAACTGACATCATGCTTCAACAGAGACTGATGTCAAATTGAAAGTATAAATGAATAATATGGGGTGCCAGTGGTTAGTATGCCACCTCATGTACAAAGGCGGATACCTCGGTCTGGGTTTGAATCCGACTCCATTCCAGCATGTCATTCCCCACTCTCTCTCCCCCCACAATTACCTCCTAAAAAAGTATTAGTAAAATGTTACATACCGTTCAGTTTGTTATCGTTTGGGCTGCAGCTGAAATATTACATCTTAAACCATTGTACACGCCTCAAGAAAAATCAACATAACAAATGAATTTAAGGGAACAAAAGGTCATCGCAACACTGTAGATTTTAGTCTGAATTCTGTTTGACTGCTTCATATTTTTGAATATCAGAGTTTGCTGGATTTGTTTAATATGACCACCAGCAGGCAGACTCTCTGTGATGGTGACGGGTTGTATGAAGCTAACATCGCCCCTGTTATGTTAACATGCACATAGACACTCCAGGTAAACTGCTTCCTGTGACCGTTAAACGTGATGTCAGGGTTAGTGAAGAAGCCAGATGACTTAAAGGTACTACGTTATGTTGAACTCATTCGGCTTCTGATACTTTCTTAGAATGCCGAATAGTGACTTCCCTCTGCAGAAAGAACGACCACAGACAGGATAACTATGAGAACTACTTCCTGTCTGAAAAACAGTGAACTCTTTAGTCAGAGATCTTTAGATCAGACAAAAAAAAAAAATCCTTACAGATAGTTTGAGTCATTAACGACAGGACCGATCTTCTCCTTTTAATAGAGCACATCATTGTAGTTAATAAGCATAAAGTAAGTTTTTTTTTTTTTTTTTTAAATTGGCTGAAGCAGCAACACAAGTGAAAACATATCATCCATCTCACGTCTACATTCCTCTCCGTCACCACTCCTGCTGATGAAAGTGAAGATGTTAAATCGTTCTTCTGATTCTATCCGTCACCACATGCATCTTTAAGTTTTTAGAGTTTCTGAATGTTTGTTCTTGTCTCTTCCTCATCACCTCTCACCTCTCTCCAGGTTGTACGGAGGAATGAACTATCGCCGACTAGGTGGAGGAGTGGGCGTTATTAAAATGACTCACTGTGAATCCCACATATGGTAACACTAACTCCCCACCCCACACACACACACACACACACACACACACACACACACATGGTCATACTTCTCGTCACACTGCGATGGATGCCTCACCAACTCTTGTGCCTCCAAAAAAGAGACACTGGGATTCATTCTGGGGATGAGAAAGCATGTTGGCGGGGGGGGGACGAGACGTTAAGTGGAACAAACGTTGAACTCTAGTTCATCCCCAACTCCCCCCCCATCAGGTCATTAACTTTCACCCTGGTCGCCTACATTGATCGACCACGGTCGCCGTGAAGTCCACTGAGAGCAGGCGTCCATCGAGTACCAACTGGACCAGACTCTCCTCCTTCTGTTACATCTCCCGCATTCTCATCCTTCAAGCCTCTGCTCTGGAACATTTGATTTGACGCGTGTAATTGCTGCGCTGCTGAAGGGGGATCCTCTCGTGTCTGAGGTTCAAAGGCATCAGATAATTAGAAGAAGGCGATTCTCACTCTTTCGAGCAGTTCTATCACCTTCGCTCTTACTTAAAATGGTTAGTGATCTCCCACCTTCAATGAGTTAAAAAACAGGCTGCAGACAAGTCATGTCTACATCTACATCACATCCTGTGAGACTGTCGGAGGTAAACCCAGGCTCCCATTTCTTTAGGCTTCTGAACACATCCGAGCGGCTGCAGTTTTGTCTTTGGGCCTCATGTTGTAGCATTAACCAGTAGAGCTGTGTGTCTCTTCGGTCAAAATAGAGCCAAATATACAGTAATTTATTTCACCAGTAAAGGGAGGTCACAACTAGGACCTGTAGAAGGAAATCATTGTATTTTATGTTGGTTAGATTTGAGTTATGACACAGAGAAGTCGACCCCTCAGTGTTAAATTAAATGTCCTCTCTGATTTATTTCTGGCTCCAGTGTTGCTTCCTTAAAGCCTCAGTGTTTCATACAAACTCAAGTTGCCTTGTTTTAAAACGACTCCATCTCCAGAACAATAACTTTCTATTTCATTCCCTTCTTTGCTCATACACACACCCAGTGAGTCCTCAGGATCAGTGGGTGTGATTGTTGTATTCTCTGTTACAGCTTTACATGTGATCCATCGTAAGGGGAAGTTAAGACCCTCATCAAGCACTTAATTTAAAGCATGCTGAGACTTTAACTGTGTTTTTGTTTTTTTATTGTCAACAAATCTCTCTCGTCAGGTGAAAGACAAAAAATGGACAAAGCTGTTCGCTCTTCATTCATACTCAAGTCTTTCAATATTTACAAACTCAAAAATGTTGTCAAATTTAAAAGTGTGCGTGCGTGCGTGCGTGCGTGCGTGCGTGCGTGCGTGCGTGCGTGTGTGTGTGTGCGTGCGCGCGTCTTGTCACACACACACTTGTCACCTGGTTCATCAGTGTGGTTCATTGAAGTTCTCTGAGTTCCTCTTCTCAGAAGGATGTTATCCATCAGGCTTTGATTAACACATGTTCATTGTTAGTAGACACTTTTTTGGGTTTGCACGTCATGAGAATTGTTGACAATAACAAACATCTAGAATACCATCTTACCCTTTGCAGGATTTGAAGAACTTTAAAGAACAACATAGTGTGTTTGTAGTCAAAGTCAAACAGTCACACATGAGTAAGAATAAGCACTGAACACTGGAGCCAGGGATCGACTGAGGACACAAACAAACTCAGCCTCATCTTTTCAGAACAAAGTGCATTCGTTCAAGTAGAGCTAGCCGGCTAAGTCCAGAGGCTAGCTGCTTTAGCCCTCGATGCAACTGATGCATTCAGTGTCACATAGGAAATGTGATTAACCTTTGTAAATATTTTCTATCAGAACTGAAGCGATGTTTCATATTGAAGAAGCGGATCACCTCTGGATGGTAGATTTAGGGAGCACAAAAGCCCCCCAGTTCAGTTTGGAAATGTTCATAGTAAGGACGTTGTTCTAGCCAGTGGGTGTTAGGATATCCAACGCTGTGTGGAGCGCTATAACACCTGAAGATTTATTCTTTCTTTTTATAAAGTTTAACAACATCCGTGTTCAAATAAACATAACTGGATTTCTGTTACATGCTCCACACTTCCTCTTTCAAAGTCCTTCACAAAGTAAATCACATGCCACAGTATTTAGAAACTACAAATGAATATCCCTCAGTGGTCCAAATGAATCCAAACTCATAACTGTGTACGTTAATAAAAAAACGCCTCGTACTAGTCAGTAAGTCAGTGATTGGTGTGTATTGTTCTTGTTCTCACACTCTGGAGCTTTTCAGACACAGGTCCTCTTCTGTCTACTGAGTCATCATCATATGCAGCACAGTGTAACGGCACCCCCTGCTGGAGGACAGGCAGAGTGCAGCACTGATACGGACAATAAAAAGAGCCTCTCTCAGCAGATTTCAAACAGGAGTGGAAACAGTCTGAGTAGAGGATGAAATGAATGAATCTTCTCAGAATTGATTGCACTGTGATTGGAAAGGTATTTACGATTTTAGTTTTTTTTTTTTTCCTTCATAATTCTTTTTGTTTTGGGTTTTTTAACTTTCCAGGTAAACAAAAGCGTGTAAATCTTCAGAGGTCAATGTGGACATTTTGACATTTCACTGAGAATGAGGAAGTCATTTCATGGACGCATCACAACAATGACTTGACCTGCTTTGTGTCACACACAGTTCATCACGGTTGTGCACTTTATATATTGTGTGTGGAGTGAATGCAAAGACGGGGACAGCAAGGTGATAACAAGGCTGCGTTATTTAAACACAGCTGAGCGGGCATGATGGTCCTAACCGGGATATCGGTTCTGTCTGATTGTGCAGTTATGCAAAATGTGTTGAAAATGAAGAACATGTCTTGGAACGTTTCATTTCATGCAGATTTCTTTACAGAAATTTCCTCAAACAAATGTTTTGCTTAACACAAACCGATGCAGTGCGGCCAACTGTGTTTGCTATACTTCTAGAAAACTCTGCCAAGGATATGCCGCTATGTTTCCACTGCCACAGAAACCCCACTCAGTTCAGGAGTCCGTACGTGTTATTGCTCTGGTTTCAGACGATCCCTGATACTGTGAAATGTTTTCTCCAAGCTCAGATTTAAAATCACTTTAAGCTTTTCTTTTTTTTTTTTTTACAAGAATCAGATGATCCAATGTGTGTTTGTTTTATCTTAAAAAGGTGGGCACTTTAAACCTGCAGCTAAAAGCTCAATTTCCCCCCCAAAAAAAAAAACTGTAATCACCAAATTTGGAGATATATGGTTTGCATTGGACGGTGAAAGAAACATTCACATGAAGACATTTGAGGCAGAAAAACACAAACAAATCGTCTCAATCTGGGCTTTAGAAGTATAACACACAAACAGCTTTGATTTTACTAGAACTGATGTTAGCATTCTTAAATGCTGTGACACTAACTCGCTATCTCGCACTCCATCAGTAATACTGTATTTGGCTCCCCAAACTGAGTGGCGTTTCTTTTTTAAATGACGTACAGTAAGCTACTTCTGATGCATTGTGATGAACAGAAAAGTCAGTTTGTTGCCGTCTCTTCAAACTTGTTTGGAGCGGCCTCTGTGCAATCTGTCCAACACGGCTGTGATCTCTCTGCTGTTTGTTTTCATGTTTCAACCCGCATCTCTCAGCAGCCGCTACAGATCACCATGTTCACCATGACAACCATTAAAGTTTTTCCCTGGAAAAGAAACCCCAAACCTGCCTCATTTCTTTGTGAGACGACACAAAAAAAAAAAAAACGACGTACAAAACACTGCGCGTACCAAACCAGTAAGTTTGTCCTCACCCTCATGTAAGTGGTAAAGTTAAAGGTCACATATCCTCCTCCCTTCAACCGGTTTAAATAAGTCTCAGAGCTCCCCAAAACATGTCTGTGAAGTTTCTTGTTCTAAATCCACTCTGATCCTGTATTTGATCATGTCTATAAACCCCTCTATTTCAGCCCTGCTCAGAACAGGCTGTTTCTGTGTCTGTACCTTTAAATATGTAAATGAGCTGTGTCTGACCACGCCCCCTCTCTGGAAGGGCTTGGGCTTTCTCGCTCCATGTCCTATTGTTTACGGTGAGAAGGCAGACTCAGAGGTTCAGAACAAACACCTAGCTGTGGGAGTGTCACCCACCTAGGGGAGGGGCTACTGCCCTTTGTGATGTCATGAAGGGAAAATCTACAAACAGCCTGTTTGAGCACACATTTTCTGAAAAGTGGAGCAGGCAGAAGACGGAGAGGATGAACTTTTTTCATCATTGGGGGGTTTGTAGACAGACTAGAGACACATGTTAGTGTTAGACAAACATGGTGAAGTGTGTTTTATATTATATGTTTTCTTTAAGGTAACGAAAGCCTTCATATCTAGGTTTGGGAATTGGATGATTATTATTAGGGATATGTACCACTATTTACTGGGTTCACACTCAAGCTGTATCACTATTTTTTATGATTTTCTAAAAGAAAATGGGGGATAATACCTCAGTTAACTATGCATCATAGCTGCAAAATCACTTGATGCCATCATGTCTGTACCATAGGTCTGTACTTCGCTCTTCTTCAGCTACTGACATCCAACAAGAGAAGCCAAAAGCAGGCTGCGCCCTCTGCTGGTAAAAAAAAAAGTACTGCAATATATATCTTGTCTAATTGATTTGAATTGTCAATTCTTTTATTTGTATCGATTTTTTATTGTATTGTAAGGTATCATTACATTCCTAATGATTATGTTTAGGCTATAAAGTCACTGTTTTTAGGATTTGTCATAAATGAATCAGACAAACTAAGTTACTCCTCACTTCTTCTGAATTAAATTAATTGCTTTAACAAACTTCTTGCCACTCCAGATTTTTTTGCATTTTTTACATGAAAACAACAGCAGGCTGTTAGACACCTGTAGACACACCTAGATAAATGGGTGGAGCCTCCTTTTACTCCTGACTGTAAACTGACCTGGGAAAGAGAAGAAAAATCCATGTGAGCTGATTTCCCTCAGCACACTTCTCCTAAAATAATGTCCAAATGTTTGATGCACTCTCTGCATTCCTTCTGACCCCTAAAGTAACTATTTCTGCTTCTGACATCATTTCCAACCAGAGGACTCGTCCATTTCAGGCTGGATGTAGATAAGTGTTTGTGCACTCTGCTGTGTTCTGGTACCAGAGGACCATGTGTGACCCTGCTCTGACCCACACAGAGCAGCAGGCTGGAGCTGGATTTAAAGTGGGCAGACAAGGGCATGTCTGGACTAGGAACTGGCTCCACTTAGCGGTCCCCAGACGACCTGGTCAGTACAACCCTGTGGAGTAGTTTGGTACTGGGGCTGCTGGGTACAGATGAATAATTAGGGTCATCGCTGGTCTTCCAGCAGAAACAGAAAAGCAGTTCCTACCAAACAAAAATCAGAACCATTATGAGGGAGGACGATAGGAAGTGGTAAAATAGTTTTGAAATTTAAAAGAATGACAGCATGGTCATCTTATGTGGTCATGTCCTAAAATCACAAACTTCTGGCTCTCAGTCCAAAATGAGATAAAGAAAATATTTGAGCGTTATATTCCTTTAAATCCTCATCATTTTGTTCTTGGACTGGACTTCTGTGACCGTAGGCACCGGTGCATTCTTAGAGTTACTTTATATGATGCACGTCTCACAGTGCTACAGAAATGGTTAGACGAAGATCCTCCTGATATCTCAATGTGGTATGAAAAACTGATGTCCATCTTGCCTTTGGAGAGATTATCTCATGTACTCAGAGGTACCTCTTGAGGTTTTTTGTAAGAGAATGGTCCCCATTAGCAATATTTCTGAAAGAGGAAAGGTTCAGTGTAATGTGTATTACACTCAAATCAAATACAATTGAATAGAATAGGAAAGATTTTATTTAGAAAGCTCTACTGTTGTTAATCTTTGTTCATTTTGTTTTGTTGTAATGTGCCTGTATGTTGTTGTGGTTTGTTGTGTATTGTGTTCATTTGTTGGTCTTTGTAATTAAAAATATATATATATATAAAAAAGAAAAAAAGAATGACAGCATTTTTGTGCTGATAATGAGGTGTAGTAACCAAGGTAACACGTTTCTAAACATACCCGGCACTCATTTTTTCTTTGTTTTTTTTGTTTTTTTAAAGGTGACCTTGTCTATCGCTGAAAACACGCTCAACATGGTAAGTGAAACTTTTTCACAGACTATTTGAAGACATGGATTTCATGTTTATGTTTTGACCAGATTCACAAGGAAATCACCAGATTCATCACAAATTCTCAAACAGCAATTTTCATGTTGTATCTCAAACAAATAGTGAGAATGCATGACGGTCACCAACAAACCGAATTGCAAACAATAGAGTTGGATTTGATCTCAGTAAGGTTCATTCAAGCCCACTACTCATCACCGCCAGCTGCTGAGTCCTCTTCTCCGGTTCATCTGTCAGGTATCAAACTACTCCAGCACCCGGGGGTCATTCTGCCTTTGAAGTCAGGGCTGCTTTCCTTTCTCATAAAACATTTGCAAAGTCACAATAAAACTGCATTTTGAATTCTGAATTGTCATCCATGTTTGCTAGCTTACAGTCGGTCTTGTGGAAACCTTGATGTATAGGACCACCAGTGTTAAGACATAATTCACAGGGTATAGCTGAAAGTTTCAGATGAGGAACAAATAACCATGCATCCCTGACCCAAGAAGCCTTTTTCTTTATTTCCATCCATCTCCTTCCTCTTATCTGAGGTCGAGTCACAATGCCAGCAAGCGCAGGAAGTCAACCCAGATTTCCATCTCCCCCAGCAACGTTTTCCATCTCCTGCTGGGGGATTCTGAGGTGCTCCCAGGCCAAAAAGGATATATAATCCCTCCAGTGAACTCTGGGTCTACCCGGGGGTCTTTTCCTTTGTTTCAACAGTTCCAATGACAAGAACCAAATCATTAGTGCTGGGAGATTGTGTCCCACTGTGCTGGAAGACATGTTTCAACAACATGCTGCTGTTTTCTCTGAGGGGTCCTCACTTCAGTTTCACATCAGGTAACTAAATACTCTCTTTAGATTTGTATCTTACTGCTGGCCTCTAAACTCTGATAAAACATTTTTAGATTTAAGATAACATGGTAAGTAAAATGTCTCTCAGATGAAACCCACCCCGGTGCATTCTGATGAAAGCTTTACATTTTGCAGGCACATGTCCATTTCAAAGGTGAGCCTGAGATTACCGTAAGGGGAGCTTATATTACCTTTCCATTGCTGAAGACATTTGGACAAACCACAGAGAACATTTCCTAAAAGCCTGCTGGATTATCATCCTTACTTTGAAGCATAAAAATGCTGCTAAAGCTTTAAAAAAAAAAAAAACAGAAAGAAAACATCAAACTAAACACATCAGTTCAGCTACTACATGTTCACTGCAGCTGATACACAGTTCTTCACATTTGTATCTTCAAAGAATGAGGATGCTGGTGGGGGGCTTAAATACTCACACCCTCAAGTGAAAATAACATAACATGCTTTATGTAAGAGAGGGAGTCTTACTGCAGAGGTGCAGAGGTTCCTCCTTAAGTCTGCCTTTAATGAGCAGTCTACAAATAGGTTCACAGTTTTGTTAGTTAAATTAAAGTGTTATTGGGGTTCCAATAAATCCTGTGCTTACTTGACCTCAAAATATCCCTTACTAATGACAATCAAATGAAAGTGCTTTTGGGTCAATATCATGCACCTTTGCCTTGCCCATAAATGCACTGTAAAGTTTGGTTGATGTGAGAGAAAAGTCTATACCTTTAGTAAAATCCCCTCTACTTTGTACACTTTACTGGTGCTTATTTGAGAGACAACAATCCTCTTGTTGTCATGGCGCCGCGCTAGTGGCAGCCTGTTGCAGCAGCTCCGGTTTTGTCTTGCGTTTTAAGTGTTTATAAAGTGTTTTGTTACGTGTCATGTCACCTGTCATAGCCTATGAGTTAGTCAAGATGGACACTAAGTGGCTTAGTCGAGTTTTATTAGTTTTTACCGTTTTTATATATTTTTTCGTATCGGGACAGTATGCCAACGCATACTAACGGTATTGTTTACACGCGCGACCAGCTGTTAGCGCTCTCCAAACCACTACCTTTGACGGGAACGAGACACCAAATCCCAGAGGAGCTAAGGAGAAGACGTTGAGGATGCAGAGCCGGTGTTATAAGGAGAGCAAGGAGGAGAAGGTTCAAGCCCTGCATCCCCTCGATTGTCATGGGGAATGTGAGGTCGCTGGTGAACAAGGTGGACGAACTCGGAGCACTCATAAGATCACAGCGTGAATACCGAGAATGCAGTTTAATGTGTTTCACCGAGACATGGATGCAGGAGAATATTCCGGACGCAAACACAACAATGAATGGATTTATGACTGTACAGGCTGACCGGGATCACAGGCTGAGCGGTAAGAAGAGAGGAGGGGGGCTTGCTGTTTGTGAATAACCGATGGTGTCATCCTTCTCACATTAATGTAAAGGAGCGCATCTGCACCCCTAACATCGAACTGTTAGCCATTAGTCTGCATCCATACTATCTCCCGAGGGAGTTTACCTGTGCTGTTGCCATTGTTGTTTACATACCGCCGTCAGCTAATGGCGACACAACATCCAAATGCCTTCGTTGCAATCTCTGGGGATTTTAATCATGCCTCTCTCTCTACAACCCTCCCGACTTTTCACCAATTTGTCATGTGCCCTACCAGAGACAATAAAACACTGGATTTACTGTATGCAAACATACAGGATGCATACAGATCCACAGCCCTCCCTCCCCTTGGTAGGTCAGACCATAACCTGGTTCTGCTTAGTCCCACCTACACACCCATTGTTCAGCGGCAACCGGTAACCACGAGGACAGTCAGGAGGTGGTCTCAGGAAACCAATGAGCTCCTGCAAGGGTGTTTTGAGGCTACAGACTGGGATGTGCTCTGCGAACCCCATGGGAATAACATTGACTCCATGACGGACTGTATAACTGACTACATCTCCTTCTGTGTCTATAATGTGGTAACTACTAGGGAGGTGAGGTGCTTTGTAAACAATAAACCCGGGATCACCAGTGATTTAAAATGTCTGCTAAATAAAAAGAAGAAGGCATTCAGGGACGGTGACAGTGAGTTGCTGAAGAGCATACAGAGGGAGTTGAGGGTGAGGCTGAGAGAAAACAAGGAGGCATACAGGAGGAAGCTGGAGAGCAAGCTCCAGCAGAACAACATAAGAGATGTGTGGCAC
Source organism: Labrus mixtus (assembly GCF_963584025.1). Lineage (NCBI taxonomy): Eukaryota > Metazoa > Chordata > Actinopteri > Labriformes > Labridae > Labrus > Labrus mixtus. The sequence continues at coordinate 3,851,690 of NC_083619.1, forward strand.
GGTATGAAAACCATAACCGGCTTCAAGGTGAAAGGAAATCAGGCAGAGGGTAGTCAGGAAAGGGCCAATGAGATGAACGTGTTCTTCAATAGGTTCAGCACGAGGCCTTTGGCTACCTCCCCGGCCCCTGATAGCCACACAGACCCTACATCCTCCCCCCTCACAAAGGCCCCCCCCCTTCCCGCAAGTTACCTGGACGGCACCCACTGCCCCCCCAACATGCTCTGACCCCCACCGTGCCCCACCCCTACCCCACACTTCTCTGGCCTGTCTGTCTGTCTCCAGTAGCCAGGTGAGAATGCAGCTCGAGAGACTCGGCCAGAACAAGGCAGCAGGTCCAGATGGCATCAGCCCCAGAGTTTTTGAAAGCCTGCACAGGTCAGCTATGTGGCATTCTACAGCATCTTTTCAACCTCAGCCTCAGCCAGGGGAGAGTGCCAGTGCTGTGGAAAACATCCTGCCTTGTTCCGGTCTCAAAGAAACCCTCTCCCTCTGCCCTCAGTGACTACAGACCAGTTGCCCTAACATCACACATCATGAAGGTACCTGAGAGGCTGGTCTTGGCCCACCTGAGACCACAGGTAACCAGCTACCTGGACCCATTGCAGTTTGCATACTGCCCAAGGGTGGGGGTTGAGCACGCCATCATCTACCTACTCCACAGAGCCCACTCTCATCTAGACAAGTCTGGTAGCACTGTGAGGATTATGTTTTTTGATTTTTCAAGTGCTTTTAACACCATACAGCCAGTACTGCTACGTGAGAAGCTGGAGCTGATGCAGGTAGACACCACCACAACATCATGGATTACCTGACTGACAGACCACAGTTTGTGAGGCTGGGGAGGTCTGTGTCTGAGCGGGCGGTCAGTGGCATAGGAGCGCCGCAGGGGACTGTGCTGTCCCCTTTCCTCTTCACACTATACACCTCAGACTTCCAGTATAACTCTGAGGCTTGTCACTTACAGAAGTTCTCAGATGATACTGCGGTAGTAGGGTGTATCAGTGGTGGAGAGGAGACAGAATACAGGATGCTGGTGGATAACTTTGTTGCATGGAGTGGGAAGAACCACCTGGTGTTAAATGTAACAAAGACCAAGGAAATGGTGGTGGACTTTAGGAGGGACAGGCAGAGCAGACTCTACTTCTTTAATGTGTGTAGCAAAATGTTATCCATGTTTTATCAGACTGTTGTGGCAAGTGCCATTTTCTTTGCAGCCGTCTGTTGGAGCAGCTGCATCAGGGCTTGTGACTCTAAAAAGCTTAACAAGCTGATTAGGAGGGCTGGCTCTGTGCTGGGGACTGCTGTGGAGCCCCTGGAGGTGGTGATGGGGAGAAGGATGATACAGAAACTGTTGAACATTATGGACAATAACATGCATCCCTTACACAATCTTGTGTGTGAACAAAAGAGTGTTTTTAGTGGGAGGCTACGGCAGCTGCAAAAAGGACAGATTTAAAAATACTTTTTTACCTACTGCAATTGCACTTTATAACGACTCCCCTTTAAGTAAGGACAGAAGACATTTACACTTTTAAACTTTAGCCTGAGTTGCATATATCATATATCAAACTGTATTGTGGGCTCATGTTTTTTTGTATGGGTGGGATATGTATGTATATATGTGTTGTGTTGTGTGTTTGTATGTATGCTGGCTGCTGGAACACCTACATTTCCCTGCTGGGATGAATAAAGTATATCTTATCTTATCTTATTTTTCTGTCTCTAAGTCTGCAGACTCGTTAGCAGTCAACAGATTGAGACACACATGGGTCCATACGAATGTCAGAATGACAGTCAGCACAATTTGAAGGTCATAGTACTCGACCAGAAAATGAGGACTCTTCCCTCTTTTTCTATGAGACTAATGTTCATTTGTTCTGGATCCTGTTTGCGAGTAGGGGTAAATGGATGTAAGGTTGTCAGGCATTTTATTTGAGCCAGAGGGAAGCTCTGAATTCACAGGTCAATCTCATTCAAACACATTTGGTCAATCAATCAATCAGTCATTATTTGTAAAGCGCCAATTCATAACAAATGAACACGAGCAGGCCTGCAGTCTGGGAGCATAATGTTCCCTAAAGTGTCACAAGCTTTTCGAAGTGTCCAATCATGATGCATTTTCGGAGCATTTTGAAGCCTTCCTTTGGAAGGGGTGGAGAAGGGTTACAAATGCAGCTTGCAGAGGGAGCAGCAAAATTGGCAGGCTAGAGCAGTTTAAATAAGGCGGCATATGTACTATTTAGCCAATAGGACACTTCGAAGCAAATCAGCTGGCCATCGGCTGATGCTGCTGCGTGAGATAACTGAGCGTGACTTTGTGGCCTGCCTGAACTAACGCTACACTCCATTAAAGCCTTTGATGGTGATGGCCACCATATATCATTTGAGCCAATACTTCCTCTAATAGGTCATTCTTACAGTCTCACTAACAACTTTACACACAAGAACTGAGTTGAAGTAGAGAGATGACATATATGACAGGGTTGTCATGTGCTCTCGTGCAGATTGCTTCTTACACCATAAATATTTTCCCTAGTCCACATGTATATGCTTTCATGATCAGATATCTGTTTATAAGGGCAATGGATACATAATTAAGTGATTAGGGACTTGATTAACTTATCCCCCTAATGACTAAGTCAATCTCTTTGGATATTGACCAATGCGACTGGTATTGGCAGATCTCCAATGTATTTCCTTTATTTAAATAAAGGAATACAGAAAACATGCAAGAGGCAATCATAAACACTCTTTGAAAAGGAAAACCTTGAAGGTTGATAGAAGCACAGTAAGATAGCTTGAGGCTCTTTTATTCTATTCAGTCTTCTGAGTTGGGTTGACTTGAGTTGCATGGTGAAGGCTTTGCTTGAAGGGTTAGAACCAATGAACAGTCAAAAATCAAAATGCTCTCCATGTACTTTGCTCTGCTGTTCCCTCATGGCACCTCAGGGCGGGTAGACACCAGACACACTTAGAAACAGAAACTCAGATAATTAGAGAGAGAAAGCTCTGGTCCTCTGCTTCAGTTTCAGCACTACATTTTTTATTTTCCATCTCTTTCACCATTTACTGCCTCATGATTGTTACATTGAGCCATTAATGGCTGCAGGTTACGATTTTCTAAAAAATCTCCTGCTCACTGCGTCCGTCCCACAAGACGCATCCTTAATCTCAGATATACACTAAACTAAGAAAACTTTGAACAATCTTAAGTGCACTTATACTAGTTTGTGGCTCAGCCAGAGATGACCACATCTGCAGTATGTATTCTGTATATATGTGTGTGTCACTGGGGTTTTTACAGCATCGCTTTGGCAGCGATTACCTAAACATAGAGCCAAACATGCAGCTCCAAGCTCACTGTTTCCATCCTGCTGTTGACCGGCCTCTCCACAGAGAAAACATCAGAACAGAATGTGAGCTGGTCAAATGTTAAAGGTTACATCTGTTCATTGTGTACATCTGCATAAATTGAACCTAAACTTTTGAGGTTCAGAATTACTGGCAACAAAAAGGTCTCTTCGGACCTCGGTACCCATCCTTTGTCAATGTGGAGGAGTGAGAGATTTCTTTATGCTGCATTTCATGAACTAAAGAGACCAACACATACTATATGGAGGTGTTTGTGTGTGATCTGAGTAGAAGATTTAATGGATGAATATCAAATTCACAACTTTGGGTTGTCCCAATTTAAGTGTTAGTTCAATAATTACCATGAAGACTGTTCATGATCACGTACGACACATAGTACAGCGATAACCACCACTTACTGCGCCCCCTGTCCCCCATCAACAGTATAGGACATAACACTTAACAAACTCCCCTTTCTCTTTAAAGAAAAAGTCCAAAACATTTAACAGTTTAGGAAACATAAATGCTTAGTTCCTTTTAACAGATAAACATAGGTTTATAGTTGCAACTTTAGTAACACTATTGTGTATGTGGAAAAGCTCTTCTTTGTAGTCCATTTAGCCTTTAAGTTGCCATACACCTTCACTGAAAGCTTTCAGCAGCGTTAGTGCAGAGGTCCCCTTTTTTGTTAAACAGTCTGCAAGCTGCTCCTTTGTAGTTGACCACATGATCTGCTGGAGGACCTTGGAGTGGATGAGCTCCTTGATGCTGCTGATTTCGAGGCGGAGTCTCTTCTCTGTGACTGATTTGGTAGATTTGACGGCATCCAGAAGAGAATAATTATCTGTTACACACACAATAGGCAAGGTCTTTCGTCGGTATTCACCTGTGGTAAGCTCTGAGAAAAGTGTGGCTAAGAAAACTGCACTGTAAATGCCATCTGCAAGTGCTAAAGTCTCTCCAGCCAAAGTACTGCGGACAACTCTCCTGATTCTCTTTGACTGCCAGCATAAAGGTGAGAATCTTCCATTCTCTCCCATCAGCATGATGAGGTGTCCAGCTTGAGTGCCTCCATCAGGAAGGTTACCCCATTGAGGAATCACTAAACACCACTAGTTTTAGTGAGAAGTAACGTTAGAGAGACACACCTCCCTTAGCTAGTAAGCTACTGTGCATTTAACGTTACCAAAATAAACTATTTTCACATGAAATTTTGATAGATTTTGGCGACATTTAGAGTCATCAGTTTGTCCGAGGAGTAACATTACTGGATAACATTGGAGTGCTGTGTGTGCCCTCATGTATGTGTGTGTGTGTGTGTGTGTGTGTATAAACATGACCTAGCTAGATGGCTTCATTTGGGCAAACTACAACAGCTAAATTTGATACGTTTTTGCTAGCCTAATTTAAGCATTTATTTCCAATTTGTGGAAGCATAAGTTAACAAATTCCACTGCATTACGATTTTTGGCTTCACAATGTTTAAGTCTCACAGGTTTTGTATTTAGCTGGCAGTAATAAAACACAATTATTTCAGCTACATACAGGAATAAACTAGTATGCATAAAATGTGTTTTTCAAGTGCAAACAATGTTGTTTCTCTGCAGACACAATCCCTAGCTATATCAAGCATGTTAAAGTAGAATCAAGACTACGAGAATCACTTGCTGAAAAGGGGAAAAGAGTGCTACAATATTTCAGAAGTCAACTTCTGAAATGGAAAATTAAATGAAGACAGTCCTTTACGGCCTTGAGAGACAGATGGAAGACATCGATCCTGGACTTGCTGCAATACTAGTCATGATTGCTTACTTCAAAGAAAAGGAAGATGCCCTTTTCCTCTTGGCTGATGTAACTTATTGTTTTGTACAGTATTGCCACAACATCAGTCTTCTCTTTGATTTCTTGCCTTATGAATATGGTACCTGTGATTTCTTATACTGTTTTCTGTTTATTTAGTGTTGCAGGAAACTTCCACCCAGGCAGTGGAGGTCCAGATCTCCCTGGCTAGCACTCCAAGGCTCATCATGCGTGGTAAGATCCCAGCACAAGACAATACACAACACACTATGACTTTAAGGGTTAATTCACCTATAATGAATATTTGTATCAAGTAGGCTACCATGAAGCTTGTAAGTAAAAATGTCTTTGTCAGGGATTAAAGGCAGCTCACAGTGAGTACTTGATACAGATATGCTTTATAGATGAAGTAACCCTGTAGGGATCACATCTAACTGTGGTGTCATGGGTAGTTCTATGTGATCACTTAAGTCCTGTTTATGAAAACATGTATGATAACTAATATCTGAGCTCTCACAAAGATTTGCACATATATTGAGTCCTGCACTCACACTAGCAGTAATGAGTCATTCCCATTCACTGATTCTACAGAAAAATCACCAGATACCTCTGGATCTTACATTGAGTTGCACTAGAGTCTGTGGTATGAATGTGATAATCTTAGTAAAATGGAAGTTTTACAAATGTCAAGTGTTGAACCAACCATTGCACCAGCTGCTGGACATTGATTAATGATGTCTTTTCAGGAGAGTCCATTCTGGGAGCAAAGAAGTGGATGCTCTCCATTGAGGGCAGAGTTGTCCTCAAACTGAGTGACCATTCAGATTTCACTTCTGCCCTGGCTGTCCTCTTTGGGTCATACTACGTGTTCAACATTGAATATCCAGAGGAGGCAGCCACATCACTGGAATTTATCCAGAGGTAAGCATGTATTTGTTGTTGATATTCGTCACTAGGGATGGGAACAAATACTTGTTATGTAACCACCTACTCGACCAGTAAAATACTACTCAAAATTTGCAAAGTAACTTTGCTTATCTGAGACAGAACCTAGAAAAAACAATTTAAACCCCTCACTTGAATCTGGTAGTTCCATCTCAATCCACACAATGCCACTGTAGCCTTCCTGAGGTCAGCTGAGCCCACCTCTCCTCGTTGTTGGGATGCAATATAACGGCGCAGCGGTGATAGTTAGTTTATTTTTGTTTATGTGGGCTGTTGTTTAATTGTTAAAGTGATAGTTTGGATTTTTTGAAGTGGGGTCGTATGAAGTACTTATCTATAGTCAGTGTGTTACCTATAGTAGATGCCGGTAAGAGCGCTCCCAGTTTGGAGAAGTGGACAGCTGCTCCAGCACAGACGCTAAGCTATGTATTGCTGTGAACTGTTGCCAGAAGCAAAGCAAATTTTAACCCCCTAAAACAAGGCCCACCTAAATAATTCAATATTGGTTCAAGAGTACGCTAAATAAAGAATATTCTCATCGCTTTACATCGCCGTCAGATAGCCCTTTCCTTTGGCATTACATTTTCTCAACTGTATTACTCCTGTATTCCTACGCAAAAGCGGTGTAATACAATGCGGCCATAGCAGGGCACAGTTGCGCTAATGCATAGGAATACAGGAGTTATTCCACTCCACTTCAAAAAATCCAAACTATCACTTTAAACAGCAAACCTTTATTTTTACTCGCATGGGTAAGAATCCGAACCATCACTTTAACCAAGTTTTTCTCTTGGGGTAATGTAATATGTCTTTTGTATTTACAGATTTTTTGTCAGGATACAGGATGTACCGTTATACTATGCTTCTGCCATTTTATGTAGTGTTGTAAGTAGTAAAAGCATATTGTGGTATTTCTAATGGGTCAACAAAAATGGTCAGAGCCATCAGTCTTGCCTATAAATTTCTACATCAGTAACTAATTCCTTTTTATCCTTCCACTGCAGGGAAGAAGACTCCAGTATCCAGTTCGGGATGAAGAATACAGTTCAGGAAGCAGTAAGCAGCTGTTTGTGCTGTCGACGTTTTGCGGTAGATTAAAACAGCCTCCTCATTACTCCACACAGATCTGATTTCGTCACATTAATACATGAAACAAACAGAATGTAATATTCCCATTGTGTGTTCTCTGTTTTCTACATTGTTTTTCACTGTTTGAGGTTCAACTGGCGCTCTTTTAAATTAACGTCATCCTGTTGTGCCGTCTTCTTCTGTAATATAGTATAATGGTTTTATATATATTAACTTGTATCGATGAACCAACTCCCAATGAGCGCATAACGGTAGTGGATGGAAACAAGAACAAGCATTCATTCGCATTTTCTTTTGCTGAATTTCTTTAAATTTGGTTCAGATTTGAACTACATTTGGATGGAAACCCAGCTATAGTGTTGTTGTTTACAAACTGAAATATATTTAATGCCTATGTATGTTCAAATTTTAAATGTTGAAATTTTAAATAAATGAGATGTTTTATGACAAAAACAGTGTCTTCATTTTACAGAATGTAATTACTTTCCAGTTATTAATTTACATTATTAAAATGAATGCAGTAATGCTTGTTACAGTAGTCTACTATTTGCTGTGATAAAAAATACAGCACCATATTACAGTAATAACAATTACAGTATTTTACAGGTACTGTGATTGAATATACAGTAAACATACTGTAGTACTACAGCAACTTACTTGCTAGTTGCTGCCAGCCAGTTACTGTACATTTCACAGTTGTCTTGTTACAGTGTAACCTCCAAATTTCGACCTAATTTTTCCAACTTTCGTATGACTTCTTCTTGTCAAACGGCGGCGGAACTTTATAATTGCCAGCGGCCATCCCCTGCTACCAATATTAGTTCAATAATTACCACGAAGACTGTTCATGATCACGTACTTTACTGGAACACTTGTTCGACACATAGTACAGCGATAACCACCGCTTACAGCACCCTCTTGCGCCCCCTGTCCCCCATCAACAGTATAGGACATAACACTTAACATTAAGAACTAGGACTTCTTACCCCCAATTCACACATACTCCATGTGCGGCGCAGTCCGTCAGCGCTGCGCACTAGGCCATACTTAGCTGTCACTCTAGTCAGTCATTGTATTCACACAGCGGGCGCCGCGGTCTGTCTCTGGAGCATGCCACCAACAGAACTACGCTCTAATCTGATTCAAGTACGCTATCAGTCTATTTTCGCCGGAGTACGCTGCAGGCACGCGTCAAGCTGACAGAATATAACAACCTGGACAGGAAGTCAGACAAGGAAACACACAGAGCATCCTGTCAATTTCAAAATAAAACACAATAAACACTTTATCACCATTATGTAAAAACAGGTATCGAATGAACAACAAATCATCTTTTAGAAAGACAAAGCAACATTGTATGCACGTTTTTCTCATTATTCCCGCGGGATTTTGTAGTTCTCCTGTGATGTGTGTACAGCTGATCATGGGTATGTTCCGCTGCGCTGATGTTCCAGAAACGGATCCGTGACGCTGACGGAGTATGTGTGAATTTTTTTTTTTAAATAGATTTTTAAATGTCAATAAAAAAAATCTAGTGGGGGCACTGGTTCCCCCTACTAGATTTATAACAGAATTGTATTCATTACTATCAATAACAATTCAGATTTTTTCAACAAGGTCGTTTCATTCTTGACGAGAGATGAGAACAGTCGCCTAACAATAAATCAGAGAAACAGAAAAGGTTCCTAAATGAGACCATGAGAAACCTGCAGGGTTAGGAGATTCCTCCTTGAGAGGCCCAACTGTAGGATCTCATACTCCAGCCATGGGTGATCCAACCATCCACGCAGACAGAGAGACAAGGTACATGAAAATCTTACTTTTCCTGTAGAGAAGCTGCATTCTCTCTGGCTCATTTGGAGCAAAGACTTGGAGGAAATGGGGGAGTCAATATGCTTAAACTCGAAGGACTGCATGTAGTGAGTGTCCCAACTGCAAAGAGAGAGACCTTTCAGTTACAAATCAGGGGGATTTGCAAGCAAGTATATTTCTCACACAGTGGACAATAGAGACTGTTCTCAGTGAGAAAAAGACTGTGAAGGAGAAAGTGTCAAATTCACTGTGAAAAAGAGGATGGAGATGACCTTGGAGAACCTGCTTGAGCTCTTGTGTCTCCTTTAGTGCTCTGGCATTTAAAAGCTCAAGTGTTCGTGGGAGTCTGCAGCCAATCTAGCTTGTTGATATAGAGTCCTGTTTTATAGTGATACTCAGATCTTTTGTACTTACACAGCTTAAGGTATATGTTTGTATCAGTAGCAACACTGAAACTCAACCAATCCAAGCTCATCTGGTTTTATTTTTTGGGTCTTTTTTCATCAAAATAAATTTCCACCTTATCGATAAAAATAAACCCCAATGGCTCTTCTAAGAGTCAGTTTCTTATTCCTTCTCTCTGTTCTTTCGTTGCTGTATTTCTTAAAGTTTGTGTTTCTCCCTCTCCCACCTTCTCCCTCTTTGTATTTCTTTCTTTTTTTGACTGCGTCTTTAAATTCTTTATTTTAAAAATTATACTGTATGTACTTTGTATTCTAAAATGGCATCTGAGTCGCTCAGACAACCGACTGAACGGTTGGAGGAGGGGAAACTCCTGGCAAACAAGTTGGAAAACAAAAAGGTTACAATTTTAATTTATTTTTCTTTCCACACTTGAAAAAGGATGTTTATGTGCCCCAGAAATGCAAAGTATATCCTCTAATTCTTAACCTTCAGCCTTCAAAGGAATGTAATCCTAACATCAAAGGATCAAATGTTTCCTGGAGGAAGAGGGACCAGGATGGGAACATTGTACCTCGCAATATTCAGAAGAATAGATCAGGTTGGTAAAACGAATGTAATTTTTTTTATTCACAAGTTTTAATACTTTTGGTAAGAAGTAATGTTTCCTGATTCATTACATTTTGTGTGTTCTGTAAAACCTGCCGACACCAGGGAACCACTCGAGATAGAGGAGTTGAATAATGAGACACATCAAGAGGTCAAAAGTCTCAGTACACAAGTAGAATTCTGACAGCTGAAATAAAGTCAGCCTTTATCTTTTAATGTTCATGGTACATCCATTTCAAATGGTCTTTTACATTTATTTTTATATTTAGTTATTTTAGATCAACATCTTCAAAGAGAACTACTAATCTCTGTCATTGTCCCCGAGTCTGCACCAAAAGACAGGTCATTTGTGACCAAAGATTTAGAGCAGCAAAGCCAGAACTGTTAAACTGCAAGATAGCAGCACAAGCAGTAATGAAGCATTGCAAAACAGAGCCTCCACCTCCCCCACCCCCGTCGGGGACTCCACAGAACATCAGCTCGCTCATCAAGAAAGGACAGCAGAGGATGTACTTCCTGCGGCAGCTGAAGAAGTTCAACCTGCCAAAGACCATGATGGTGCACTTCTCCACTGCCATCATTGAGTCCATCAACCCTGGAGCCACAAGACACAGCAATCTTTTGAACAAAAGACTAAAAAAACTAAGGTGGATAAAACCATTGCTTACACACTGCTTCATGGATAGTTACTGAATAACCTGTAATGCATGGGCCTATAAATAACAACCTGCAGAAATATAGCTCATTACATTTTTGCAAACAAGCAATTCTTGCATGTCAAGGAGCCATCGTCGTCTATAACCCCATTATCCTCTGCACAGCTTTCATGGAACCACTGGTCACAGACTGCACAGGAAAGCCACTCTAGTGATGTGGAGTTCGTGAACGATTCGTTCAAAACGAACAAATCATCTGGGTGAACGAACTGAACTGAATCACTTACTGAAAAGAGTCGTTCATTTCCCAACTTCAGTTGCGCTCTCCTCTCTCCCGTCTCGTGTCTCTCTCTCTAGACCGTAAGAGTCACTCAAAGCCCGCCCTCCCTCCTCTCCTCAGTCAGTACAGTGTGTGTGTGTGTGTGTGTGTGTGTGTGTGTGTGTGTGTGTGTGTGTGTGTGTGTGTGTGTGACTGAGGCTGGTGACTCGCAGTCTCGCTCGTTCACGTTCAGTGTTTCGTTCACTGAACGTGCTGAGAGGAAGAGAGTGACTCGGCGGCGGAGCATGTCGGAGCTCCCGTTCAGTTCGTTCACTGAACGAACTGAACGGGAGCTCCGACATGAATCACTGAACGAACTGAGAGGAAGAGTGGAGCTCTCGTTCAGTTCGTTCACTGAACAAACTGAATGGGAGCTCCGACATTACTCCGATATTATTCACATTATTCACCACCGGCTGTTCTCAGTACGATCGCGAGCAGAACTAAATGTTCGGCTGTGTTTCAGTTTATTAAATTCTGATTCACAGACAGAGCTGCGGAGAAGTACTGAACGATTCGGTGAACAAATCTTTTGAAAGAATCACTTTACTGAACTGATTCTACTGATTCAGTACACTGAAAAGAAATGCTTTTCACATCACTAAGCCACTCCTCTGTGGACTTGGGGTCCTCATGTCCCCATATGAACACTTGCAGATTGCACAGAGTTCCTGGTCCACGTGTCTTCTCCCTGGTCCACTTGTTTCCTTTATCTTAGTTTTTTGCTTCTTCCCCTTTCTCTTTAGTGAAAGAAAGATGCTCATTGCTGGTCAGATTATAGGAAGGAGGTTTGGCCCTCTGGCAAGAGGCTGCAGTCCATCAAGACCAAAGCCTCACGCCACAGGAACAGTTTCTTCTCCTCTGCTGTCAGCCTGATGAACAATGTCCCTGTCCTCCCCCCATTTTAATATTTCCTGTTAACATTGCACGCAATCTAGAACATACCTGCACAGTTCCTCCATTGCACATTTTGTGTTTTTACATTTTATATTCTATTATATATTTTCTAATAGCCTTTATATTTTTATCTGTTTCTATTTAAGATGTCAGCAGGAGCTCTGCTGTTTTTATATTCCCATGTTAATTTTTTTGCACCAAAACACCAAATCAAATTCCTGTGTAAATCCACTTTAGGAAACATGTGTCCTAAAGTGGGACAGTGGAAAATTTGATTAAAAATAACAAATATAGAGCTTTCTTACAACATATTATAATATATTTTGATGAACAAACATATCATAAGATAATAAGATAAGATATACTTTATTCATCCCAGCAGGGAAATTTAGGTGTTCCAGCAGCCAGCATACATACAAACACACAACACAACACATACATATCCCAGCCCACAATACATTTTGATATATGATATCATATATCATATTTTGATGAACAAACATATCATAAACACATCCTGATGAAAAAAAATCAGGATTGTTTTATTTTTAAGAAATGTATACCCTTAACATTAAGTTTGTCTAAACAGTATATCATTGACCTGTGGGTGGTCTTCCCGCTGTCTACTTCCTGTTGGAAGATTGCATCATCCTAATCTGTGATTGGACACTTGAGAACTCATGTGATTTTGATCACATGACGTCACAACTTGTGTTACTCCTTCGTTTTATTGACTTTCCTGTGTTGAGGAATACCTGTGACAATGAACTGACACAGAGACTAAGGGTGCATTCGAATTGTCCCTCCTATCTCCTTTCACTATCCACTTTACCTTAACCCTGGGGAAACGTCATGAGGTCAAGGAAAGGTGTTAGGAGAATTCATAAAGGACTTAGGGAAAGGCGATCTCGTTGCTCTGACAATCCGACCACATTTTCCACTAGGCGACGTCATTAAATGCGACGGGCCGGCGGAGGTTAATGACGTGGGTCTGCTGTGGTGAAACTACAATGTTCAGAAAATGGACTACAAAAAACGCATCTAAAAAAACTTTCCCCTGTGCCTTCTTACTGGTGTCATATCTCATCTCATCTCTCCTTTGGTAAAGGATGGTCCAGTGTATCCTATGCTAAAGGAGGTTATGAAGGAAGCATTAACCCACCTTTCCTTAACTTTTAGAGAATTCGAACGGCTCTTATCATGGCCGCCACTTAAATGCTTCCGGGGTTAAGGTAAAGTGGATAGTGAAAGGAGATAGGAGGGACAATTCGAACGCACCCTCCATAGACACAGGGGTAATCAGACACAGGTGAGACTAATGACACAGGTGAAGACAATCAGGGCAATCAAGGCAGGAAGAAAACACAAGACCAGAAACACTGAGGACAGTACAAAATAAATCATGAAACACTGAAGACATACAGGACTCAAGAGTCTAACAAAACACACTAGAACACAGAGATACACGAGGATAATAAATGATAAAATAAAACAGAAAACACTGAAGACAAAACTAGGGAACCATCAACACTAGGAAACATTAACACACAAGGGAAACAAGCAACACTGGGATAAAACAAGGAAACTCAAATACAAAACCAAATCATGATAAAGGCCATTTAAATTTTGCCATGTAATGAGGATTATTCCACAAGGTTGCTCCTTCGTTTCCAGGCTTCCAGGTTGACAATTACACAAGCAGGAAGTTCTAGATGAAGGCTGCAGATCTGATTTAAAGAAGACTCACAGAAGTCCAAGGCCAAGGTGGATGAGGAGGGCCTTCAAATAGCAGTGTGCAGACACCACTGTGTGCAGACATGGGATCTTGCTGCAAGGCTTAAATCACTACCGGGAGGAAATATATGCATACCCAACGTTCCTGCAGAAGGAGCTGGCACAAACTGGAAAAGTAATATTTTTTTTGTATGGACATTGTTTGTATTCATAATCATTCCCATATCGTAAATTAGGTCTATAGCTTTCATAATCAGTGTTTAAGTCTCTGTAATGACATTGAATTGGTTTATCTCCTCATCATTAAACCGTCGTGCACCAACAATGAGAAGTGGATTTGACATTGCAGATACTGGACATATCTGGAGAGGACAGCAGAGACGTTGCCTGAGCTCAGACGTGAGGTAAATAATGCCAGGAAAATGTTTATGTTGTGTTTTTTAGGGCCAGCCTCTCGCCCAGCAGACATACAAACGCTTTCAATCTTTTCAAGTACAGGTGTGTAAGACATGGTGGTCAAATCATTTGGTACATCACATGCCACCCTGTCATTTACATGACAAAATTAATTAATTACAATTCATGATAAGTAACAAAAAAAGTCTGATTTTCAGTGTAAAATATAAATATTTAATAAACAGAGATTAAAGCTTAAAAAACAGCATTTGTGGAACCTTTTCTCTGTTTTTTCAAGTGCATGGTTCAACCCGAGAACAATTTCAGAATTTGCATTCGGCACAAAAGTGAATTGATGATGCATGGTTAAAGAAGTGTGATACTAAAACCCAAACGTCATGATCTTTATCTCTCTCATCCACAAGGTTGTAGATGTTATGTTAATGTTTTTGAGCAGGTGAGGTGGGGAGGCAGAAGTCAAGATGGTGCTGGGAATACTATTGGCGAGGAGGTGGAGCAGGTCAATAATCTCCCGTTTCTAACCGGAGATATGAACTCAATCGTTATTCTCCACTTGTAACTCCACTCCAACCTGGTACAAAGAGGCATTGTTGCTCTCTCTACACAACTCCAGAAGTTTGATTTAATTTATTTTTTTCTCATACAAAAGTAATTTACAAAGCATGATAACTTGTGACGCAAATAGTTTCAGGCTGAGATTTGCAGTCTGATTTAGTAAAAGACTAGAAATGTATTCATGAAGGTGTTAGGTATCTTATACGTTTTAAAGAGTCTTCAAAAACAAATATCATTTTTAATAAGGACAAAAATCATGGGGTAATTTAAGAATTTAAGTTGTGCAAAAATATTTACCAAGTAATTTAACCAAAAACACAAGAAAATGGGTACAAAAGAAAATGGCAGTTCATTCCTACAGCTTCAAACTAAAGAGTCAGAGCTCAGGGAACTCCAAATTTAACACTAGATATTCACAAAGACAGAGGGATATATAAAAAAAGGGATATATACTGCCAATTGAAACTAGGGTACATGGGTAATATAGGACACCCACCGCAGCAGGGGGCGCCACTCCACAAGGGCCTGCTGGGATGGGGTTTCTTTCTTGTAGCCATAAAACTGGTCACTTCGTCTGTGTGTGAGTTCTTGCTTGAAGGTATCCATGATGGAATATAACTCCACACAGGTTGTTGAATCACTCTCCAGCTTCTTCATAACTTCCTCAAAGAGGGAGAGGATGTTGTTACAGAACAGGAGGTAAAGCTTCACATCAGTTGAGTCTTCATTGAGCTTTAACAGTGCTTATGAAGGCTTATGAAGTGTAGACCTGAGAGCAGTCCAGGTTTGCAGTAGCCGGCTGGATCGTGGGAGAGCCACCTTGTTGTGACCAGTGGGCGCGCACTGTAGCTGTTCCCACTCTTTGAGCCAGAGTCCGCCCAGTAGGGTCCGGTGGGAGGAGCCCTGGTAACACGCCTCGCCCATTCAGCGTACTGCCCTGATGACTTATGCAGCCCAGCTACGCCAAAAACTTAAGTATCTTTCCCGCTGGGAATTAAAAAATTACTTGGACACATCTACCGGTAATAGATGGCTTGTTCAGAAAAAAAAGGTTAGTACAAACATCACGCTTTTTATATTAATTATTGAATTTAAATATGTTTTCTTTAACTCTGTGGGTTACTAAACCATGTATCTTAGGAAAAAAACAAACAATATTTAAGCTAAGTTAGCAACACAAGCTGTGTACAGATCGTACAGATCTTAAGATGCTGGCAAAAATATGTTATATGGTAGAAAGTAGTAGTAAAAAATGCACATCATACAAAAGTCATATCTGCTTTCACTAGTTACTTGAGGTCTATGTACATTTCCATGAACAGTAATTAGCTGTAAAAAGAAGGAAGATGGCTGATAGGGATCACGCTGCCAGGAGTAAGTATAAAAATCAGGGTTATGTCTAAAACGTTATATATCCCATTTTGATGTATGAGGTTAATTGGAGGATTATTTAAAAAAAATGCTGAATGTTTTATACATCTTTTGTAAACAATACAGCCTTTTAAAATAAAATAAACATCAGACTGAATCACACACTAGAAAAACGTTTAGTATAAAGGTTGTTTTTCTTTTCATTGAACAATTCACAGAACCCAGGATATTCATAATGGGAGACAGCCTCATTCATTGAGGGGAGAAGAGGGCAAGGGAGACCATTGGGACCAACCTTGGTCTGGGTGCATGGGGTGGCATGGTCTGGAGGAACCTTCTCCCCTTCTTTCACCAGTGCCTTGGAGGAAGAGCTGTTCCAGATGTCCTGCTCATTCACTGTGGCGGGAATGACCTTGGCCGAGTGAAAGGTATCAAGCTCGTCTTGGGATGAAGCAGGACCTGCAAGATCTCCACCGGCAGTTCCCCCAGATGAGGATCATCTTCTCTGCCATCACCCAGAGGAGCCCAAAGAAGATGAACAAAGCCCGGCTCTTCGTAAACAGTGTGATGGCTTCCATTGTTCCATCTGTTGGTGGATGCATTGTGTTTCACCCTCAGATAAAGTTTAAAGATCCTGGACTTAGAAATAGAGTTCATTTCACCACTTTGGGAAATAATATATTTTTAAATAATATCACCCTGTTTGAACGACCAAATCCAGTAGGATGGTGCTGGATGTGGTTTTCAAACAAAATCTTTGCAAGGCAAAGAAAAAGGCCAAGATAAACCTACTTTAAAAGAGTTTGATGTTCAGTCTTTGTTTAAATATTTATCTATGCAAGTTTGTGTTCTTTTTAGTAAACAAAGGCAGTCATCACACTGTTCAGTTCTGTCACAGCTCTTCCTCCCACTATCTCTTCTCCTCCCCCCCAAACTCTGCTGTACCCCAGCCATTCCACCTGATGGTCTCCCTTTTTTTCTCCTCATGGCAAACACCTTTGGTGTGTGGAAGGAAGCCGGAGAGAACTCACGAATGCACAGGGGAGAACATGCAGACTCCTCAGAGAGGCTCCTGTCAGACGGGGATTCAAACCAGGAACCTCCTCGCTGTTAGTACTGCACCACTGTTCAGCCAATGTGTTATAAATAAAATATTGATTGATTTTAACCTTTTCTCTCCTGTTTTAAGCTGTAAAAAAATATCATTTCTCATGTTCTTTTAGGGTAATTGACAGAAGTCACAGCTGGGCAACAAATAGCTTTAAAAGTACTTCAACACTTTACGGTGGCCCTGAAGTGCAAAACACATCAACATAGAAGAAAAAACAACAAATGACAAAACACAACGACAAATCAAAAAACACAACGACATTAACTTAAACCGGAAAAGGTAGGTACCTGCAGTCGACAAGGATCGTCGCTGATTGGACGAACGCAATGTCCGTCTTTTTAACCGGAAGTAAATGCTTCATACCCCTTTGGGAGCTAGGCAGAGAAATGTCAACAAAGTAAGCGGAGATTTAAAATTTATGATGTATTGCCCAAATTGTGGCAAAGAGCTCCCAGAAAATGTACGGCTGAACTTTTGCAGTGGTTGTGGCAAGAGGTTACAAGATTTTACATCCATTAAGAGTGATTGTGTGATAAACATTGTTTGACTTTGAGGCAGTCACTTACAGACCTTATCTGTTAGGGCCAGATTTACTAAGCTCCCAATTAAAGAGTACTAAATTGCGTGTTCACTCCAAAAGTTTGCACATTTGGTTGGTGGGCGTTTTGCGGGTGATCTACTAAGAAAATGTGCGTGAATGACACCAGGTGCAAACCTTGTGGAGGCGGTAATATTTAAGTTAGGCTTTTGCGTGTTTTACTGGTTTACATTACGTAGAGTTTGGACAGAAAGCAGGATGACTGCAAGCGCAAAATAGGTATTAGTGGGAGAGGCAAATAAATGTACAGTATTTTCGAGTTATAGGTTGTGAATTATTTAGCTTGTGACTTCTGTAGCATTAATGCACAGTATCTGCTGTTAACATGGCATACTATACAAGGAAACTGTCTACTAGATGTTCTTCATGTAGGCCTAGTGTAAATAGTGATATCAGTTCACACAGACTAAAATATTTTGTGCTTGCAAGAATTCCAGTTACCAAACCTGAAAATTGAAAGTACCACATTTGAGAATTTTGGAAAACAAAATGATACTCAACTATAGTAATGTGAGTAATATAACAGGTTACTTTTCACCCCTGATTTAAACACGAACATGTCATGTGACATAGCAGCCTGTTTGCTAAGCTAGCATAATATGAATTCTCCAAACTCAAACAGAGGAGTTAAGACAAATGAAAGTTCTCCAAAGTGGCAAGGTAAAAAAAAATAACAGGGTCCTAAAGGCCTAAGAACTGAATCCTTTCAGTAGTATCTTCTGGAAGATTCACGTTGAATTGCAGTGACACGATTTTTGACATAAAACTTCACCCCAGTCCAGGTTCTGCTCCTGAGGGCTCCTCGTGAAGAGTTTATACACGCCACACGTCAGCCTTGCCTGGTACCTTACCAGACTCAATAAAATTCACGAGAGTTTTCTCAACTGCATGAATCTCCGCAGGTGACCAGGTGACAGGTGCCCTCCTTGTTATAGTCTCTGGAAAATAAGACATTAAACACAGATACATCAGACAACACATCATGCTAAAGTTTGAGACAATTCATCCTGAATTTTAAGGCAGTAAAACCTGACTGATTATGTTAAACCTAATTAAACTCTCAAGTATGGCAAACACATACAATTAGGGGGCCTGGGGGAAAGGTCCTGGTAGAGAAATAGATATTGCAATGTTCTAATTACTCTTTTCTGAGCATTTTGAGATCAGACTTTGAGGACAAGGGACCTTGGGTGCGTTCGAATTGTCCCTCCTATCTCCTTTCACTATCCACTTTACCTTAACCCCGGAAGCATTTAAGTGGCGGCCATGATAAGAGTCGTTCGAATTCTCTAAAAGTTAAGGAAAGGTGGGTCAATGCTTCCTTTATAACCTCCTTTAGCATAGGATACACTGGACCATCCTTTACCAAAGGAGATGAGATATGATGCCCCACAATTCCTTGCGGCCGCAACATTTAGAGCGAGTCGCGCATCCGACTGTTCACGTAAATGAACGATGATCGTAAAGTGACACAGATGATGTTTTATTCAACATATTTCATTCACTTAAGAATGCTTTGTGCAGTTGTACATTTGTATGCTTCAAACATCATGTGTAGGTTATATCTTACATAAATGTAACAATTCATTTCATACAATCATATTTATGTTGATGTTGATTTCTGAGTGGACAGGAAGCTGATGGTTTCACTTTTCTTACTTGTAGCCTGGTAGTCTATATTGCTTTTATTTAAATCCCAACCTTGTGGTAATTAGGATTATTTCACCAGTAAGAAGGCACAGGGGAAAGTTTTTTTAGATGCGTTTTTTGTAGTCCATTTTCTGAACATTGTAGTTTCACCACAGCAGACCCACGTCATTAACCTCCGCCGGCCCGTCGCATTTAATGACGTCGCCTAGTGGAAAATGTGGTCAGATTGTCAGAGCAACGAGATCGCCTTTCCCTAAGTCCTTTATGAATTCTCCTAACACCTTTCCTTGACCTCATGACGTTTCCCCAGGGTTAAGGTAAAGTGGATAGTGAAAGGAGATAGGAGGGACAATTCGAATGCACCCTTAGTCTCTGTGTCAGTTCATTGTCACAGGTATTCCTCAACACAGGAAAGTCAATAAAACGAAGGAGTAACACAAGTTGTGACGTCATGTGATCAAAATCACATGAGTTCTCAAGTGTCCAATCACAGATTAGGATGATGCAATCTTCCAACAGGAAGTAGACAGCGGGAAGACCACCCACAGGTCAATGATATACTGTTTAGACAAACTTAATGTTAAGGGTATACATTTCTTAAAAATAAAACAATCCTGATTTTTTTTCATCAGGATGTGTTTATGATATGTTTGTTCATCAAAATATGATATATGATATATATGATAGTCCTTTATGAATTCTCCTAACACCTTTCCTTAACCTCATGACGTTTTCCCGGGGGTTAAGGTAAAGTGGATAGAAAAGGATATGAAAAGGAGATAGGAGGGACAATTTGAACGCACCCCTTGTCTTGAAACCAAAACAGAAAATAGAATCATAAAGAAGCTTTGACTTTTCAATAAAGTCAATAAATATTTGATCAAATTTAAAATATTTTTTTTAAACAATGTGTAGTATTTAAAACCTTTCCAAGTTTAAGTATACTTTTCCACTATAGCTCTGTATACATGTACAATATTTCTCCAATCCCTTTTAATGTGTTCTCCCAAAGTAACCTGAAAGTTGTGTGCTGGACTCCTCCTGCAGTCTGTGAACACGGTGTGGATCTGCAGGAGGAGCTTCAAACATGTGCAGTTAAAGAGAGAATCAGACGTGTACTGTACTTAGAAATGTTTTAAGAATGTGTTAACATGCACACCAAAATAATGATCACTATAAACCATGCTTCTCGTTCAGATTACATTTCAATCTGAATCAGATTTAAGGAACTAAATCTTTCTGATTGTCATGCTCACATGATGCTTTTTTTCAAGATCAGGCTTTTATTCAAATAATGTAGATTCATATAAAATTAGATAATATATGAGTGAAGTACTTGTTTTTGGCTCATCAGTGTCAGAATCAGGATGATGTATTTCCTTCAGCTGTGAGGATGCATCAAAGTCAAAGGCATACAGTGACTGGATGCGACTTCTGCCAGGTTTGGTTGTGCTGCATTTCTGAGCCAACCTGCATCTTGACATGTGTCTCCATAGTGCCTTCCTTTTTAGCAGGGCCTCACAATTAATGCAGTGCATGTACTCTGTGTGTTTCACTGGTGTCTTTGCTTGTTGACTCGGTATGAGTGTTCCTTTACCAGCGATTTACAAGACATCGCTCTGGCTACGGCCGGCTCATTTTTATGTTTGCGAATCAGATGCCTCGCCATTTTGAGGCAACGAATGGGACAATACAGACAGTAATGTGCTTTTGTGTACATTCTTCCGCTACCTTTCTTCCTTTTAAGTTCCAATACAGAAACCTGCTCATCGTCATCCGAATCTTCTGTGTCTGTTGTCCTGTCATTTTTTCCTGAGGAGGTCCTGCACAGCGTCTTCTGAGTCTTTGTAGGTCCTCTTTCGTTTTCTCTTTTTCTTCCCTTTTACAGCTGGAACCTCAGTCCTAAGACGGTCGCTGTCTGAAGTGCTTTTATTTAACGAGGCTTTAGATGGGATGTATTCATCTTCACTACTTAGAATGCAGCTGGTAGAGGTGTCCAATACTTCTGATGGCTTGGAGATTATGTCCAGATATTCTTTGGTGAGCTATAAATGAAATTTAAAGGAGACATTTAAATAATTTTGCCTTGCCTTCAGATCAATAACATGCAAATAACATTATTGAATGAAACAGCTTAAAACATGGATTAGAGCACAGCTTTATCATGCACTGTCGGGCCATGAGCAAGTGTACAAGTTTATCAAAAAATGTTTTTATTTGGAAATAAATTCTACTGAATCCCCATAATGCTCAAAGTCCTTATTGATACCACTATTGATTTTATAAACAGGATAAAATGAGTAAAGCTTGTGTTTTAAAGGTGTTTAAAAATTATGTTGTTTATTTGTCATTCCTAGAAAAAAAATGTTCTTCTCCCATCAGACTCGATAGACTTCTCGATAAACTCAAACATTATTGATATTATGAAAAGTTATCGATCCTTATCGTATGCCTAGTCTCTTAGTTGTTTTTAAAAGACAATACCAACTTCTTTTAAACAACAAAGGTCCTTCTTGACACTGCAAAATACAATTTATCAAGTTTTAGATCAATACTATTCTTTATGGCATTAGTAATTCAGGTATGAATTTCTAGCATAATTTGATTCCTGTTGTAAATGTTGTCCCCTTTGGCTTTACTCTGCAAACTTACAAGTATGCTTTCTGTTCTCTTACTTACTGGATACAGTACATAACGGCACACAACAATGTCCGGCTGTAGAACTAATAGTATGTTGAAATTTATACCTTTTCCCCAACATTATTACTGGATTTTAGCAGCAGCAGTGAAGCGGTCAGAAACCAGAAATGATGAGGGTATGATGCAGCTGTCTGAGATTTTACTCTAACTACGTCACCACTTCTGCGCTCCCCATGAGATTACTTCCACATTTTTCGATTACAACTGAGTTCTATGGGAGTGTTGTAACCTGATCGTACAGCCAACTTCCACCAGATGCGTGTTCAGTCCGTCTCTGCTCCGGCAGCGGAGGTGATAGGTTTTCATTTTATTCAATGTGTGTGCTTCCACTGGGTCCACTGCGCTGCGTCTGAGCTCCGGCAGTCCGTTGCCCTCCGCAGCAATTTAGCACAGAGAAGAACAAGCGGGACTGGAAGTCAGACACCGAAACAACATTAAAACATCACGTTTTTCCATGATTTTTTTTTTTTACCAGAATCCCACTGTGATGTCACAAAGAGAGCAAATTTGAAACAGAGCATTTTTCTCTGTGTTGTAAGACTTATGCAGATCACAAACAAAGTACTGGATGGATTTATTTTACATTTTGTGGGTCAGTACACTCAGGTTACCCAAATATATGTTCAAAAATGTAGGCTGTAATTGTTCCACATATTAAACAATCTAAAATCATCAATGCTAATGACTTCAGTGTATCCAGGATGTACGTGTTTGCTCCAATCTAACTTCGTTCTCTGTGCCACTCGCTAAAGCACCTCGAGTGTGATTTCTTAGTCCTGACACGACTTGTTTGGAGCTATGCTATTCACAAACCTGAATAAGTAAACAAGAAGCTCCTTCTTTCTTTGTCCAGTTTAATTTTCAGCCCTGAAATGTTTTGCCCGGAGCTGTGCATAAAGACGCATCTCAATTCACAGAACAAAGATTAATCAAGTGTGTTCTGAAAGGCATTGACTCTGCGTTCTCTTCCACTTATTTTCATTACAGCTTAGGATATGGGAGCCTTTTCTCTATTCGTATGCAATCACTCTGTGAGTGGTAAATAAATGATAAGGATCTGATATTACAGACTCGCTCTCTCTCTCTCTCGCTCTAACACTCTCTCTCTTACACATGGTTGCTGAAGTTATAGGCTCCTCAGTCCAGGTCTCCAAAGTTGGGAAGGATTCTTCTGACCTCAATGTGTTTACATGCTTCCAGTTCGGGAACTCAGAATGTTGTAGCAACAACAACCTGAGTGGATGCTACGAAGAAGCAAGTTGATATGCAATATGTGAATTAATAAAAAGTGTCTTAACATTAACAAAAATTATTTTGCCCCTCGTTTCATCACAATTATGACGTCAAGTCAGCGAGTCGGGTCCCTAATTCTTTCCCGAGCTTCCTTAAGTTGTTGTTCCGTCTTTAGCAGGGGCCAGGGTTGCTGGGTCAGGGTTAGCCCCAAGCAGGATTTGGGGTTACTAGGTGGGCATCCAGGAAGCAGGCCACTGAAGCGGTGATGCAAAGTCTACCTGTTATACTTTCGGCCTTGGAGAGGATTAAGGAACACAACCTCACGTCCCCGAAGACAGCCTCTGAAGCCAACGGTCTACTTCACAAGAGAAGCACATTTCATTTCAAATTCAGCTTTTGTCAACAAATACTTCCATTTTCATCAGCTTCCTGGTCCCCATTTTTCATTCCCAGATATTTCTTTAATTGTTATTCCCCTAGCAATCCAGGGAATGCAACACACACACACACACACACACACACACACAGTGGCTGCATTAGAGGTGTTTAATCAACTGTCTCTAAGCAGGTGTTCGGCTCTGAATTAGTATCTAGATGAAATATTAGGGCCTACATTACACTCTAACATAAAGATGAAATTTAACGCTGGCAATAAAATTATCATGATGGAGTCAAGGACAAAATTCTAAATTAGAAGTTAACCAATTTGTAAATGCACTCAAAGAAAACAAGACATACAAATGATTAGATTATTCTTTCATAAGTGGTCATTATTCATCATAACTGCTGCTGCTCTCATGCTCACCACTTTAATGTTCAGAGGAAAGTCAGAGACAGCACATCCTTGCTGCCTTTCCAACAAGTTCTTGAGCTGCAGCATTTAAAAAGCACATGCTCTTCCTCATCCTAAATCTTAGCGTGATTTGTTATGATAAACCTGCAGTGCACTGAGAAGCTTTTCTCTTTTACTCAGAGGATGTCTCATGTCACAGAACTCTTCAAAAGGCTTTTATTCTCATGACCACTCCTGCAGCCTAAAACCTTACCTGTAGGTTTTGTTTAGGTACTGTTATAAGAATGATGAGAGAGCACCGGACTCAACCCAAATTTCATGACAAACACTATACCCCTAAGGTATCAATTTAAACCAGAAAAAGTAAAAACCAAAGGATTTCAGTGCAACAGAAACTTAATGTCACTTACCTTGTAAGTAGAACAGGATGAATACTCAAAAGGAGACTTGGCACGTGTAGAGGGGGAGCTATGAGACATCCAAAGTGACCCTCATTCAGGCCTTTTTTAAATTATTACTGGCATTGGTTGCAGTATAAATTCAACGTCTGATATACAAAACTTTCGATATACAAAACTTAAAAAAAAAAAGTAGTGCAGTCAATATGAGCAAAGCTTTTTATTTTATTTAAGACAAATTTTATTTCAAATAGTCAGAATTGTTTAGTTGGATGATCTGAAACTGCATTTTGTTATGGCTGTTTGTTTTTTCCATATCATCCTCCTGTTGTCTCTAGCTCTGTCTAGGTGAACCTGATTGGAAACTGGAACTACCTGGTGTGGGTAACGTTCTTAAAATATAAGTTTCAAAGGTTAATCGATCACAATTACTCTCATTAGGGAGAAAGGTGTGAGCAGCCTGGTTAAATGTTAATTGCACTATGTAACTTCTGCAGCAGGCTGAGATCATCTCACGCAAAGTGCGTTATGGCTTTACAGCATCCTAGGAAAAGTAAGTGTAACGTGTTTGGGGCACGGATTTATCTGAAGAGAATTGCTATAATTGGGAATGTTTAGTGTATTGATTATGCTCTGATGTATGGAGGGTAAAACGTGCCCGTAAAGAAATTGTTTTATTTCATTTTATTGTGGGTTTTTCCTTGATTAACTTCCAAGTTTATTTGTTATTTATGTCACTTAAAATACAAAACCGGTAACCAAAATTATGTGTCTTGTGTTTTTAAGTTATGAAGGATGCATGTTGCCTTGATGACTGTCTCGGCTATAGTGACACACCAAGCACCCTCCGGTATATCCTCCACTGGGTTTGCTAGAATGCTGAAGTCACACTACCATTTTCCTGGCGTGAGAGAGACGGTAGTTGCACTCCCGCTTTTCTCCCACAGTGTGCACAGGGTAGGGGCGGAGGAGATTTCTCCTCAACGGGAATGCCTCGTCCGCCAGAAACCGAGGTAGCGGGCCCCAGGTGTTCTGCTCCAGGTAGAGGGGCATCCGCAGGGAGGGTGAGGGTCCCCAAAGGCAGAGGCAGCTAATGTCCCTCCACCGCTGTTCTTCCCGTAGGCCCCAATGTCGACCACCCTGAAGCAATACCGGGCATCCACGACTGCCAACAGCACAATGGAGAATGTCCCCTTGTAATTAGAATAGAGCGAGCCGCTACGTGGAAGTGCCTCAATTACCACATGCTTTCCATCCATTGCACCAACGCAATTAGGGAAGGCCCATGTGGTCTTGAACTCCTCCACCAGGCAATCCCAAATCGCCTCACACACACTCCTGTCTATTCCAGCCACAGTGCTAACTCCCACCCTGAAATGGAAGGCAATTTTTTTTTTTTCCTTTTTGTTTCCTTTCTGTATAACTATCAAACTTATTTATGAATTTATTTTCCTCTTACCATCAAATTTAATCTTTTTTTATTACTATTATTATTATTATTGTCTTTAGCCACCATTTCATTATGACCTATTTATTGATTTATTTCCTCTCCCCCCTTATATTCATATCATATTTATCATCATAAATTCTCATCACAGCCACTCTCATTTTTCATGCATTTCTTTTTATTTTATTTATTTATTTTCTCTTTCTCTTTCCCCAATCCAGATGATTGTCTGTTTTTCTTGTCTGTTTGCCTTGTTTTATTCGTCTCCCCTGTCTCCTACATACGTTTGTTCCAGTCATATCCCTCACTTGTCTTGTATTGTTCTGCATCACCTAATAAAAAATAAAAAAATAAAAAAATGGAAGGCAATCGACCGGTACGAGTCCCCTGTTGCCAAATACCTAGAGAATAAAAAAAGATACTTCGCTGTCAAAATGTAACAAAACTTGACGTAATTTTCTTTAAGGCCCCTTTATAAAAGATGTACACTTTAGTCCCTAAGGACCGAAACGGGTCCCTCTCATAAAAGTGTAATAAAAATCTTATTTTTTTTATTTTCACCGCATCAAATCCTTTCAACTACTTCAGACCTAACCATAGATGGAAAGTTTTTTTTTAAAGTTTTTGATATTTTTTATTCCCTTTTTGTCGTAAGAACCCCTGATTTTTTCAATGGGAAAAACACGAAATATGCAATATTTCTAAACAAAAAAAAGGTGCAAAGTGGAATATTTGGTATGATCTGGGGTTTGCGTTTCCCAGATTTCTGGACCTCTGGCTCACGGTGTTTAATGCTGAAGACAACAACATTTTTGGTCTTCTTTGGGATGTACGAAACCACAGTCTTGTTGAGGGTGAACGCGAACAAGGATGAAAGCACCTCTCTGCCTCTGATGTCGAGCAGCTTCGGGGGGGAGCTCAGGTTTGTTACGCCTAAGTGTCCCCACCAGGGCCATCCTCCTCTTCTACAACTCCTCAACAAGAGGAAAAGAAGTGAAAAAATTGTCTGTGGTGACTGTGTTGCCCTCAAGCTTGTCGGTCAGTTGGAGAACCACCCGCATTCCTTGGTTATTCTCTCTCAGAATTGAGGGAAACCTCCCTGTATATACTTGAAGCCTCCATGCATAAGAGGTACTCACGTCACACAGAGCCCAAATCTTCAACCCGTATTTTGCAGGTTTGGAGGGAATATACTGTTTGAATGAACAGCGGTCCCTAAAAGAGACCAGCTGTTCATGTGCCCCACAGGTCCGTGATGGGGGCCAGCATGTCTCTCCTGCGGCGGTCTGGCCGGAACAGTGTGTCTTCAAACCGTAGGGCAATATTAATCTGCAAAAATCTTTAGCGGGAGATTGTTGCAGCAAAAATTGCACGCCCGGTCTGATTGTCCCACAAGCTCTTCGTTGATTCATGCTGAGATCTGAACATTACTGCCAAGATCAGCAGCCCCAAGTACGCCCTCAGCTCCACATCACTCAAATCCCTCCATTCTGTTACTGACCTCCTCCCCTGTAGGCTGAGAAGTGTATTGGCCCTGGGGTCAAGATAGGAGGGGGAAAGTAAGGCAGGGTCTCTCTCAGAAAACTTCTGCCGAGAGGCGAGTTCTTGACAATACAGTCGATTCTGGATACAGATTAACCTTGATCTGGTGTTGCTGAGACACTCAGTTTGTGATATGTTGTCAAAGCGACTACTTGCTTGTGCTTCTGCTAAATTCCCCCATGTACGTGTTCGGCCCGCCTCAGCTGCCCCAATGGCAGGCGAGTTGATAGGTTTTTACTTTAGTCAATGTGTGTGCTTCCACCGGCCCGGCGCTGCGTCTCAACTCCGTCTGGACCGTCACAGCTCCAGCAGCCTGGAGCCATCTGAAGCAGATACTTAAGGCCTCTATTTTTTCCTGGAGCACAGCAAATCAATTTGCCACAAAGAAGATTGAATCCAGTTAATTTTCAGAATAAAATAATTTCTGTTGACGCTAGATGATATTTCACTGTACTTCATCAATAAAAAGTCATAAAACTTTGTTACCCATGGTAGAAGCACACATTTAAGAAAAGACACAAATCCAAGCAGGTCCACTCCTCTTCAACTCCTTCGGTTGGGAACAACTATGTTGTAGGTGTTTGTTGTTGTGTCTAAACCTGTTTTATTCAATCGTATTATCTCACGCTGTCACACACGATTCTGCCATTTCCACTGGAGCTCCTTGGATCGCGACTCCAGCTGTCTGGCGATGCTGCGCTCTGAAAACGCAGACTGTCTGTATTGACAGACGACTGAGCATGGAGCCATACCTTAGTGGAGCGAGAAGCAGAGCATACATCCTGGCAAATATGATTCAGAACATGGAGACATCATGTTATTGTTATTAGATCTCGTCGTTGTCTCATGTTTAGCAGCTTTACCGGGTGCAGAAAATCATCTAGTTCAAGTTTGCTGTAGCAGATTTCAATGCTGTCTGTAAGGAGGAGTAGTAGGCGAGCCATAACAGCCTATATATCATTGGGTCTGACATCCACCATTTCTCACATCCAACCTACACTGTTGAGGAGACAGTGTTTTTTTTTCTTTTACAGCCAAAAGCCTCCACACTGTTTTGAAGGTATTTAGGGATTACATGATATTTACAGGCACACTAAATCATTCCTCCTGCTTGTGTTTACCAAAGATTACAGACAATCCGGCAGAAATACAAACCCTCTATTTTATTTAAGCCATCGCCATTGAAAATTACAAAGATGTGTCACAGTATCTCGTGGCAAACAGAAGCTGCACTACAGTTAATTTCCTCTCTTGCATATGTCAGATCCACTAGAGATTAAGTGGACTTAAAATACATGTTTTAGTACCACTACTTGTTCCTTCTGGTCTAAATCATGCTGCAGACTTTAGTTCTGTTTATTCAGTTTGATTTTCCTTCTCATTATTTTCACAGAAATTACACTTAGAGAAATGTTGTGGATATTTTCCTCAACAGCCAAATAAATAAATCTCTCTCTTCATTGCTTCTTCAGAAAACCCTGCTCCTCCACAGGGAAAAAAAACTACTGGGAAGATTATTAAGATGCACTAATGGGACATAAATACACACAGGAAGAGAGAGAAAGACAGGAGCTCAGGGTCATTAGTTATTAGGGGTTGCTCAAGTTTAGCTGCTCTAGGCTTAGAGCTGGTCTAAGGCGAGCCTGAGACAGCACTTTCTGTAACTTTTATGAAGAAGAAAGTTGTAATCCTGCTCTTAGAAGTAGAAGAGTGTCTGCCTTATGGACTCTGATTCAAAAGGAAGGTCCTGATCATTGAGAGCTCTACCTCCTGTACTATGTTAAGAGCAGTGTTGGGGAGAATACATGTACCGGCGTTACATATTCAGAATACAAATTATGAGTAACTGTTTTCCGTTACAGTTACAATTTAAATAGATGGTATTCAGAATACAGTTACATGGTTGAAATCAATGGATTACAAAACGCTACTTTTCTGTTTCACAAGTTTATTCACTCTCTAAATAAATTAAGGCAACTCGATGCATTTCCCAGAAGCCTCAACATGAAAACGAGTGACAATGAGCTATTTGCAGGATCAGTCAGTCAGTCACAACAACAATTGAGTCGGAGCAGGAGCTATAGAGCTGGCACAACAGAGCCAGGGCAGGAATGTGTTTCTATCTTGGAAATTCAAACCGCATTTCACATAAAAGAAAGAGAAGGGAGAACGTAATGTAACTGTGCAGTGCAACCTCTTTCAGCATCCAAAGTCTCCACCTCCAACCTGAAGAAGCATCTTAAAGTAAGTGATTTTTTAATTAGCCAGGGGTAGTCGTCTGCTGCAGGTTTGCTGGTCACCATGCTATTTTATAGTTGTATCTGCTTAGTGCTGAATGCTGATGATGTGCAGTTTGCTAATTCTCTGCAGTTCTTCAGGACGAGCAAGAGGAAGAGGAGCTAAACTTTTTTTTGCCACCTCACCATCGATGTGTCGTGCATCCTTTGAATCTTGTTGCCACGATTGATCTTGACAAAGTTCACAAAGTTCACAGGGTGTTTCTCGAAAATGATACAGAAGTGCAATGTCAAAATGTGCTGCAATCTGGAATAAGGCTCATCACTCGTCAGGTGCTGCTGATGCAATTGACGAGGAAATTGCCCAAATGAGATGTGTGGTACCTTCAGTGACTAGGTGGAGCTCAGAGTATCATGCAATCGAGAAGTTAATGAGTCTCACTGACAGTCAGCTCAATGAAATCTGTGGCCATATGAAAGTGGCCAAACTGCATCCTCAAGACACAATGTTTTTAGAAGAGTACACAGCCATTCTGAAACCTCTTGCCTACTCAATCAACCTGCTCCAGGGAGAAAAGAACTGTTACTTTGGATACATAGTTCCCACCATTCTCAGCCTAAAAGCCAAGTTAGCTGAAAAGTTGACACAAGTGCAGTACTCAACCCACATCCTCTCAGCTGTTATCAAAGCCATTGACACTCGATTTGGGGGAGGTGTTGGCCTACCATGAGGCAAGGATGGCGGCTTCCACCATCCCAAAGTTTCAACTGTGGTGGGTTGCTGAGGGAAGCCATGAAAAGAACAATGGTCCAAGAGGCTCGTCTTCTAATGTTGGTTTGTCAATATAACATTGTTTCATGTGGGTAAAATGATATTTGGTGGCGTAGTTAAAAAAAAAGAATAATATTTTGCCATCATCACATTCAGTTTGAGTTTCTGTTTTGTATTAAAGGACCGTTATTAGTGTTTCATTCTTAATAGAAGAACATTAATGTGAATGTAGTCAACTGTAACAATCTTAAAAAAAATGTATGGAATGTTTCATATCATCCTTTTATGTTTTTATCCTGTGATATCAGGAAAAGGGAAAATGCAGGTTTTCTTCTGGTGCTTTCTATTTTAAGAGGATTAGTTGTAACACCTATGCACTTAGTCCCTCAGTGAGAAAAAATGTTAGATGTAACAGAAAATTCTGTACAGAAACAGAGTATTTTATGTTTGTCTATTTTCCCACTTTTGACAGCTGAGTGAATAAAAAAACTTGAAAAAAAGTGAAAATTGGCCAATTCTTCTTTTTTTTAACCAAGAAAAACATCTTTTGCGTTAACATACCCACCCAAGCAGCTCTGCATGTGTGGCAGTAAGGCACCATACGTTCTTTAAGATGAGCTGGTGCCTGACCATTAAGAGCTTATCAGATAAGATGGATAATTTTAAATTCAGTAAAAGAAGGAGAATACCTTTATTAGGGCCTGTGTGCATTGACGGTGCTTTTTGTGCTGTCAGCACCCTCAAATTCAATTTCAGTGCGCTTCTCGCCGGTGCTCATTGTTGCCAGGTTACGAAATGTAACTTCTGCATCCCTTGATAATGACAGTTAGGTCAGTTTTAATAGCTCAGTATTAATAACTTTTTCCAACAACACAGAAAAATTTCAATTTTTTGGGCGCTCAGGACACAGACCCCTAAAAAACGCTGAACTGCTTTGGTGGTTTTGAAGAAAAGGCAAAAAGTGAAGTCAGTTTACACATGCCGAAGAGAGAAATATGCGTTGTTTTCAATCAATCAACCAGAGACGAACACTCACCCCCCTAAGATCTGCATGCAACAAAATTAGGATTGCAACAGAATTTTTTGCAATTTTGCAATTTGCAATGGATTTTAAATCCCTGCTCCTGCGGCCGCATGTTGATGTCCTTGTGCGAGACACTTGACCATGCTTCCGCTGCTGTAACCAATATGGGATTAGTTCATACTTAGTTAACTGTTTCTATATGGTTTGGTGATTTTGTTATGAAAGACGTTTGGAGGAACAGGATATAAGGCAACGATAACTGTAAAAACAACTGAAATCAAAAAATAGAACTTCAATTTTGTATACAGGTGAAACATTTTATTATTTGATTTCTCTTCTGCATCCTCACAAAACATCAGTTTACTGATATCAGATTTCTGTCTTCTAAAACTGACAGTGAAGCTCACGACCCTGTTCTGATAAAACAACAGCACAAATGTTTTTAGAAAGTAATGAAGAAATGACTCTATGAAAACTTCTCATCAGTTCAGAACTGTCATATGGAGCTCAGATTTTTCAGTATTGTGCCTCTGACTGAAGTGTGTGTCTAAAAATGTGCCCAATTTGTCTCAAATCTCAGTGGCCCTGATAGAAGAAGTTTGGCCACTTTTTTACAGAAACTGTCAAATTGATGTGTCTGCTCTGGCGCTGCGCCTGGCCTTCTTAAGATCAGCATCCAGGCTCAAAAAATCCTCAGTCACTTCTATTGACCGGGGCTGTGATACTAATAGGGCTGTCATTGAAAGCTGCAATAGGCTCTGTGTCTGGAGCAGAAGTCCCTGCAGGCCCTGCCACAGTAAATCACATCTGCTCCACGAGTGTGTGTCTGTGCAGGGAGTGTTAACCTCTGTGAGAAACAAGCAGCAGCATGTGAGACATCTCACCCTGTAGTGACCAAAGACCGCTGTATGCACACAGCCCATAATAAGGTTGATGTGAGAAACGCTCTCTTCTCACTTATTATCACTGCCTGCCATCAGCACATCCACGCTGCCAGGTGAAGAGACAGGTTGGATTGACAGATGCATAACATGTGACATACGATGTTTTTATATAAAGGTATCACACACAGCATAAGGAAGCCATTGATGTGTTGATTGATGTTTATACAGACTATGCTCTGCAGTCTGTGGTGGATAATCCTTTCCACATGGGGAAAAAACTCAAAGCTTCCAGTTCCATGTTCATCGTATATTCACTGAGATTTGCTTTCTTACCAGATGAACTTTGTAACTGGTTACATGCTCAACTGGGAGAAGTTTGAACTTACAAGAAAATTAGCCTTGAATCTTAATAATAAAGCATGAAGTTTAGATAATACAATTGCTGTGGAGCCATAATGGATATTGAACATTTTTGCATCATCAGATTGTAAGGGAGTGATCTGGAAGGCTTTTATAAACTGGTTTACTCCGCTGTTCATCTCCTTACACTGGCTCCCAGTTACTGCTCGCATCAAATTTAAAACTCTGCTGCTCGCTTACAAAACAGACACAAAAACATCTCCTCCTTACTTTAACTCTCTGATCCAGGTCTACACTCCCTCCTGCCCACTACGCTCTGCCAATGAAAGGTGTCTGATCCAACCTTCACAACAGGGTCCTAAGTCTCTGACTAGACTCTTCTCCTCTGTCGCCCCCCGGTGGTGGAATGAACTTCCTCTCGAAGAATCAATAATAGTTCTAATAATAGTTAATTCACTTTAATGTCGAAACATTTCTTTTACCTGAGTGTGAACTTCAGAGGACAAAGCATCTACAGCCTCACTGATAGAAGCCCAGGCTTGGTTTTTTTCACCATCGTGACTCCAGCTGACATGCTTCTGAAAAGTGTGGCGTTTCTTACCTCCACCTCCGACACAATTACTTCAATTTACACCGTTGTGAAATTCATTTTTTTCCTCCTTTTGGGGCCATCTCTTGCAACTTCTACTTGTCTTTACCTCACCGCTCTCGTCTTGATACACCAATCGGATGTCCTTATATAGCGTTATGAGAGTGTGATAGTATGCTGATTGAAGGTCAATTTAGAATGGTTCTCATACAGTAACATATGACAGGTGGTGAGAACAAAATTAGCTGATGTGCACGTGTCATGAATCTGACAGTGACTTTGCATATGCACTGACTTTATGTGCAGAGTAAGAACTTTTCTACTCATTTATTAGAGAATGAGACCCAATGTGAGGTGTACAAAAATGGCTTTCATGTGCGACGCTCAAATACAACCTTCCTAAATACGACTTAAACTAATGCCTGCTATACTTTAGAAGACTTGGCAAAAACTAAAGAAAGATTTTTAAAGACTAATGTCTGATGCCCTCTCACATCTAAAGACAAAGTGTCAGCAACTCCAGACTGGGGATCTCCCAGGGGTCACTAACTGCAGGACTACAACTAGATTTCCCATCATGCACTAGGAATACATTTATTAGAAATAGAAAATGATCTAGTTTATTTGGGGGCAACTTCTGGGCATGAAAACTGAAATGAGGAAGAAAGTGGTGGAGATGTGTAGAGAGCAAGAACGTCATTAAACAACATGCATAAGACAAGACTGAAGAGCTGTGATCATGTTAAACATGTTTCATTTTATTGGAACGCCAAGACAAGAAAAAGACTAAAAACAGCTCAGATCAAGTTTTAACACCACCTTACATGAAACGACCGCGATCATTACTGATCAAACACAGGGGCTTCTTTATTGTTAATCAATTAAAATGATCAAGATCAATATGTTACTGCTGATATAGTATGACTTTAAATCTGTCTATAAGACGTCTGTTTGTTTAATCTTTTTTGTATTCCTCTTAAATCTGTGACTCCGACTACTGAGCCTGTTCCTCCCTCAGAGGGAGTCACAGTTTTAATGTTCATTAATCACTTCAGATACATGTCTTGATGATGCACTCTGTGTTGTGATTGTTGATTTTTTTTCTCACTCCTACTAAGCAAATCATTCTTTGATAGAAAATCACATTTCTGGAAGTGTTGTTGTCCGAGTGGCCAAATGAGGGCAGCAGAGCTCCGCAGTATTTCACTGCCTCCTCTCTCTGTTTCTGGCTCTTATCAGAGGCAGTGTGACATTAAGGGAAGCAGTTAAAGGTTAAATACTTTTCTCAAGGGTGCTCATCACATTCCCTCACCGTACGGGAAAAATCCACCCACAAGAAGCCGCGACCTGCAAGCTCACAGACCGCCATTTTACAGCGCCATTTACGTGCTGGACTGTTAAAAACACCGCTTTAGGGCCGTATGCTAATCACCTGGCTCCGACTCATCTGCAATCATTTTGCCAGCAGTGCTGAATGTAGGAAGAAGAAGAGATGGATTTTGGGGTGAAAGATTAAGGAAATTGAAGGCTTAGAAAGCACAGCATGACTCTCCATGTCTCAACACTCTTCCTCCCTGTAGCCGTCACCATCACAGCGACAGCTTTACATGCTTACTGCCATGTTTCAAAACCCACCCATCAGACTGCTGGTTAAACACAGACATCAAATGTACAGCATCCTACACATCTGCAAACTGTATGAGCAGGCCTCACAATCAAATGTGATGCATTTACATCGATTAGTTCAAAACACTGAAGCAACACTGAATTATCCCCCACTAATTTAAAACTGAACAGCTGTTTTAATCTGGGTCACAGTCCTGTGATGTACGGAGGAGAGACAAAACCACAAACATTTAGCCTTTTCCTTTTTTTAAACAAAAATGTACTTTTTATGCCTTTAATTAGTGACAGTGGATAGAGTCTAAGATCGGTGAGAGAGAGAGAGTTGGGAATGAAATGCAGGAAAGGAGCCTCAGGTCTGATCAAACCCGGGCCACCTGCTTTGAGGACTGTAGCTCCTTTTCCATTTGAATAATTTTAAGATAAACTCCTGAACACTGCCTGATGAAGCTCTAGTACCGAGACGTTGCCAATAAATGTTTGTTTGCGAGTTAGACAATGTGAGGGGAGTTAATCTTTGAGTGTTTGATGGACACATTGCTCTCCTGTCTTGTGAAGTGGATGTGTGAATGTGAGTTATAAAAGCTGGTTTAGCTCATTTTATAAAGGCTTCAGAGTTTCAGTATCCCTGTAATAAGTGGGATAATGTACAGTAAGGGACCTTAGGGGATCCCGTTCAGGGTGAGACAAGACCCCCTTGCTATGTGTTGGGGTACTGCTCACCCCTGTCCCCTTCCACGATATCAACCCGATCTCAAAATCAAATTCAAACAACTTTATTAATCCCTCTTGGGGCAACACATCGTCTTTTATGTGGTTGTATTACGGGCACTAGATTGGAAGTGTTCCAGACAATCCATTAAAAGTTGCAGAAACCAAAAAAGTTGTTCTTACTCCAAAACGTTGCCCTGGCCACAAAGACCATTTCAGCATCCTGGGTATCTTAAATCTGTTAGTAGTAGGGGGGAACCTAGTGAATTGGGGATAATGGTATGGCTGGGTGTCCAGTTAGACTTGTTGTTAAACAAACTGGTCAATAACATTTACTGTCTGTTGACTGTACGCAATGTTATTCAGTTTGTATCTTGCTAGCATAACATTAGCTTTCTGGCTAACAGCTGAGCTGAAGTTGAATCAGCTGAGAGAACTATCTCCCATTGCTAAGTCGTATCTATGGCTCGTCCTATTTACTGGACTGTTGGCATGTGGTTTTGTAGTAGGGGGATCAGGGAGTATCACTGTGATAATTCAAAGTGCTTACTGTACGTTTAGGGTCTTAATCAGCAGTGTTTGTAGGGTGAACTGTTGCTGATTTCTCTGCTACGAGCACAACTTTTCATCACTAAATAAAGAAAATATATGTTCTTGCTTTCTGCCTGTTAAAAAAAATCATCTGAATGATTAGGAGAGGACTTGAATTCAAATAGCTGGAAATAAAGATAGAAAGGGAGCAGAATAAGTGAAAGTGGGTTCTAGTAAATCTCTGTTTGTTGAGTGTGATGGCTGTTGCATTAACGCAGAAATCAAATCAAACACTCAGCAGATCATTTACTTGGGACTTGCTGAAGTTTTTAAATCTTCTTTCCCTCCTCGGCACATCTCCATTACATTTATTTGCTTTATTTAACAATAAAATCACACAGTGGCACCGCAGCAACACCCCAAAACAAATGTGTGTGATTGTTTCCACTGGGGGAGAAGATTGCTTCTCCATTTCCATCATCACATTTCAAATTAATCTCATCCTAATCGTCACCCACCTAACACATGTCTGAGGAGATTTCTACATTTTCTATTTGAATCAGTACAGCTGTCTACGACACACCATGAGACTGCATGTTTGACTTTCTCACGGATAACCTGAAGGTTAATTTCTGTTTCAGAGTTATTTTCTTCCCATTGACACATAGAATTGATGAGATGGTTTATTGTCATCAAGGTCTAATATACACTCAACACCTGGCCTGAAGACAAATGGAGTACCAAAAAAAACTGCTTTGCTTTCATGCTGCTCTTCTTGGCCAGATGTGAAGATTCTCCAGATCTGAAGGAAATGTAAAAGCAAGTCCCTCGCTCTTTTCAGACTGTTCCACAAAAGTGCAATAACAAAGCTCAGCCATCATCATGTCTTTGAACATTTACTTTATAGATTCAACAACAACGTAATATTCCTCTGGAATCATCTTCCAGCCGGGGTCCAGGAAGCAGACACATTCTGTACTTTTAAGAATAGACTTAAAACATTTATTTTTGATAAATCTTATAGTTAGGGCTGACGCTGGTGTAGACCAGCTCTTAGTTATGCTGCTATAGGCTTAGACTACCGGGGGAACTGGCACCTTGAGCTCCTATCCCCCCTCCCACATATTTTCATGGGAGCTCCTGAGCTCTCATGTCTTCTAGATTCCTCTGGATTAATAGTGGGGATGGCCTGCTGCTATGGACCCCCCCCATCCCCACCCTTCTGTGTCATTGTGCCAGATGCGCAGGAGGCCTTATCCCGGCAGCAGAAGCCAGGCTCTCGAGTAGAGTAGCTCCCCCAGCCTTCAGCTAGATGATCTGGCACCACCACATGACGTCCTTGATGCCCAGCCACCACCATCGGACTGTTTCGTCCCAGCAACCACCATCCATGCCCTCACTGGTTCCCCACACACCTGGCTTGTTTCTATTGTTAAAATTAAATTGAATGAACATGAAAATGTATTGCCCATCAAGAGCCCCTCCTCCATTGCGGTCCTGGGTAGTCACTCCCACTTTCCCTCACCTTTCACGCTCATGTTGATCAGTACAGGTGGTACTTTGGCTTCAATGTGCTTTCTTCTATTTGGTATGAACACACCAACGGGAACTGGTCTGTTATTATCTTAAAATGCTTAAAATTCCACATGACTCTGATTTTGGGTTCATTTTTAACTGAAATGTTTATCAGGAAAGTCTTTAATATTCATATGAATATAAATCAGCATGATGGCTCCACAGAATCACACTTTGAGAAGAAATCTGTGGAAACCACATCTCTTAACTGACAGAGGGATTCAGTAAATGTGCACTGGGATTATATTTTGGTGTCTGGGACAAGAGTGTTAACTTTCACACTTTGTGCAAATTTGGTGTTGAAGGTGGAGTAGCTCATTATTCTAGTCATGTTACAGAGGCAGCATCGAGGCTGCCAGGCTAACTGAGCTGCCAAACTTAGTGATACAAGCTGCTGGGCCTATACAAGCGTTCACTAAAGCTCTCTGTCTCTCTCTCTCTCCGTCTGTAGTCTCCCTCAGATATTCCTCATTAAGGAGAAGAAAAAAGCCCCCTGACAGCAGGCGCAGCCAACACTTATTCTATTTAAAATCACTGGTGTCATTTGGGTGAGGCCAGACAGAGACATTTCTTACCTTACATTACCCTGAACAAGTTAAATCTGAACTTAAACTTTTGATTGTATAACGAGGAGAGCAAAGACCGAGACAAAGTCACAGAGTCCCCCTTAGAAGCCATATGCATGATGTAATATCAAAAGGAAACTTGGCACTGATTCTCTGCGCTGGCACTAATAATTCATCATGCTGACCTGATAACACATGCTGTCGGTCATCACTCATCTTTGGCAGTTACGTCCAGAGCTGTTCTTCATCTGTGCTGTGTTCAACTTTTACAGAAAAATTATGCAACATGCTTGTAGCTTATAGCACTGCAACCAGACGTCACACGTTTGGGGACCACTAATACTAAACGTAAAGCAATTTGATGCAAGTCAAAAAATGCGTACTAAGCTACAGCAACATGAAGGACTATCAACCACGAGTCAAAGCAATTTTTAAAGGGATACTTCACCCGTTGAAACATGAATCTGTATTGACATTGTGTCATATA
Organism: Labrus mixtus; assembly: GCF_963584025.1. Lineage (NCBI taxonomy): Eukaryota > Metazoa > Chordata > Actinopteri > Labriformes > Labridae > Labrus > Labrus mixtus. The sequence goes on from NC_083619.1 coordinate 3,890,481, forward strand.
TGTAGAAATGTGAAATCCATTTTGAAGTTGATGCCTTCTTGACTGAGAAAAGGCAGAAAGTGTCTTTTTGGCTCATGTGGATGAAAGACACCAAATCCCAGAATGCACAGCACCACAGGCCACTCCCACTGAAGCTATGATCTATTTACAGACGTTTACTACAACAAATATGGCCGTTTCCTCAACTGATTCCAAGATTTCTTCCAGAAGGAATTGGTATCTTGTAAATTCCTGGCAGAAAAACGGACTCTATGTCTGAGTCCATAGACAAACAGTGAGAGCACCGGCCCCGGCTCCTCTTCCTCACCATCGCCGACAGTCAGGTCTCGTAGCCGCAGCAGCAGCGGCTACTAGACCTGACTGTCGGCAGGTGTTAGTTGGGTGGTAGTAGTTCCAGGTATGCTAAGCCTATAGCAGCATAACTAAGAGCTGGTCTACACCAGCACCAGCCCTAACTATAAGATTTATCAAAAAGGAAAGTTTTAAGTCTAATCTTAAAAATACAGACTGTGTCTGCCTCCCGGACCCCGGCTGGAAGGCGGTTCCAGAGGAGAGGAGCCCGATAACTGAAGGCTTTACCCCCCATAGTACACTTAGAGACTGTAGGTACCACCAGCAGGCCTGCACTCCGGGACCGCAACGCTCTCGAGGGACAGTATGGCACTAGTAGCTCCTTCAGGTAAGATGGTGCTTGGCCATTTAGAGCTTTGTAGGTGAGAAGAAGGATCTTGAATTCTATTCTAGACTGTATAGGGAGCCAGTGCAGAGAAGCCAGGACAGGAGTAATGTGGTCCCATTTCCTGGTTCTGGTCAGTACACGAGCTGCAGCGTTCTGGACCAGTTGAAGAGTCTTTAGAGATTTGCCAGAGCACCCTGACAAAAGAGAGTTACAATAATCCAATCTGGAGGTAACAAATGCATGAACTAGTTTTTCTGCTTAAGTTTGGACAGGATATTCCTGATCTTAGATATATTACGAAGGTGAAATTTAGATGGATTAGTGATGTGAAATGGCTTAGAGAGGCTGCGTAAACTTAAACGTAAGGTCCAACTATGTTTTGTGGCTCCAGGCAGGTTTTTTGGGGGAGCTGGCTCTTTTGATTCAAAAGGTTGCCGACCCCTGGACTAGACGATACTTTGAGTTAGAATTTACAAAACACTGGATGACAGGGAAACACAAATATCTGAATATTACATATCATTTTTCAGTCTTTTTCATACAGTTCAGTTGAAGGACAAACTTTAACCAGACTTGTCTGATTACTGAGTCACATGGCAGGAGCATGAGAGTAAAAAAAGACAAGAGTTATGAAAATTCAAAATCAAGAGCAAGAGGAATATATGACTGACTTCATGCTTTCAGAAAAAATAATGACAGAAAAGAGGTGAAAAGAGTTGCAGACAGACGAGAAATAAGATGAAGAGCAGACACAAGAGGCAGAAGAGAAAGACCTTGACCTTTTCTTACTGTCTGTTCCAAAAGTCAGAACTGAACTGAGGAAAAAGACGTTTAAGTTTGCTACTACCTTTACTTGAGTTACAAAAAGAGCTGAGACTTTAACGAGCTGCTCTCATTGGACGCTTTTAAGAGGATGTTAAATGACTTAAAGGTGGACACATCTGGCTGTAGATGTTCTCCCTGATGTGTTTGTGGATGATCTTGATTTTTATATTTGTTTGTTTGTCTGCTCGCTGTTTGTTTGAAACTCTGTCAATTGAGGCGAGACTCAAACCTTGCTCTGCTTGTCCATCTCTGCTCTGAGGGGGAGGCAGCATGTGTGCTGTTTTGTTTCCTTGTGCATGGTATTTACCGTATATAAAAATATATATGTGGGTTTATAAGAAGAGTGTGTGCATTTGTATTCATGTGAAAGTGTGTGTGTGCTGAAAACAAATTGTAGTCCTGCTGGAAACTGCAGGCAGAGTTCCTCAATTTGCACACTGCCAGACCCCCTCCCTGCCCCCAAGTCCTGGGTCACTGTTTTTTATATAAAATGCAGACTCTCTCACAGGACCAACAATGCATTTGTCTCAGGGAAAATACCAGAAACATAAAAAGGTAAAATAGGAGACACTGGCTCTTTTATTAATGGCAGTCAGAGGGAGTTCAAATGGTTTCAAAAACATGCAGCAAAGCCAGTAAAAAGGGATGAAGCCATGGACACTCTGCAGATACTGTATTTGTGAAGCACCAGGCAGGTGTTTAGTTAACGGTTGAGGTGCAGTGTGTTTGTATGTTTTTGAGACTATTATAAATTGCACATCAGATGTCATAAAGACGTCCTAAAACACATGACACCCTGGTGGACTTCTTAAGTAGTGAAAATTATCCATAATTAATTGGGTTGGGACTTTGCACCGACTTTAAAGCTCCATAGCAGCCCAGAGAAGTTTTCACACACTGTAGTTGCTTTCACCTACATGTAAGACATTTGGTTGGTATATTTATCAGCTCAACATCTATAAAAAGCCAACTAGAGACATAGTCTTAGTATAATAGAAAGTAAACCATTTTAACTTCATTTTGAAAATGTTCTAGATTTATTTTCCATTTACAGCAGGTAAACTTGGAACAAACATCTCCCATAGGTACTTTATCTGATCCACCTCAAACCTGATCATAAAGACTTAGTGTATAAAAGGTGGTAAAACCGTAATCCGTAATCGGGGGGTCGATGGTCTAGTGGTTTTTGTCACTCCGCATGTATGGAGGCTATCGTTCGCCAAACGGGCAGTTCTGGATCAAATCCGACCTGCGGCTCCTTTCCCGCATGTCATTCCCCATTCTCAACCTGGTTTCCTACTAACTCCACTGTCCTATCAAATAAAGACATAAAAGCCCAAAAATATATCTTAAAAGAAATTCAATTTTCCATAATTTTATAATGTTTGATTTGGTTCTAAATCACTGGTGTTATATGTGTCCAGGTCTGAACACACTTACTGTCTTTACCTGTCTTTGAACCCCTCTGCCATGGCTGCACCAGAGCCCAATGTTCATGACGCTGCGAGAGTCCATTCAGGTTCAGGTTACTTTATTTGAACCCGTAGGTAGATTTGTTTGCAGCCAGCAACATCGACATCCATGGTGATTTAACGCTGCCTGCAGCTTTTATTGGGGTAAACTGTATATTTGTGAATCTTATTTCTACTTCTACTTCTTGTAATTTGATATAACCCTTTTGTCCCTATACCCTACTGATAAGTTACATAACTGTCCATAATTTTCCATTGTTTCATTTGGCTCTAAATCACTTGTGTTATAAGTTTCCAGGTCTCTTTTTTCAGTTAGTCTTTGTGCGACCTACTGGCAAAAAACCTGGATACTTTTGACCTAATGAAAGGATAATGTCCTAGTGATAAGTTACATAACCAACCTTATGACCCTTTAGTCACATCACAACCAAAACAGCGTTGCCACCATCAACAGACTCAGACTCTGTTTATGCCAGCTGATACTACCTACACACTGATACCTAGCCTACCACATGGCCCCTTCTGGCCCCAACAACTCAACCCTGTAAACTGATGGGCAGCCAGAGCCAGGACTTCACCAGCGTTGTCCTGGGGACCTCCCAGCTGTGTTACCTCACTAATCTCATGATTTCATAATTGCATTTAATCTAAGTAATGTTTTTGAACACAATAACACACACCTGAAATCCTGCGTGTGTGCTGAAGCATGTATTTATCGAGAGGTTATCGAAACACTAGCTGCTGCACTTTTAAAGCTCATACCTGTGCTCTATATCTCATCTTTCCAGATCTGGCCTCAGTGGTCCTTGTCTGTTGACCTGCCTTCACCTCTTGGTGAGGAGAGAAACACAGAGACCGAGGTTACAGTTTAGAAGAAGCAGTTTGTTTGTTGACAGCTGTTCCAGCTACGAGACCATGTTTGTGCTTGTAATGCTCGTGCAAATACGTTCTCTTTTGAGCCGAAACAAATCTTACAGCCCACAAGCAGACACGCATACACACACAATCTCTCTCATGTAGTATTTTTCATGATATTGTTGTAGAACAAGGACTGAGGTTGTTTTCATGACATCACAGTCAGTGAAAATCTCTGATCTAATTTGACCATGTCAGAACATTATAATTATCCAGACACACAGTATGACAGCAGCGCACTTCTATAAGACATAATAACACATCCAGCCACATGTCTATATAAATGATATGCCCAAAATGACAGGAGGAGGGAAAAAAGCCCAAAGAGCCCACTCATAATGTTAAAAATAGAGATCTAACGAGATTTTTATTGACTCTCATTTCCTAAAGGCCATCATTTATTTTCAGTGTTCAGCTCTAACACAGCACTGTGACACACTGCTGACAAACCCGTCCTCTTTCATCAGAGCCAGGATAGGATGACGGTCTCTGTAGCATTATATAAACATAATCTCACCGTTGAGTGGGAGGGCATTATGTTCCTATGATAGATACAAAGACAAAGACACATCATCTCTTTTCATTTATTATTTTTTTCTTTTATTTACAGGTTTATGTTCAAGGATGAGTTACTCTGCCTGTTGTTTCAGTTTTCTTCCAGGCTTCTTCCTTTAATTTGTCATGCCAGCTGACCCATTTAATGACACAAATAGAGCCAAAACCAATAACTACACTTCATTCTCTTCTTTCAGGCCTTCAGCTGTCTTTCTCCCTTGTTGGCTCCAACTTTCATAACATAACCTTATGTCAGCTACTAGATACAAATTAAAATGAGCAAGCTAGTACACGCAAAAAGCTCAAGTTTAATATTTAAGTGACTAAATGTTGGGAGGCTTTGGCCTTACTGGACTCTTAATTGTTGCTTATGGCTGTATATGTGGAGAAAGTCAGACGAAGTTGAAGAAGAAGTGAAGCTGCGAGCGTAATTTAAAAAGTTTGAATAAATGATTTAAAATATTTCTTGACTTTGACTCTAGAACTTGAAATCTGTCAACATCTTAAAGGAAATTATTTTAAGGAAAAGTGGTGGGTTTGTGTGATGTACGCCCAATAGTCTGGCAGCTGTTTGGAGAAACTGTCCAAAGTTTTAATAGAGAACCTCAAATATGAACTGCTGGGCAGGGTTTGGTAATGTACCAAACAGGTGCCGACCATTGGGTATACATCACACAAACCCACCACTATTCCTTCAACCAACCACCACTGTTTGTCCCTATCCTTCTTCCTTATTCCGCTATCCCACTTTGCAAGCCCAACACCATTTCGGCAGATGTCTGGTCATCATGAGTCTGGTTCCTCTCGAGGTTTCTGCCTCTTAAAGGAAGTTTTTCCTCTCCACTGTAACTTTGCTAAATGTTGCTTGGTGCTGATGATGTTGGGTCTTTGTAGAAAATAATAAAGAGTAAGGTATTTTACCTGCTCTTTTTATAAAGTGTCTTGAGATAACATCTGTTATGAATTGGCGCTATACAAATAAAGATTGATTCATTGATTGATTGTCATTGGGCTGGCAGCTGCATGGCGGTGCAGTGGTTAGCTGTCGCCTCATAGCAAGAAGGTCCCTGGTTGTCTCCAGACCCTCGCAACCCCAAATGGGATAAGCAGGATAGAGAATGGAGGAATGGTAATTTGGCAACTTCAAAAAGATCCACCCAAAAAAAATTTAATCACTTTAACTGTATGTTGATTTTTTTTCCCCCTTGCTTCCTAACAGAACTTTTGTCAGGAAAAAAGGTTTTTTAGAGGAATAACATTTATAGAGAGACACTGACCATGAGAGAGTAGAAAAATACATGTTGTACATTTGGTAATTACTTTTTTTTTGATCTACCACTATCTTTCCTGATGGCTGGGTTCAGTAGTGGCGCTCACCACAACATTTTTTTTAACTATTGATCTATCCTGTTCCACAGTGTGCAGCATGCTTTGGATATAATGCTTTTGTGGTTGTGAAATACAGTGCCTAGTCAAAGTGGTGTCTGACTGCAAAGGGAAGGAGTAATAGGACTAAATTGGCTTTAAGTACTTGTTGCTCCGAATACTGTTCACGGCAGTACATAGCATGGCTCCTCATGTTCGTACTCTGGCAAGTTTCTCCAAACAGCAGCCATACTGACTGCCATCCACTGGGTCATAAAAACACTATTAAACACTACCTCATACAACCCCACCTCATCCAAAGGAAGACTATCCCATTGACTAAATAAAGTGAATGTAAATATCTGCTCTGATGCATGATCTTAATCGTTGCATTAATATTCCGCATGTCCAACTGAGGTTGTAAACTGAAACCATAGACTGTATAAAACATGGACGTACTCTCAGTGATGTCATAGTGGTTTCTGACAAATCATCATAAAGCCCAATAATGGAGGTTGCCATATTGAATATGCTGTCCCACACCAACATTTGGTCAACCTAGCAAAAGGCAAAGAAGTGGAGCTGAGGTGGGTCTTTAGCCTCCTGGCGTACAGCTACAACACAGACCGCCCCCCCCCCCCCCCCCCCCCCCCCCCATATATGGAAAACACTTAAAATCACCACGGGTAGTGTGTACATGATATATTCTGACCAAAACTGTATCCTGGAACCAGTTTGTAAACATGTTTATTTCTGCTGTCAAAGTAAGTATTCTAACATGGGTGATAAAAGGAGTCTCTGGGCTTTGACTTTCTGCCTCAAGTGGACAATCATGGAACCGCAGTTTTTTTAAATCTCACATTTTGCTTCATTTTTTGCCGCTTGGCTGCAACCAGAGCAAACAAAGATAGAAAGCAGTGTGTTTAGTTTCCATTTAGAAACCACTTTCATTGTGTGGATCTCATCAGATACAATGTGAGGACTAACAAAAGCATATTATGGGCTAGAGTATAATAGAATACATGATTCTTTTATTACAAGTAATGTCACTTAGACAACTGGAAGCATGCAGAACTCAATTCTGACACGTTTATTCATTTCCCCCGCAGCAGAAGTTTTTTTTATCATCACCATCATCGTTCACATCTCTCTGGCTCTATAACGGCGCTCATAACAACTTGTTTATGTTCTTCAGAATGAATAACTTCTTAAAGGGATCTCCACATGGAGCCTCATACATATCCAAATCAGACAGACACTTCTCCCCTTCTATCTTTTGAAGCCATTAGACTGTGACAGCTTTGTGTCTGAGGTCCTGGCTCGACATGTTTTGTGCTCTGTCTGATGAGTCCGTTTTTCATTTCCAGCTTGTTCAACAATAAGTCTGTGAGGCCGACTCATACAAGTGTGGCTTGTAGGTTTTATAGCCTCGAGATGCCATCAATAATGCATGGAGTCTGTCTTAGTTTACTATTATGATCAAATATGTTATTTAAATATGGACACCATATTGACTACACCAACTGAAGTGAACTGTGTTGTGTTTGTTTACTGACTAAACCTTCTGCTCGCCTGATATTCAGATGGTTCACTTCTAATTTGCATTTTTAAGTTGGTTATCTTGGATTCCTTCTGTTATTGTCTGTTTATGTCACATGACAAAGCCTCTGGGAGGAAGTTTTGTTTTTGTGTTTCAGGTGAAGTCAGAGTCCAGTTTGCCTTACCAGAGGGAGGACTTGTGTTAAAATCAACGATCCAGGCTCTTCTTCAGGTCAGTGAAGCACTTTCTTTTAGTACATTCAATCATAAATATTTACTTTGCACTTGTTTCATTAAGTACAGCTGTTAAAACATTACTGGAAAGGAAACATCACAGTGTTGTCTCAGCTTTAGTTGCTCTCTGTTTTCATTTTGAAATATTTAAATCCAGTGGAAATAAATCATATCCAGTTAAAACTGAATACACTTTGGTGTAGGAAGTTTGTTGTACTTGCTGAAACAAAGGAACTGAATGATGAAATGAACATCAGAAGAATAGCTGCTCAGCCATGAGCTATTACTTTTGAGATTTCATGAGAGAATCATTCTCACACAAATCGCTGCAATCGATACGAGAGGCACATGCCTTGCTGTTTGTTAGGGAAATGTGAGAAGAGAACAGTTGGGTTGTGATGCCGGGAGGTCAGCATGATGCTGAGAGAGCCTGTTTCATTTTCAGCTACATTTCTCCTGAAGCTGTATCTGCTGCACAGACAGACAGAAAATCAGCAGATGGTGACCTGGAGTGAGTGTTTTACCCCTACAGTCATTACTAGATGTTGCCTGTAATGTAACAGATCTGTGAATGTTAGCGGCCTCTATGCTACCATATGCCACTCGAGATAAGAGTGGTAATGAAATGTGTGAAGTATGGTGTAAATGTGAGGATGTGCAGGTTTTAAATCCTCGTCTTTTTCAAACACTTAAAGTTCTCAGTGCTCTATAAAACAGTCAATACATTGGTACTTTCCTCTGGATGATAATTGCTCTGGATCATTACAGCTGTTGTGAAACACCAATGCAGAAAGAGACAGTAATGAGATAATCAGAGCATTTGTGAATGGTACTACAACATGATGTAACTTGACTCTCTAAGACAGTTGTGATATGGATTTTTCTCAGACTTAAGAACCAAACATTTGAAGTAAAAAAACTTTTTAATGACTGAAACAGGAAACAAAATGTGTGTGATCACGGCATCGCAGAAGCAATGCCAACCACCACGAGCCATAATGTTAGATGCTTGATGGTGAACCGCTGGACAAACACTTGTACAACACTTCTCAGTTATGGTATTCTACCTATACCAGTCATCACCAAATGACGGACTGCAGTCAGAATCCTGACCTAGGTGCTGTCCTTTGGTTCGTTTGTTCATTCCATCCATCCATCCACCCATCCATCCACCCATCCATCCATCCATCTACCCATCAATCCATCCATCCATCTACCCATCCATCCATCCACCCATCCATCCATCCATCTACCCATCAATCCATCCATCCACCCATCCATCCATCCATCCATCTATCCATCTACCCATCAATCCATCCATCCACCCATCCATCCATCCATCTACCCATCCATCCATCCGCCCATCCATCCATCCATCTACCCATCCATCCATCCATCCATCAATCCATCCATCCACCCATCCATCCATCCATCCATCTACCCATCCACCCACTCATCCATCCATCCATCTACCCATCCATCCATCCATCCATTCATCCACCCAACCATCCATCCATCCATCCATTGATTTGTAAATGTTAAACTTCCCTGGTGGCTTAATTTCCTCCTGATGCAACATATTAAAAATACAGATCAATAAAGACACTTGACTTGAGGACAGGTATTCTTATTTTTGTCCGAAGGAAGTTGATAAATGACCTGGACTACATTAGCTGAATGTATCTGTTATTTCACTTGTTGAATGCTTTATTTGATTTCTGCATTACTTAAGGAATCAGTACCTCACACCAGAGGACTTTTCAAACTTAACTCCATCAATCCTGATTCACAACCGCTTTCTTTTGCACTCATTCAATGCAAAAAGGCTGTATGTTGTGCACTGCATGTAGGTTACAACTGGACATGTAACTAGTTTTAAAACAATGCTAATTAGAGGATATAGTGTGTTGTGACTGATTTCCAACAAACCCATTATTGTCTAAAGTAAGGCCACTGGTCAAAGCACTGCACTGAAATTTTCTCTTCAAATATTTTGATCCATCCATTGAAAGTTTCAAGCAAACCATTACATGCATGAATGATTTCTGATTCCAATAATCCAATACAAGTGAACATATAAACTCACTCTGCTTCCGATTCCACGCCTGATGCCAATCACCTGGACTTAACCAAGACTCCGCCCAGTGTTCAGTGCTGGAATTACACTTGTTATACAAAATCCTAGTTTTACCAATGTTTCATGCCCAGATACAATAACCACAATTTAAATACACCTGTTGGCTACAACATACTGACACCAATCAATATATATCAGATTCATATTGAAACAGTTTCAGCAGATGTCTGTTCATCATGAGTCCGGTTCAGCTCGAGGTTTCTGCCTCTTAAAGGTAATTTTTTTCTTCCCACTGTAACCTTGCTAAATGCTTAAATGTTTAGTGCTCATGAGGGGTTTATGTTAGGTCTTTGTAGATAATATAACAAAGAGTAAGCTCTTTTTGTAAAGCTGTGTTCTGACAGAGCTACATGTGGTTTTTGGCCATGTTTTTCTTTGAGTCAAAGATTATTTATCACCTGTCATTATAGACCAAAAACACCTCAGATTGTTCCATTATGGAGCTTGATGTCAGTGTTTGTTTTTGCCGTGGAGACTAAGCTCTTACAGGGCTCTCATGTTAAGTCCTTACCCTTCAGCTTTAGCGTGGTCAAACTTAATTAACTTGAAAGACAATGGCAGACAAAGTCATTAAAAGAACAAGTCCAACGCAGTTAAATCCCCTGCTCTTCTAGGCGTGTTTGAAGTGGATTGAAATGTTTGGGTGGCAATGTCTGCAGCAATAAGACTCTGGGAACATTGCATACTCAAGAGCTGAATAAGAATTGTGTTGGCACTCCAGATATTGTTTGAAAAGCTTTGCCTCTCTGCCTTTCTTTGTTTTTTAACTCTAAATAAAGCACACTCATTCCTGACACGATGTCGAGGATGCATTCTGCAGTGCACCCTCTGCATCAGTGCAGAGTGCAACCTTAGCTGAATATTTCAGAGGGCAATTAATTTTGGATTAACAAAAGGCCTAGTGGGAATCTCTCACCCTGAGGCCAGTCCTTGGCGTACACTCTGTGTGTTTTAAAGGGGTTATGCAAACCTGAACCACTGTCACAAAATCCAGGGTTAACTCTGAAACAAAGACAGAGAGAGGGGATGATGCAATGCATGTTTAATAATAATTTTTATTAATACTGCGAGGGGAAATTAGTTTTTTCACTCTGTTTAATGAACATGCTACACACACATAGGTAGAAATACACACACATGCACAAACAGGATCCTGTGGACATGCATTAATGGAGAGGTGTCAGAGTGAGGGGGGCTGCCCACAGCGAGCACTCCAGAGCAGTTTTAGGGTTTGGTGCCTTGCTCAAGGGCACCTCGGCAGTGCTCAGGAAGTGAACTGGCACCTCTCCAGCTACCAGACCAATTTCTGGACTTGGTCCATGCCGGGACTTGAACCGGTGACCCTCCAGTTCCCCACCCAAATCCCTACAGACTGAGCTACTGCAGCCCCAGTTTCAGTTTCAGGCTGGTATCAAACCAGGATCATATAATCAATTATTTTAAGTCTTTAATATTTAAAGTTTAAATCAAAGTTTGCACATCAGTACATTGACAAGGAGCTGATCGCAGCTGTCATTAAAGGAGTTGCAGGTACACCCTTACATGCACAGTGAGAACATACAAACTCCACACAGAAAGGCCCCGCCCACCGGGGGACTCGAACTAGAAACCCACTCGTTGGTTGGTAGGCAACAGGTCTAACCAAAGCATCACCATGCAGCTCTGTTCTGAAAATGACAGCATCCTCAGAAAGGGATCTTCCTTTGTTTACATGTCACAGGAACAACAGGGCTGTGACAACTTTCTACCTTTGTTATCCTGTAGGACTGCTTTCTATTTGTGTTGACATTTAATTCTAATCTAAAGTACACTGATATTCTTATTCGATAACGTGGAGGAATAATTGCTGATACTACAAGTGGATAAATGGTAATTGTCTCTGAATCTGCATTTGCTAAAAAGGATACTGCACTGTGGAAACTTTGATCAATACCAATTGCTGCTCTGGCACATTTGTCGATACTGTCGTTAATATTTAGTCCACACTCGGACTCCCCGCTTTACGTCCTTTATCTCTTTTATGTCTGCTCTCCGAAAGAAGTATGCATCCTGGGATTATTGCTCTTCTGCATCAATGGCTGCCCATTTGGGATGATTGGTTAAGAAATAAAAGTCACTACATTTGCCAACACCCCCATTCTCAGTGTCAACAGCAATAATGCTATACGGGCCATGAGTGTGGAAAACAGCTCATGTCTTTCCCAGAATGCATCAACCTCCAGCTTTTCTAGTCCATTAGAAACTCACATAATGGAAGACCGCATTGAGATGAGGACAAATGATAGATGGCAGACAGGATGGTAGGATCACTTCTCACCTGGAGGTCTGGGAGTGATGCCAATATTTACACCATCTATTGAACGAAAGAACGATGTGATACAACCAGAAAACCTGTAGGCGAGTATTAATGAACACGATAGTGTGTGACCTCTTCTCTTTGTTTTACATCTACTTCATACTAATAGATTTAAAGGAAAGGGAAGTAGGGTGAAAGAGAGATATGATATACATTCAACTTCATTGAAAATAGTGTTGTTACGAGGCTAACCAGCCTCACAGCTAAATGCTATCCTAGCGCCTAACGCTAAGGCCGGTGAGCCTGTAACTTAATGCCTCTCCTTACGTGTTGCGTAAACGTTAATGTGTACCCTGCCTTACCTGAATGTGTCTGCAACTGTCCTGTCTGTTTGAGGGGTGTGTGTAGGTGACTCAACCCAAAGATCCTCGTACATGCCGAGACCAGCTCACTCGGACAGCCCGATCCAGGGAGCCACTTGGGATATGATCTCCTCCGCCAGCCCTCTCTTTCATATCAGTTTAGTTCATGTGTAAAAAGAACTCGTGAAGTGTTGAAATAAAAACAAACGTTACTTCAGATTCAGTCTTTCAGGTGTCTGCGTCCTTGCGTCTCCCTCTTGGCGTCTCTTTGACTCAAAACCAATTTCTCCGCCGGCTCCTCCGCAGGTGCTGCTAATGAAGGTTACAGAGACAGAGCCACCACACCCCCCTCAGGTGTGTCATCAGTACTGACCCTGCTTCTCCTCCTACTAACCACACCTACCGCTAAAGACACTGAAGTAAATCCTCCTGGAACACATTATCATAACAAGTGTCCTCAATAGTTTGCAATCTCAGCACAAGATCAAAAAGAGTCTATGACTGTATGTAACTATAAGATTTAAGAGATTTAAGATTTACTTTTATTGATCCCTGCAAGGGGAAATTTCAGTTTTTACACTCTGTAGATCATGAACACACACATAGGTTGAAATATACACACACATGCACACAAACAGGATCCTATGGACATGCACTAATGGAGAGATGTCAGAGTGACGGGGCTGCCCACAGCGGGCGCTCCTGAGCTGATGGTGGGGAGGGGGTTCGGTGCCTTGCTCAAGGGCACCTCGGCAGTGCTCAGGAGGTGATCTGGCACCTCTCCAGCTACCAGACCAACTTTCCTTATTTGGTCCGCACTGGGACTTGAATCCCAACCCAAGTCCCTACAGACTGAGCTACTGTCGCCCTATGTGAGGCTGGGGGCACAATGAGGGGCATGTAGGCAAAAAAAAGATGTAAATGTTTTTATCTGTAAGTAAAAGGTGTTAGTATGAATTGTGTTAAAGAAAGATAAATAATCACTGTAATATTTCCTCATAGTTTAAAAATAATTTAAACTTTGTAACATAATGCACCTTTCAGACATCTGAAGCATTTCCAGCAGCATTATTTTACTTAATAACTTGCTATAGTTAATGTTCCAAAGGCATTTATTGTCTAAAGTGATCTTATTGAATTAAAAATTCTACTGGCATTAATGATAAACTGTAAACATACAATACATGTGGATTAGATTCTACCACACCTTTCAGCATGACTTTAAAATTAGGCTATAATAGTTCTTCTCAGTTCTGACTTCACTTTAATTCATATGAATTGACAGTTTACAAAGAATCTGTTGATATCAAATATGTTACTGTAGCTCGCTGGGAAAGATGCTAAATATCGCTCCAAAGTGGACTCTTCTTTTTACCGCGATGTCATATTTTTACAAAATAGGGTCGTATGAAGGGGATTAATAAATAACACTTGTTATGAATTGACGCTATGCAAATAATGATTGATTGATCCCTCAAATCTTAACCCCCCCCTACCTTCACCCCTCATCCAACCCTCACCTTCATCCCTCCGTCCTAACCTTTATCTATTCACCCTAAACATTTGTATTATTCCATCAGCTCATCATTTCGATCTCGCATATTACGGTAAACAATTCTAAATGAATATCTTTCTTGGTGTGGTCTTTTTTGACCTGCTCCCTGAGATCGTCTCTTTTTTCAGACGTTTTTCACACTTTTTGGTGCTTGACCTCAGTAGTGGGATGTGAGGAGGGTCTTAATATTGTTCTGTGCCTTTATTTCAAAGGACGAACTCAGCTTACACAGCATTAGGAAAGGAGAAGTGATCTTTGCGAGGAAAATGGGGTTTGCAAGTGATCTGAAGATGTGAGTATGGATGTAACTTTAAAAAAAGACAGCTTATTAACCATATATAAGAGTCAGAGAATCAGTAAAGTTGTACAGATTTATCCTGTTGGGACTTATTCCATTCGGGACCAAAATGATGGGCTGACTGTCAAACCATCATCATTCCTGTTCTTTTAGCCCCTGCAGCTAGTTTGGCTAAAAACTCATTGCATAAGTAATATTCTTTACACATTGTTGCAACAGCTTTGGCCCTTAGCTATACTGCAGTTCTGCTAGAGAGATACAAAACAATCTTAGTCTTAGTGAACTCTCTTGCAGAGCTTCTAAAATATGCTATTTCATTTTTTGTGTGCTGCAGAAATGGTTTGGTTGATTGTTGATAAGTAGACAGAGACACATGAGCTCAGCAAACAGACTGCGTCATAATCTGTCATAATGTCTCAGTCGATGCTGTAGGAGTGGCTGGACTTTCATGTAAGGGAGATGCTACACGTTGTCTGTTCCTGCAAAGACTGGCAGACATACTGTTTAAAAGGTGACGGCAACTCTACTTCCTGTAATGGATCTATCGTACACCTGGCGCAAATCGTCTTGGCATGCAGCACAGGTGTCTTTTTAAAATTTTTCTCCTGTTGCAGTTATTACTTTTACCCCCAGCACTCAGTTTGTTCAATTAGCAAATGATCTGGGGGGGGCGGGGGGGGGGGGTTGTGGGGGGGGTTGTGGTCAGGTGCAAAGGTGGTGCGCTCCTATCTTTAGGACACAGAATCACTTGTGCCTTAGACCACCTAAAACCTGGTCTAAAGTCTGTGGTGCAGTATGTTCCTGAAATGTAAAGAACGCTATAAAAAGATGTCCATATGGGCGAGTTCACAACCCACTCCCACTCCGGGACAGAGAGTTGAGCGACAGTGACCAACACAAAGCTCTCCTCTATGCACGCTCACTCCAATGCACATTCTGTGTAACTCACACAGAGACACAGGTAGAAGCACATACACTCACACACTGTCATGCAACAGATAGTTGGATTTATATAATTCTTGTACATTACCATGAGTTCCACGGACAATCACATAAGAGTCCAGTGTCAGGGTGATGGTAGCCTAGTGGTTAGTTTTTGTGCACCATGTACGGAGGCTATTGCCCTCCATGCAGGCAGCACTGGTTCAAATCTGACCTATAGCTCCTTTACCTCATGTCACTCTGTCTCTCTCCCTGATTTCTGACCTTTAACCACTGTCCTATCTCTCAATGAATGATTGAAAAGCAATAAATAAACCTAAATAATACTGCCCAGTGTCTATTGTGCACGCATAAGAGAAAACAACCACGGATCCCAGCAGAGAAAATAAGTGAACTAATGTTTACAGCCTACCTTTATTTTATGTTGAGCTCACAGAACATTAGTTAAGTCAGATCCTGTGCAACGTAACTAGCAAACGTAGCTAGACAAGCCCAAAATATCTTTGAGGCAAGAGCTTGCAACTGGCTTGCTCCACTAAGAAGTTGGATATCAATGTTTTTTTTATCAATTGCATTGTAACTTCAGAATTTCCTCTGCAGCTTACTGACAACAGTTAAAATGTTGTGCCTCGGCTCAGCTTATGAGCGGTTCACTGGGCTTCCAGAGTGGAGCTCATAACTCAATAACATACTTCCTGTAAAGAGTATCTGATGCTACATTTGGATAATTCAGTCATTCAATTGTTTACAGCTACAAGAAGGTATATCTTCAACTTTAGTTCATCTGAATTACAAATCACACTTTACAAGTCAGAGCATGACATCTGGCTCAGTTGGAAAGATCGGTCGTCTCTTAACCGGAAAGTCAGGGGGTTCGATCCCCAGCTCCTGCAGCTACATGTCCGATGGGCAAGACACTTAACCCCAATTTCCGCTGCTTCGTCGGCAGAGCATGAATAGGATTAGTTAATACTGATGGTCTCTTTACACAGCAGCCTCTACCATCATTGTTTGAATGTGTAGGTGTGACCTGCAGTGTAAAAACGCTTTAAGTAGTCAGAAAAGTAAGAGCTAAACAAGCTCAAGTCCATTTACCATACACAACAGTGAGACTGCACAGGTAAACAAACAGTGCAGGTACTAATGTTAATATTTAGTCTGCACACCAGAAGCCTTACCCCTCCATCAGAGGTCCTGAAATGCCACAAAGACGTGATGAATTCCATTAAATGTATGTTGGAGCAGCTTCTGGTGTGTAGACTTAGTCTTCTTTTTGTCTTGCACATGTTCTGTCCAACACCCAGTACTCAACAATAAGGATGCTGTTTTTATATTTTTGTATGAACTGATGTTAATATTGCAATAGGATAATAGGCGGTATAGATGTTGAATGATTAACATTTTTTGAGTTTGCAGTATTCTCCTAGCTATCAGACCAAATGAAAAACTACATTTGTGTTGAAATGAAACCAGATAGAAGTCTTGCAGTAGTTCACTCCAGGGGTGCAATTAAAGTATTTAAGCTTCTCTTTTCAAAAAAGAAAAAAACAGGAGGTTTCTTGGCTTTGTCTTATAAATGATGGAAGGTAGTTCTGTGAAAAACTTGATACTTACTCAAAAGTAATGGATGGATCAAAAGTATTTCCAAATTCTGACTGTTGTAGTCTGGCAAACGGTGCAGACATGAAGATTAATGGAATTATTAATGCCAATCGATACACGCCTGGCTGGAGCAGACGTTTGCTGCCAATTGTAAAAGGTTGTTACATATCCAGAGATGGATTCCTTACACTGTGTGTGAGTTGTGCTCTAGTTTTAAGAGCTGTGAGGGGTCAAGGACTGTTACATAAACATAGATAAGTGCGTCATCAGCATAAAGACTATAAAGGGCCTGAGAACTGACCTGTACATGGACAGGAAAGTCGGGGGTTCAATTCCCAGCTCCTGTAGCTATATGTCTGATGTGACCTTGGGCAAGACTCTTAACCCCAAGGTGCTCCCGCTGCTTAGTCGGCGGCATGGGAATGTGTATGAAGGGGATCAATTAATACACTTTACATAGCAGCCTCTGCCATGAGTGTGTGAATGTGTAGGTGTGACCTGCGGAGTAAAAGCACTTTGAATAGTCTGACAAGATCTATGGGAAAAGCTGTGGAAAAACAAAACCCAATATGTATTACAAGATTATTGTCCTTAATTTCAACCCAATTTGACCAGTGTTTCAACCAAATTAAAGTTATTTTCTCTGGAAATGTCCACCAAACTACTAGTACACTGTGTTAGCCTCGGTGTGTCCATTGTGTTCCTGCTATTCTTTTCATATGAACAAAACCTTCTGTGCTGCTGCTGGTTTCAACCTGCTATGTTATTGTTTTGCAGAAATGGCCTTGAGCACTATAGAGCTACAGAAACACACTTGTGGGGGTGACTCGAGTCCAAGAGAAAAAACTCACACTTTTCAAATTGATTTTTTTATACTTGCAAATGTCAGAAAGGAAAATAAAGTCCAAAGTAAAAGATGTTTTGTGGGGTAGATCGTACGGGTGATTCATTCAGTATGCAGTTAGGTTCAAGAAGCTGAGCAAAAGTCAGAGGAGCATGAAGTGGAAAAACCCTCTTTCTTCTTAGACTATATACTGGGCTGCCCCAGAAGGTTTCTTTGTATCGAGGAGAGTCTGTTGGAGACACATCAACATCCACAATTGTGAAACTTTAGCAACCACAACATGTTTGAGGTTAACGGGCTAGAGACTATACTAATAGGCAGGGGTTGATAAAAATGAACCCTTTTGCAATGTGAAACAGGAAACTAGATGAACCCATCGAGGAAGAAAGTAAGAAGTGCGGGTTGTTGATCACTAATAGAGTGGGTGAAGGTCGGTGGTTCGATCCCAGCTCCTGCAGTCAATATGTCCAATTGTCCTTGGGCAAAACACTTAACCCCAAATTATTCCCAGTGCATAGCCAGGCTGATATGAATGTTATGAGTGGGATCAGTTCTTACTGATGGGCACTTTGAATACCTCTCCCCGCCAACAATTTGTGAATGTGTGTACTGTACGTTCTCAGGTGGAGAGTGGTTAGTGTTAGTTAGTCCAGCATCAGCATGACCGCATACAATAAAGACAAGGTCTACACTAGGGATGCGACAATCCCATCCTGGTATGGGATATTGGTATGATACTGACGCAAATAGCTAGATCGGGTATTAGTGACAATGGGCCGCTCCATGGTACCGCTTGTTGAGATCTATTCACTTCAGTTCTATGCTACTCTGTGTTTATTGGGAACACGTGCGTGTACTACACTGTTCAGTGCAATGGTTAGGCCTCCACATGTTGCTAGGCAGATCCAACAGAGCATGAAGGAAGCTAACAACAAGAGCTAAGCAGTATGGATGCATTTCAAGGTTAATAACGCCAACAACTTCTACGACTATCTGCAAATTCTGCAAAGCTGATGTTTCGAGGGTTGGTAGTAGAACGATGAGTTTCACCGGTTCACTCTGTCGGCTGCATTAGAAAGATGCAAGAAACTTCCCATTCTCAGTTGGTAAAGTCAGCCACAGCCGCCCCAGAGATAGTTTGTTTGGTATTTTGGCCATCGTTAACCCTGAGCGATTATTTGCTTAACCTTGTTGTAGTCATACTTTGATTAATTGTTAATAATCCATTTGTTACAATTAGAAAACGTTGTTCCGTCTGGTTTGGGGATCAGTAAGGGAAAAACCTTATACCTTGTGTCGCACAGCTACCTGGGTGTGTAACGTTATTACTGATGGGCACTTTGTGTAGCAGCCTCCCCCATCAGTGTATGAATGGGTGGATGTTACATATAGTGTAAAAAGCCCGCGGGCCATATATAGCCCGTTGGGCTTTTTAGTCCGGCCCGCCGAACTTGTTCAAATGATATTATTATTAAATTAAATTTTATTATAATTAAACCTCATTCGTTTTCCCCAGTAATGCCCGCGTTTCCCCAATAGATGGTGCACTTCAGAGTGTGGTGTATTACGCCCTTCTTCACTTTTTCACTTTGCCCTATGAACCCGTATGAGCCCTTCTGTAAAAATGAGCGGATCAAAGAAAAGGAAAGTGGACAGTGAATGCCGAGTGTTTAATACAGAGTGGACAACTAAATATTTTTTCACTGAAGTCCGATCAAAGGCTGTATGCCTGATATGCCAAGAAACTGTCGCAGTTTTCAAAGAGTACAGTATCAGCCGTCACTTTGCTACGAAGCATGCTAACTACTCTAGCAAGCAGTCCACGCAAGAACGGGCGGCTACGGCTCAGAGGTTGAAGGCTAATTTACAGACTCAGCAACATTTTTTTCACCAACAAACTGCGATTCAAGAGTCAACTAGTGTGGGAGCTGAAAGAGGAGATCAGCGCATTTTTGGAGTTAATGGGGAAATCTGACAAATTTCCTGAGCTAAGCGATATACCTACGTATGTGAGCAGACATTCAGCGTCATGAACATCAACAAAGCCCCTCACAGATCCAAGTTAACTGACCAACACCTCGGATCTATCCTGAGAATTACCACTACAAAACTAACTCCAGACTTTAATGCACTGCCAAAAAAGGGAGATCAACAACACTGTTCCCACTGAAACTGAACGTGAGTTTCTCTACTGTGTTCATTAAAATGTAATTTAATAAAATGAATGCATTTGGAAATCAATTTGTACAATGAGCCTTGCATATTCATGCTTTGCTACCTGTTAAAGGCCAAATCCTTTCATGTAATGGCTTTTACATGTCATTTATATTAGTTCACACAAACACTCCATCCATCTGTTCCTGGCCCGGACCCTCTGTCAAATTTTAGAACCCATTGTGGCCCGCGAGTCAAAAAGTTTGCCCACCCCTGGTGTAAAAGCACTTTGAGAAGTCAAGTTGTATACGGTAAATGCAGTCCATTTACCAGTGAAAGGAAGCCATGTGCACTCCATGTTCAGTCTTCCATCTCACACAGCTTTCATTAATATCAGATGAGTCATCACCGAAGATGCTAGCAGCTGAAAGTCTGAAATATGAATGTGACTCAGCTTCTCTAATTAAGTGCTCATATTCAGGTAATGAAAGCAGCAAGGGGTTGAAGGAAATGAAGTCCAATCCTCCAGTTATATCACTTCAGTTACTTTAGCTTGAAGAATCAAATGACATGTCATGAACAGTTTTTGTCAGGGTCCAGATCCTGGAAAATCAGAAGGGAACGTTTTACTTCATAGATGAACACAGCCATTTTTCTTATAAGGATTTAGAAATGGCACAACAAGTTCTCAGACTAAACCATGTCCACCACAACCGCAAAAAAGTAAACGCCACATTGTGCAGCCAAGTGCTGAAAAGCTGACTAAATGACTGAACATGTGCATGTTAAAGGATTATTTCATAACCCTGTGTCTCCCAGGAAGGATAAATTACACTGACAATCTCTCATTATATCATTATATGACTTTACAGAAATCAAATTAGGCCTTGCATAGATTCATTTTATCTGGCTAAAAATGTCAGCGTCCCCGCTTGACTTCTGATCTTGCATACCAAAAATACTTGGATATGCAATGAAGCTTAAATTCAAAACACTTTTAATCAAGATGGTAAAAGGACTCTGCAGTCCTGCTACTGCAGTACAAACTGCCATGAAGCTACAGGTGGAGATGTGTGTGACACTGCCAGGCAGAGAGCCATGTGATCAGGTGTGTCAGGGAAGCAGAGAGCCTACAAACATCTTTAGAGCTTTAGATGATGCTAATGATAGTCTGGCCAAGCAGTGAGAGAATCAGCTCTGTCTGGTACCAATATTCCTAACATTAGCTAAAGGTTCTGTTCAAGTTTTAGAAAAAGCTGCTTGATGTTAAATCTGTTGCTTTGCCGTCAGGGATGTTCTGAAAGTACTCCTAACACACTGTGGTTGTACTCCATTACAAGGAAAAGTTCTGCAGTCAAACCTCAGGGATGTTTAAGTATGGACCCATGTCCACCTAGTGGTTTTTTTGGGCAGAAAAGCTCTGGCTCTGCGGGGAAAATCAGACATTTGGAAAAGAGCGCCTGTGGTGTCAACAGCGAATGTTTTTTTTGTCCATTTAAAATTTGCTGGTGATATATTTTGGTGGTTGATGTGTTTTATTAATACAAGTACAATTAATTTTAACAAACATAGTGGAATATTTCTGTTTCATTATTATTAGTATTATTATGATTATAAGGTTGTGAGTTTTATGCTTTTACATCCTTTGCGGTGGTTTTTCAATTTAAGTGTGGTGACTTATGACAAATAAAACAAAAAAAAAACAATTTTTGGCCAGGGACAGCCCTGGCTGGCACCCCGGAAACCAAACAAAATTTTAATTAAAAGTCTTGCACACTAAAACCGTCACCATGTTGCTTCAGGAGCTGCAGATCGATCCCTTGACCTTTCGGGTTGGGGGATGACCGACTCTACCAACTGAGCAACATGGTAAAAAGTACCATGACATGGAGCAGTGTTGTCGGGCACTGTACAAAACAACCCTGCCTAATTTGAAAATGCCCTGATGCGCTTTCTTCTCAGCTTTGTCATGGTTTGTGGGAATGATGTGGTAGACTTGGATGATGTACAGTTACGTCGTGGTTGACCGGTTGTTAGGGGCCGTTTCCAGAAAAATGACTTTTTTGTCTTTGCAGTCCAGCGCTGTCAGCATCCCGCAGTTTTTCCATCCTGTGTTTTTCTATCTTCTTCAAAACTTTTCCTTTTGCTTAGATGTTATAAAAAAAAGTAGTTTTGGGTTCTTTACCCTGTTTGTAGTGCATCTGTACACACAGAAGCTTTTTTGGCAGTGTTCTGTCATCTGCTAGCAGACGAAAGTGACAAAGCGGTTCTTTCAGGCGAAACAAACTCAATGGAGAGCAAAGGATTGTTTTTCTCTTCAGTGGGGGGTGAGACTGTCTCTATTCTTTGAACATCAATAATTCTGCAACTCTCAGCGGTGTTCTGTACTCTGAAATGGTATTCTGTCGAATTGATCGGGACACATGATTACATGTGAATCATACTGAAAGGAAAACAGATCATATTCAGAGAGGAGCTAAGATGAGACACATGCAATATGAGTTCTCAGCACAGCATGAAACTAAAAACCCTTTTGGGTGGGAGGTGTACCTGTCTCTTTGTTTATCGGACATATTCTGATGATGCAAGTCAGAGTGTTTAACTCTGAACAAAAGGTTTGGCATGTTGCTTTGACCAATGATTCGGGGAAATATGGGCCACTTGGAAAGGAGAAGGTAAGTAGAGCTGTTCACATGTTTAGCTGCTTCTCTCTCAGTTATTCTGGCAAACAACCTGAACCTCATCATTACTTTATACTGTCATGAATAGAATAGAAAGTACAATAACAGCTTGGTTATTTGACTCTTATTTGACAATCCTTATGATATTCAGTGAGAAACTTGCATCGAGCGTTGGACGTTGCATGATTGTATGTTCGCATGCTCGCTGTCCACACTGCATCCGTTAAATTAAAGGGGACATTTTATGAAAAATCCACTTCTACAGTGTTTTTGAACATATATTTGGGTAACCTGAGTGTCTACCGACCCACACAATGTGAAATAAACCCATCCAGTCCTTTGTTTGTGGTCTGCATAAGTCTTACAACACAGAGAAAAACACTCAGTTTCAAATGTGCTCTCCTTGTGATGTCACAGTGGGATTCTGGTTAAAAAAAATCCCCTCCCCTCCCTTGGTATCTCCACCCATGGACTCCACCCCCAGCCTAGAGCAAAACTTTTGGGCAGGTCCGCCATTTTATTTTCGCTCAAAACGATTGATGTCTACTGGGAAAACTCAGGGGGGGCTCATTGCATTTAAAAAGACACACACACCAAAACGGAGTGTTCTGAGAGAGCTGGTTTATACAGGGTCATAAGAGACAATAAGACTCAGTGGTTTCCCCCTCAACAAGAATGGCTATGACTCCATATTTGACTTTCCACTGGTCCTCAGCTTAAGTGATCACTCATGAGCTGCAATAAAAAGCAGACAGATACGTAGTTACATAGCTTCTGTCATGTATAGCAGGAATGTTTCAGTTCATTTTAATTCTGTTTCCCCCTGCTGGTCATTTGAGATAATTTAATTTTTGCTATTTATTTTTCACTGTATTTTCTGATTGGTCATTTTAAGTCACGTGACTCAGTTATGAGACTCTAGTTAGGAGGGGCTTCATTCATTTTCCATGTGGTCGGCCTGCAGCACAAGCCAGCTTTTTCTTTCCTTCCTGCCTGTGTGCCTTGGAAAGCATCCCTTGTAAGTTAATTAGCAAGAACAGATCTTTATATCTATACATACAAACTATTTGATGCATTTTGTATAGTTTAAAGACAGATCATTTACAAGCTAAAAATGCTAATGTTTAAGATAGCATCCTTTAATTTGTGCTTGTTTTATTTTGTATTTTTAAGTTTTACAATGAAAGAAGCTTCATGAGTATGACGACAACAGGAAAGCATTTTGAATTTACTCCAGCCTCTCATTTCTTGAAGTCTGTTAGCTGTCTGTCAATTTGTCTACAGACACACACATTGAGGACAGAAAAGCTTTCCCTAATTTATTCATTTCATTATTCATTTGTTTTCAGAGAATACTTCATGTTGGTGTCTGATGAGGACAGATTTTTTATTTATTTTGAAAATGATTTCCTGCTAAAATGTTACTTCCCGTGCTTTTGGGAAAGCAGTGATCCTTCTGGATTTCTGTCAAATCTCGGCTAATTAAAGCTTCTAGGTCTTACACTGAGGATTGTGCAAACATACTTTAAAACACAAATCCAATCTGAGTATAATCATACCTTCCAAAAGTCCTCCTCTTTCCCTTCTTCACTCAGAGGTCTGGTTTAAACACAGAGTAGCAGCTGGACTATGTCTCAGAAGCGAAGCACAACAACCGCAGCGAATTGATTTTTATTCACCTCCAGCTATAGATAGCGCTCAAACATGTACAGCCCTCTGTCCATAGTTTAACGTCTCTCTTTGTGAATCTTCAGTTTTGAAGTAATCCCAAAACTATCGCAAATACTTCCTGCCAATCCCCTGCCATATTTGTTTTCTCTAATGTCGCTTTCGACCGTGAGACGATCTGCAACATTTCCAGCTTTGAAAGTCAGGACTGTTATTATGGGGGAAAACAATGATGTGTTCAAAACCACACAGCACACATTACGGGAACAAAACAGTTTAATCTCTCAGTATTTGGTTCTCTCACATTTTCAACATCTGGTTAAGATTTTTGCAATGCAATGCAAATAAAGAGCATACAAATGTATAGACAAATACAAATACGGGCTTAAAAATGCAGCTGGTCATTCGTTAATGCCAGGGAGCGTTTTAAAAAAAACATGTCTTTGCACCAGCAGTGGAGCAGCATGTGAATGTGAGAGCAGTAAACACACACTCATTTGGCTTCTCTATCACACAATTTGTTTGTGTTCAATCTGCGTTCCAATCGGTTGCTGCTGGCAACCTGTTGAGTCTTTAATCCTTAAAGTCCCTTTCAATCAAATCACTCAATGTTCCTGCTGGCAGGTTAGTAACACATAGAGACACACACACACACACACACACACACACACACTTGTGGAACAATCATTGATTTCAGTGTAGGGACCACATGCAGAAGAGCTGTATTTTGAAACCCAAGAAACCCATCAGCCGTGAAGGTCAGCAACAGGTCTTTTCTATCAATCCCTGTGCCACACACTGCTGGGCTGTCTACCAACACCTCTCACCTGAAGTCACCGTGGAAGTATAGATTGAAGAGCAGCTGACGGACTGATACATGCGACTCTTGCCATTTATTGAAAGATCAGAGAATGCTCTTTGATTATCTGCCTTTGAAAGCGTCACTGGATTAACTCCAGGACACGTGCTAATCAAGCTAAAACAGCGAGAGAGCTGAGCGCCTGCTGTACTTCCTGAGGGGAGCCCTGTTGTTTGTCTGCTCTATCAGGCTGCAGATGTTCTTCGCTCGGCGGTGGCCAATGTTGTTGTGTAGGACGTGGTGGGCGGATAGCAGCCGACAACACAACACGATCAATAAATACAAGACATGCAGCAGCATCAATAGTTTGCGGTCCTTTGTGCTTTTGTAAACAAAAGAGCAGCTTCAGCAGCAAACAGCGTAGTTTTGTTCCCTTGCTCAGGCATTCACTGGCATCACCGTTAACTTTCCTTTAAAGCCGCTCAAAACTATGGCTGTCAGAGTGTACGCATGAACACATGTGATTAATCGATTATTGGACACCTTTTTATTTGACTGTCCCCTGTATGCAAATGTAAACAAAGTGTCATTGACCTTAATTATTATCTTTTAAAAACTTTAAATGACGATTAAAAAAAAGGGGCTGTGTTGGCGCAGTGGTTAGAGCGCGCCCCATGTATGGAAGCTGTAGTCCTACAAGCGGGCGGCCCAGGTTCAAATCCAGCCTGTGGCTCCTTTCCCGCATGTCATTCCCCACTCTCTCTCTCTCTCTCTCTCTGCTTCTCCGACTATAAGACAATAACAAACCTTAATGCACACACACAGCAGAGAATGGGAGACCGTACCTCCTATAACCAAGCAGCAGATATCGAAGTACGGACCAAAGATACAAACCCGCTCTCTGTGCTGCATTATCCTCACAATCAAGTCATCATGTAGTAATGGGTCGATCAGACTTCACAGCTGTCTCTTCAGAAAATAGCATAGACTTTATACGATTGCGCACTGGGGTGGCCAATGATATTTCAGGGGCCACGCCCCCCCCCCCCCCCCCCCATTCATGCTGAGGAGGAAAACAAACCACTAGACACAATTACAAAGACCTGCTGTGTGTGCCCTTCTGCACAACAAATAACTCTAAAATCTAAATCTAAAGTTTCATATTTTACCCAACTGAAGCACGAGGCCGAGTAGGAGGACATTAGGGCTGCGAGCAATCCGGTGGGATGACAAGCTTGGTCGCCTGTGGGATCCAAAATCCAAATATTGTGTATGTCTGTAGTGAGCAGCACTTCAGTACAGTGATCTTAAACATTATGTTCACCTTATCCAAACTGTGTAAGATTGTTTCAGGGGGACCATCAGTGTCGGACTATAGTTAAAAGATAAGTGAACTACATTACATTTTTTGCAAACTGAGTAGTTACTGAACAGTTAACGCATAAACAATATTTTTTATTTTTTATTTAATCAGGAAAAAGTCTCATGGAGATTAAAAATCTATTTTACAAGAGCGTCCTGGCCAAGACAGGCAGCAGCACAATTACAGGCTTTCAGACATAAAACACTAAACAACAATGAACATAAATAAAAGAATCACAGTCAGAACCATTCATCAGAATCTGTCATAAGTCATCAGCAACAAAGCGATCAAAAAGGGCAATACGAGTTAGCTCAAACATCTACAGTCAGTTATTTCTGCCTCCAGATCATTAAGAAGACCTTTAAAAACATTCAAGGAAACCAGCTCCCCAAGATTTAAAGTATCGTGCAACCGATTCCAAGAAGAGGGAGCAGCATACTTGAACGCCCTTTTCCCAACTCAGTACGGGCTTTAGGGATGGTTAGAAGGTGTAAATCCTGCGAGTGAAGATGGTAACTTCCATTACTTTTTTGAAGTATGTAGCTCTGTAGGTAGGATGGAAGCAGACAGAGAATACCCTTATAAACAAAACTATGCCAGTGATTTAGTCTACGGGCAGACAAAGAGCAGTGGTGAGTAAGGGCTTTAAGATTAGTGATAAACCTCAGCGCCCCATGGACATTTTAATCATAATTATAAGCAGGTGTATTGGATGAACTTAAACATGCTATTGTATTTAGTGTTAATGGTTGTCCAGTACTGACATTATGTTAAATGAAATTCATGAAATCTATTTTTTTTCTTTTGGTGTAAGGATTTTTTTTTTTTTTTTTTTAGTAACTTGAGGTTTTAGCAGTGATTACAATATTCATCTACAACATCATCGTCCACATCATCACTATTATCGCCACCATCATTGTTAGGAAACAGTAAGGTTCATCTTCTTCATCTTCGTCTGTTTAGTAAATGACTTTGGACTGGTTTTCATGGAGAGAATAGAGAATGGGTTTAATCTGTGGTTACTGGGTTGTCTTGAGGTGCGCACAGAGCGGTGCTGTGTCGCTGTTAAATGATGTAATAAGACTCAGGTGAAGCGGCAGCTGGCAGAGGACCAGTATGGACGCTGACTTGCCGACCCACACCCATCAACTTGTTTTTGAAACCAGTCGTATCTCATGTGATCCAACTACAACAAAAAACCTGAACTCATAGACAATGCCATCGCCTGGGCTCGTCGCTCATCACAAAGCCGCTCAGTGCGATCCGGGGACCCGGCAGACCAGCGTGTAGGTGAGGTGGCCTAGCCTTATGTTTTCCCTGTCCTGAGAACCAGTCCTTTCTGTCCCTGTCATCTCTTGACCGCTCTGTCACACTTCAGGTTAGGGCTAGCGTTTTGTTGTGTTTATATCTGCAGCCGGTGCTAGCTCATAACATATCATCACTACCATCAACAACAAATTTGCGGTATTATAATTTCATTTCATTTCATTTCAAACCTTTATTTATTCTTCAAAGGACACTGAGGTTTCCCTCATTTCCAATGCCGTAGAGATTACAAGCACAGTCAAACAAGCAAAAACACAACAAACACTCAGAATCAGTGACAAAGAAACACTGAGATCCATCCAATGTCAATGTGCCACAAACCCTCCTATAGAAAAACTTTATTTCAGAGCCTCTCAGAGAGCTGGGGCTCTAATTGACGAGACCAGCAAGATCACACGCGACCACTAATACGTGGAGTCGGGGACCGAACTCTTGAACCCTCCACTCGAGAGACCATCAACCTCACCCTTCAAGCCACATTGTCCCTGAGCAGCAGTGGGAGCAAAACCAGGTCCAGTTTCGTGACCCAGGACACATCAGGAGCCGTGGACCGACATCATATCTACAGCAAATGTGATATTGTGTCTGACCAGGTGATCTCAACCAGGTAGAAAAGATTTCTGGGAATGACACTTTATTATGAAGTTGGATCATTCGTCTTTTAAAGCTTTTTAGACAACAATATATTCCTATTCTGTTCAGTTTATAAATATATGTTTCTTTGACTACTGAAAGATGACATGACAGTTTGTTAGCGTAAGTCAGCACGTTTGCATTATTGGTGGCTAGGGGAAAGGATTCTTTTCCCCCATTGGACGAAGATCTCTCAGCACTACGTGTTCTTGTGTCAGTTTGGAGTAACACTCCCATTCATGGAAAGTTCAATAACTAGTTTATCTTAAGTTTTCTCTTGCTTTTCCTGCTCGACTTTGCTAATCCAGTTGAGAAGGCTGCAAAGGAGCTCAAATCTAATTCAACATTTATTTCTGTCTTGAGCTGTTTGTTGTGTTGAGTGAGCACATGATAATCAATGGAAGTGGTCTGTGCTTCAGCAAAGGGTCAACTTTGCCATTTGCAAAAAAAAAAAAAAAAGGTCTCTTGCTTTACATTTTCGGGCTGTTTTGACTCAATTGAATGTTAAAGTTCAGAAAAGGTCAGGAGAGGAGTGTGTACAAATTCTGATACTGAGTTATTTAAGTGTTATGTGAAGGCTGTTGTCCTGTGATGGATGTCCTGACTGTGAGTCATGAGCCTCGAGGAAGACATTTTGTAAGTATTATATTTCTAATAGATGCTCAGCATTTTGTTTTTCTCTCACCACTGTCACGCCTTGTCTTTCTCTCCAGTATTCCTGTAAACATTTATTCATGACCTGTTTGCTCCCTTCCTGCTATAATGTTACACTCGATTAAATGAGACGTCTATCTGGCCACTGGCTTGATGTGAGGTGAAGCGGGGAATAAAGGAAGAATATTCAAGAAAGTAAAGATGAACACCTGAGCTATCAGAGCGGGGGGGGGGGGGGGGGGGGGGGTGAGCTTTTGGCCTTTTTGTTGTTTACTTGGTGTGATTGTTGATTACTGTGATTAAACGTGATAATTATGATGCATGAATTAAAGACCAGAAGCCAAATCATCATTCATTCATGGGAAAAGTCACAAATATCCCTGTGAGCTGTGAGTGGGGACATGAGTCAGTTTGTTCTTTTTCTCTTTTGTTTTTACTTTTTAAAGTTAAAGAACATTAAAAACTTGAATGCGACATCTGTATGATGCTTCAATGTTAATAGTTACCGTGGATACGAACAGTGGACACAGAGAGGGTCAGTAAATGCTTCTTCTTATCATCTAGGAAGGCAAAAGCATCTGGACATGACGCAGTGACGCAGTGGGTAGAATGTGCGCCCCATGAGTCCTGGATGTGGGTTGCCCGGGTTCAAATCCAACCTGTTGCTCCCTTTCCCACATTTCATTCCTTCTTCTCTCAATCTACTGTCTTTTCTCTTAAATAAAGGCAGAAATAGCCCAAAAACAAATCTTTAAAAAAGAAAACATCGGGCACACCCCTGGCTACGAGGCTACTTCAAAATGTAGTGGTGTATCATATCCAAAGTTTGACATTAAAGAGGACATATTATCCCCCTTCTCCACCTTTTCAAACAGTCCCCTGTGGTCTAAATGAAACATCTGTGCTGTGCTTTGGTCAAAATATAACATGAATCAAGCACCAGAGGAGGTTTGTGACCCTGTATAAACCAGCTCTCTCAGAACGCTCCGTTTTGGTGTGTGTGTCTCTTTAAATGCAATGAGCCCCCCAACAGTTTTCCCAGTAGACATCACTCCTCTGTAGAGAGAATAAAAATGGTGGATCTGTGTAAAAGTCCATGGGTGAAGATATCAGGGGAGGGGATTATTTTACCAGAATCTCACTGTGACATCACAAGGAGAGGACATTTGAAACAGAGCATTTTTCTCTGTGCTGTAAGACTTATGCAGAGCACAAACAAAGGACTGGATGGGTTTATTTCATATTTTGTGGGTCAGTAGACACTCAGGTTACCAAAATATATGTTCAAAAACACTAAAAGTGGATTTTTCATAATATGTCCCCTTTAAGAAAGTCCAGATCTATGCTTGAGCGAATAAGAACTCTTTGAATTTGAATTGAATACCCCTCCTATGGCGTATATTGAACTACTGTATGTAATCAGTTCACATGGATTTCCACCCTGAACATCTGACCTTGAGGGTACCTCAGCTCAGTAGGTGAACTGGCCTCTCTCCAGCAGCCAGTCTCAACTCCATACTAACTCTGTACCAGGACATGAACTGGCAAACTTTTGGATAACAACCCAAATCCCTTTAGACTCAGCTACTGCTGCTCCATTTTGTTTTTAATTATTGAGAATGAGAGAAGATTTTAAGATGCTGTCCTTTTGTCAACAAAGGTCAAAACACAGGAAAGAGCAACTGAACAGGATGAAAAAATCTTCAATCACATCTGCAGTTATACGACACACAGCACCAGGTCTGAGAATTTAAAATAATCCCTGACTTTTAAATCAGAGCACCAAAACTTTATTTTTACTATTGTGTTAAATTAAAACACTTAACCTTGATACTTATTGCAGATCCAGGTGCTTCATGCCTGTGGCGTCTGTTTTACTCACTGTGTTTGGATGTAGTCAGACTCTGGATGTGATTTCCCTGTTGGCCTGTGCACAGTGGACGGGCTGGCAGGGAAACACACACACACACACACACACACACACACACACACACAGCTCCTGCACTTTAGAGGAGCAACATTGGCTCAGCTGACATACTCATTTTCCCCGTGAGCTGCCTCAGCCGCTGCAAACAGGAGCAGGATAGTCGCGGCAGAGTACCACAGCTCTGATTAATCTGGCAAACATGGAAATCAACTCGAGAATTGTTCAACAATATCAAGAGAGTTTGAGCAATCTGTTTGATTCTCTGGACAAAGTTTTGAATAAACTTGTTTCAAGAGCAGTTTTTTTACACATGAACTCTGAAGATGTCTTGAAAACGTCAGGCAGGCTGCCCCTGAAATCTGAGTTGTTTGTTCACACATGTACCTCACAGCGGGAGAATCTCCCTGTCCAATGGGAGGGGAGATCTCAGGAGGCAGAACATGAAAGAGGAAGAGACGGACGAGAACAGACTCTGACGCTATACGGAGAATTTTTGCCTTACATGAATGCTTCCTGTAGTTTGACACTTAATATCATCAAGAGAGCGGAATACAACATCCAGGTGAACAGCAAAAATAATGAAGCTGTTTCAATATGTTACAGTGGTCGCGTGCATTCAGTCAAAAGTTTGTGCACTGATTGCAGGATATAAATGTCACCACCCCCTAACCGCTGACCCAAGGTGAATATTCCTGAATATCTGCTGCTGTGTCCTCACATCAGCTCACCCTACTTTATGCAAAGTCAGAGTGAAAAACTTGGCTGCTTGTGTTCCCACCTGGAATTTTCAGGCAGCTGGCTCAGCTGGTAGAGTCGGTGGACTCTCAACCGGGAGGTTGGGGGGTTCGATCACCAGCTCCTGCAGCAACATGTATAATGTGTCCATGGGCAAGACACTTAAAGGGATACTTCACCCATTAGCATTAAGCTTTGTATCATTAGAAACCTGGTAGTATTTTTGAATGGTCGCCCTCATTTTCCCCTGAGATGGAAAATCTTTGTATTTCTAAGTCTGAAAAGGAGCTTCCAGTGACGCAAAAATCATCATTTTGCGTCACTGGAAGATGTTGCGGTTAGCAGGGTGAAACTACAATCACAAATCAGTGGGTGTGACCTCACTCCCAGAATCGAAACTTAACGTCCGCCATATTGCTTGGAAGCTATGCTAACAGGCTCTATGGAGGAAGTTGATAAGAACCAACAGTATGATAAAAGTATGTTTCAACTTCAAACTGATATACTGATGGTCACTGTACATAGCAGCCTCTACCATCAGTGTGTGAACAGGTAGGTGTGTTATACGTTGTAACAGCGCTTTCAGTAGTCAAATGACAGAAAAGCACTTTACAAGCTCAAGTACATTTACCAAGTGTGAGAACACCAAAAATGAAACATTTGCTGTTGATTACTAAGGGACTTTCAAATGGCAGGTTCTTTACAGGACTCTAACACAGAGTCCTGTGTGGATACAGATGGATGAACTCGCTGCAAACAAAACACCATTCACCATCACACTGGTTTCTGTCCTTTGCCATCTTCCATGTCAGTTTGTCGGGGCATAAGTATTGACGACTACCTGATGTGGAACGATAACATAAATGTAAGATTTGCAAAGAGTCAACAGCGCCTCTATTTTCTGACAAAAGTTACCAGTTTTATTTATTTATGGTTTTAAACATCACTATGTTGAAATTGTTTGACAGAAGTTTCATTGAAAGTGTGTCGACCTTCTGTCTTCAGTGTTGGGGGGGGGGGGGGGGATTGTCTGTACAAATAAAACAAGGTTATTAAACTAAGCAGCAAGACAATTGGGAAACAAATGTGCAGCATGTCTTACCTGACAGACCTTAAATTAAATTATGTATTTTACTTAAAAAAAAAAAGATTTTGTTTTATGTTGTCGGTTATGATTCTGTTTGATTTAGTTGAAGGTTTTTTTTGTTTGTTCTCTCTTCATCTCCCCTCCCCTCTCGGTTCTCGTTCTCCTGCAGGTATGTGTGTGTCAGGAGGTGTGGCTGGCTTCTCTCAGCAGCAGACGAGGCTCACCAGTTTCCACTCTGCTCGTCAACCTGACAATAAAAGCCTGTTTTCCTCCTGTAAGAAATAATCCTGTCCACACACTCTTAAGTTCTTACAAACCTCTTCGTCCACATGAAAATAAAAAACTCACTGTTACAGCTGTCATGAGCACGCCAAGTCAAAAACGTCATGTTTATGCCAAAATGTTCTCAATGACTATTTCATTTCATTAAAGTCGTCCATTCAGGCGTCTCTGCTCGTCAACATAGTGGGAGACTACCTGTGTATGTGTGCATGTAAAACGTGCAGTGAGCAACGTTAACACCAATACTCGTTTGGTTACATCTGCCATCGCACTGATCTCCTGTAAACAAAAGTGACAGTGACATCAAACGGAGGAGAAACCGGCTCAAGGTGAGACACTACAAGTCCAGAACTCAGTCTTCCTCGTCCTCACTTAAATGGAGCCTTGTGTTAGTTCAGGCGGAATACAGTAGTCCTGCCCGCAAGTGGCCATCAGCTGATCTGAAAACCGCCCCAATGCCAACCAATCATTATCAAACTCTGACAACAAGGCGGCCTATTTCTGCCTCTGACTCCTCCTGCATCACCTCCACTCTGCTGCTAGACACTGCTGTGAAGTTCTCCTTCCACCAGCCCGACCTCCACCAGCTTCAGTCAGCACATTTTATATTCTAGGATAAATTGTCTGCAAGATGTCAGTATCATTAAATGCACATTCAGGTTCTGTCCTGCATTTCCCCATGGGGGGAATTAAAGGTTTGCGCTCTCAGCAAAAGCTGTGGCATGCTGCACTGATACAGCTGAGAGCTAGGAGCAGAACAAATACCGCCAAATACAACTGTACAAACCATAAGTGCAATAAATGGTTAAATCTATGACGAGAGGATTCCTCACTGCAGGGCCGGCCCGTGGCATAGGCAGTATAGGCAAATGCTAGGGGGCGCCTGCCGTCCATAGGGGGGGCATCCTGGTACCCAAAATGAGTGAGGAAGAACAGTTGAGGAAAATAAGAAGAAAAAGAAGGAAACGTGTGTTTAACTATTACTTTTAATACTGCTCTTTGTAGGGGAGGGGGGCAGACTAGTTATCAGAAAAGCTGTGAAACATAAAGCTGTATGCCAGTTTTCTGTAAGTGTATTAATATTGTGATTGGTGGTGGAGTTGGTTGCAATACAAGGGTTACCAGCTAAAATCTTGCCTAGGGCACCAAGTGGGTTAGGGCCGGCTCTGCCTCACTGAAACACCTTAAACAGAGTTTCTGAAAAACTTCACCCTGGAAAGACCTAAAAAAGCAGTTTGTGTGTACAAAAGACAGAAAAAGCAACTTTTTTCATAAATAGCCGCCTACCTGTGGACTAGGCCTCAGCCCACATGTAATGAGAGAACTCAGACCTCTCTTCACTAGCGGTTACTCTACAAGCCAGCCAGCTCCCTGCCTCCACCGCCTGATCCTTTGTTTTTATCAATAAAGTATTTTTGTTACTTTAATCTACCTGCAGTCTTTCCTTAAATGTTCCCTCTAAACCAGAACCTGGGAACCCCTAACACTGTCCTTCAGTGTTGTCGACGACTTTTGTCAAGGTGTTGTGTTTTCATGCTCTCGTGTATGACAAATAAAGGCTCCATTCATTCACTCGTTCAAACTGTAGACTAATTATCTGATGTACAAACAGACCATAGAAAAGGTAGTTTCATTAATCTCACTTTATTCACCACATTCACATTTGTATTATCAAATCAAAGTCATATCAGGTTAAATAACAGGAACACTAAAAACAAACAACTGGGGCGCCAGTAGCCTAGCGGTTAGTGTGCGCGCCACATGTACAGAAGCTTAAGCCCTCAAGAGCGGGAAGTCCAGGTTCAAATCCGACATTGTGGCTTATCTCGTTCCCCACTCTCTCCCTCCTCAAGTTTCAGACTCTATCCACTTTGTCTCCCTGAGAGAAGAGTGTGACATGGAGGTTTTTTCACTGGAAACTCTAAAACAATTTCACTTCAATGTGAATCTAATCGGATGAACGTAGCTCTGATTCTTGTTCTTTAGTTTGATTTAGATCGTTCTACAAAAAAAACATCAATTAAGTTATTTTGATTATTGAATGAAACATCTCAATCATGATGCAGCGTGATGTGTGACATGAGACAGGAATAATCAAAATGATGAAGAAAACTTTCACACTGTAAGAATGATCATCCGGTCAGTGATGATCAATATGAATCAACTGTGACTAAAGCTATCATTCATGACTCAGCTCGAATCAAAACTGAGAAAATATTGCTGATTGTTGTATTCCTGTGGCTCTTCCTCATTCTGACCTGCAAACACAGATAAAGATCTAAAATAAAATGAGCTTCAGGGTCTGTGTTAGTGACTCAGACAGCTGGCACTGCAGTCATCCAGAAATATTGTTTACCACAGACTTTGTCACTACTCTGAACTGTGTTCACCAGAGCATGTTACAGAGGATACATGAGGAACTAATAGCAAAGTCTGCGCATGACAACGCTTAATTTCTGTATTTGCTACCAGCCGGGGTGAGCTGCTGCCACATTTACATAATATTTACTTGGGTATAATCCCTGAATAGCTTTAGTTTCAGTCCTTAAAGGCAGGGTTGGTAATTTTCTACAGATCCACAATTTAAGATTTTGGTTGAAATCGTCTTTAGGTCCTGACAGAAATAAATAACTCTAAATAACTAAAAGGAACAAAGATAATCCATCATCTGTATCAGTTTGTTAGTCTGTAAAAACTTTGACCAATGTCTGCCACGAGGTACCAATCTGATGAACCAATCACACGCCTCCCTGTCTCCCTGCTCGTTCTCTACCTCTGTGCACGAGCCCACACTCAAAGCGATGACAGAGTTTATACTGTGAGTTTGCCATTTATTGTTGTGAGTAGTAAAATAGCCACCATGTATTATGATAATGTTTAGTGTTTACTTACCGCTGAATGAGACATGAGACAATGTAGTTTCTACACAATGCAAGAGATGAGCTGAGGTCCACTTCTGGATCAACGGCGCTCGTGCATGTAAGTGAGGGGGCGTGGCTTTAGAGGGAGCACAGAGGGTGCAGACGGAGCACTGAGGGAATGCTACTTTCAAAATCATGCTAGTTTTTGAAAATTACCAACCCTGACTTTAACTTTTACATATAAGCAAACTTTACATCCATTTATTAAAAGTTCACAGAATGTGTACATCTACTCTCCATCCTCTACCGCCCTTGTTTGTTTGTTGTTCACTAAAACACATTTTAGATTGCAGTTCCACCAAAGTGCAGCCACAAAAGCTTCGCCGTCATGACGCCTTTGTACTTTTATATTGATCTCAGAAAGCGTAATGTTGATGTGTAATTTTACACTGACAGCTGAGCTCCACCGCTTTCACTTGTTGTCTTAAATTGAGGAGTCTTTTCAATGAAAAACGCTCTTCCATACGGTTTATTAGCTAAACAGTGTACCACTGCTTTCTCTAAATGTCTGATTTTGACATACTGAGGGAGAAAAGCTGTTTGAAATTGTCCGTGCTGCGAGTTATCCCAGAATGCTTTGTCAGTATATCGCAGCTGGCAGTGCACACCAGACTGGCTGCTCCACCTTTTAAACAGCCTTTCTCTCAAATCATGCTTTTAAAGAAAACTGTTGGTATACTGTTAAGTAGATATACCCAATGGAAGGGTAGATTATTAAAAAAAAATGTCTTGTATGCCTTCATTAGAGAGACAGGACCGTGGATAGAGCTGGAAATCAAGAAGAGGGAGATGGTAATGACATGTGGGAAAGGAACCACAGGTGGGATTCAAACCCAGGCCACCTGCTTCGAAGACTACAGACACAGGTCAGGTGCTGGTGTAATTGCTGATGAAATCTTTACTGAGGTCTCTTGCACAAAATTTGCATATACAGACGTGTTTGCACATTCTTTTGCACAGGGTTAGCAGGCATATTTGTGTGAAGTCCGTCAGCAGCACAGTTTTGCTCGGTTGGATGGTGCACACCCTGCTCCACAGCCATGAGCATCTTTAATCACATCACAGGAGAACTACAAGATCACATGAGAAAAACATGAAAAACAACATGTTGCTTTGTCTTTCCGAGGATGCTTTGTTGTTCATCCGGTGTCTGCTTTGACATCATGTTGATAAAGGGATGGAAAATACGATCGTGAGTCTGTATACTGTGTTTTATTTTGAAATTGACCGGACGCTCTGTATATGTTCTTGTCTAGCTTCCCGTCCCGGTCATTCTTTTCTGTCCAGC
Organism: Labrus mixtus; assembly: GCF_963584025.1. Classification (NCBI taxonomy): domain Eukaryota; kingdom Metazoa; phylum Chordata; class Actinopteri; order Labriformes; family Labridae; genus Labrus; species Labrus mixtus. The sequence goes on from NC_083619.1 coordinate 3,927,619, forward strand.
TTGACGCGTACTCGTCGAAAAGAGACTTGCAGAGTAATTAAAACAGATTAGCGCAGCGCTGACAATAGCGCCCGGAGTATGTGGAAATTGGGGGTTATCGTCCCTTTTCTATTTGTTTTTCTCAAAGTATGTTGCTCATAGCATGCGGTCTGCTCTCGAGAAATGTCAGATCAGAATAACTTTATTAACTAATCAGAATAGGGAATTTAAAACAGCCATGTTATAAAATGGTGTAGTATAGGCTACAAATATTTCTTTAAGAAGTCTTTCTTGGTTCAATTAGTCTCATTAAGAATTGGATTTACATTAGTTTTTCTTTTGATAGTGATTGGCTCGTTGCTTCAAACTCTCTTCCTCTGTCACTCCAGTGTTAGGCCCCGCTGTAACCAAACTCTGGCTTCCTTATTAAAGCAGACTGTTCAGACTGATTATGGATCTCGCCTCCCTTGCACCTCGATTAACAAGCTTCTTGCACACCACAAATAATTGGCCCCAATATCAGGATAATGACTTCCTCAAATTACTTGCTTTAATTACTTACTTGAAATTCAATCACTTTTTAGATTAAACTCATTTCGAGGAACAGTATCAACACCATTTATATTATTAGGCAACCCTGGAGGATTGCATGTGGCTCTCCAGCCTGCAAATAATTAGCAGGTAATGTCTGAATGATGGAGAGCCATTCCTCAGGTGAATTCCAGGTGAACTTCAGGAGGATTTTCTTTTTATACTCATTTCAACATTTCTGTTAATAACGCGTAGAAAGATGAATCCAAAAGTCTTCAGGGGAAGAATTAATTTAAGAAATAGTTCAAAGCTTGGGCTATGAACTCAGTACTATACTGAAGGGTATTTGTTTCTAACCTGAGCAGGTAGATCTGGTAGCCAGCTCAGGAAATGATCAGCTGTCAGTTCTGTGTTTTAGATGTTTTATAACTTAAACTACAGATAACTCGCCATTTAATCGTTTGTGACATTGGAAGCGTGTCTCATCAATGTATTCTAAATGGTAAATGGACTTTAGCTTGTATGTGCTTTCCTAATCTTCTGACTACTCAAAGTACTTTTTATACCGCAGGTCGCACCTTCACATTCACACACTGATGGTAGAGGCTGCTGTGGAAAGTTAACATCAGAAGTAACTCATCCCATTTACACACATTCATACGTCGCCGACTAAACAGCGGGAGCAACTTGCCCAAGGACACATCGGACATGTGATCAAACCCCTGACCTTCCCCAACTAAGCCACAGTCTACTGCTTAAAGCTTCCAGTTATTATACATTTCTGGCTACTTTAATGATGTGGTAGGTTTAATAATAGGATTTTGAATACTTGGTGTCAAACACAACTGGCTACTTCCCTGTGAATGGAGAAGGAAGATGGAGCTGGAGCTTAGTGAAAATAATTCTAGTTTAGAGAGTAACAAATTTAAAATCAAACAATTACCAGAGCGAGGCTGTTTGCTTAATCCCCGCCTCCAAAATGTGCGCTGGAGTCCGTTAACTTCATCATGATGATAGCTCTGATCTGTGAGGCAAGGCTACTGGAGTGCGTCCAGACCTTTTTCGACTGGGGTCGCCCAAGAGGGGCACTGACCTTTGCAGGGGTGGCCTGAAATGTGATGTTCGCACTAAATCACACAAATAAATATAAATGATTTACCCTTTTTTACTTCACCAATCAGATCTTCTTTAATGACACGAGTTAATAATAAAACTAAAAAAAGGTTTATGTTTAAAGTCACACACAATTCAAACTTCTTAAATATTTGTCTTAAGAAATACATGTGCAAAGCTTTATTTACAATTTAAAGTACAAACAAAAGTAAATATGCTACATTGATACTTGAAAAATACCAAAAAATACGAGCAGCCTTTTGCAAAAATAGATCTAATAGTTGGTTTTTATTATACTGTAAGTCCCGCCTCTGAAATGGCAAATAGCCAATTACAGTTCAGTATTTTTGGAGGTTGGCACCTGGGGTGGCCAGTCAAATTTCTAGGGGGGGGCGATGCCACCCCTGGCCAGCCTTTTTGAAACGCTCCTGCAAGGCTATCAATGTTCTCATCTCCTTTCCTAAATGAAACAATGAATCAAATTTCTCAAAATTGTAACTATTATTTCAACACTTTGATTAAAGATAGAGATTTCAGAAACACAGCACAAGATGTAAAACAAAAAAATCTTTTATGTGCAAGCACCTAGTAAGAGAGTGCACCTGGCTGGGGAATGAAGACACAGAGGGGTTTTCAAGTGGGCACCCTACTTTCTCAACGTTTTGTTGATGAGCCCACGACGTCTCAGGAGAGTTCAACACCTTCCTCTGTGTCATCCTGGACTTCTACCTTGGGGTCCAGCAGAGGTCCTGCCTCTTCATCCATAGTCACTGTCTGCATCTCTCCGCTGCCTCTGATATAGCTTTGGTCGCTGCCCGTAGGATCTAACCTCTGACTCCTAGGTCTCTGAGCAACATCATGGTAGATGTTCCCACGAACCCTGTGCAACCCCTCTCCACAGGACCAACTACAGTCCAGCCGCAGCTAACTCGGCATAGTGTAGATGTTTCCCCTCATAAGCCTCATCCTCTGAGTCCTCCCAGGGTACTGTGAGTTCGACGATGAAGGCCTTTCTGAGAGAAGGAGACCAGCATAGCAAGTCAGGCCTTAGGGAGGTGATTGCAATCCCTGTGAGAAATACAAGCTGCCAACACCTCACTCCAGAGGTGTGGGGCTGTACGATGTCAAAATGTTTTTACCTTTAGGGGAGTCGTATCAACAAGTCTAAGAATCTAGAGCCGTGCTTGCTGCTCTGTGGTTCTCATAGGCGCCTTAGTATTTTACAAAAGCTAACATCAGCATGAGGCTGATGACAGTTTTGCTCCCTGTATTTAAATGATGTCACCTTCACAGACTTCCTCATATGAATACATTCAGTGAGCATATATAGTCAGTCCTCTATACGTTACAGTCATTCTAAAGCAGATGATTAAAACATGTCTGCACACTGCTGCTGTCTGCTGGAGGTGCACTATCATGTGAGCAATTTCCTCTTTGATGTCCTGCTGTGACACAAACGGGAATTACTGTGACCTCCCGCATTGATTGGCTGGGACATAATTTCCCGGGCGTCCCATAATTAGAATTGGAGTTAATCCCTCTCTGTCTCGTCCCCACTGTGGCTTTTTACTTGCGAGAGCTGACCTCTGTCAAAGATAAGAAGCACACCTTCCTCGCCTTGCTCTCTTCACACGGACGCTTCTGAGCCGGGCTGATAAACCTCGCTTTAGAGGAGCCTTTTCTAGAACCCTGCCCTCCATTTCCTGCTGGCTGCTTGTCTCTCAAGTCAATCAACAGCTCATTAATAGCAGCTCGGGCCGCAGCTCTCCGCTCCTCTGTCATCCTCACAATCCATCTCCCTGCGTGAATATCTTGTCTGAACATCCTTGTTCACTAGTGACTGTTGACAAAGCTGAGAGGAAGGTCTTAAACCACTGACCTTGTGAGGTAAGTTCAGTACAAGAGTAGAGAAATATGAACTCTGGAGTGTGATTTAAAAAAGTGTCTGGTACCTGAAGAACTGTGGCTTCACTTGTTTTATCTACAGAATGAGTGAGAGTGAGAGTTTGTATTACATGTGAGTACACAGCAACGTTTATTCTGAATATAAATCATGAAAACAAAAACAAGGTCAAAACACAGTTAACAGAACAACAACAAAAACGCTGCTGAAGGGTAAAAAAGTGTACAACCCTGTCCTTCAACAAAGTATTAACTTCAACTTTAAATGTCTCACAGTCTTTATGATGACAAATAAAATAGAATAAGAAATGTAGTGTGGTACAAGTTTCAACTGAATTACTGTAATAAATGTTCATGTGGAGTTGGTCTTGTGTCTGATTACTGTCAGAGATTAAGTTTGAGGGTGATTAAATATTTAATTTAACCTTTTTCTTGAGTTAAACATAAACGTTGATCACCCATAGACCCAAACACCATTCATGCGTTAAAATACAATTTTCAACAATCAAACTGATATTTTAGTCTAAACAGAACTATTCAGTAAAAACCATGTCCCTAATCCTGACCAGCAAAGGTCAATTCTGCAAATCTGTGCTGTAGTGTAGTGTCACTGTTTACTGAATGAGGATTATCTGCTGCATGGGAAAACTATCAAACTGGTACCTGCTGAGTCAAAGCTCAAAGTGTGAACGCTCGTATGTGACAGTTCACTCCAGATGATTTGAAATGTGTCAAGTTGTTGGTGTTTTTAAGAAGCGAGCAGGAGGTTTCGATTGCCCTGGAGCTCCATGTAACTTTGTTAAACCAAAGAAAAGTGTCAAATATGTCAAACAGGAAACGTCAGTATGAAAGTCAACACTCAGCATGAGCGACAGAACGGAGTCAGTATAGTTCTCACACAAACTGAAGGGTGGGCTTTTGAACTGGCTTCCCCGCTGTTTAAAACAAACTTTACACATTAAAACACAAGTACACAGATTTCTGTCTCCTTGTTTGTTCTCACAGCTGTAAAGGAAAGTATGCAACACGTCATCCTGGAGCTTTAGAGGCCCGTTTATTCCTGATTATTGTCTATTATCTACTCTGATTCATCTAACCATCACAGACTCTGATATTTAAAAAAAAAAAGTTTTTTATATAACACTCACTCATAGATGAGCCATTAAGATAAAGGGCCCAAAACAAAGCGGTTTTAAGGGCTAATCCAAATATAACAAAACTGGTGACCACATGGGATTAGGAGACCAAGCTGAGCTCTGGCTCAGTTTATTCCAGCCTGGCGGGTTTGGCTTCAAATGAAAATAGCACCCCTGGGTGCAACAACTGTGTCCTTAGGCTGCAGGAAAGTCTCTTTCAAACCAGACCAATTTATCAGCATGGCGCTGATGGATGGCGAAGACGGCTGACATTTTCATGTCCACATTTGTATTATAATGTGCAGCTTATCTGACATCACCGTGGAGATACTGACGAGATGATTGTTTCACACGTGTGACTCGTTCAGTATCTCCATAGTGGATAGGATTTTTGATTTTTTGGGGTCACGCTATGATTCAACATGGATTGTTGATTCAAACTTTTCCCTGATTCACATGATATTGTTTTTATAATCTACTCCACACTTTGCATTTTATTATGTGGGAGGGTCAGATTATAAATTGACATTCAAAAGCTGAATAAAATGATGTTCAAGATAATGCAGCTTTTATATTATGTGTAACTTTTTGTGCAGCTATTTCCAAAAAAACCTAAAACTAAGACAACATTTATTTAGGCTTCACTTACAATATAATTTAATACGAATTAAACCATTTAGATTCAAGCCAGCTAGCTATGTATTCATCAGTAAAAATCTTAGTTTAAAGCTTAATGGTTGATGAGCAGGTCTATTAAAACAGATGATGGATCTTGTTATTTTAATTGGCTGTTCAGAAGATCTGTAAAGCAATGCTGTGTGCGTTGGTCAGTTGGTCATTTAGTTGGTCATTTATATACTTCACTTTCATTTTGAATACGTTGGGTTAAGCTGTTGGGAATGAGCTTGTACTGTATATTTGTTTTCTAGCATTCTGACTACTCAAAGTGTTTTTACACTGCAGGTCACACCTACACATTGACACACTGATGGTAGAGGCTGCTGTAGTGTTCATCAGTTTCAACAAAGTTGGGAGGTGAGATACTCAGGGTTACCCAAGGACACATCGGACATGTGGCCGTAGGAGGATTGAACGACAAACCTTCCAGTAGTTACCTCTGATCCACATCCCGCCCGCCTGTCAGTCAGGTCAGCTACGTGCATTATTGTGAATAACGCAAAACAAGTCATGAGCTACTCAGGCCTATTTCGTGTTTTGAACCAGACCAAACTGGTGCTTCTGCAGCCAGCCTCAAGTGGACACTTGACAAACTGCAGGATTTTGCAGTTTTGCACTGGCTTAATTTTTCAACACCTGAGGCTGCCGCTTGGTTTGCGCTTGAATTTTATTAGCCCCCTATATACCTTGTGACTTGGACATTGAGGCAGAGAAGACACAACTGAGGTGCAAATCAGGGACCCAAAGTCAGCTGAATTCAAAGTTGCAGAATTTTTAAAAATGATCAGAGAACTAGAAATAGAAAACATTTTTTCTAAGTTCTTACAAGATCTTGTATTCATGAGGTTTTCCATCATTGTCATGAAAAGGAGTTCAGGAAAAAGAGTTGTGACTATTGGAGCTCAGGTGTGTTTGTTGTTGTGGGGATCAGCTGATGGGAACACACTGAGGGCATCAGGGCATGACAGGATGCTGAGTGGCAGGTGATTCAGTGACTGGCAGGTTAAATGGACAGCAGACGATGAGAGAATTAGGACCAGCTGTGCTCCGTTTAGCCCTACCACTGCGCTGCTTTTTATGGAGTAATACGGGGCAAAGAATCAATATGCTGCAGGATGGGAGGTGACAGTCGTAGTGTTGAGTCTCTCTTCTGTAAATATCAAACAGCAGCATGTCGTGGAGACTCAACATAACTGTTACAGTCCAGACACTGTCACAGCACATTTCCACATTTAAACTCTTTAATGTTTCCTGTAGCGCCACCTACAGGTTTAAACAACTATTAAAAATGATTGCTGTTTATTTATTATTCATTCAATTCAATCCTGCCTGCGTTTGCTTGTGGGTTGTTGTGCTCTTTGCTTTTCATGTCATATTGTGCAAAAGGCCAAAAATGATGTCTATTCAAATGAGTGTGTGTGTGTGTGTGTGTGTGTGTGTGTGTGTGTGTGTGTGCGTGTGTTTGTGTGTGTGTGTGTGTGTGTGTGTGTGTGTGTGTGTGTGTGTGTGTGTGTGTGATGTACAGCGTCATTAACCAGTGTGTCAGGTGGAGCTCCCAGCTGAGTGAGGATTTAGAGACAGCTTAATGAACATTGTAATTTCTCCCGTTGCCCTGTCAGCACTGCACTGCGTTTCTTTTTTACTGTCAGGATGAATGCAGCCTTCACTCCTCCTCCTCTCTAAACTTTTAATCTCACTTTTTATGAGCGCAGACATCCCTCTTATCCCTGACTTAATATGCTAAAGCATTGATTTTCCCATATTCATCGTCTGAATAATAGATAGTCCGTCCTCTATTAAAAGTACAAACTGTATCCCGACCGCCTTCTTTTCCCCCTAACAAGAAGAACAGATGCTCTTTCAACTCGTCCGGTCGTGTAACAAAGACATAATCTGTCCACAGAACGGGTATATTACTGATGTGTTAATATACAAGATGAATTCAATATGTCCTTATCAATCATAGCAGTCGTGTTGAGGTTTAGTGGATTGTTGTGTGGCTTGTTTCAGAGATTTGTGCACTCATTACGAGAACGGAGATAAAAAGAGAAATCCAATAGAGAGACTTGTTCTTTTTCTTTAAGTAATTTGGGGCTTTTTATGCCTTTATTAGAGAGATAGGACAGTGGAGTCAGAAATCAGGGAGAGAGAGAGAGAGAAAGAGAGAGAGAGAGAGAGAGAGAGAGAGAGAGAGAGAGAGAGAGAGAGAGAGGGGGGGGGGGGGGGGGGATGACATGCAGGAAAGGAGCCACAGGTCAGGTTTGAACTAGTGGTGTGCAAAAGTGACCAAATTGCTAAATGTTTACACGTTGACCCAAATGGAGGGAGGGGGTGGAGAGAGAGCGTGCACAAGAGAGTGAGAGAGACAGCGAGAAAGAGAGAGAGAGAGAGCGAGGGGTGGAGAGAGAGCAAGGGAGAGAGTGAGCGGCAGAGTGCTGACGCGTGTGAGGATCTCACGGCTCCCGTTTAAAAAAAGAACTTCCCTCTCGACTCCTGTGGAGGGATAAGAGTGCAGAATCACATCAGCAGAGAGAGAGAGAGAGAGAGGGAGAGCGATAAGGTCCCTCTTGTATATGCACCACTGTTGTGGAGTGCTTCGTGCAGAGACATGTTACCACGTTTGAAAAAAACAACTAATTAACGTTTAAACGGTTGGCGATTTCAGTAAATGTTTTTCTATACGTTTAGTGTTTAATCGTTTATAAGTCACACCTCTAGTTTGAACACAGGTGTCTTATGCTGATGACTGTATCCTCTGTACATGCCGCATTCAAACTAACCAGCGACTCCAAAAAGGAACGTTTTAAGTCTCCTCTTAAAAGTACAGAGTGTGTCTGACTCCCGGACCCTGACTGGAAGATGATTCCAGAGGAGAGGAGCCTGATACTTGAATGCTCTACCTCCCATACTACATTTAGAGACTGTAGGGCGTGATGATGGAGAGGGATAATGTGCTCTTTAAGATAAGATGGTGCCTGAACATTAAGGGCTTTGTAAGTGAGAAGAAGGATTTTAAATACAATTCTAGATTTTATAGGAAGCCAGTTCAGAGAAGACAGTACAGGAGTAATGTGGAACCTTTTTTCATAGAGTCAGTACACGAGCTGCAAATGTCTTTAGTGAACCATTAGGGCAGCAGATAGAAAAGAACTACAATAATCCAACATGGAGGTAACACATGAATGGACTAGTTTAAAGAGGACATATTATCCCCCTTCTCCACCTTTTCAAACAGTCCCCTGTGGTCTAAATGAAACATCTGTGCTGTGCTTTGGTCAAAATATAACATGAATCAAGCACCAGAGGAGGTTTGTGACCCTGTATAAACCAGCTCTCTCAGAATGCTCCGTTTTGGTGTGTGTGTCTCTTTAAATTAAATGAACCCCCCCCCCCTGAGTTTTCCCCGTAGACATTACTCCTCTGTAGCGAGAATAAAAATGGCCGACCTGCATAAAAGTTTTGTTCTAGGCTGGGGGTGGAGTCCATGGGTGGAGATATCAGGGGAGGGGAGGGGATTTTTTTTTACCCGAATCCCACTGTGACATCACAAGGAGAGCACATTTGAAACAGAGAATTTTTCTCTGTGTTGTAAGACTCATGCAGACCACAAACAAAGGACTGGATGGGTATATTTCACATGTTGTGGGTCAGTAGACACTCAGGTTACCAAAATACATGTTCAAAACATTTTTCATAATATGTCCCCTTTAAGTCACTTAAAGCCAACGTTAAAATAACATCCAATACAACACAGAGATCATCTAGGAAGCTTGGCTGCTAATGTACAATTATTAAAAAGTATTATGGAGCAAGTGAAGGAAAATGCTCCTTTACTTTGAGTCGTCTTCGTTTAGATATCTTACCAGCTGTGACTTATATCTACTCACTGGAAACATTTCTGCCTTTTTTTGACAGATGTTAAAAATGAATTAATGAGAGTTTCTCTGAGTGTTTACAGCACAGTGAATAATTAGACTCAAGCCGCTTTTCTCTCTTTACCTCCTCAAGAAGACAGGATGCTGCTGTCTTATCACTTCAAACACACATCAGTTCAAGTGTGTTTGAAGTGTCTGTAGTCCTGAACATGGTGCATGTTCGCCGGGCTTGGCTTGGATCTCTTATCTGTGTAATCGCTTCATATATCCTTCTTATTTTGACTGGCAGAATAACCATCATGCTCCAAATATGAAAGAACCTTTAATACATGTTACGTCTTGATTGTGTCACAACAGCCAAGTTACTCATTGTGCATGCTCTCTTTTGCATTTAGCTGTTTCTTAAATTCTGTGTTTCTTTGATTATTGAGTGCACAGCCTGCAGCTTGTATCTGTTGTTCTCCTGCTGGATGCATTTAGACGGATGCGAAGCATAAAAAAAAGACTCTTAGCTGTTTCTGAAGTTTGCTGTTCCTGAACAGAAAGGCATAAATAAAAACAAAGATGTTAGCTTCCAGTGGTATCAAATATTTTCTCTCTGCAGATATAGCCTGCATGCATGTTTGACTTTGTTAGGTATTTGCTCTTCCTCTCTTCCCTCCGTCTTTTTGTTCCTGTGCTTACACAGTTCCTGTGCTTACACAATTATTCTCAAAGGAGGGATTCACTTACAAACAATTTACACTGAAATTAAATCATCCAACACTTTGGCTGAATTATTGCTCCCCTGGTTTCTGTCTCTCACGCGTGAGAATTTCTTCCAAGCCTTTCTCTCCCTCTGTCTTACATCCCTGTCTCCCCCACCTGCCCTCCCCCACCCCATACTGTACATAAGAGACCAGCCAACCTTAACAGGCATTCACACTTTCAGAAAACTCCTGATCTTTGCCGGAGGAGCTGTATGACGTTGATTTCATCATTTTGTCATTCATACATTTATATGCCCAGCCAGCATGAGCTTACATGACCCCATTAATGAAAACGTTCCAAATTCAGAGTGCAGAGGTCTATTCATCGTCATGAAACAAAAAGAGAATACAAAAAGCAAGACGAACCCTAATGAAACAGAATTCTTTTCCAGGCTTTTGAGACAAAATTATCAAACTTAAACAGCCATTCCAGTTTTTGCACATCTGTCCACCCCAATATTTCAGGTTTTTGACAACCTACTTCATGAAACAATAATTCTGTAAGTGTGAACGCAAACAACTGAGTTTTCCATTTGGACTTTACCTTGAGTTTCTCCTATATTTTTCCGCAGCAAGTCCGGGTGGGCTGATGTGAGAACTTAGCAGGATAAAAAATGACTTAAGATTGCAGATTTTACACATGTGAAAATATATACAAAAAACAAAGTAGTCCAAGAGATGACTTGTGTTCTTCTAGCATTTCTGAAATCAATTACTAGAATAATATCACAGTGTTCAGGCTGTTGTGTTCTTCTGTGTTGTTCTAAGTGTTGTGAAGGGCCCATTAGTGTAATATTAGAATTGTTTGGGAACTGCTGGTATATGAGACTCTGTTTCTTCGTCATCCACTAGGTCTGGTTAATCCTGAGATCGATTTATTTTGTAATAATGACGCCCTTCTCCACTGGGGGCACTGTGAATTCAGATCAGGCACAAATGTGCACTTTAGATCATACTGTATGTTAATGTTTTATTCTTTGTTTATTAAAGAATAATGCGACAATAAAATACATTTTTGAGTCAGTTTCTTCTTACCCTCTACAAACAATGCACACGTAATTATTTAACAAATAAAAGAAGGTACTGTGAGTAGTTATCTGGGTATTACTCTCATCTGTGTGTATTATTAAATCGATATCGAAGCATATTGATCAATATCGAATAGTGAAGCAAAGAATTGAAATCGAATTGAATTGTGAGGTTGTGGACAACACCCAGCTCTAACCCTAACTAACCCCTAACCCTAACCCCATCCCCCTCCTGTCCCACAAGGATATTCTCCCAATGTGAGGCGCATGTGTGAACATCACACTCAGGGAGACTCAGGAGCAGTTAGTGTGCACATGTGGAAACGGCTCATGTCTGTGTGCATGGCCTAATGACAAACCTCTGACATCCACCCTTAACCCCCGCAGATTGATACGATGTGTGGTCATGATGAGGCGCAGACATCCTTTACTCATGCTCATGAAGAAAAGTAACCGCTGTATGTGACCTCCACAGTTACACAGGTGATACTTGCAACACATCATTAGACTGTTTGGTCTCCTTCAGCACAGGAAGGAGCCGGCTTAAAGAACCAATTACAGCAAGTCGACTGTTGTGACGGGGGTTTTTGTCGCAGTAAATGTGCACTGAGGGAGCAAGAGGAGAATCTCATTTGGTGCGAAAGCTACAGAGACATGTGAAGAGTGATGATTCATCCGGCTAAGACGCTGCTGTCCAATTAAAACCAAGGTGTTTGCTGTCTATAGCATCCCGTGTTCACTGTGTAATGACAAACTTTTAAGCATTTTTTTTCCATCCAGAACAGGCCTCCTCAGTGAAACCTGGCAGCAGAACAGAAACACCTGCAGAGCGGGGTTCAAAAGTTTCATCTGTGCTCTCATCAGAACCTTGCCATGTTGCTGAAGGATGTGCGATGCTTTCATCACTCACAGTCCCTCCTAAGAAGTGTTTCAGCCAGATTTTAAACCATAATGAGCAGGAGTTTTAAATTTTATATTACCAGTATTTTAAATGTTAAATCCAGCTTCCTCTTTATTAGCTCTGGTGCTTTTGGTTCATTCAGCCTGAGGGAGATAGGTCTGAAGGTTGCATTGTAGTTGCACTCTGTTCAATCGGGTTGCAACCATAAAACTAATCACACACGTGCAGCTGTACAGGACCTCGGCTTCAAGTGTGTATTTAAGTGCTCAAGCCTTACAATGTCCCATCCCGTGCACACATTAGCCAGTCGTGCTCCTTAAAGGCAGGGTTGGTTATTTTTGAAAACTAGCATGATTTTGAAAGTAGCATTCCCTTAGTGCTCCATCTGCACTCACCCCCTCCCCTCTGTGCTCCCTCAAAAGCCACGCCCCCTCACTTACATGCACGAGCACCGTTGATCCAGAAGCAGACCTCAGATCATTCTTTAAGTGTGGGCTAGAGCACTCAAAGAGAGCGATCAGGGAGACAGGGAGGCGTGTGATTGGTTCATCAGATTGGTACCTCGTGGCAGACATTGGTTTTTACAGACTTACAAACTGATACAGATGATGGATTATCTTTGTTCCTTTTTCAGAGAACATGAGTTATTAATTTCTGTCAGGACCTAAAGACAAGTTCAACCAAAATCTTAAAAAGTGGATCTGGAAGAAAACGCTGAACCCTCTGTTCACTTAAACAGATGGATGGACCTCCTGTGAAAGATAAACATATGTGACCTCACACTTCATAAATCATAGATATGATACATCGACAGAGCTTACAGCTTTAAGGATGATTATAATAGGTGGAAAGAGAAAAGCTGTTCAGGCATAGCGTCCAGCCAACATTAAATATATAAGTATTCATTGAGTGTTTGGTTGAACTTATTATCTTGCAATATTTAAATGTAAAGACCCTGACACACCAGGGAGATCGTCGGCCGTCGGTCCTAGTTGGACCGTCGCCCTAGTTTTTGTGAGAGGAATCTCTCTGATTGGCTGTTGGGAGGTTTCATTTCTCTCCAGCTCTCACAGGTTCAGTAAAGCCCCTTGAGCATGCCGCTGTAGTCTCCATGCTTTCACCCATTAGTGCGGTTTCTCCTTATCTGTCTCCTCCATCTCTTCTTTTCTTTTTCCACTAAAAGACCAAGAGCTGACAACGGCAGCGCCATTTTCTACTTTTCATCAGACATTATTCTCCATTAGTAGACTACCTATAATACGAGTGGTGAACGAGAGCGGTGTGAAAAGGGTCTTCTCGTATCATAACAACAAGCTATACCGCCGCCCCTCACGCACGCGCAGAACATACTTGGTGGTCGGCCGTCGGCTGTAGTCTTTGCGGTGTGTTCTAGTGCAAGACGTGAGGCTACTAGTTCCTTGCTGTCTGCTTGGTGTGTCAGGGCCTTAAGGAACCTGATTGAAATGTTTAAATATGAGACAGAGATGTTCTGATGTTCAATAATTGCTTCTTTGCTGTTTTGTTGAAAGGGGGGGCAGCAGATATAATGTTCTTTGAGGGGAGACTCACTTTCACACACGTTGGAAACCCCTGCTCTCTAGCCTGACTCTCCCTGATCATGTCATCCTCACTGCACTGAAGCAGGAGAGTGTCCTTGATTCACGCTGATATCTGCCTGCAGTGTCAAAAACGTTGACCTTGACTGTAGTGTTACAGAAGACGTGAAGAATGGAAGAGAACAGTGAAACGACATATAACATTATGTACCTTCTGCTCTCTACAATGTTTTTAATTTGGACTGCAGTACCCATTTTAAACACTAGGTGTCAGAGTCACATACTGCTCCTTTAAACCAATAAAGTGAGAAAGTGATGTTGGAGAAGTGTGTTGTATCATGTGTGAAAGGTAGGAGGAGGAGTTTGCTTGGCTGCGTCTTCACCGCCCACAAAGAAAGAAGAAAATGTTCTCCTTTGGTGCCAAGAGAGCGTTGGAGGAAATTATGGGATCCAGCTCAGGCTGTATTAAAGTACACACGTAGGTGAACATTGTGTTGTTTTAGAGCGGCTTAAAATATCAGGTACAAGGTTCAATGCTGCACGTGGGCTGGTACTTTAAAAAAAGAATATCACTTCAACTAAGCTTATGTAACTAAGTTTGGCTTTAGGAAACACGAGGATCCAGTTAACCATTTATTGAGTTCACACATGAGAGGATGGAGACACAGAGGAACAAACAGGTGGATGATCCGTCTGTACATCAGATAAAGAGAAATCAAAGTATGATATTGCATAATTTCATAAAAGATACAAATAAACAAAGCACATGAATAACAATTTTATTAATGCATCCATTAAGTACATCAGGAGTCAAACATACATTAATACACCAGATCAAAATCAACACCAGACTCAGCGATTTACTTCAAGCTTTTTTAAGACTGAAGCTTTTAACACAACCGTCATCACCTGCTGGAATGTAAAACATACTCAAATGAAATAACCTGTAAGGCCCCGTGTCCACTTAACGTTGTTTTTCTGAGTGCCAGCGTCTTTTTTCAAATTGTTTTCAATGAGGAGAGAGCGCTCGCAGAAGAAAGCGTCCGCCTGGAGGAAAAGTGCAGCACCAAGAGTATTTTTTTCTGAGCGCTCTGCTTTTTTTTGTGCGTCTCTGAGCCCTCAAGTTGAAAATCTTTCAACTGTTCAGAAAGGCGCTGTTGACGTCACTGGCGCTCTTTTCCAAATGTATGATGTTTCCTGTAGTTTTTTGTCTTGTACCCACATCCTCCTCGCTCCGTGTCTGATCGGGAAAATAAACGATCTGAATTAAAAAGCATACAGTAAAAAGATTAGAAAAGAGTAGAAAAGCAACGGAGCAGTGTCGGTCATACAGCGGCCAATGTCGACAGACTGTTGACATAGAAACAGGACGGATGTATTTTATTCCTCGGAGGACAAACGCTTCACCCAAACGCTCAAGAGCGCTCAGCCAGCGCCGGAAGAAAAAATGTCAGGTAAACACGAGGCCTGAGTGTCTCCTCCTCTTTACTGAGTGATGATGGTGATAATCTCCTCCCACTTCTCGTGTCAAAGGACCATGTGTTGTTGTTGTTGTTGTTGTTGTTGTTGTTGTTGTTTTCATTTAAAGTAAAGAGATGGGGCGCTGGTGGCACAGTGGTTAGTGAGCGCGTCTCATGTATGGAGGCTGTAGTCCTCAACACGGTCGGCCCAGGGTCAAATCCAACCTGTGGCTGCAGGTTGTTGTTGCCAGCTGTTCTGAACTCACACACACACACACACACACACACAACAACCTGAAACAGCTATATCAATCAACACATTAATGCAGCTGTGATGATACTCACAGGAAACATTTTACTACCAATACTATGAGTATTAAAACATATTCTTGATGAATACTGACATATTTCTACATCATTAGGCTAAGGTCTGAACGCAGGACATTCACTACTGTCACAGTGTGGTGAGAGGGTCTCTCATATCTGCAATGTTGTTCGGCTCAGTGTCTGCTTTAAATAGTCTTAAGACATAACATCCTAGTTTAGGTGAGGCAATATGACTTTGACGTTAATAATAACTTTTGGATAAATGCAGAGCCTTTGGGACAGTCTGGCAGAATTGACTTCGGAGTCTTTCATAAATCTTCATTTCAACTTAAGCCACGAGTGTCACTGAATCATTTCTTGTGTGACGTCAAGTTGTTTTAATTTCCTCAACATGAATGTATATGAATGTCATAGTTAACACTTATGGTCACTTTACATATCAGCGTCTTCCATCAGTGTGTGAATGTGTAGGTGTGACGTGATGTGTTTCCTAAGTCCATTTACTTGTGTACTTGTACATGTGTTTTTAAATCAGTACAACATATTTTACAGTGCAAAACCAACAGAGATGATAGATTTCAATAAGAGAAACATGGATTTAATTTACTTTATTTAAAAAAATAATAAAATTATAATTTAAAACAAATACACACATGATAAATACATACTATTATGTACAGCTTTTCAGTAATTCAGGCATCCTGATTTCATTGAATGCATCAGAAATGAACAATCTGACCTCCATTCATCCAACTAGCCTTTAAAACGTTTTTTTTCCTTCTTCTCTTGAGGTCACCTGAGCTAACAAAGATTGTGTTTGAACACCAAGAAAGGGTCCAGATGAACAGGTCCAAGTTCCCTCCAATATGGCAGGCTGATAGATTGGATTAGTTATGAATAAATAATTCATAAAGTATCAGCAGCATCAATGGGATCCAAGCAGCCATCATTGGACTATTCAGACTCCAGCTGCAAACAAGAGGAGAGAAAAATGTTTCTGTATTAATAATGCCTGCCTCTGACTCGGATCATTTAGGATAAACATCAAACTTCAAATCTAAAAATGATTGAAGGCCTTCAGACGAGTCATGGATTTTATTTCACGCACACATACTACACATGATAATTTAATAATCAAGGCTTGTAATGTTCAAGTCATCAGCTGTTTTATGAAGGGAATGTTTAAACTGTTTAAGAAAATACTAAAAGTGTCTTTGTCTCACTCATGAACAGTGTAAAGATGGAGAGGGGGATCCACTGACTGAGGCTGAGGGCTGACGGGTCTCGGGTGGTGCAGAGCCTCCTTTAGCTGGGGGCTAGATCTGCATGTCATGCAGATTTGTATGTAAACTGTACTGGGATTGAAAATGTTTTGTTGAATTTATGAATACTGAAGGGATCCTAATAATTACATTTTAGTCTATTCTGTTTTTTTTTCTGTCCAACTGTCAGATTGATTCTTTTTGTTTGTTTTTTGTTATTGTTGTTGTTGTTGTGGTTTGTCAAATTGTATACTGTTATGTGGATGTTGCTTGCCTGTATTTAATAATAAGAAAAAACAAATTTTTAAACAGTGTGAAGCGTATTTTGGTGTTTTTAGTTCTATTATTCTGAGGCTGCTTAGACTCAAATTGTCCTCAAAGGCTGCAACTAAACTTGAGCTGAAAGATAATCCATTTATTGTTTTAAAATGAGCCTATTTTATTTTGTATTAGATGTTTTAAAAATGAGCTGTGTTTACCTCTATGCAGGCTACTGAAGCTTCTAACTTAGTCTGTTTGGTTTGAAGTATTTTCATTTTCGCACATCTGAGATGTGTTAAGGTGCTGCAGCTTATAACACCCAACTTCCTGATAAATCTTCAAAATAAAAGCACATCAGAGAGATGGCAATAAGGGACTTTTATTGTGAAAAACGTTCCGGAATTAAATGTGTTTATTGCTCGGAGCTTTTGCGGAGCAGAAGCTGAGATTCTCTGACTGCCTGTCGGGAGAAAAAGCATTCGCAGCTGCTCCTCTGCCCAAGAGTAAGAACCACAGCCAACTTATTTTAATCATCTTAGACTGAAGACAATAAGACATCAGTTTGTAAACACCTTCAGCAGGTAGACCTTATCCGTGCTGCACTAGCTGAAGTGGCACGAGCCAAGAAAATGGTCTCTCTGTCTGTCGTCGCTCCGGTGCGATGAGTTAAATCATTCATAGCTTTTTTTTTGCAAAAGATGCTGAAGTAACATAATAAAAAATGCAGTTATGTGACAGATGGGTTAATTTACATGAGGTAGAGTATTCAGTTTTACATTAAGAGTGTGCGTAGATTGATCATTTAAATTAATATATATAATATTTGTACATTCAAAGTGACGGTTTGGTTCAGAGTACAGAGTTGTCAATTTAAAAAGGATAAGTTGACATACAAATCATGATAAACAAGTAGTAAATTAGAGGCACAGATACAGATACAAATCACTCATTGCATTGTTTTGTGTATTGTATTTTACGAGTTCTGAAACTTGACATTTGCTTGTTAAAGAGGACATATTATATCCCTTCTCCACCTTTTCAAACAGTCCCCTCTGGTCTAAATGAAACATCTGTGCTGTGCTTTGGGGAAAATATAACATGAATCAAGCACCAGAGGAGGTTTGTGACCCTGTATAAACCAGCTTTCTCAGAATGCTCCGTTTTGGTGTGTGTGTCTCTTTAAATGAAATGAACCCCCCCCTGAGTTTTCCCCGTAGACATCACTCCTCTGTAGCGAGAATAAAAATGGCCGACCTGCATAAAAGTTTTGTTCTAGGCTGGGGGTGGAGTCCATGGGTGGAGATATCAGGGGAGGGGAGGGGATTTTTTTTTTACCCGAATCCCACTGTGACATCACAAGGAGAGCACATTTGAAACAGAGCATTTTTCTCTGTGTTGTAAGACTCATGCAGACCACAAACAAAGGACTGGATGGGTTTATTTCACATTTTGTAGGTCGGTAGACACTCAGGTTACCCAGATATCTGTTCAAAAACACTGTACAAGTGGATTTATCATAAAATGTCCCCTTTAATAATAATGAGACTGTTTGATTCTCATAAAAGTCCCCAGACCGTTGGGTGGGAAAACATTAAAAAACTATTAATGTAAGTGTTCAAATATGGGGTGGTTAAAGTTACGATTGTAGTAACATATATGGAGCTCAGTGTAAGTTCAAGAAGGAAGACACTCCCTCTCTACCTCTCCTTCTGTCTCCATGCTCTGCTGATCAGCTGATAGTGTGTTTACATGCATTTACTCTCTAAGTAATAATGCTATTGTTTACGGTGGAAAGGCAGAAACAGAGGGCAGAACAAACACCCACCTGGGGGAGGGGTTACTGCCCTTTGTGATGTCATGAAGGGAAAATCTCCAAACGGCCTGTTTGAGCACACATTTTCGGAAAAGTGGAGCAGGCAGAAGACGGAGAGGATGGACTTTTCTCATCATTGGGGATTTGTAGACAGACTAGTGACACTTATTAGTGTTAGAAAACCATGGTAACGTGCATTTTGCATAGTATGTGACCTTAAAGACGGAAAGTACCTGCTCTGGGGTCCTCTGTTGGTGGTGTCACTATGGCAGAGTGGACAAGGGTTCAGGGGCTCGTTCGATCTTCCCCTAGATGTCATGCGTCTCTGGAGCAGAAAGATCTCTGCCTGGTGAAGAACCTCCTCTGAAAACAGTTTAAATTCTGATTTTAGAAATAAAACTCACAAGTAGAACACATTTCATAGATTATAAAGATGAACTATCCATATTTACCTGAGCGCCGCTGATGCGCAGACACTCCTCCCACATAGTCGTCGCCATGGTTTGGATGATAGTTCCCAAACTGAGGCTGCAGCAAGCACAGGGGACAGAAAGGTAAAGTCAGAGGGTCTCTATACGGCACGCAGGATAAATGCTGAACTCTAGGGATGGACAAGGCAAATGAGCTTAGGCTATAAATGCTGTCGTGTGTCGAAGGTTTTCTTGATTTATACTTCCTGTTATTCCTTAAGAAACAAACAATTCAAGAAGATTGAACTCAAATACAAGAAGAAGAAAAAAAGAAGTAGTGTCGTTGTCGGAGGTATTTAGCCACTGACAAGTTTGAAAAGTGTCCAGAAGTGGACACGTTTTTGTTTTTAAAAGTACAATGCGATACCAAACAGAAAATGTTCTGTATCGCATCAATGTTCATTTCAGTTAGTAAACACTTACATTAGGTAATGGATATGTTCTCTCTCCAAACACCACGACTCCATTCAAACCAGCAGGGTCATCGACACACTGGACCTGTAGGAGATCAAACATGATTCATATGATAATGAGAGGACAGATATCTTTATACTGTTTTAATAATATATCAAATATCAAATACAGTTGTTTATAATGTGAGTGTGTGTGTGTGTGTGTGTGTGTGTGTGTGTGTGTGTGTGTGTGTAATCATACTCACTGGAGTTGATAACCCATCGGGTTCTGTCGGTCTAGCCTGAGTAAAAAACAGCACAACAATTATTGTGATTTATATTATAATTATTGGTAACATTTAACATGTTAAACATTTTCCCATTTTGCTTATTAGCATGCTAATTAGTAGCATACTGGCTTCTTATTAGTAATTATTAAGCACCTATTAGTACCTTATTCTACCTGACCATAGTCTATAACTAACAGGTCATTAACTAAGAGTTTGCCCTCCTAATGACTGCTCATTGATAGGAAGTTAGCAAGTTGTTTACCATGAATTATGATCTTATAAGGTAGAAGTAAGGAAAATCATATTAACATCATAATTCATGTTCGACAACTTCTTAACTTACTATCAATGATTATCATTAGGAGGGAAAACTCTTAGTTAATGACCTGTTAGCTATAGATTATGGTCATGCAGTTTGTAGGCCTCTGCTAACAGCTAGTAGGCCTCTGCTAACAGCTAGTAGGCCTCTGCTAACAGCTAGTTAAGGGTTAATATTATAAAAATGTCCAGTTCTAAAAATATAAACACAGAACACAAGTCAACAGTATGAAATAAACACAAGATCAAAATCCAAGAATAAAGAGTAAAAGAAAACTGTTTCCACACCAACTGCTTCACTGAAAGTTATAACGTTCTGCCTGATGAGCCTCATGGAGACTCCCCTCCGACATCTTATAATACAAAATGTCCGACCGGCAAGGACTCCAATCTGATTCTCCGAGCCAGACTAACACGTTGCCCTTATTAAGTGTTGACTCATTAAATGACTGGACGAACCAGCTCCCTTTGTGAAGACGTTTTACAAAAAGATCGATAAAGCACATTAGCACAGCTATCGTCGTCAATGCTATGCTAATATTAGCAATTAGCATTAATTATTAATTATTTACCAGGCTAATAAATTATTAGCCTGGTAAATTTACATAAACATTCATTCAGACAGTTCTATAACACCTAAACAGGTATACTTATATATATATACTTATATACTTTAACACCTATAATCTTACCATTTCAACAGCCGGAGTCTTGTTTACTAACGTAATGCCTTCTTTGGCTTTTTGACTTCAGGAGCTACTAGGTAAACTAATAAACATGGCCTCCCGATCACCTGATATGACGTGTTGTCTTATGTGATAATAGGAAAGTTGCTAAGGAACCATCCTTTGATTTCATTTCCTGGTTTGTCATCGTACTAAACTATTGAAGCTTTGGATCCATACAGGCAACAAACTGAAGCTCATGTAGGGTCAATAAATTCATGAATCGTCTTAGACACTGAGCTGCGTTTACAGCTCTCACTGACTCTTTTTTTATGTTATTTTTTTTACTTTTTATGCCTTTATTTAGAGATAGGACAGTGGATAGAGTCAGAGATCTGGGAGAGGGAGAGAGAGAGGGGGGAATGACATGTGGGAAAAGGATCCACAGGTTGGATACAAACCCGGGCAGCCTGCTTTGAGGACTACAGCCTCTGTACATGGGGCACATCCACTAACCACTAGGCTTGAATAAGGATATTATCTAACAACAGCATCTTTGGTTCTTTTAAAGCTCCCCAATCATTTCCCACAATCAGATTTCAGCTTACCTTAGATGTTGAGCTGTACGTTTTATAAAACACATTATCTTCTGTGGTTTCAAAGGGATTGGAGATACATGGTCATGAAGAAAATGTGGCCACAAATCCAGACGTTGTTGAATGTTCCCATGACAGAAGTGACTGGGAAACACTTTCATTGTGTCTTCATCTTGATGTTTGATGTAACTTTGTGTCTTCGTCTCATCCATGATATTTAAAGTCTTTTTTCACTTTTTTTGTGATCCCATCTGCTTCACTTCACTTCAGCCGAGCTGCTTTAACTGCAGTCCTGGTTTTAAAGATTTCTGATCATTTGTGTTCACACCAGTTTGTTTCATAAGTTTGATTCCTCATTGTATGATCATCATTCAGTGTCCACTTCCTCCTTTGAAGACCAGAAAATAAAGATGGTTTTTGTGGGAGAGTGAGTCAGTGAAAGCCCCCCAGAACACACTTGAAACTGCAAGAGTATCCATATTTGTAGTCCGTTCAGTTTGCTCCTTTCTCTGTAAGAAATAAAAAGAACATGATTTAGAAAAAGAGAGATTGATTGATTAGAAATGTCCACCTGCTGAGAGATTTATTTGAAGTGAAGTAGTCAGTAGATGTGCTGTCCACAGATGGGTCAGCTGGTTGAACCATGCAAATCATGCAAATGATCCTGACAGGTGCATCTGTATTTGTATAAGTTTTATTCCCCTCTGATGTATGTCCAGTATTGAATCTCTTTCTAGCTCACTGCATGAAAAGTGGGATTTCTGACAGTAACTGTCACAGGTAATTGCAGAGGCATTTGAAATAAACAGGAATTTACAGTCAACCCACTAAACTGTCTGAAACTGCCAGGAATTGTCGTAGATTGTACAGTGTACCACCACCAATAGTATGAATACAAAACCTGCAAACTAATAACCTAAACCTAACTAAAATAAAAAGAATATGATTTAGAAAAAGAGAGATTGAATGTTTAGTTTTCGCAAGCTGAACTTTGAATGTCTGAACTTGAGTCACATGTTGACTTTACAATCTTCATGGACCAACCCTTATATCTGATCCTCTTAAATATAAGTTATTAAAGAGAAGCACAAGTAACCACTTATAACTCACGGCAAATTCACGCACGCACGAACGCACGCACGAAAACAGACTTTGAATTGAAAAATGAAGATCATTTACCTCGTTCAAAAATCCCAGAGTCCTCGTCATGTTTACCGACATTCCTTCAGGTGGTTAATGTCTTGCCGAGAGAAATCACGTTGATAAAGATGTGCTGTTGACAGATTCGTTAGGGTGTTCCAACTGGTTGAACAACAAACGAACAAATCAGAGTTTTGTGACTCCACCCTGTCATGTTTCCAGATTTTAGAGAAGTTCATCATCATCATGAGTTCTTTTTCAGCTCTCAGAGGGAGTGTGTGCTGTGAACAGTCTTCACTCAGATAGAGATATATAGATGGATACTTTATTCATCCTTTGCAGGAAATTACAACGCCACAGCAGCAACTGTAATCACAGTCAAGACACCACATAAAAACTGAACACAGACCATTCAGACATAAAAACAAGACATCAAAAATTCTAAGATCTGTTTTTAAAAACTAGACTAGAAATGTGATTCACCTTTAGGCAAGGCAAGGCAAGTTTATTTATATACCACATTTCAACAACAAGACAATTCAAAGTGCTTCACACAAGACAACAAAAGCATCATGACAGAGGAAAGAAAAGAAACATTAAAATAGAATATTAAAAAAAAAAAAAATTGGAATTATTAAATCGGAACATATGTTCAAATAAAATAATTCAAATGAAATCAATTTCATTAAAATAAATGAAGTAAAAATATAAAGAGTTAAAAGTTACAGTGCAGAGTTAAAATTTAAAATCTTATTAAAATTGTTTAATGAAAGGCAGCTGTGAACAGGTGTGTCTTCAACCTTGATTTAAAAGTGCTGAGAGTTTCAGCAGACCTGCAGTTTTCTGGGAGTTTGTTCCAGATATAAGGAGCATAGAAACTGAACGCTGCTTCTCCATGTTTGGTTCTGACTCTGGGAACAGAGAGCAGACCTGTCCCAGACGACCTGAGCGGTCTGGATGGTTCGTAGTTAATCAGGAGGTCACTAATGTATTTTGGCCCTAAACCTTTAAGCGCTTTATAAACCAGCAGCAGTATTTTAAAATCTATTCTCTGACAGACTGGGAGCCAGTGTAAGGACCTCAGATCTGGACTGATGTGATCCATTTTTTTGGTCTTGGTGAGGACTCTAGCAGCAGCGTTCTGGATCAGCTGCAGTTGTCTGACTGATGTTTTAGGCAGACCTGTAAAGACACTGTTACAGTAATCAAGACAACTGAAGATAAAAGCGTGGACAAGTTTTTCCAGGTCCTGCTGGGACATAAGTCCTCTAATTCTTGATATGTTCTTCAGGTGATAGTAGGCTGACTTTGTAATTGTCTTAATGTGGCTTTGTGGCTTTTAAAGTTGAGGTCTGAGTCCATCACTACGCCCCAGATTTCTTACCTGGTCTGTGGTTTTAAGTCTTACTGACTGAAGCTGATTGCTGACTCTTCGTCACTCCTCCTTTGCTCCAAAAACAACAACCTCAGTTTTGTCTTTGTTTAGCTGGAGAAAATGTTTGCACATCCACTCATTGATTTGTTCTATGCATTTACCCAGTGCTTTTATGGGACCATGGTTGCCTGGCGACATTGTAATATATATTTGTGTGTCTTCTGCGTAGTTATGATAACTTATTTTATTGTTTTTTATAATCTGAGCTAGTGGGAGCATGTAGAGGTTAAACAGAAGAGGCCCCAGGATGGAACCTTGGGGAACTCCACAAGTAATTTTTGTTTGCTCAGATTTGAAGTTACCTATAGACACGAAGAAGTCCCTGTCCTTTAAGTAGGATTCAAAACAGTTTAGTACTGTGCCAGAAACTCCCACCAAGTTTTCCAGTCGGTCGAGTAATATATTGTGGTCAACTGTGTCGAACGCAGCACTGAGATCAAGTAAAACTAAGACTGAGGTTCTGCCACTGTCTGTGTTTAAACGGATGTCATTAAACTCTTTAACCAGAGCTGTCTCAGTGCTGTGATTCTGTCGAAAACCTGACTGGAAGACATTGAAACAGTCGCTCAATGTCAAGAAGTTATTTAACTGTTGACAAACAGCTTTTTCGATTATTTTACTTAAAAAAGGAAGATTTGATATCGGCCTGTAATTGTTCATTATTGACTTGTCTAGATTGTTCTTTTTTAATAGTGACTGCTGTTTTCAGGGCCTGTGGGAAGACACCTGAGAGAAGAGACAGGTTTACAATTTGTAACAGATCTGGAGCCATGACTTGGGAGACTTTTTTGAAAAAACCTGTTTGCAGAATATCAAGACAGCAGGAGGAGGAATTTAATTGTATAATGTCCTCCAGATTTTGAAGGTTGATTTGATTAAATTGTGTCATGGTGCTTAAGTTGGTTTTAAATGGACACAGCACATATCCTGATCCTGATGATGAGTTACTGACAGTTTGTCTAATTTTCTGGATTTTTTCAGTAAAGAAGGTGGAAAATGTATTACAGGCCCTGGTAGAATGAAATTCAGATGCTATTGACACAGGAGGGTTTGTTAGCCTGTCGACAGTAGCAAACAGGGCACGAGCATTATTATTGTTTCTGGTGATGATGTCAGAGAAGAAAGATTGCCTTGCATTCCTCAGTTGTGAATTATAAGTGTGAAGTCTCTCTTTGTAGATGTCATAATGAATCTGGAGATTAGTTTTACGCCACCTGCATTGAGCTTTCCGACAACCCTTTTTTTCCGTTTCTTACCAGTGTTGAATTTCTCCATGGAGATTTTTTCTTACCAGAGACAACCTTCACCTTAGTGGGAACAATGGAATCAATAACATTTGTGATTTTAGAATTTAAGTTATCTACCAACTCACTGACTGAGCCCCAGGACAGGGCAGGTGTGGAAGAGAAAACCTGGTTAAAGATTTCACTGGTGTTTTCAGTGACACACCGTTTTGTGATCACTTTTGTTTGAATACTTTTGTACACTGACATAGTACTCTCAAATAAAACACAGGAGTGATCAGAGAGGGTAACATCTGAAACAACAACCTTGGAGATGTCCAAGCCCTTGGAGATGATTAAGTCCAGAGTGTGCCCTCTGTTGTGTGTGGGGTCTGTCACGTGCTGAGTCAGCCCAAAGCTATCAAGAGTGTGAAACAGTTCTTTAGTCCCTCTGTCCTGGGGGTTATCAACATGGATGTTAAAATCACCAACAATAATAACACAGTCAAAGTCAATACAGATCACAGACAGCAGTTCAGTGAAATCATCGAAAAAGTTTGCACAGTATTTAGGTGGCTTGTAAATATTTAGGAACATTGCTCTGGGGGTGGACTGAAGGGCCACATATTCAAAAGAAGCAAAAGGAAGGAGTCATTAAACAAAACTGCAACTCCTCCTCCTCTCTTATGCACTCCAGCCTCGCTTACAAAACTGAAGTTGGGAGGGGTTGACTCGATAAGAACAGCTGCACTGTTATTTTGATCTAACCACTTCAGTAAAAAACATAAAATCAAGCTTGTGCTCACTAATAAAATCATTGATTAAAAATGATTTCCCTGCCAGTGATCTAATGTTTAGTAGAGCCAGCTTTAGGGTCCTACAGGCTTCATCTGCTAACGTTTTTGGGACAGGTTGTGGCTCAGTTTGAGTCCCCTTTGAGACCCCTCAGTTGAGTCCCCTTTATTCTTCTATTACCTATCATCACAGAGATTTTGGAACCTACTGACGTGCAGGGCCCCGGCTTATCCTGGAGAGAGTCATGACTGCTGATATCCTTGCAGCCTGGACCCAAAACACATCAGTTTGACCTCTGAAGGTTCTGCATTTCATCCTTATCAAGCTGAGGAGACAAAACATGACGCACCCGCGGAGGGACGGGGGGGGTGAGAGCCGTCTCGGAATGGGCGATGGTGGGCGCCGTCTGGTGTTTATGGAAGAGAAAAAGGGAGAAGGGCGGGGGGTACTTTTTAATCCAGCATTGACCAGCTCCTTCATCTGGTCAGTGAACTCCAGGTGGGGGGAGGAGGGAGATAGGCTGATTAGGGAGGAAGATGATGATCTGATCGGGGTTCGAGGGGGCCAGGGCGATGAGACTTCACAGGTGTTGGTGTTGGTGAGGGGGTCGAAGGTGGATGGAGACCCCTCCTCTTGGTTCCGATGTCTCTCCTCAGATACTGGCAGACGTGATTCTTGACGAAGGTTTCCATCATGCTGTGTTTTGTCTTTCTTGAAAACTGTTTTCTTTTGTCCCTATGATGGAGCTGGCCTTCCTAATTAGCTTGTTTCTGTTTTAGTCTGCTGTGTGGGCTTCCTCTCTCCCAGCACACCACAGAACAAGACACGAGCAACATCAGTCTGATAAAAGGTGCACACAAGAGGACTCTTTATTAGTCATAGTAAACAGATCCCAGCACCCTTACAATACTGCTGTGTGTTTATTTTAAAGACAAGAATCAAGTCGTCTGTGTGGTTTGATGAGTTGTCTGTCAAGTTCTCTCCTTAAATGATCCTGACAGTATGGGACAATGAGAGGCAGTTCTATGGCAGGTCTTTGGTGTAGCATATGGGCATAATGTACTTTATTCTTTCTGTTTTCACTCACAGTCTCAAAAGGTAAAACTTGAATTCCTCTCATAGTGATTCACATCTTCATGACACCCATACCGAGCATACCAGCTGTTTAATCTGATCTCTGGTGTCATGCTGAAGTAATCCACTGTCTCTGTCTGTCTAACCTTCAGAGGAACAGGGTTTGATGGTGACAAATATTTATGATGGCTATTTCAGTAAGTTAGGTAACGGAAACAAAATGGTGAAATATCATTTAGTGAATGAAACTTGTTGAAGCCCAAGGACACATCAGACATGTTGCTGCAGGAGCTGGGGATCGAACCCGAGTTGCAGTTTCAACATCTCTTCCCCTTAAGTTCTGTTCCTGTTTTCAACGTTATTAAAATCAATTTACAAATTATCATTTATGTGCAAACCTGAGGCAAGGTCATATTGCAGCCTTGCAAAAAAAAGAAGAAGCATTTTGAAACATGAAGAGTGGGAGGAAGTGTGGTTAAAAGGGGCCTATCAGCTACAATATGCCCTGTGATTCCTGGAGAAGTAATCCTGCTCTTACCTGAACACTTAACAAGAACTGCAAAAATATTCTATTATTTATTAAACTGCCCCAAATATAAAATTTAACTGAATAGTCGTCACTGATATTAGTGAAAGTTGGTATGAAGGGCGAAGACTGAAAATAAACTTGTCTGAGTGTTAACAGTAATAATGAGTGTGTTTGGACCGAACTCTAATTGAACTGATTGGATATGCGTGGTGAAGGTTATATTCAGGAGATATAAATTATTGAATGAAATAAGTGCATAACAAATGTTATTCATGGGATATAAGAGGATATCAATTCACCTGCATTTCATTTAAAAGGCAGGAGTTAAACTTTCTCCTAGGGCTGGATGATTAGCTGTTACGGCTAACACTAAACATACTTTTACTTTTACCATTATTACTGACATTAAAGTTATACACTGTTGTTGTTGATGCTCTGTCTTTTCATCATGAGTCTGGTTCTTCTCGAGGTTTCTGCCTCTTAAAGGAAGTATTTTTCTCTCCACTGTAACTTTGCTAAATGTTTTTTAGAGCTCATGATGGATTCCTGGCGGGTCCTTGTAGATCATATAACAAAGAGTAAGCTCTTTTACAGACTCTTTCTGTTAAGTGTCTTCAGATAACATTTGTTATGAATTGGTGCTATGGAAATAAAGATAGAGTGATTGATAATTACATTTTGATCACAGCTACAAAAACATTTTTCTAAATGGAAACAAAGTCTTCTTGAGAGAGTGACACATTCAGGGGAATATTTTTCTACCCAAAGCACAACCAGAGAGTGTTAATTGTTGACTTCAAAGTCCTTACGCGTCAGGGTGATGGGTAACAACTGGAGAATCTCTGACCTCAGGGTGCGCTGGAAGACTGACTTAATGGCCTGGAGTCCTAACTCTGTTATATCCACTGACCACAACACAATTATTAGGTTATTAGGTTAAATGACTGTGGGAGTATTTCATCACCACAGCACCCCTGGGTGGGGTCTTTAAGCTCACCTTAGGGCTGTGCCTGACACAGACGATGCAAACTGTGAGCCTCATTCTAGGGTAGATAAACAGAATCCAATTCAATTAGGCAACAGGAAGATAAGACTCTTTATGAAAAGTGCGCAAAACAGTTAACATCGTTACTTTCCAAATTTGTGGTTATTTATTTATTTAGTATTTTAATTTCTTACATTCTGTCTTCACTCAACCAGAAGGTCTGGGGTCAGACCTCAGCTCCTGCAGACACATGTCCTTGGGTAAGACATTGAACACCAAACGGCTCCCAAGTGGCTTAGCCAACGGTGTGGAAATGGCTATCAGTGGGTTTAGTTAATACTGATTACTGGCATTTTACTAAGCAGTATGAGGGGCTGTACAAGCCATAATTCATTCAACCCTTCACACACACAAGTAATCCCCCTCTCACACATATATTCCCCTATCACTGTTTGTATTTAATCATTAATGTTTCAAGTAACTACTGTGCTACTAAAATGGTTTCAATAAAACATAAACTGAGAAAAAGATGTGCATTTTGTGCATTAATTGATTATTAATCATTAATCGATTAATGATTAATCCTGGTTTTAATCCAGCGTTCCTGTGTTAGATTTTCATTTATTTATAAAATGGATTTTCCAATAAAGTAAAATCTGAGTATTTAAACATACAAACTTCCTTCCAAACATCTTCCTGTAAAACATTTCAAATGTCAAATTATAAAACTGTCTTTTTAATTTTCCTTTAATTTTTTTTTTGATTGAGCAATATTTGGATTCCATATCCATAAAATGAAATGGTCAGATAAAAAGTAAAGGAAGAAAATAAAATAGGCTTAACATGTCACAAAAAGTTTGAATTCATCACAACATTTAGACCAGAGGTCTTCGCCCAACCAGCCTGCCAATAATATCCACAGATTAGCATTAGCATATCCAGTGACGATTGGTACCAGCTAATTTTATTTCAGATATGCGCCGATATTATGAGAGTTATTCACCAGTCAATTAGTTTTTTATTTGAGTTTCATTGAATTACACTAGCAGTTCTCTTTCTGGTGGTCACCAGCAGAGGGCGCCATATGCATTACAACAATCATTATCATCACTCTCCAGAGTGTCGAGCGGTGATGCATGTACATGCACAGTTAGTTTCCAGTTGAGTGACCATCTTCCCTTCATTATATATCTTTTCCACAAGTGTTTGATAACTGCATTCAAGGGATTAACAGAATATATATGCTACATCTATCTATCTCAAAGAAATATATCAGCCAATACATCTGTATCAATTTTTTTCCTCCCCGATATCGGTATCGGCCCCAAAAATTCCATATCAAAATAATGACCAGACTTCCACCACTTTAGTATTACTATTTAATTTCCTCCTGTCACATTATTGAATGTTATTTACTAATAACTGAGGCACATTTCTGTTCTTCATGAACTTGAATTTTAAGTCTCCTGCCACATCTCCTCTTGTTGTTGTTGTATGTAGCCTATAACAAGATTTGAATCGAATCTTGACTTTATTTAATAAAGTATTTTTGAAAAGTTCAGTTTCTTAGGGACTTTGAAATGTCACCCTAAAACCTCCAGGGAAGAACCAGGGATTAAATAAAATAAAATGTACAGGACATGTTCTTGGTATTTTTGAAACTATATGAGGAATGACATTAAAGCTGTATACTGTATGACATTCAGTATTCAGCTTTAAATACTGTCAATTCTGGTTGGTGTTTTTTGTTTTGGATTTTGAAAATTTCAGAAAATCAAAGAATCAAAAAGACCACACAACACAACATTCAGACTTTCCAAACTGAAATCACTTGAACACACTGAAGTCAGAAGAATGACTTCCAAACTCGGAAGCTTGGACCACCCGAGCAGCACCTGAATGCAGCATTAGTTTCCCTCTGTCTGTCTCAACCCTCTGTTTCTCCTCCCATGTGTGTGTGAAGCTGCATTCATGTAGTGTCGGACACATCGGAAAAACAACTTTACCAGTTGTAAAATGCACATATGAACACCTGCTCAAGTTGGAACAACAACTCGGAAACTCGGAAAAGAATGAGGTGCCCGACTTCCCGACTTGACGTCACAACCATCATCTCATGGGGGGAAAATATGTTTTGTTGATGTAAACATACTTTTTTATTAATTCAGGTATTGCACATCAACTTTTTGCTCAAATATCACTTTTAACAGAGACATTTCACTGATCTTCTTCATGGCATCAACACTGTTTTGTGCTGTTGTTGGAACATTCGGACTTTCCAAACTGAAATCACTTGAACACACTGAAGTCGGAAGAACGACTTCCAAACTCAGAAACTTGGAACACCCAAGCAGCACCTGAATGCAGCATGAGTGCAGGTGGGTGTGGTTATCTCTACAGACTGCCCAGGTGCAGATAATCTACCCCTCATCATCAAGCAGTATATCCACTCAGGTCTTTCACCACTCGTCGCTTGAGTATCCTATATCTCTCTGAGGTATTATCACTCATATTGGCTCTCTGTATAACTTATAGTTCTGTGTCAACTCATGCTCATGTGTCGCTGGTTTGCTCAAACTCTAACCTCTGTGTCTCTCTGCCTCAGTGATCCTGTGATACATGCTCGTGCCTGTCTGCCTGCATTCACCGTCTCCCCGACAGGATTTGGACACTCCTCCGCCTTGTCCCCTTTTGCACTATTAGTTTTGTTGCACTTTTAAAAAACTGTTTAATTGTGCTTGTGTGTTAAGAGTCTTGCTTTTGGGTCCTTACTTTTGTGCTGAGTCTTAACAGAATACATGCAATGACTTAAGACACAGAGCTCTTGTTTGGTACACATGGCAGGTATAAATCAGTGAAACTGTGTAGATGGAACTGATCAGGTGTATTCATACAGTAAAGAGATTCTACTCTATAGAATCATCTCCTTGTCTGATTTCTTGAATTATCTTCTTACGTAAGCTAATGGTCTGCAGTTTTGGAGTTCCAACACTGATTCATAACCGTTATCTCATCATCATGCTTGAACGAGACACCTGTCTGTGGAAGAGTTCACTCCTGTCTCCTTCCTCCTCTGCACTTATTTGATTTGTACTCACCCTCATGAGTAACGGCAGGTCTAAATGTTCTGAAGTCTTGGCAGAGTTTCCAAATGGCTGCCGTGTGAGATCAACTTCGGTCCATTAACTTATCATGAAATCAAATGACCTTATGGCTAGAATGCTTTTGGCAGTTTCACAGAATGAAGGACTAATTAAGTCGATCATTAATAAAACTGATTTGTGTCTAAAATCTTGACTATAACAGAACAAAGGAGATCAAACATAAAGGACACCAACTCTTCATCTGTCCTCAGTTATCAGTGCACCACATGTACTTACAGGAAACAGCATATTATGAGATATGGCTATATGGTCTTGTGCATTGTCAGTTATTTAAATAGTAAAGGTAGGAATGCTAATTCCCACTTTTACCACAGGTATGAATAACTCTGGGCCCTCCGGGTACTCCGGCTTCCTCTCACAGTCCAAAAACATGCTTGTTAGGTTAATGGGTGACGTAGGTGTGAATGTGAGTGTGGCTGGTTGTCTGTCTCTATATGCCAGCCCTTTGATTGTCTGGTGAACAGTCCAGAGTGTACCCAGCCTCCCGCCCAATGATAGCTGGGATCGGCTCCAGCCCCCCGGCAACCCCGAACGGGAAAAGCAGTAATGATTATGGATGGATGGATGGATGGGAAGATTAACTCTCAAATTGGACTTGAGCTTTAAAAAGCACTTTTCTAGTCTTCTGACTGCTAAAAGCTCTTTTACACCGCAGGTCACACCTACACATTCACACACTGATGGTTTACACTGCTGTGTAAAGAGACTATCAGAAGTAACTAATCCATTCATACAAATTCATACACCGCAGACAAAGCAGCGGGAGCAACATGGGTTAAGTGTCTTGACACGTGGACAAAGCTGCAGGATCTGAGTATCAAAACCCCGCCTTTCCAGTTGATAGACGACCGTCTGTACCAACTGAGCAACAGCCGCCCCAAAGTAGTAAATGGGGACTTGGACTAACAAAGTATCTCTAGTCTTCTAGATTACTCAAAGCTGCTTTAACACCACGTCCCGTTCAGACCACATTCACACACTGATGAGGCTGTGCAGTATTAACTAAACCCCTTGATAGCCATTCACACACCGTTGGCTAAGCCACTTGGTGTTCAATGTCTTACCCAAGGACATGTGTCTGCAGGAGCTGAGGTCTGACCCCAGACCTTCTGGTTGAGTGAAGACAGAATGTAAGAAATTAAAATACTAAATCAAGAAATAACCATTACTGGAAAGTAACAATGTTAACTATTAACTGCACTTTTCATACAGAGTCTTATCTTCCCGTTGCCTGATTGAATTGGATTCTGTTTATCTACCTTAGAATGACTCGTCGGTGGATAAGGGAGCCATTTCTTCACCACCTGGGCGAAGGCAACGTCAGACACTGCCCAGGCTGTCATCGTTTGTTGAGTCTGAGCATCTAGACATAAAACACAGATGCAAAAAAATCTAGTTTTAGTGACATAAACTTTCACACAGGGGTATCTCACACAGAACATCACATGTCGATAATAGGGGTTAAATGTGAAAATTTAGGAACAAAATCAGTCAGTATATTGTCTTTCTGTATGCACACTTACTTTAACCTGAGCTGGGACAACAGGCTGAAGAATTCCTGTGTGACCACAGGCAGAGAGTTTGAATGTTACACCCAAAGTGTGTGTCCCTTTCAGGCCATTGAACTCCTCCTGAACCCATCATCGTCCTTATCCCACAGAGACTGGTTTATTCCTAGAAAACAGATGCAGATCATTTTAAATCAAGCCATCATAACTTGTACTCGTGTGCTGCATCTACTGCATATTGTTCCAGGTTAGCAAATGTCAAAGATAAAAAAGAAACTCACTCAGCTGTCTACAGGTCGTCCTGAATGGGTAGACTGACCGGAGGAAGGGGAGAGTGATGAACACTGGGACGAGTCTAAACAGAAAATAGAAGCAAAAAATAAAGTTATAGTCACAGTTATTTGAATAAACCTTCCTGATTAATAGCCACAAGGGCAGCTTATGTCTCAACCTGCATTTAATTTATCAACCTATATTTTGAATGTCATGGGTTGATATTTATCTTTCCACTTCAGGCTCCATAATATATGATAATTTCACTAGACTAAAAGCAACATAACTTTATTAATGTAATTTTACAGATGTTAAATTGATACAAAATAGATGGCCTGTGTAAGTAATATAGCAACATTCAATAATTATGCAAGAGGTGTAATTATACATGTTCACAAAAATGATACCGGATGATATAATCCAAGACCCAGTTGATATGTCATTGCTCATGGTAACATCCTCTCTCATGCTAAACTAAATCAGTGTATACGGGCCGAATGAGGACAACCAAAAGATTTTGAAGATCTCTTCCTTACTCTATCCACTGTGCTAGGAATGTATATTATTGGAGGGGACTCTAATTGCACCTTAAACCCTGAAGTACACCGCTCTACAGGCTGTGACACCTATAAGAATCAGTTACTAACCACATATTTTCTTGGTAGCTCCTGAGCTCTCTTAGGCCTGGTGGACAGCCTGCCTTTTACCTGCTTTTTGTAACATAACAATGAGTATGGTCTTTGTAGGAGCCAATTCAGTGTGTGTGTTTTTATGTATTGTATTTCAATGGGTTTGGTTTATATATTTACTTAATTTGAAGGTGGTGATAATTGATCATTTGGGTTAATTGGTCAGGTAGTCGGTTGAGTGTTCATACTGTATGTCACAGGTGAACACGAAACTAACACCATGACAGATGAGTGTCACAATTGTGGGAAAACAAGGGAGAAGGACCCCAGTGCAGAATAACTAAAAATATTTATTTAAACAAAAAGTCAAAAACAAGACTTACTAATCAACAAAAACCAAAAGGTAACAAAGGGAGCCACAAGGACTCACAGGAGAACGAGCAAAAACTTCCATCTGACAAGGACCAACATACAACAATAAACTGACACAGAAGGGAAGAAACACAGAGACTAAATAGACATGGGGTAAGACTAATGACACAGGTGAGACTAATGACACAGGTGAGACTAATGACACAGGTGAAGACAATGAGGGTAATCAACATGGAGGGAAACACACAGAGGCAGGATTAAACACAAGAAACACTGAGGACATCTACAAAATAAATACATGAAACACTGAAGACACTGTTAAACTCAAGAGTGAAACATCAAGACACACTAGAACATACACCAGGGAACAATGAGACCTAAAAGATAAAAACATCTAAACTGTGAAAAACAAAACTAAACAGACCAAATCATGACAATGAGATTAACAATTCAAAATCGTAATTTCTATTGTTGAACAAAGAGAGATTGAAACCAATCATGAAAACACAATTTATAAATGTGGAGGGATTTACTTACCTTGGTATTAAAATCATCCCAGATATTAAAAAAATTGTACCAGCAAATTATGACCCACTCGTTAATAAAACCATGGAGCAGTTTGAACAATGGACGACAATGCCCATATAAATGATTGGTCATATAGACATTATTAAAAGGTTAATCACACAATTATTACAATACAAATGGTTGATGAGAACCTATATCACCCCGGTCAAGCTAAATTGCTGGTCACCTGATGTTCCAGATACTTGTATGAAATGTTCAGTAGAAAAATGTACTCTGTTTCACTGTGTATGGGATTGTTCAAAACTGAAACAATACTGTTGTTCAAAATATATATATATATATATTTTTTTTGTCTTTAATGGAGAGATAGGACAGTGGGATAGAGTCGAAAATATAGGGAGAGTAGAGAGAATGACATGTGGGAAAGTAGACACAGGCTGGAGTTGAACCTGGGCCGCCCATTTGGAAGACCACAGCCTCCATACATGGGGTGCGCGCACTAACCACTGCGCCACTGTGCCACCAGTGCCCTGTTCATATCATCTCTGAGATGGTTTGAATAACAGTCTCCTGTCAAGCAAAGATGTGTATATTAGGAATATTTCCAAAATAATTTATCGTCAACTCAAAGCAATTGACTTTAATTGACTTTGGACTCCTACGGGCTAGAAGGATGAGGGCCATATCCTGGAGGAAAACTGATGTGCCTTTGATAAGCGTATTAGGGAGATGACGATGAATTTAAAAGTGTGTGGAAACCTTAATTGGAATGTCTTGGTCAATGGAGCACATGATTGTCTGTTTTATTGGTTTGAGTTTTTATTAATGTAAATGTATGTCTGTTTGTATTTATGTGTGTGTAAGATTTGTTTATTGTAGTTCAGTAGTATGTGAATAATATAAAAATTGGAGTACAAATATTGTTTAAAAAAAAAAATAATAATAATAAGCGTAATCACCCTCATTATTCATCATCATCATATATCATCATCTCCCTGAGGATCTCTCTCAGGATCCTCCTCGAGATCGCCCACGGGATCATCTCCAGGATCGCTTCCAAGATCGCCTCTAAGATCGTCCTCAGGATCCTCCTCGGGATAGACTACGGGATCGCCTCCAAGGATCATCAGCCTCAGGATCATCGCCTGTATCGGTTGAACCTGAGTATAAAACAGGAAGACAATAATTGTGATTTACAGTAAAATACTGTATTGTCCCCCAGGGACCATACTAAGCAAAGCACATTAAGATCTTAATTCATGTTCAAAAACTGCCTAACTTACTATCAATGAGCAGTCATTAGGAGGTATTGAGGGCAAACTCTTAGTATGCTACGAATTAGCATGCTAATAAAAACTAGTAAATGGTGAATATTGTGACATTAATCTGAAGAGTTACCAAATTATTAACAAGTTATTTTTACAACAGGGTCCAGTGCCCCTGTAAAACTGAGCTTGGGCCCCCCTGTGGCCACCCCTCCAAAAGGAAGAGCCCCCCTCATAACACACACAGTATTTGACTCACAATCTATATTTAATTCTGTTACTGAAACAAATATAAATCATGGTATTTTATGTTGTGGTTATTTAATGATGTGCGCATTTATTTGGCATATATTAAAGCAATTAGCTTTGTTCATTTTTAATGTTTAATGTTCCCCTCTGACAAAACAACTGGCCCCAGTTTGCCCCCCTCAGTAAAAGTGGTCTAGAACCACCCCTGAAAACTCTTAAAATTCTGAAAAAAATCATAAAATATCATGATGCCTTCCCGAGAGCTGTTGACAAATTTGGTGAAGTTTGATCAAACATTAAGCGAAATAAAAAATGTTTTGCCTACAGTACTGATTACAGTAAAACGTTTACTGTCCTTACAGGCTTATCGTTTAACCGTTCTTTAAGAAGTTTGATATGTGGGGTGTCGACTGTCTGACCAATGTCTGCACTAATTTTGGCATAATATGGGTAAAGACTTGATGAGTTACAGTAGTCAATTGATTATGCACATTATGAAAAATATAGAGTGTCTTCTGAATTGACCATAGGTTGCAGCATGATACGATCTGCCAGCTCTCACACTAATGAACTAAAGCTCCAAATCCAAGAATTAAAAGTAAAAGAATACACACTTTTTCCACACTGGCTGCCTCACTGAAAGTTCTAACGTTACTGTGTTCTGCCTGATGAGCAACATGGAGAGCCCCTCCGACATCTTATAATACAAAATGTCCGATCGGCAAGAAAAAATGACTCCAATCTAAACCCAACAAACAAGATGAAGCAGCTCCCTTTGTGAGGACGTGTTATATAAAATATCGATAAAATATATTAGCACAGCTATCGTCGTCAACTCTATGCTAATGCTGCTTCCCCGTTAAGTTTACATACATTCATTCACACAGTTCAATAACACCTATAATCTTACCATTTCTTCAGCTGAACAGGAACAATGCAGAGTCGTTTAGTCGTTTACTAAACAGGCCGTTTTGTTGGCTTTTAAACGTCAAGAAATCTAGACTAACTGTACCCACTAGAACTTTACCCTAACAAGTGTGGCTTCCTGTCCACCTCTAAAGGATGATCTCATTGGAATAGGACAGCCTCCGTAAATGTGGCGCATCTGCTAGTTCATCACTTTATCAACATTATGTCAAAACCGGCACCGAATGAACACCAAATCGTCCTCAGAAAGACAACGCAACATGTTGTTTGCACGTTTTTCTCTTTATTCCCGCAGGATCTTGTAGTTCTCCTGTGATGTGTGTACAGCTGATCATGGGTGCGCTCCGCTGCCCTGACATTCCAGAAACGGATCCAGTGTGAATGGGTGTGCGCCGCCCGACGGAGCAAAACCGTGGCGGTGACGGAGTATGTGTGAATTAGCTGTAAGGGTGGATATTTCTAACAACAGCATCATTGGTTCTTTTAAAGCTCCCCAGTCCTTTCCCACATGATCTTTCCCCCAAAACTGCTATACAACACGAACAGATGTCAG
Organism: Labrus mixtus; assembly: GCF_963584025.1. Lineage (NCBI taxonomy): Eukaryota > Metazoa > Chordata > Actinopteri > Labriformes > Labridae > Labrus > Labrus mixtus. Next base: position 3,965,570 of record NC_083619.1, read on the forward strand.
CTTACCTGGGATTTTATGTGAGTTTGATTCCTCGTTGTACGATCATCATTCAGTGTCCACTTAGAAAATCCTTTGAACACACTTGAAACTGCAAGAGTATCCATATTTGTAGTCCGTTCAGTTTGCTCCTTTCTCTGTAAGAAATAAAGAGAACATGATTTAGAAAAAGAGAGACTGATTGATTAGAAATGTCCACCTGCTGAGAGATTTATTTGAAGTGAAGTAGTCAGTAGATGTGCTGTCCACAGATGGGTCAGCTGGTTGAACCATGCAAATCATGCAAATGATCCTGACAGGTGCATCTGTATTTGTATAAGTTTTATTCCCCTCTGATGTATGTCCAGTATTGGATCTCTTTCTATCTCACTGCATGAAAAGTGGGATTTCTGACAGTAACTGTCACAGGTAATTGCAGAGGCATTTGAAATAAACAGGAATTTACAGTCAACCCACTAAACTGTCTGAAACTGCCAGGAATTGTCGTAGATTGGCAGTATCATGTGGGAAAGCCCCCCTCCAGCCCCTCACACGAGGTGAGGTTTACATAAATGACAATGCTGAGCTATGCAAATGAAAATCAGAATAGTGTGTTTGTTTAAGTGTGTGTGTGTGTGTGTGTGTGTGTGTGCGCGTGTGTTTAAGTGTTTATATATGGGTGTATACAGAAACATTTTTAGGAAAATAAGATTATTGTAGTCATGGTCTCTTTAAAACTTATGTTGAGGGTTTGTACGCCTATACTGTTTAGATGCTCATAAGCCTCATAAAGTTCATAAAACATATGTATGAAATATATGGATACAAACACCTTTCTGTTTCGAATACCAGTGACATCGATAGTGTGCTAAATAATTGTATTTGATTTGTTTTATTTCAAACATGTAAAAAAACAAAACACACAAGGAAGAAATGCTGTAATAAATACACAACATAAGAAAATTCTACATCCTTCATTTGCTCTTAAATGCCCGAAAAGGAGTAGGAAGAAGTTAAAACGTATCTAATCCTACCCCTTTTAATTCAAATAAATAGGTATTAATTATACAGTAGTATATAATATATAAAATTATTACTTGTATGCCATTATCTAATAATTACACCAATAATGCATATTCCCATCACAAATTCACCAGAATCGAACTATGTACAGTGTACCACCACCAATAGTATGAATACAAAACCTGCAAACTAATAAACTAAACCAAAGAGTAAATTAATAATCACAATCACACCAGTGATTGTGATTACCCTTCCTCATCCCTGTACCTCATGTAGTGCTTTCTGTACCCTTTTCAATAGGCAGAACCCTAGATTTGTAAATTTAATTCCCTTTTGTATGTTAGTTAACCCTCTATTTATGAATTTAGAGACTTTTTAAACTTGGTGACAGTACACCTTTAATTCCAAAGTGAAATGATTAGCATGCACCTCCTTTTTGTGGTCTTACTGAGAATATAAACACCTCGGCAGGGCTCAGGAAGTGGACTGGCACCTCTCCAGCTACCAGACCAACTTCCGGACTTGGTCCGTGCCGGGACTTGAACCGGCGACCCTCCGATTCCCAAGAACTAACTCAGATCACTGAATTAAATGTATTGTTCCTTAACTTTGTTTTTATTCACCGCAAACTCATTGTACCATAAAATACCTCTATTAATATTAAACACCAAAAAGAGTTCTTAATAACACTTTTATGAAGTACTAGAAATATACTTGTGGGCCCACTCTCACACACACACTCACTGTCTCTATCACAAGCCCTCCAAACATTCAATAAAACAAACCACTGCGGTCAAGTGAGTTGTCTTTTGCAAAACCCCGGTCAAGCCAGCCGCCGCTCGAAAAATGATGCACGTTTATACAAGGACTTACGGTACGGGTGCTTGGAGCGACCAAAAACGAGGAATGCAACGCGTATTTCGAAAACTTCTTATTGAATGTGAAAATAAAATAAAATAAAATAAAAATTTAATTACAACAATCATAATAGCCCTTTACATTTTAAATTGTTTTTTCTGAAAAGTTTTTGAGATAATTCAACTTTAATTGTGCTCTAATGTCAATGAGAGCTTTGATATTTTGGTCATATTCAATATTTTATTTTTAAAAATCTATGACAGGTGACAAAGATCTTTCAAATGATTCTTGTTCATCATGTCTCCGGCTGTCATCCTGAGAATTATCAGCAGATTTTACTGTATAGTTTTTTAAATAATTAAAGGTAAATTCTGCTCAAATTTTATTGAGACGCTTTGATATTTTAGTGACTTTGATTATTTTATTTTGAAAGATCTATGACAGGTGACAAAGATCTTTCAATGGATTCTTGTTCCTCATTTCCCTGGCTGTCATCTTGAGAATTATTAGCAGCTTGAATAATCATCAGGAATTTAACCCTTTAAATGGCAGAATCATGTAATCAAAATGACATTTAAAGGGTTAAATTCCTGGCTTAATGACTTAAGAGGGTAGTAAAAATGTTTCACAGTGTTCTATTGATCTATTAAAGAAAAAATTGCATTCCAAAATGTGTCAAGAGAGAGACTTTCTTAGAAAAATGTGTGCCATATGCAGTAACACAGACAAAATGATGGTCAGATGAAGAGGAAACATTTGACCAAATGGACAAAAATATCCATAGTGATGCATGAGGGTTAAACCATAGATAAACCTTTCTGTTGAGGTAAAATGCATTTTTTTCTTTTCTTTTTTGGAAGTAAAGGTTAACCTTTTGTACTTTTACAGATTCAGTGTGACAGCTGTTCAAGGTGGTTCCACGCAGAGTGCCAGCAGATGGTAACACTGCGGAGTGGGATTGCAATTTGTGCAAAAAAAGGAATCCATACATGAGAGACAATTAGCATAACTAATGCATAACATAACATAGCATAATTCCCCATGGTGGCAGTTTTAAAAATAATTTGTTTTGTTTTGTTGCTTGGTTTTTGGTGTTAATTTTGTGATGTGTCATTTATCAGGTTGTATTTTTATTATTTTGTATTAAATATTTGAGTTGAATCAAAACTTGAGCAGAATTTACCTTAATTTTTCTCACAAACTGTATAGTAAAATCTGCTGAAAATTCTCAGGATGACAGCCAGGGACATGAGGAACACGAATCCATTGAAAGAGCTGTCACCTTTCATAGATTTTTCAAAATAAAAAAATCAAAAACACTAAAATATCAAAGCGTCTCAATGCAATTTGAGCAGAATGAAACTTAATCTTTCTCAAAAACTTTTCAGTAAAAGCATCTTAAAATGTAGAGAAGTATTACAATTTCTATAATTAATTTTTACATAATTTTACACTGCTTATTTAATAACAAGTTGTCAAAATACGCGGCCGTATTTCTCAGATTCTGAAACCCTTGCCTTGCTCCAAGCACCCATATCGTAATTCTATGTATAGACGCGCATCACTTTTCAAGTGGCGGCTGGCTTGACTGTGGTTTTGCAAAAGACGACTCACTTGACCGCAGTAAACAAACCCATGTTGCAGGTCTGGTCGAGGGTGTAAAATTGCGGCCGAATACAGTTGAAGCTGGTTCACGTTGACCGTGCAGGAATAGCAGGTGAATGCTCACAATAGCAGAGTACAAGTCACTAGAATCCCAGAAATGCCCCTTGAAGCTGGTGGGATACACTGACGGGCTGATGACGAGTTGCGGGCGGGCTGATGACGAGCGGGTGGCGGGCAGTCTGAACGTGGCGGACCCTCAGCGACGGAAATCTTGTTTCTCACTCAGTGGTATCAGAGTACAGCTAGCCGCTGCTCTTACTCTCAACAAAAGTCTTACAAACTTCAAACAGCAGCAGTCTCACACACCTCGGAGCTGATTAATGGCTGACTGTGAAGGACCATCGGAGTAGGAAAAACCTTCTTCTTCCCTCATCATGTAGGAGCTCAGCTAGCCGCTGCAGCTCACACTCACATCAACCAAGTCCACTACCAAAGTCCTTACTTCACCTCCACTCGAGATGAAATACTAAGAAACTGTTAACTGACCGAACTGGACAGTGCTCCCTTTTCAGTCTTTTAATTCTGCTTCACGCTGCCGCTGACTTCTCTCTCTCGTCTCTTTTCTTCACTGTTTACTCTCCCCGCTAACTCCCGCCCCACCGCCAATCACCAAACAGGAAAAATTACATGAGCTATTAACAACGAATCACATACATTAAAATGAAACATAGTAGGTTGTACCCTGTAAACAACACATGTTAGCCAGGTACACTGCAGACAAACTTTTTAAAGAGGCAGTATAAGGTTCACATTAAAATAACCAAGATAACATCAAAACACATTTATTCACAATAACTTTATTTGAACCTCTTAATGAACAACAAATCCCTTTTTTATATATTTACAATCATTTAAATTACCCAGGGCTACATTTATAAAAACTAGGCTATGTATTTACATTTATTTTTGAATTGTATGACATTACTAGCCAGCTTCAGGTCTTCACTGAAGAAATAAACAAACTAAGACTTTTATGTGTAGTGCATGTACTACGTGTCCTAAAGTTGAAAAGCCCCCTTAATTCATAACCCCCTGTCTGTCTCAAAACAATTCCTGAATGTTGCGAGGAAGAAGATTATTCCACACTTTAAACACTATCTGTGCAGTTTTTAGTTGGACTACATTCATAAATTTTAATAATTTGGACTGTAAGAATAATGGGTTGGTGTGGTTGTGAAATCCAACATTGTGTACTATTCTGATGGCTCTTTTTTTAATATATTAAGTGGTTGTAGATAGCTTTTATAGGTATTTCCCCAGATTTCTGAACAGTTGTTAAGATTTGGTAAACAGAGTGAGAAGTAAAGAATATGAAGTGATTTAAGATTCAGGATTGTTTTGCTTTTGCCTGGACTGAAATGCTTCTAGATAATTATTTAGTTATGGACATGTTTAATGTGAGGTTTCCAACAAATTTTGTCATCGATGATCACACCAAGAGATTTTGTTTCATGTACTCTTTCAATGCACACTTGTATTTCACTGTTTGTCTTATTGTTTCCAAATACCATGAATTTGGTCTTGTTCAGATTTAATGATAATTTGTTGTAATCAAACCATTTTTTTATTTTGTTGAGTACTGAGTTGATCACTTCCAAAAGTTGCTGTAAATTCTCCCATGTAGCAAGAATGTTTGTATCATCAGCGAATAATATAAGCTTAAGTGCATCTGTTATTTTACACAAGTCATTGATGTACATTAGGCCTATTAAAACTGGCCTAATGTGGTTGAGATCAGACTGGCCCGCCGATCATTTCTATTTACAATTAAAAAATACATTCATGAACAGGGGTAAAACTTGTGAACGCCTGTCATTGTTGCCACAGTAAAGTGTTAAAAACAGCTCAGCGCTCCCGTTTAATAGGACATCTTTTGGTCCTGTGCTCGCAGCCTATCACAAGCTTGTGTTGTTGATGAAAAGAAAAAACGGCTGCTGTGGTGGGCTTGCTTGTCTTGCCCCCGGGTAAATTTGGCCCCCTGAACAATATACTTGAAAAGCCCTGATGTACATGATGAATAATATTGGGCCCAACACTGACCCCTGGGGGACACCACACGAAATGCCCATACAATCAGAGTCAAACTCTACCGCATTCACAAATTGCTTTCTATTTTTTTTTTAAATAGCTTCTGACCCACTGTGATACTGCACATCATCCCATATCTTTAGTTTATTGATTAATATCGCATGATTGAGTTTGTCAAATGCTTTTTGTAGGTCAATAAATACATCAACTGCAAGTTTCTTATTGTCCAGGGAATTAGTTAATGCTTCAATGAGTTCTGCTAGAGCTTTTGTAGGGATGTTGACTGATTTTTTTCTGAATCCATACTGACTCTCGGATGTTTCCAGTCTGCTAATGAAAAGTTTTTCTATAATTTTTGAGAATCGTGGGAGAGGCGAAACAGGTCTGTTATTTGTTAATTGGTGTTTGTGTCCAGTCTTGTACAACTGTACAGTATGACCTTTGCTACTTTCATTTGATTTGGAAATTGTCCAGTTTGAAACGATAAGTTAAATATGTGAGTTAATGGTTTGGAAATCCCATTTATCACCAGTTTTATTATTTTCATATCAATTCAGTAACAATCAGTGGATGTTTTATTTTTGCATTAATTTACAGTTTTCATCTGTTGCTTTGAGAAACATTGAGCTAGGATTGCTATCGATATTAAAAATATTTATATATTCATCTTTATTTTTGCTCAGGAATTTCTTCAGCTAAGTTAGGTCCAACACTTACAAAAAATCTATTAAACTTGTTCACCACATCAACCATATTACTAATTTTGTCATCATTTTCAATAAAATATTGAGCGTCTAGAGTTATTCCTGATAACGCCATTAAGTATATTCCATATTCCTTTTATATTATTTTCATTATTGTCTGATAATTTACTTTAATCTTCCTTCTTCACGGTTCCCATAATATTAGTTAACTTATTTTTATATTTCTTATATTTATTTTCTGCCTCCTTAGTTCTACGTTTTATGAGTTCTTTATATGGTATATTTTTCTTTTTACAAGTATTTCGTAATCCCACATCCGTTGATTATCTTTATAGTTATCTTTTCTGCTATATTGTTTGATTGGAACATTTTTATCATATAATAATTTAAATATTCTTAAAAATTCGTCGTATGCTTTATCAGTGTTATTTTCTTTAAGTACTCCACCCCAGTCATATCTGAGTAAGTCATGTTTTAATGCATCCATGGACTTCTCTGTCCTGAGCCGTTTGTGGTGTGGTTTATTTGCCTCTTTACCTTTTCTGTAGTTGCTGTCATAAACCGCAAAAACTAGCAGGTGGTCACTTATATAATTTATTAGTATTCCACTCATTGTATTGTTATCCTATTTCATTTGTAAATATGTTGTGGATTGAAGTTGCACAATGGTTAGTAATTCGACTAGGTCTGGTTATTTTTGGATAGAGGTTTATACACAGTGCTGATAAATTCTTCTGTCATTTTGTGATTACTTGGATTTAGTAGATCAATGTTGAAGTCACCACAAATAAACATCACTTTTTGGCTTGTTTGTGTAAACATTTTCTCCATCCAGTACCTAAATGTGTCTATTTTAGAACCTGGTGTTCTGTATATGCAACTGACAATAACATTTTTCTTTCTCTCCATTGATGGGCTATTTCAATTGTAACACATTCCAGCAGGTTATCTATCACTGTTGACATTTTTTCCACCACCTTGTAATTAAAGTTGTTGTCTACATACAAAGCCACACCACTATGGAATCATATTTGTGTCAAAAAAAAATCAAACAAAACTTCTTAAATTGCAAACAAATATAAGACTTTGAGAGATATATAATCTCACTGAAGCAAAAAAAAATTACTTGCAATTAAAATATTGGTGTAATCGTGTAAATAGTCAGCCTTTTACTTTTCTTCACATCAGTCCTTTTGTTTACAGTTCCCTCTTTCTCACTGATCAGACTTTTGCTCTCAATGTCACCTTTCGGGTACAAACCTCTCGAGTGGGTGGGCTTTTTGAGGAATGCGTCCCCATTGGCTAATGAGTTGACGGAGTCTAAGCATCAAAGACATTGAATATTTAGATTTTTCCTAAATTGCTAAATCATCGTTCACTCTTAATTGAGTCTCTCCTGATTGAAACAACTGTCGAGGGAGCCGTGGCCAGATTCAAGGCTTTGTCCAAATAAGTGTGTGGTGTCAACATGATTATTTGACTGATCAAGTTGGAGCCTCCCCAATCTGGAATTGTAAATATCAATCATGTTTGATATTTATAAACTTGACATTAACATTTAATTCAAAGACTAAGGGTGCGAACGCGCTGCATACATTAAAATCATTTAAAATTCATTCTAGTCAGGCGAGGTGCCCATGAGTAAGGCTCCGATCCTCCATCAGCTCTAGCGCATGTCCACCGGTCCTGTTGGAGTATGTGTGTGTTTAAGGCGTGTGTGTTTAAGAAGCATGTCTCTCAACCACAGAGTGGGGCGGCTGTGGTGTAGTTGGTAGAGTCGTCATTCAGGTTCGATCCCCAGCTCCTGCAACAACATGTCTGATGTGTCCTTGGGCTTCAACAAGTTTCATTCACTAAATGATATTTCACCATTTTGTTTCCGTTACCTAACTTACTGAAATAGCCATCATAAATATTTGTCACCATCAAACCCTGTTCCTCTGAAGGTTAGACAGACAGAGACAGTGGATTACTTCAGCATGACACCAGAGATCAGATTAAACAGCTGGTATGCTCGGTATGGGTGTCATGAAGATGTGAATCACTATGAGAGGAATTCAAGTTTCACCTTTTGAGACTGTGAGTGAAAACAGAAAGAATAAAGTACATTATGCCCATATGCTACACCAAAGACCTGCCATAGAACTGCCTCTCATTGTCCCATACTGTCAGGATCATTTAAGTAGAGAACTTGACAGACAACTCATCAAACCACACAGACGAGTTGATTCTTGTCTTTAAAATAAACACACAGCAGTATTGTAAGGGTGCTGGGATCTGTTTACTATGACTAATAAAGAGTCCTTTTGTGTGAACCTTTTATCAGACTGATGTTGCTCGTGTCTTGTTCTGTGGTGTGCTGGGAGAGAGGGAGCCCACACAGCAGACTAAAACAGAAACAAGCTAATTAGGAAGGCCAGCTCCATCATAGGGACTGAAACCCTTCAGCAGGTCACAGAGGCAAGAGTGCTCTCAAAACCAAAGACCATCCTGAGAAACCCTGTACACCCACTACACACCCTGGATGTGATCCAACAGACACCGTTTAGTCACAGGTTGATCACCTCGAGGTGCAGAAACTGAAGGTTACAGGAAATCTTTTCTCTTAACTGCCATCAGACTGTTTCATGGAGAATAAAGCAAGATTACAGGGTGGAGTCACAAAACTCTGATTTGTTCGTTTGTTGTTCAACCAGTTGGAACACCCTAACGAATCTGTCAACAGCACATCTTTATCAATGTGATTTCTCTCAGCAAGACATTAACCACCTGAAGGAACGTCGGTAAACATGACGAGGACTCTGGGATTTTTGAACGAGGTAAATGATCTTCATTTTTCAATTCAAAGTCTGTTTTCTAAACCACTGTCAGGATAATTTAACTGATTAATATTTAAATGTTTTAATGGCAGGAAAAATAGAGAGAATGAGCTGATTCAGATTCAGATTTTATCGTGATTTTTACCTGTGACAGTTACTGTCAGAAATCCCACTTTTCATGCAGTGAGATAGAAAGAGATTCAATACTGGACGTACATCAGAGGGGAATAAAACTTATACAAATACAGATACACCTGTCAGGATCATTTGCATGATTTGCATGGTTCAACCAGCTGACCCATCTGTGGACAGCACATCTACTGACTACTTCACTTCAAATAAATCTCTCAGCAGGTGGACATTTCTAATCAATCAATCTCTCTTTTTCTAAATCATGTTCTCTTTATTTCTTACAGAGAAAGGAGCAAACTGAACGGACTACAAATATGGATACTCTTGCAGTTTCAAGTGTGTTCTGGGGGGCTTTCACTGACTCACTCTCCCACAAAAACCATCTTTATTTTCTGGTCTTCAAAGGAGGAAGTGGACACTGAATGATGATCATACAACGAGGAATCAAACTTATGAAACAAACTGGTGTGAACACAAATGATCAGAAATCTTTAAAACCAGGACTGCAGTTAAAGCAGCTCGGCTGAAGTGAAGTGAAGCAGATGGGATCACAAAAAAAGTGAAAAAAGACTTTAAATATCATGGATGAGACGAAGACACAAAGTTACATCAAACATCAAGATGAAGACACAATGAAAGTGTTTCCCAGTCACTTCTGTCATGGGAACATTCAACAACGTCTGGATTTGTGGCCACATTTTCTTCATGACCATGTATCTCCAATCCCTTTGAAACCACAGAAGATTATGTGTTTTATAAAACGTACAGCTCAACATCTAAGGTAAGCTGAAATCTGATTGTGGGAAATGATTGTGGAGCTTTAAAAGAACCAAAGTTGTGAGAAATATCCACCCTAAGACAAAGAAGAAATTTGCAGCGTAGCGCATGCGCCACATTTACGGAGGCTGTCCTATTCCAATGAGATCATCCTTTAGAGGGGGACAGGAAGCCACACTTGTTACGGTAAAATTCTCGTGGGTACAGTTATTTTTAAATTTCTTGAAGTTAAAAAGCCAAAGGCCTGTTTAGTAAACGACTAAACGACTCTGCATTGTTCCTGTTCAGCTGAAGAAATGGTAAGATTATAGGTGTTATTGAACTGTGTGAATGAACGTATGTAAACTTACCGGGGAAGCAGCATTAGCTAATAATAATTAGCATTAGCATAGAGTTAACGACGATAGCTGTGGTAATATACTTTATCGATCTTTTATATAACACGTCCTCACAACATATCACAACGTCCGGTAACATATTTAATGAGGGCAGCGTGTTTGTTGGGCTCGGTGAATTAGATTGGAGTCATATTTTTCTTGGCGACATTTTGTCATGTCGGAGGGGAAGTCCATGACATAACTTTCATTGAAGCAGTCGGTGTGGAAAAGTGTGTTTTCTTTAGCTTTTCATTCTTGGATTTGGATCTTGTGTTCATGCTTTGTAAAGTTGACTTTTGTTCTGTGTTTATATTTTTATAACTGGACATTGAATTGTGTAGAGTTTAAAAAGGATAGAAGAGGTCAAAAGTTTAATCAAATAACTTCTTAATAATTTGGTAACTCTTCAGATTAATGTCACAATATTCACCATTTACTAGTTTTTATTAGCATGCTAATTCGTAGCATACTAAGAGTTTGCCCTCAATACCTCCTAATGACTGCTCATTGATAGTAAGTTAGGCAGTTGTTGAACATGAATTAAGATCTTAATGTGCTTTGCTTAGTACGGTCATTATTGCAGTCAAATTTCCCCACAATACAGTATTTTACTGTAAATCACAATAATTGTCTTGTTGTTTTATACTCAGGTTCAACCAATAAAACCTGAGGAGTCATCTACTCCAGTGAGTATGATTATTTTGTATCTTCCTTTATGGATGCAAACACACACACACACACACACACACACACACACACACACACACACACATACACACACACACACACACACACTCTCACATTATAAACAACTGTATTTGATACTTAATCATGAAACATTATTAAAACAGTATAAAGATATCTGTCCTCTCATTATCATATGAATCATGTTTGATCTCCTACAGGTCCAGTGTGTCGATGACCCTACTGGTTTGACTGGAGTCGTGGTGTTTGGAGAGAGAACATATCCATTACCTAATGTAAGTGTGTACATCTTCTTGAAATTGATGTTTATTTGGGAATAATGGGAAGTATAAATCAAGCAAACCTTTGGCCCACACTACAGCACTTTTAGACTAAGCTCGTTTGCAAGGCCGTCCCTATTATTCAGCATTTTTCCTGTGTGCTAGAGACCCTGTGACTTTACCTCTCTGTCCCCTGTGCTGCTGCAGCCTCTGATTGGGAACAATCAGCAGAATCATGTGGACAACTCACCCAACGTGGGAGGAGTGTTGGAGCAGCAGAGACCCTTAGGTAAATATGGATAGTTCATCTTTATAATCTATGAAATGTGTTCTACTTGTGAGTTGTATTTCTAAAATCATAATTTAAACTGTTTTCAGAGGAGGTTCTTCACCAGGGAGAACACTCCCATAGTGACACCACCAACAGAGGACCACAGACCAGGTACTTTCAGTCTTTAAGGTCACATACTATCCAAATGATGTAAAAGTCCTTACTCTTTCTTATGTTACAAAAGATCAAAGTGTACTTAAGTCCCTCTTGTGCTGGGAGAGTACCTACTCTGAAGCAGGAGCTGAAAAGGTTCTAGGAACTAAATGCTTCCTGCGGTGCAGAATCAATAAAAAAGGGGGAGGGTTCCATCAGTTCCTTGAACTTTGAAAATGTTCCTGCTGTCCGAAAGCGCCTTTATATTTTATACAAACATATTATACTTGTTACAGTTTGTATATGATTATGGAACCAAAAGCACGACAAGAACACAGATACTCACAATTTATTTAATACACAATATAAGTGTGCAGGGGAGGGGGAGTGGTGTGATCCTTCGCTCAGTGCGAGCGTGCTCGAGTGTCCCAGTGAGTGCAGTGTCCAACCCGTGGAATCCTTCACGTGGTTCTTTCTGTGGTGTCCTCGTGTTTTCCACACGGCAATGTCCAGATTGAGAAGGCGTCTCACAAACACAGTTCAGGCAGGCAGATGAGCGGGCAAGCAGACAAGCAGGCAGGGCAGCAAGGCACGGAGGGTTAAGCATGAACTGAAGAGGTTACTACAGGGACCAGGATCTACTAGTACCAACTAGCTGACCAAACGATCAGGCGACGGGTGAATCTGATAACACACACAGAGCACTGCACAGAGGGGGACATACATGAGGATCAAACAGACAGGGACAAATAAACAAAACACAAAAGGAGAAGGGAGGGCTGCCATGATGTGAATCATGACAATACTGTCTTATGATACAGTGTATAAGTCGAGTACTTTGAGCAGCATCATAACAACTGGAAGAAAGACTGTGTGTAACAACAAGAAGTCTACTCTGATCTCTGGTGTAAAGAACAGCACACACTCAGCCTTTATGTCTCAAAAGCCTCCAAAATAGCTCTAGGGCAACTTGACAAAGATATAGTGTGTAAACACTATATATTCTCTTAATTTCCTGTCTTGAGATGTCTGTATGCTAAATGATTGAAGTTAGAACCTGACTGTTTTAGTGACATTATCTCCTCTTGTTTGCAGATGGAGTCTGAATCATCTATTGATGGCTGCTGTGACCCTGATGGTGATCCTGATGGTGATCCTGATGGCCTCCAGAACAGCTCCATGGCAACTCGTCACAGATTCCTTAAGAGTGTAAAAACTATATTATCAATTTATTTCCTGTCTTGAGATTTATGTTTATCCTAAATGATCGGAGTTAGTGACATTTTCTCCTCTTGTTTGCAGGTGGAGTCTGAATCATCCATTGATGGCTGCTGGGATCCTGATGGTGATCCTGATGGTGATCCTGATGGTGATCCTGATGGCGATCCTGATGGTGATCCTGTGGGAGATGATCCTAAATGCTATCATGGGGGCGATCTGGAGGGAGATTCTGAGGTTAATCCTGAGGGTGATGATGATTGATGATGAGGGCTCAAGTGTCTTTAGATAACACTTGTTATGAGTTGACGCTATACAAATACAATTTTTTAATTGAAAATTGAAATTGAAAAGCTCCGCCCACATTGCAACTGTAACTGTAAATCATTTACAATAAAAATAATTATTCAATCATAATTAAGATTCCTTAAAGGCTTTATATGCGATTTTTTGATCCAGCAGAAGTCGCCCTTGAGCACCAGCATGAAACCAAAACAACTCACGCTGCATTGTTGTGTTAGCATGCTAATGCTAGCGATCTTTATTATGCTCGTATCTTCACACTGCATGTAAATTTACCTGAAATGAGCGTGATCTAGAAACACAGTTAAGCAGTGAGTACAGTATGTTATTCTTCTTTTATCTAGTCCCTCAATTAAACAACTTTTATACACGAGGGGAGGAGTCAGCCGGCCATCCCGGCGATGTAAACAAACTGAAGATAGGACTCTGAAAACTCTGAAAACATCACAGACAGTGGGACTCGGGTGTTACACCCATTGTAGACAGTCATGACTCACAGAGTTATTTTCAGAGGATATACTTGATTTATATTACATTTATGTGTGAAAAATCACATATAAAGACTTTAAGAGTGTAAAAACTATATTATCAATTTATTTCCTGTCTTGAGATTTCTGTTTATCCTAAATGATCGGAGTTAGTGACATTTTCTTCTCTTGTTTGCAGGTGGAGTGTGAATCATCCATTGATGGCTGCTGGGATCCTGATGGTGATCCTGATGGTGATCCTGAGGGCCATGATCCAGAGAGCGATCATCCAGAGGGAGATGATCCTGAAGGCGATCCTGATGGAGACCCTGAAGGGGATCCTAAATGCGATCATGGGGTTGATCTGGAGGGCGATCCTGAGGGGGATCCGGAGGGGGATCCGGAGGGTGACCCCGATGATGATCCTGATGGTGATCCTGATGGCCTCCAGAACAGCTCCATGGCAACTCGTCACAGATTCCTTAAGAGTGTAAAAACTATATTATCAATTTATTTCCTGTCTTGAGATTTCTGTTTATCCTAAATGATCGGAGTTAGTGACATTTTCTCCTCTTGTTTGCAGGTGGAGTCTGAATCATCCATTGATGGCTGCTGGGATCCTGATGGTGATCCTGATGGTGATCCTGATGGTGATCCTGATGGCGATCCGGATGGCCATGATCCTGAGGGTCATGATCCTGAGGGCCATGATCCTGATGGCGATGATCCAGAGGGAGATGATCCTGAAGTGGATCCTGAATGCGATCATGGGATTGATCATGGGGGAGATCTGGAGGGAGATCTTGAGGGTGATGATGATTGATGATGATGAAGATGATGATGGTGATTAGGCTTATTATTATTATTTATTGATTTTAGATGATAGACAAGTCCAGTACAAAATGTATTTTTAACTTAACAACCTGTATTTGTGAAGTGTTTGTGCCTGTGGATGACTCATCTTCATCTACCTTGGTCACTAATATCATTGACCCTGTAATGACAATAAAACCATCATAAAACAGACTCATGTATATTTGGTGTCAATGTTAAACTACATAAAGAAAAGAAAAATAATTAAATGCATTTTATGCTATTACTACTTATAACAATGTAGTAATAATAACTAAAATAATATAAAATAATACTATGACTGACTATAACTGCAAAAAGTGTTGAATGAATATCAGCTTGCAGAAATCGTAAAGCTACAACATGCAAGAACTGTCAACTCCTTTTTTGTATGTTTTTTCACAATAATGGGTAAAATATGTAATTTTAAATCATTAAACTTTTTTATTTAATTATGGAAGGCATCTCACAACCCTCTCCTGGATCTGCAATAAGTATCAAGGTTAAATGTTTTAATTTAACACAGTAGTAAAAATAAAGTTTTGGTGCTCTGATTTAAAAGTCAGGGATTATTTTAAATTCTCAGACCTGGTGCTGTGTGTCGTATAACTGCAGATGTGATTGAAGATTTTTTCATCCTGTTCAGTTGCTCTTTCCTGTGTTTTGACCTTTGTTGACAAAAGGACAGCATCTTAAAATCTTCTCTCATTCTCAATAATTAAAACAAAATGGAGCAGCAGTAGCTGAGTCTAAAGGGATTTGGGTTGTTATCCAAAAGTTTGCCAGTTCATGTCCTGGTACAGAGTTAGTGTGGAGTTGAGACTGGCTGCTGGAGAGAGGCCAGTTCACCTACTGAGCTGAGGTACCCTCAAGGTCAGATGTTCAGGGTGGAAATCCATGTGAACTGATTACATACAGTAGTTCAATATACGCCATAGGAGGGGTATTCAATTCAAATTCAAAGAGTTCTTCAAGAAAATTCCCTCAAGCATAGATCTGGACTTTCTTAAAGGGGACATATTATGAAAAATCCACTTTTACACTGGTTTTTTTTTAACATATATTTTGGTAACCTGAGTGTCTACTGACCCACAAAATGTTAAATAAACCCATCCAGTCCTTTGTTTGTGGTCTGCATAAGTCTTACAACACCGAAGAAAATGCTCCGTTTTTGCTCTCCTTGTGATGTCACAGTGGGATTCTGGAAAAAAAAATATATACCCTCCCCTCCCCTGATATCTCCACCCATGGGCTCCACCCCCAGCCTAGAGCAAAACTTTTGTGCAGGTCCACCATTTTTATTCTCTCTACAGAGGAGTGATGTCTACAGGGAAAACTCAGGGGGGGCTCATTGCATTTAAAGAGACACACACACCAAAATAGAGCGTTCTGAGAGAGCTGGTTTATACAGGGTCTCAAACCTCCTCTGGTGCTTGATTCATGTTATATTTTGACCAAAGCACAGCACAGATGTTTCATTTAGACCACAGGGGACTGTTTGAAAAAGATGATTTTGATAATTTGATAATATGTCCTCTTTAATGTCAAACTTTGGATATGATACACCACTACATTTTGAAGTAGCCCCATAGCCAGGGGTGTGCCCGATGTTTTCTTTTTTAAAGATTTCTTTTTGGGCTATTTCTGCCTTTATTCAAGAGAAAAGACAGTAGATTGAGAGAAGAAGGAATGACATGTGGGAAAGGGAGCAACAGGTTAGATTTGAACCTGGGCAACCCACATCCAGGACTCATGGGGCTCACAATTAACCCACTGCGCCACTGCATCGCGTCCAGATGTTTTTGACTGGGGCGGTCAAACTCGGGCACTAGATGTTAAGAAGAGGCATTTACTGACCCTCTCTGTGTCCACTGTTTGTATCCACGGTAACTATTAACATTGAAGCATCATACAGATGTCGCATTCAAGTTTTTAATGTTCTTTAACTTTAAAAAGTAAAAACAAAAGAGAAAAAGAACAAACTGACTCATGTCCCCACTCGCAGCTCACAGGGATATTTGTGAGTTTTCCCATGAATGAATGATGATTTGGCTTCTGGTCTTTAATTCATGCATCATAATTATCACGTTTAATCACAGTAATCAACAATCACACCAAGTAAACAACAAAAAGGCCAAAAGCTCACAGCCCACAAAATATGTTTTAAATCCTCCTGCTGACTGGCTGCAGTCTAGGTCATAAACCCCGCCTCCTCCATGTTAACAGACGGGACATGGGTCAAACTATAAATTTAAAATACACGTCAAATCTATTTTTTCTCAAACCAACAGTCTGTCATGATGGCTATTTATTAAAATGCTGATTTATGTAAGTGTTCATCGCTCCGGATTGTAACGTCATGGTTGACAGCTCTGCGGCCCCTTGCAGCCTTCTCAAGTGGATTAGCAAAGTCGAGCAGGAAAAGCAAGAGAAAACTTAAGATAAACTAGTTATTGAACTTTCCATGAATGGGAGTGTTACTCCAAACTGACACAAGAACACGTAGTGCTGAGAGATCTTCGTCCAATGGGGGAAAATAATCCTTTCCCCTAGCCACCAATAATGCAAACGTGCTGACTTACGCTAACAAACTGTCATGTCATCTTTCAGTAGTCAAAGAAACATATATTTATAAACTGAACAGAATAGGAATATATTGTTGTCTAAAAAGTTTTAAAAGACGAATGATCCAACTTCATAATTAAAGGATCCGAAGACAATCTAAAATCATCAACATCCCATCTACCCAGAACGTAAGACCCTTACGGTGGAGGACTTAACAGACCTCGAGGCTTTCATCGATCACTGTTTCTAACAGCTGCAACCCACCATGGACCCGGACACAGCAAACCCCAACAAACGCAAAAAGACAGACTCCTCTACAGACACTGACGACCTACAAACAACAGAAATAGAGGTGAGTGTACTGGCGAGCATCAATAAAAAACTAGACCTCCTGATATCACTGCACGAAGAAATTAAAGACATTCGCAATAGCCTGGAGTTCGCTCATCAAAACATCGTCACACTACAGATCTCAAACCAGGAACTAGTAACCTCCATCGAAGCTCTCAATGAACAAATGCATGCTGTTACTAAAGAAAACAAACTGTTAAAAGAAACCGTGCTGGACATACAAACCCGTTCCATGCGTGACAACCTCATCTTCTCCGGCATTCCCGAACAAACACCCGACAATCCTGAATCTCTCATCAAAAACTTCATGACAACTCGACTGAAAATACCAGCCGACACCATCAAAAACATAACATTTCACAGAGCTCAAAGCCTCTGCAGATCATCAGACAAAGGACCCAGACCAATTATCGCAAAATTTGAACACTATCAGCAAAAAGAACAGGTCAAAAAGAAAAGGAAGGGAAGGTCTGCAATTGAAGTGGTTTTACATTGGTCTTGTTCCAGTTCTAGCCATTGGTTGTTGTGTTTTTCTTTTTTTTGCGTCCATTTGAATAAATATTGTAATTGATTTGACAGATGGTAGTAGAGAAAGTTTGGTGCTTCGAGGCCGCCCTGTGACTTATGGTTTTGTAATGTTTTTAATGAAATTCTAGCTCTTTTGTTTTTCCAGTAAAATTGTGATGATAATGAATCTATTGTTTTAAACCATTTGTCAGTGGGAGTGATGGGGAGCATTGAGAATAAATAATTAATCTGTGGTAAGGTTTTCATTTTAACTGTGGCGATTTGTCCAATGAGAGTGAGTGGTAGTTTGGTCCAGCGCTTAAAGTCATCCTCTATTTTTTTTAGCAGGGGGGTGTAATTAAGGTGAAATAATTCTGACAGCCTGGCGGAAATGTTAATGCCTAGGTATTTTAAATTGCCAGTGTTAAATGGGAGGGTGAGATCTTGGGCTGCAGAATCCCAGGCTCCTTCTGATATTGGCAGGATGGTTGATTTATTCCAGTTTATGGTATAGTGAGAGACGGAAGAAAAATTTGTAATAATATTGAAGGTTTCTTGTAATGACGTTGAAGGGTTTTGTAGGTGTAATAATAGATCATCTGCGTAAAGGCTTATTTTATGCTCTGCTTGTTCAATGTAGATTCCTTTAATGTTATTGTTTTGTCTCATAGCTGCTGCGAGAGGTTCGATGAAAATTGCAAATAGGGATGGAGAGAGTGGGCATCCTTGTCTGGTCCCTTGGTGTAGTGTGAAGTTCGGTGAAGTGATCCCATTTGTGCTTTTTGTGGCCCTAGGTGATGTGTACAGTGTTCTTACCCAGTGGATGAACGACTCTCCAAAATCAAACTTGCGTAAGGCGTTGAATAAGAATGTACAGTTAACTTTATCAAAGGCCTTTTCTGCATCCAATGAGACGATCATGGTTTTGTCCTGTTTTTGTTGTGATATGTGGATTGAGTTGAAAAGCCTGCGGATGTTGTCTGAGGCGTGTCTGTTTTTGATAAAACCAGTTTGGTCAGGGTGGATTATCATTGGAATGACTGTCTCTATTCTTGTTGTTAGTGTTTTTGTAATAATTTTTAGATCAGGGTTGATAAGTGAGAGGGGGCGGTAGCTGGAGGTGTGGGTAGGGTCCTTATTGGGTTTCAAAAGTAGTGTCATTACAGCGGTGTTCATGTGTGTGGGTATGTTGGAGGTTGCTTTAATTTCTGTAATTACTCTATGGAATAGTGGTGATAATATGTCCCAAAAGTGTTTGTAGGTTATTTAGAAAGGTGCCTTATTTCTGATTGGTTGGGTTCATGATCGGGGAAGTACAGGTTGCTGTAAAATTTATAAAATACTTTATTTATATCTTCTGGGTTATGGGTGATGGTGCCATCAGTGTTAAGTATAGATGGAATTATTGCTTTTTCCTTTTTTAATTGTAGAAGATTAGCCAGGTATTTGCTTGATTTGTTACTATATTGAAAGTTCTCATATTTGAGCTGTTGGATAATGAACTGTGTTTTTTTTATGTATGATGCTTTCCAGTTGGCATTTAAGTTGAGTCAATTAATTTTGTGTTTGTTCACTGGGGTTATCGCTGTGTAGTCTTGTCAATTGTTTGATTTTTGTGTCTAGATCATTTTCATGTTTTTGTTGCTGTTTTTTCTTGTGTGATGAATATGATATTATTATTCCTCTTATTACTGTTTTGCCTGTTTCCCATAATAGTGACGGTGAAATGTTTGGCGAGTCGTTCATCTCCAGAAAGAAAGCCCACTCTCTCCTAATCAATGACATAAAATCAGGGTCTTGTAGAAGTGATGTATTAAAGCACCATCTTGTGGGCAGCTTGATGTGTGATTTGATGTTTATTGACAGGGAGACTGGAGCGTGATCACTGATTATGATGGGATGAATTGTATTTTCTCTAATATGTCGGGAGAGTGAATTACTTATGAGGAAGAAATCTATTCTGGAGGATGATTGGTGGAGGGGTGAAAAATACAAATATTCTCTGGATGATGGATTTCTCATTCTCCAACTATCGCCAAGTGAGGGTGACTGCATTGACTGCCTGAGGCTGTCTGTACAAACAGGTATAACATAAATACAGAGAGACATACACATCACAGGACATAAATGTGTTAAGAGTGAGGGGTGAAGAACAAAAACAAAGCAAAACATAAGCTTCTGCACAAATGACAGAAGGGAGAAAGTCTGAGGGGGTCATGGGTAGGTCAGGATGTCGGGTAAGAAGCTTAGAGTAAAATAGAGAGCGATATTTATTTTATTTTAGGAATGTTTAAATCAGATTAAGTCCGTTCATTTAGAAAAGCCATGGTGTGATTTTTGTGTTTCGGAATAATTGTCCTTCAATATACAGCTTGTCAACGACCAGAGATGCACGTTTGTTGTTGCTCCTGTTTTCTTTCAGAATGGGGTAAAGTATTTTCCGGCGTTTATTTATTTCTCTTGGGTATTGGTCATTCATTCCAAATGATGTTCCTTTGAGTTCCCTTCCTACCACAATCAACTTTATAAACTTATAGCCACATCAACAACCTCCATTACACTCCCCACCAAAAAATGGGAAAAGGATCTGACGCTGCCCCCCAACCCTGACTTCTGGACACAAATCAATAAAAACATCTTTTCTATGACCAATAATACTAATTTACAACTTATACAATACAAAACCATCCACAGGACACACATCACTCAAGGTAAAATGTTCACAATGGGTTTAGCTAACACAGACATCTGTTCACAATGCACTCATGATTTCACAGATGACTATCTTCACGCCACTTGGGCCTGTCAACCAGTTCACTCATTTTGGATCACAGTCATTGAAAATCTCTCCACTATCTTGGGCTGCAGAATCCTCAAGTCCTCATTACTTTGCTTAATTGGAGACACATCACAAATCACCATCCCAAATAACTACAAAAACCCGCTACTCATTTCTCTAACTATCGCCAAGAAAATCATCTATCAGAACTGGAAATCAAAAAGATACTGCCACATAACTCACTGGACCAACCTACTCACAGAACACATTGTAATAGAAAGAATCGCAGCCTGCAAGAATAACAATATATCAGCCCTTAATAACACCTGGAATCCATTCATAATTCACCTAAATCTCAGAAAAATCATACCTCAAACTGAAATTAAAATTTAAAATGTTCTTCTTTCCTTTAATGTTGACACATATATATCTTTTTTTTGTTTTTCTCCCCTCTTTTCTCTTCCTCTCAATTATCTTCAATTTTGTTGCTATTTATTGTTCTTGCTACTTCCCATTCAGCCACTCACTTTAATGTATTATACTGCCACACACACATTCACACGTTTCTTATACACTACTTCAACTTACTACTTGACTTTTATTATATCTACTTCAATTGTATTTGTCTTTGCTAATGTTTGCGTATTTTGATTTTGTTTTGTTTATTTCTGTTTTGCCTGTTTTTGTTTATTTGCCGTCGCTTTAATTGTCATGTCTATGTGCACATTTTTGTTTTGTACTTGTTCACCTTATCACAATAAAAAAAGAAAAAAAAAGTGTGCGTGTGTGTGTCTGTGTATGTGTGTGTGTGCGTGTGTGTGCGCGCATGTGTGTGTGTGCGCGCGTGTGTGTGTGTGTGTGTGTGTGTGTCTGTGTGTCTGTGTGAAAAAATAAATAATAGTAATAATAATAATTAAAGTGTCATTCCCAGAAATCTTTTCTACCTGGTTGAGATCACCTGGTCAGACACAATATCACATTTGCTGTAGATATGATGTCGGTCCACGGCTCCTGATGTGTCCTGTGTCACGAAACTGGACCTGGTTTTGCTCCCGCTGCTGCTCAGGGACAATGTGGCTTGAAGGGTGAGGTTGATGGTCTCTCGAGTGGAGGGTTCAAGAGTTCGGTCCCCGACTCCACGTATTAGTGGTCGCGTGTGATCTTGCTGGTCTCGTCAATTAGAGCCCCAGCTCTCTGAGAGGCTCTGAAATAAAGTTTTTCTATAGGAGGGTTTGTGGCACATTGACATTGGATGGATCTCAGTGTTTTTTTGTCACTGATTCTGAGTGTTTGTTGTGTTTTTGCTTGTTTGACTGTGCTTGTAATCTCTACGGCGTTGGAAATGAGGGAAACCTCAGTGTCCTTTGGAGAATAAATAAAGGTTTGAAATGAAATGAAATGAAATTATAATACCGCAAATTTGTTGTTGATGGTAGAGATGATATGTTATGAGCTAGCACCGGCTGCAGATATAAACACAACAAAACGCTAGCCCTAACCTGAAGTGTGACAGAGCGGTCAAGAGATGACAGGGACAGAAAGGACTGGTTCTCAGGACAGGGAAAACATAAGGCTAGGCCACCTCACCTACACGCTGGTCTGCCGGGTCCCCGGATCGCACTGAGCGGCTTTGTGATGAGCGACGAGCCCAGGCGACGGCATTGTCTATGAGTTCAGGTTTTTTGTTGTAGTTGGATCACATGAGATACGACTGGTTTCAAAAACAAGTTGATGGGTGTGGGTCGGCAAGTCAGCGTCCATACTGGTCCTCTGCCAGCTGCCGCTTCACCTGAGTCTTATTACATCATTTAACAGCGACACAGCACCGCTCTATGCGCACCTCAAGACAACCCAGTAACCACAGATTAAACCCATTCTCTATTCTCTCCATGAAAACCAGTCCAAATTCATTTACTAAACAGACGAAGATGAAGAAGATGAACCTTACTGTTTCCTAACAATGATGGTGGCGATAATAGTGATGATGTGGACGATGATGTTGTAGATGAATATTGTAATCACTGCTAAAACCTCAAGTTACTAAAAAAATAAAATAAAATCCTTACACCAAAAGAAAAAAAATAGATTTCATGAATTTCATTTAACATAATGTCAGTACTGGACAACCATTAACACTAAATACAATAGCATGTTTAAGTTCATCCAATACACCTGCTTATAATTATGATTAAAATGTCCATGGGGCGCTGAGGTTTATCACTAATCTTAAAGCCCTTACTCACCACTGCTCTTTGTCTGCCCGTAGACTAAATCACTGGCATATTTTTGTTTATAAGGGTATTCTCTGTCTGCTTCCATCCTACCTACAGAGCTACATACTTCAAAAAAGTAATGGAAGTTACCATCTTCGCTCGCAGGATTTACACCTTCTAACCATCCCTAAAGCCCGTACTGAGTTGGGAAAAAGGGCGTTCAAGTATGCTGCTCCCTCTTCTTGGAATCGATTGCACGATACTTCGGGAGCTGGTTTCCTTGAATGTTTTTAAAGGTCTTCTTAATGATCTGGAGGCAGAAATAACTGACTGTAGATGTTTGAGCTAACTCGTATTGCCCTTTTTGATCGCTTTGTTGCTGATGACTTATGACAGATTCTGATGAATGGTTCTGACTGTGATTCTTTTATTTATGTTCATTGTTGTTTAGTGTTTTATGTCTGAAAGCCTGTAATTGTGCTGCTGCCTGTCTTGGCCAGGACACTCTTGTAAAATAGATTTTTAATCTCCGTGAGACTTTCCTGGTTAAATAAAGGTTAAATAATAATTAAAAAAAATTAAAAAAAATTAAAAAAAATTAAATATCACCAAGAACATGTCCTGTACATTTTATTTCTGGTTCTTCCCTGGAGGTTTTAGGGTGACATTTCAAAAGTCCCCAAGAAACTGAACTTTTCAAAAATACTTTATTAAATAAAGTCAAGATTCGATTTGACTAGAACATGTTGTGTTTTAAAAGTTGTTAAGAGAATTTTAAAATCAACCCAGTAAGTAACGGTCAGATTTATACCTGTAGATTTTATATTGGCTGCTAGACGACCAAAGAGCGGCTTGAATTTGCTTGCTATATGATCGGGGCCAAAGAAAATGACCTCTGTCTTCCCTGTATTTAGCTGAAGAAAATGACAGCTCATCCATTTCTCAATGGTGGCCATGCACTCCACTAAATTGTTTAAGTGGCTGATATTGTCTGACTTGAAGGACAGATATATTTGCGTATCATCAGCATAAGAGTGATAGGAGACCCCCTCAGAGTGATTCAGAATATTTCCTAGTGGGAGCATACAAAGGGAAAACAAGACTGGACCAAGAATTGAGCCCTGTGGCAGACCATACATCATGGAGGCAGAGGAAGAAACAAAATTGCCAATTGAGACAGAAAATCTTCTATTTGACAGGTATGACTCAAACCATTTGAGTGCGGTTCCGGTGATGCCCACACACTGATTGTCAAAATAGTAAGGGCTGGATGCTTTCTTTTTTTTTTTTAATAATTAAGAACATGACCTGACGAGAGGGAACAGTTAATGATGTTAAGTAAGCTGGGGCCAATTGTACCAATAACCTCTTTCAGGAGTGAGGTGGGTAAGATATCAATAGATAGATAGATAGATGTAGCATATATATTCTGTTAATCCCTTGAATGCAGTTATCAAACACTTGTGGAAAAGATATATAATGAAGGGAAGATGGTCACTCGACTGGAAACTAACTGTGCATGTACGTGCATCACCGCTCGACACTCTGGAGAGTGATGATAATGATTGTTGTAATGCATATGGCGCCCTCTGCTGGTGACCGCCAGAAAGAGAACTGCTAGTGTAATTCAATGAAACTCAAATAAAAAACTAATTGATTGGTGAATAACTCTCATAATATCGGCGCATATCTGAAATAAAATTAGCTGCTACCAATAGTCACTGGATATGCTAATGCTAATCTGTGGATATTATTGGCAGGCTGGTTGAGCTCTAATTTTTATCTGAGAAAAATCACCTGAAGAAGACCTCTGGTCACTGGATTAAAACCAGAAAAAAATATTTTTTCTTTTCATGGGGACTTCTAGGGTATCAAATGTCAGTCATTTTTCTTAACCAATAGTTGAACGACTTAACAATCAATAATCGATTAATCATTAATAATTAATGAGCCACACATGCATGTCTTTTTCTCAGTTTATGTTTTATTGAAACCATTTTAGCACCACAGTAGTTACTTTTAACATTAATTCATTAAATAAAATCAGTTTGAACTAATAAAACAACATGGCTTTCTCTCTTTTAAACGTATGACTGTCCTTATTTATTTATTTAACAAAGCAATACCAATCGGGCGCTACTGCAGTTTCTAGACTAACAAGGCTGAGCTAATGAAACTCCTTTTTAAAATCAACATAAAGTTCTGTATTAAAGTGAAATAAAACCATTTGAGCCTCTTCACAATACACTGAATTATTCTGCTTTGTAGGTAAATTAGCATATTGACACGTTCAGGAGTGAGTTGAGAGTGCATGTCTCTGCTTATCATAATATATGTACGGCCTAGTGGGGTTTTTATTTAGACAGATGAGCACATCTAAGTGATCAGTCGTGAGTCGTGTGCACAGTCTACTCACAGTGGCCCTCACTTATCAATCTGGTGTAGAAACCAGCGCAGATTTGGGTGTAGAAATCATGTCAGTCCACGTGGGACCTATGAAACGTGCGTATCTGGCTGATCACATCGTACGCAAGACCGGGTGTTGATAAGTGTGGCGACTGGAAACGATCGTCATTTAAATACCACGCCCTACGTTGAATACAGGAACAGAACTCAAGAGGAAGAGATGTTGAAACTGGAATGTTCTTCTGGATGACTTTGTCAATCATTGGATCATCGACCTCATTGTCAACTTTGTGTTTATTTTCCATGACTAAAGCTGACACCAGTTGACATACAATAAGTCTGAGCTTTCCTGGGCATGGGATTACAGCTCAGTGTATCATTTGCAGCTCTGGTGATATTATCTGTGCTTAAAACATCAAAGCTTAATGTAAAAAGGCATATGTAACCCTGACACCTAGTGTTTAAAATGGGTACTGCAGTCTAAATTCTAAACATTGTAGAGCGCTGTCTCCCCCCCTCTCTAGAGTCGATGCTCACACAGGTTTCCATGTGGTGGACACTGAAGCTTCAGTGTTTATCCAGCTCTGCATGGGTCTGTAAACCTTTCTGTGTTCTAACCTCTCTCCATTTTTCAAAAACATCTCCAATATTGATCCTAGTTTGAGCACGTTTCTGCTCGTGGAGCTTATTAGAAACATGCAGAGGCTTTTTAGGTCGGGTACAATCACTTCTATCTGAACCACTTCTCTTGCCCGCTTCCATCGCTGCAACACCTGTTGACCTGATAACTGCTCTCATATCTGGCAAACCGAGGGGTGTCCAAAACGGCCGTGTGGGGTGTCTTAAAACCGTCTACCTTCTCTGGTCCAAACAAATCCATTCAGGACCAGAATCTAAAGTTAGAAGGAGGACATACTGACTGCTGCATTGTTGTCAGAGAAGCCAGCACTTCAACATAGCATGTTTCCTTAATGTCTGATCATATAGTAAGGTACCTTTAACATTTCATTCAGGAGATATTGTACAGATTGGACCTTTATTGAGTTGCATGATGGGAAATGAAGGATTCAGAGTCGGCACCGGAACTCAATCTTAACCCCTACTTTGTGAAAGTGTGACAATGAAGTGTTATCAACCCGCTTCAAAGTAATTATTTAGCACACTATCAATGTAACTGGTATTCAAAACTAAAAGATGTTTGAATCCATATACCTCACTTCCTGTTTCCCTTTGAGGTTTCATTTCAGTTTCTTGTCAAGCTGAGAGGGGATGGTCACCACATGTGACTGCTCCAGACCTCATCAGACAAACATGATATTCTACTGGGGGATGACATCGCCCCCGCAGAGCAGCTGGACTGTTAATTATTAAAAACTTTCATTAAGTGATGAGGTTGCAACACGTCCACATCTTCAGGTCATACACTGACTAAACAAGGCAAAGGTTCACTGATGCATATGTTTACTCTTTAATTGTTCATTTCTACATTTACTATCATTATTAACAATTCACATTTATGAAAACGTCCTTATAGCGCCGCCTTGGTGTTTAACTGATACTGCATGTAGAGTGAGAAAAGAGAACTGGTGGTTTCAGGCTCTTGACCTCGAGGGAGGGGAAACGATCGACAGTATTTAATAAAAATTCCTGTATTCATTTCACACTGGAAAAAACATGTGAATTAAAAAAAAAGTTACAATTTGAGTTTGATGATTTCTGTTTCTGTTGAACAGATTCTACAGAGATAAGCAGTAAGATTCATATTTTCATTTATATTTGATTCATTTGCTCGGTTCAGTGTATTTTTCCAACACAATAACACAACATGAAATATTTTCTCATAATACTCAAACACTGTTCATGAGCAAACAGGAGCAGGAAGGACATAGTGAGATGAATACATGGGAAACTAAGTTCAGTTATTTTTCTGACCTGTGGCTAAACAGGCTAAAAGCAGAGACACATGTGTTTCCCTTTGTGCACATACATCTCTCTAAAATGAACAAATGACTGAAACACTAGGAAGTCCTTTCCATGAATTTTATCGAACGGTGACAAGTTTGCAACCCTGTTAACAGCCGAGGTCCGGACCTCGCTGATATGATCGCCTCCCCTCCGTTTCATAACGTTGTTTAGCCTAATCCCTAAAGGTCCTGTTATCACAACAGGTGAGCTTCGAGTGGAGAGACTTTTTAGTTACTTTTAAAAACCGAGAGAGAGCAGAAAACACAGACAACATTTTAAACACCGGGGTTATATCTCTCATCACTGACTGTCTGAGCTCCGCTCTGTCTGACTCTCTGCAGACTGTTAACTTAACTATGCAAACTATGCAGATAAGACAACTGTTGCTCACGCTGTGTCGGTTTGGAAAATATAAAAACAGTTATTTCTCAACAGGATATTTGCACCGAGGAGAAAAGAGGAACAGGTCTGCATGAATTACAGCAGCACCCAACTCAGTTCTTCCCTGACTGTCGGAGTATGAGGCATTTTCTTTTTTCTTTTCCAATCAGAAGTCTTTAAACACCGTTGACTTCAGTGTAGTCGATATCTCCATAATAGCACTTTTTATGTCTCTTACCCTCTTTTAACCGTTAGGATTAGGGTCCACCGAGCATGTGTATGTGTGTGTTTAAGGCCTATGTGTTTGAGAAGTCTTTCAACAACAGAGTGTAAAACCAGAATTCCCCTCCACAGTAATAAAGTTTTAAAAAAACAACAATCGCCTAGAGACTGGCCGCCTAGAGACTGGCCGCCCAGCTCCGATTCTGACTTCTTTCCTGTAAGGAAATAAAAAGCAGAACTCCAGCAGTTTCACTCACTTAATGATATGTCAGCATTTTGTTTGGCATTACTTCACTTATTTCCTCTGAAGGTGAGACTGTGGTTCTCCACAGAGACAGTGGATTACTTCAGCATGACACCAGAGATCAGATTAAACAGCTGGTATGCTCGGTATGGGTGTCATGAAGATGTGAATCACTATGAGAGGAATTCAAGTTTTACCTTTTGAGACTGTGAGTGAAAACAGAAAGAATAAAGTACATTATGCCCATATGCTACACCAAAGACCTGCCATAGAACTGCCTCTCATTGTCCCATACTGTCAGGATCATTTAAGGAGAGAACTTGACAGACAACTCATCAAACCACAGAGACGACTTGATTCTTGTCTTTAAAATAAACACACAGCAGTATTGTAAGGGTGCTGGGATCTGTTTACTATGACTAATAAAGAGTCCTCTTGTGTGCACCTTTTATCAGACTGATGTTGCTCGTGTCTTGTTCTGTGGTGTGCTGGGAGAGAGGGAGCCCACACAGCAGACTAAAACAGAAACAAGCTAATTAGGAAGGCCAGCTCCATCATAGGGACTAAAGGTGAATCACATTTCTAGTCTAGTTTTTAAAAACAGATTTTCTGATGTCTTGTTTTTATGTCTGAATGGTCTGTGTTCAGTTTTTATGTGGTGTCTTGACTGTGATTACAGTTGCTGCTGTGGCGTTGTGATTTCCTGCAAAGGATGAATAAAGTATCCATCTATATATCTCTATCTGAGTGAAGACTGTTTTTAGTTTGAGGTTTCACAGCACACACTCCCTCTGAGAGCTGAAAAAGAACTCATGATGATGATGAACTTCTCTAAAATCTGGAACAGGGAAGTGGTTCAAACAGTTTGAAATCCCTGACAAATCTGTCGACATACCTCCACTGACTTCTTTATCAATGTGATTTCTCTCAGAGAGGAACATTAAGATCGCACTGAAGGAACGTCGGTAAACATGACGAGGACTCTGGGATTTTTGAACGAGGTAAATGATCTTCATTTTTCAGTACAAAGTCTGTTTTCTAAACCACTGTCAGGATAATTTAATTGATTAATATTTAAATGTTTTAATGGCAGGAAAAATAGAGAGAATAAAATATTATACCTTATTAAATTCAGATTTCTTTCCTTTGTTTTTGTGTTCGTGATTTTTTCTATTGGGTTCTGTTGTCTCTCATTTCTTTTGCTATACATTATTATTATTATTATTATTATTATTACATTATTATGAGGAAATATTCTCATAACCAGTAGAAATAGTACAAAACTAGTGCCTTAAATGTTTCATGTTTCAGTGTGTGTGTGTGTGTGTGTGTGTGTGTGTGAATTTGCCGTATGTGATAAGTGGTTACTTGTGCTTCTCTTTAATAACTTATATTTAAGAGGATCAGATATAAGGGTTGGTCCATGAAGATTTTAAAGTCAACATGTGACTCAAGTTCAGACACTCAAAGTTCAGCTTGAGAAAACTAAACATTCAATCTCTCTTTTTCTAAATCATATTCTCTTTATTTCTTACAGACATATCAGCAAACTTAAGGACTACAAATATGGATACTCTTGTAGTTTCAAGTGTGTTCTGGGGGACTTCCACTGACTCACTCTCCCACAAAAACCATCTTTATTTTCTGGTCTTCAAAGGAGGAAGTGGACACTGAATGATGATCATACAATGAGGAATCAAACTTATGAAACAAACTGGTGTGAACACAAATGATCAGAAATCTTTAAAACCAGGACTGCAGTTAAAGCAGCTCGGCTGAAGTGAAGTGAAGCAGATGTGATCACAAAAAAAGTGAAAAAAGACTTTAAATATCATGGATGAGACGAAGACACAAAGTTACATCAAACATCAAGATGAAGACACAATGAAAGTGTTTCCCAGTCACTTCTGTCATGGGAACATTCAACAACGTCTGGATTTGTGGCCACATTTTCTTCATGACCATGTATCTCCAATCCCTTTGAAACCACAGAAGATAATGTGTTTTATAAAACGTACAGCTCAACATCTAAGGTAAGCTGAAATCTGATTGTGGGAAATGATTGGGGAGCTTTAAAAGAACCAAAGTTGTGAGAAATATCCACCCTAAGACAAAGAAGAAATTTGCAGCGTAGCGAATGCGCCACATTTACGGAGGCTGTCCTATTCCAATGAGATCATCCTTTAGAGGGGGACAGGAAGCCACACTTGTTATGGTAAAGTTCTCGTGGGTACAGTTATTTTTAAATTTCTTGAAGTTAAAAAGCCAAAGGCCTGTTTAGTAAACGACTAAACGACTCTGCATTGTTCCTGTTCAGCTGAAGAAATGGTAAGATTATAGGTGTTATTGAACTGTGTGAATGAACGTATGTAAACTTACCGGGGAAGCAGCATTAGCTAATAATAATTAGCATTAGCATAGAGTTAACGACGATAGCTGTGGTAATATACTTTATCGATCTTTTATATAACACGTCCTCACAAAGGGAGCTGCTTCATCTTGTCATTTTTAATGAGGGCAGCGTGTTTGTTGGGCTCGGTGAATTAGATTGGAGTCATATTTTTCTTGCCGATCGGACATTTTGTCATGTCGGAGGGGAAGTCCATGACATAACTTTCATTGAAGCAGTCGGTGTGGAAAAGTGTGTTTTCTTTAGCTTTTCATTCTTGGATTTGGATCTTGTGTTCATGCTTTGTAAAGTTGACTTTTGTTCTGTGTTTATATTTTTATAACTGGACATTGAATTGTGTAGAGTTTAAAAAGGATAGAAGAGGTCAAAAGTTTAATCAAATAACTTCTTAATAATTTGGTAACTCTTCAGATTAATGTCACAATATTCACCATTTACTAGTTTTTATTAGCATGCTAATTCGTAGCATACTAAGAGTTTGCCCTCAATACCTCCTAATGACTGCTCATTGATAGTAAGTTAGGCAGTTGTTGAACATGAATTAAGATCTTAATGTGCTTTGCTTAGTACGGTCATTATTTCAGTCAAATTTCCCCACAATACAGTATTTTACTGTAAATCACAATAATTGTCTTGTTGTTTTATACTCAGGTTCAACCAATAAAACCTGAGGAGTCATCTACTCCGGTGAGTATGATTATTTTGTATCTTCCTTTATGGATGCAAACACACACGCACGCAAACGCACACACACACACACACACACACACACACACACACACACACACACTCTCACATTATAAACAACTGTATTTGATACTTAATCATGAAACATTATTAAAACAGTATAAAGATATCTGTCCTCTCATTATCATATGAATCATGTTTGATCTCCTACAGGTCCAGTGTGTCGATGACCCTACTGGTTTGACTGGAGTCGTGGTGTTTGGAGAGAGAACATATCCATTACCTAATGTAAGTGTGTACATCTTCTTGAATTTTATGTTTATTTGGGAATAATGGGAAGTATAAATCAAGCAAACCTTTGGCCCACACTACAGCACTTTTAGACTAAGCTCGTTTGCAAGGCCGTCCCTATTATTCAGCATTTTTCCTGTGTGCTAGAGACCCTCTGACTTTACCTCTCTGTCCCCTGTGCTGCTGCAGCCTCTGATTGGGAACAATCAGCAGAATCATGTGGACAACTCACCCAACGTGGGAGGAGTGTTGGAGCAGCAGAGACCCTTAGGTAAATATGGATAGTTCATCTTTATAATCTATGAAATGTGTTCTACTTGTGAGTTGTATTTCTAAAATCATAATTTAAACTGTTTTCAGAGGAGGTTCTTCACCAGGGAGAACACTCCCATAGTGACACCACCAACAGAGGACCACAGACCAGGTACTTTCAGTCTTTAAGGTCACATACTATCCAAATGATGTAAAAGTCCTTACTCTTTCTTATGTTACAAAAGATCAAAGTGTACTTAAGTCCCTCTTGTGCTGGGAGAGTACCTACTCTGAAGCAGGAGCTGAAAAGGTTCTAGGAACTAAATGCTTCCTGCGGTGCAGAATCAATAAAAAAGGGGGAGGGTTCCATCAGTTCCTTGAACTTTGAAAATGTTCCTGCTGTCCGAAAGCGCCTTTATATTTTATACAAACATATTATACTTGTTACAGTTTGTATATGATTATGGAACCAAAAGCACGACAAGAACACAGATACTCACAATTTATTTAATACACAATATAAGTGTGCAGGGGAGGGGGAGTGGTGTGATCCTTCGCTCAGTGCGAGCGTGCTCGAGTGTCCCAGTGAGTGCAGTGTCCAACCCGTGGAATCCTTCACGTGGTTCTTTCTGTGGTGTCCTCGTGTTTTCCACACGGCAATGTCCAGATTGAGAAGGCGTCTCACAAACACAGTTCAGGCAGGCAGATGAGCGGGCAAGCAGACAAGCAGGCAGGGCAGCAAGGCACGGAGGGTTAAGCATGAACTGAAGAGGTTACTACAGGGACCAGGATCTACTAGTACCAACTAGCTGACCAAACGATCAGGCGACGGGTGAATCTGATAACACACACAGAGCACTGCACAGAGGGGGACATACATGAGGATCAAACAGACAGGGACAAATAAACAAAACACAAAAGGAGAAGGGAGGGCTGCCATGATGTGAATCATGACAATACTGTCTTATGATACAGTGTATAAGTCGAGTACTTTGAGCAGCATCATAACAACTGGAAGAAAGACTGTGTGTAACAACAAGAAGTCTACTCTGATCTCTGGTGTAAAGAACAGCACACACTCAGCCTTTATGTCTCAAAAGCCTCCAAAATAGCTCTAGGGCAACTTGACAAAGATATAGTGTGTAAACACTATATATTCTCTTAATTTCCTGTCTTGAGCTGTCTGTATGCTAAATGATTGAAGTTAGAACCTGACTGTTTTAGTGACATTATCTCCTCTTGTTTGCAGATGGAGTCTGAATCATCTATTGATGGCTGCTGTGACCCTGATGGTGATCCTGATGGTGATCCTGATGGCCTCCAGAACAGCTCCATGGCAACTCGTCACAGATTCCTTAAGAGTGTAAAAACTATATTATCAATTTATTTCCTGTCTTGAGATTTATGTTTATCCTAAATGATCGGAGTTAGTGACATTTTCTCCTCTTGTTTGCAGGTGGAGTCTGAATCATCCATTGATGGCTGCTGGGATCCTGATGGTGATCCTGATGGTGATCCTGATGGTGATCCTGATGGCGATCCTGATGGTGATCCTGTGGGAGATGATCCTAAATGCTATCATGGGGGCGATCTGGAGGGAGATTCTGAGGTTAATCCTGAGGGTGATGATGATTGATGATGAGGGCTCAAGTGTCTTTAGATAACACTTGTTATGAGTTGACGCTATACAAATACAATTTTTTAATTGAAAATTGAAATTGAAAAGCTCCGCCCACATTGCAACTGTAACTGTAAATCATTTACAATAAAAATAATTATTCAATCATAATTAAGATTCCTTAAAGGCTTTATATGCGATTTTTTGATCCAGCAGAAGTCGCCCTTGAGCACCAGCATGAAACCAAAACAACTCACGCTGCATTGTTGTGTTAGCATGCTAATGCTAGCGATCTTTATTATGCTCGTATCTTCACACTGCATGTAAATTTACCTGAAATGAGCGTGATCTAGAAACACAGTTAAGCAGTGAGTACAGTATGTTATTCTTCTTTTATCTAGTCCCTCAATTAAACAACTTTTATACACGAGGGGAGGAGTCAGCCGGCCATCCCGGCGATGTAAACAAACTGAAGATAGGACTCTGAAAACTCTGAAAACATCACAGACAGTGGGACTCGGGTGTTACACCCATTGTAGACAGTCATGACTCACAGAGTTATTTTCAGAGGATATACTTGATTTATATTACATTTATGTGTGAAAAATCACATATAAAGACTTTAAGAGTGTAAAAACTATATTATCAATTTATTTCCTGTCTTGAGATTTCTGTTTATCCTAAATGATCGGAGTTAGTGACATTTTCTTCTCTTGTTTGCAGGTGGAGTGTGAATCATCCATTGATGGCTGCTGGGATCCTGATGGTGATCCTGATGGTGATCCTGAGGGCCATGATCCAGAGAGCGATCATCCAGAGGGAGATGATCCTGAAGGCGATCCTGATGGAGACCCTGAAGGGGATCCTAAATGCGATCATGGGGTTGATCTGGAGGGCGATCCTGAGGGGGATCCGGAGGGGGATCCGGAGGGTGACCCCGATGATGATCCTGATGGTGATCCTGATGGCCTCCAGAACAGCTCCATGGCAACTCGTCACAGATTCCTTAAGAGTGTAAAAACTATATTATCAATTTATTTCCTGTCTTGAGATTTCTGTTTATCCTAAATGATCGGAGTTAGTGACATTTTCTCCTCTTGTTTGCAGGTGGAGTCTGAATCATCCATTGATGGCTGCTGGGATCCTGATGGTGATCCTGATGGTGATCCTGATGGTGATCCTGATGGCGATCCGGATGGCCATGATCCTGAGGGTCATGATCCTGAGGGCCATGATCCTGATGGCGATGATCCAGAGGGAGATGATCCTGAAGTGGATCCTGAATGCGATCATGGGATTGATCATGGGGGAGATCTGGAGGGAGATCTTGAGGGTGATGATGATTGATGATGATGAAGATGATGATGGTGATTAGGCTTATTATTATTATTTATTGATTTTAGATGATAGACAAGTCCAGTACAAAATGTATTTTTAACTTAACAACCTGTATTTGTGAAGTGTTTGTGCCTGTGGATGACTCATCTTCATCTACCTTGGTCACTAATATCATTGACCCTGTAATGACAATAAAACCATCATAAAACAGACTCATGTATATTTGGTGTCAATGTTAAACTACATAAAGAAAAGAAAAATAATTAAATGCATTTTATGCTATTACTACTTATAACAATGTAGTAATAATAACTAAAATAATATAAAATAATACTATGACTGACTATAACTGCAAAAAGTGTTGAATGAATATCAGCTTGCAGAAATCGTAAAGCTACAACATGCAAGAACTGTCAACTCCTTTTTTGTATGTTTTTTCACAATAATGGGTAAAATATGTAATTTTAAATCATTAAACTTTTTTATTTAATTATGGAAGGCATCTCACAACCCTCTCCTGGATCTGCAATAAGTATCAAGGTTAAATGTTTTAATTTAACACAGTAGTAAAAATAAAGTTTTGGTGCTCTGATTTAAAAGTCAGGGATTATTTTAAATTCTCAGACCTGGTGCTGTGTGTCGTATAACTGCAGATGTGATTGAAGATTTTTTCATCCTGTTCAGTTGCTCTTTCCTGTGTTTTGACCTTTGTTGACAAAAGGACAGCATCTTAAAATCTTCTCTCATTCTCAATAATTAAAACAAAATGGAGCAGCAGTAGCTGAGTCTAAAGGGATTTGGGTTGTTATCCAAAAGTTTGCCAGTTCATGTCCTGGTACAGAGTTAGTGTGGAGTTGAGACTGGCTGCTGGAGAGAGGCCAGTTCACCTACTGAGCTGAGGTACCCTCAAGGTCAGATGTTCAGGGTGGAAATCCATGTGAACTGATTACATACAGTAGTTCAATATACGCCATAGGAGGGGTATTCAATTCAAATTCAAAGAGTTCTTCAAGAAA
Source organism: Labrus mixtus (assembly GCF_963584025.1). Lineage (NCBI taxonomy): Eukaryota > Metazoa > Chordata > Actinopteri > Labriformes > Labridae > Labrus > Labrus mixtus. Next base: position 4,001,403 of record NC_083619.1, read on the forward strand.
ATTCCCTCAAGCATAGATCTGGACTTTCTTAAAGGGGACATATTATGAAAAATCCACTTTTACACTGGTTTTTTTTTAACATATATTTTGGTAACCTGAGTGTCTACTGACCCACAAAATGTTAAATAAACCCATCCAGTCCTTTGTTTGTGGTCTGCATAAGTCTTACAACACCGAAGAAAATGCTCCGTTTTTGCTCTCCTTGTGATGTCACAGTGGGATTCTGGAAAAAAAAATATATACCCTCCCCTCCCCTGATATCTCCACCCATGGGCTCCACCCCCAGCCTAGAGCAAAACTTTTGTGCAGGTCCACCATTTTTATTCTCTCTACAGAGAAGTGATGTCTACAGGGAAAACTCAGGGGGGGCTCATTGCATTTAAAGAGACACACACACCAAAATAGAGCGTTCTGAGAGAGCTGGTTTATACAGGGTCTCAAACCTCCTCTGGTGCTTGATTCATGTTATATTTTGACCAAAGCACAGCACAGATGTTTCATTTAGACCACAGGGGACTGTTTGAAAAAGATGATTTTGATAATTTGATAATATGTCCTCTTTAATGTCAAACTTTGGATATGATACACCACTACATTTTGAAGTAGCCCCATAGCCAGGGGTGTGCCCGATGTTTTCTTTTTTAAAGATTTCTTTTTGGGCTATTTCTGCCTTTATTCAAGAGAAAAGACAGTAGATTGAGAGAAGAAGGAATGACATGTGGGAAAGGGAGCAACAGGTTAGATTTGAACCTGGGCAACCCACATCCAGGACTCATGGGGCTCACAATTAACCCACTGCGCCACTGCATCGCGTCCAGATGTTTTTGACTGGGGCGGTCAAACTCGGGCACTAGATGTTAAGAAGAGGCATTTACTGACCCTCTCTGTGTCCACTGTTTGTATCCACGGTAACTATTAACATTGAAGCATCATACAGATGTCGCATTCAAGTTTTTAATGTTCTTTAACTTTAAAAAGTAAAAACAAAAGAGAAAAAGAACAAACTGACTCATGTCCCCACTCGCAGCTCACAGGGATATTTGTGAGTTTTCCCATGAATGAATGATGATTTGGCTTCTGGTCTTTAATTCATGCATCATAATTATCACGTTTAATCACAGTAATCAACAATCACACCAAGTAAACAACAAAAAGGCCAAAAGCTCACAGCCCACAAAATATGTTTTAAATCCTCCTGCTGACTGGCTGCAGTCTAGGTCATAAACCCCGCCTCCTCCATGTTAACAGACGGGACATGGGTCAAACTATAAATTTAAAATACACGTCAAATCTATTTTTTCTCAAACCAACAGTCTGTCATGATGGCTATTTATTAAAATGCTGATTTATGTAAGTGTTCATCGCTCCGGATTGTAACGTCATGGTTGACAGCTCTGCGGCCCCTTGCAGCCTTCTCAAGTGGATTAGCAAAGTCGAGCAGGAAAAGCAAGAGAAAACTTAAGATAAACTAGTTATTGAACTTTCCATGAATGGGAGTGTTACTCCAAACTGACACAAGAACACGTAGTGCTGAGAGATCTTCGTCCAATGGGGGAAAATAATCCTTTCCCCTAGCCACCAATAATGCAAACGTGCTGACTTACGCTAACAAACTGTCATGTCATCTTTCAGTAGTCAAAGAAACATATATTTATAAACTGAACAGAATAGGAATATATTGTTGTCTAAAAAGTTTTAAAAGACGAATGATCCAACTTCATAATTAAAGGATCCGAAGACAATCTAAAATCATCAACATCCCATCTACCCAGAACGTAAGACCCTTACGGTGGAGGACTTAACAGACCTCGAGGCTTTCATCGATCACTGTTTCTAACAGCTGCAACCCACCATGGACCCGGACACAGCAAACCCCAACAAACGCAAAAAGACAGACTCCTCTACAGACACTGACGACCTACAAACAACAGAAATAGAGGTGAGTGTACTGGCGAGCATCAATAAAAAACTAGACCTCCTGATATCACTGCACGAAGAAATTAAAGACATTCGCAATAGCCTGGAGTTCGCTCATCAAAACATCGTCACACTACAGATCTCAAACCAGGAACTAGTAACCTCCATCGAAGCTCTCAATGAACAAATGCATGCTGTTACTAAAGAAAACAAACTGTTAAAAGAAACCGTGCTGGACATACAAACCCGTTCCATGCGTGACAACCTCATCTTCTCCGGCATTCCCGAACAAACACCCGACAATCCTGAATCTCTCATCAAAAACTTCATGACAACTCGACTGAAAATACCAGCCGACACCATCAAAAACATAACATTTCACAGAGCTCAAAGCCTCTGCAGATCATCAGACAAAGGACCCAGACCAATTATCGCAAAATTTGAACACTATCAGCAAAAAGAACAGGTCAAAAAGAAAAGGAAGGGAACTCAAAGGAACATCATTTGGAATGAATGACCAATACCCAAGAGAAATAAATAAACGCCGGAAAATACTTTACCCCATTCTGAAAGAAAACAGGAGCAACAACAAACGTGCATCTCTGGTCGTTGACAAGCTGTATATTGAAGGACAATTATTCCGAAACACAAAAATCACACCATGGCTTTTCTAAATGAACGGACTTAATCTGATTCAAACATTCCTAAAATAAAATAAATATCGCTCTCTATTTTACTCTAAGCTTCTTACCCGACATCCTGACCTACCCATGACCCCCTCAGACTTTCTCCCTTCTGTCATTTGTGCAGAAGCTTATGTTTTGCTTTGTTTTTGTTCTTCACCCCTCACTCTTAACACATTTATGTCCTGTGATGTGTATGTCTCTCTGTATTTATGTTATACCTGTTTGTACAGACAGCCTCAGGCAGTCAATGCAGTCACCCTCACTTGGCGATAGTTGGAGAATGAGAAATCCATCATCCAGAGAATATTTGTATTTTTCACCCCTCCACCAATCATCCTCCAGAATAGATTTCTTCCTCATAAGTAATTCACTCTCCCGACATATTAGAGAAAATACAATTCATCCCATCATAATCAGTGATCACGCTCCAGTCTCCCTGTCAATAAACATCAAATCACACATCAAGCTGCCCACAAGATGGTGCTTTAATACATCACTTCTACAAGACCCTGATTTTATGTCATTGATTAGGAGAGAGTGGGCTTTCTTTCTGGAGATGAACGACTCGCCAAACATTTCACCGTCACTATTATGGGAAACAGGCAAAACAGTAATAAGAGGAATAATAATATCATATTCATCACACAAGAAAAAACAGCAACAAAAACATGAAAATGATCTAGACACAAAAATCAAACAATTGACAAGACTACACAGCGATAACCCCAGTGAACAAACACAAAATTAATTGACTCAACTTAAATGCCAACTGGAAAGCATCATACATAAAAAAAACACAGTTCATTATCCAACAGCTCAAATATGAGAACTTTCAATATAGTAACAAATCAAGCAAATACCTGGCTAATCTTCTACAATTAAAAAAGGAAAAAGCAATAATTCCATCTATACTTAACACTGATGGCACCATCACCCATAACCCAGAAGATATAAATAAAGTATTTTATAAATTTTACAGCAACCTGTACTTCCCCGATCATGAACCCAACCAATCAGAAATAAGGCACCTTTCTAAATAACCTACAAACACTTTTGGGACATATTATCACCACTATTCCATAGAGTAATTACAGAAATTAAAGCAACCTCCAACATACCCACACACATGAACACCGCTGTAATGACACTACTTTTGAAACCCAATAAGGACCCTACCCACACCTCCAGCTACCGCCCCCTCTCACTTATCAACCCTGATCTAAAAATTATTACAAAAACACTAACAACAAGAATAGAGACAGTCATTCCAATGATAATCCACCCTGACCAAACTGGTTTTATCAAAAACAGACACGCCTCAGACAACATCCGCAGGCTTTTCAACTCAATCCACATATCACAACAAAAACAGGACAAAACCATGATCGTCTCATTGGATGCAGAAAAGGCCTTTGATAAAGTTAACTGTACATTCTTATTCAACGCCTTACGCAAGTTTGATTTTGGAGAGTCGTTCATCCACTGGGTAAGAACACTGTACACATCACCTAGGGCCACAAAAAGCACAAATGGGATCACTTCACCGAACTTCACACTACACCAAGGGACCAGACAAGGATGCCCACTCTCTCCATCCCTATTTGCAATTTTCATCGAACCTCTCGCAGCAGCTATGAGACAAAACAATAACATTAAAGGAATCTACATTGAACAAGCAGAGCATAAAATAAGCCTTTACGCAGATGATCTATTATTACACCTACAAAACCCTTCAACGTCATTACAAGAAACCTTCAATATTATTACAAATTTTTCTTCCGTCTCTCACTATACCATAAACTGGAATAAATCAACCATCCTGCCAATATCAGAAGGAGCCTGGGATTCTGCAGCCCAAGATCTCACCCTCCCATTTAACACTGGCAATTTAAAATACCTAGGCATTAACATTTCCGCCAGGCTGTCAGAATTATTTCACCTTAATTACACCCCCCTGCTAAAAAAAATAGAGGATGACTTTAAGCGCTGGACCAAACTACCACTCACTCTCATTGGACAAATCGCCACAGTTAAAATGAAAACCTTACCACAGATTAATTATTTATTCTCAATGCTCCCCATCACTCCCACTGACAAATGGTTTAAAACAATAGATTCATTATCATCACAATTTTACTGGAAAAACAAAAGAGCTAGAATTTCATTAAAAACATTACAAAACCATAAGTCACAGGGCGGCCTCGAAGCACCAAACTTTCTCTACTACCATCTGTCAAATCAATTACAATATTTATTCAAATGGACGCAAAAAAAAGAAAAACACAACAACCAATGGCTAGAACTGGAACAAGACCAATGTAAAACCACTTCAATTGCAGACCTTCCCTTCCTACCACAATCAACTTTATAAACTTATAGCCACATCAACAACCTCCATTACACTCCCCACCAAAAAATGGGAAAAGGATCTGACGCTGCCCCCCAACCCTGACTTCTGGACACAAATCAATAAAAACATCTTTTCTATGACCAATAATACTAATTTACAACTTATACAATACAAAACCATCCACAGGACACACATCACTCAAGGTAAAATGTTCACAATGGGTTTAGCTAACACAGACATCTGTTCACAATGCACTCATGATTTCACAGATGACTATCTTCACGCCACTTGGGCCTGTCAACCAGTTCACTCATTTTGGATCACAGTCATTGAAAATCTCTCCACTATCTTGGGCTGCAGAATCCTCAAGTCCTCATTACTTTGCTTAATTGGAGACACATCACAAATCACCATCCCAAATAACTACAAAAACCCGCTACTCATTTCTCTAACTATCGCCAAGAAAATCATCTATCAGAACTGGAAATCAAAAAGATACTGCCACATAACTCACTGGACCAACCTACTCACAGAACACATTGTAATAGAAAGAATCGCAGCCTGCAAGAATAACAATATATCAGCCCTTAATAACACCTGGAATCCATTCATAATTCACCTAAATCTCAGAAAAATCATACCTCAAACTGAAATTAAAATTTAAAATGTTCTTCTTTCCTTTAATGTTGACACATATATATCTTTTTTTTGTTTTTCTCCCCTCTTTTCTCTTCCTCTCAATTATCTTCAATTTTGTTGCTATTTATTGTTCTTGCTACTTCCCATTCAGCCACTCACTTTAATGTATTATACTGCCACACACACATTCACACGTTTCTTATACACTACTTCAACTTACTACTTGACTTTTATTATATCTACTTCAATTGTATTTGTCTTTGCTAATGTTTGCGTATTTTGATTTTGTTTTGTTTATTTCTGTTTTGCCTGTTTTTGTTTATTTGCCGTCGCTTTAATTGTCATGTCTATGTGCACATTTTTGTTTTGTACTTGTTCACCTTATCACAATAAAAAAAGAAAAAAAAAGTGTGCGTGTGTGTGTCTGTGTATGTGTGTGTGTGCGTGTGTGTGCGCGCATGTGTGTGTGTGCGCGCGTGTGTGTGTGTGTGTGTGTGTGTCTGTGTGTCTGTGTGAAAAAATAAATAATAGTAATAATAATAATTAAAGTGTCATTCCCAGAAATCTTTTCTACCTGGTTGAGATCACCTGGTCAGACACAATATCACATTTGCTGTAGATATGATGTCGGTCCACGGCTCCTGATGTGTCCTGTGTCACGAAACTGGACCTGGTTTTGCTCCCGCTGCTGCTCAGGGACAATGTGGCTTGAAGGGTGAGGTTGATGGTCTCTCGAGTGGAGGGTTCAAGAGTTCGGTCCCCGACTCCACGTATTAGTGGTCGCGTGTGATCTTGCTGGTCTCGTCAATTAGAGCCCCAGCTCTCTGAGAGGCTCTGAAATAAAGTTTTTCTATAGGAGGGTTTGTGGCACATTGACATTGGATGGATCTCAGTGTTTTTTTGTCACTGATTCTGAGTGTTTGTTGTGTTTTTGCTTGTTTGACTGTGCTTGTAATCTCTACGGCGTTGGAAATGAGGGAAACCTCAGTGTCCTTTGGAGAATAAATAAAGGTTTGAAATGAAATGAAATGAAATTATAATACCGCAAATTTGTTGTTGATGGTAGAGATGATATGTTACGAGCTAGCACCGGCTGCAGATATAAACACAACAAAACGCTAGCCCTAACCTGAAGTGTGACAGAGCGGTCAAGAGATGACAGGGACAGAAAGGACTGGTTCTCAGGACAGGGAAAACATAAGGCTAGGCCACCTCACCTACACGCTGGTCTGCCGGGTCCCCGGATCGCACTGAGCGGCTTTGTGATGAGCGACGAGCCCAGGCGACGGCATTGTCTATGAGTTCAGGTTTTTTGTTGTAGTTGGATCACATGAGATACGACTGGTTTCAAAAACAAGTTGATGGGTGTGGGTCGGCAAGTCAGCGTCCATACTGGTCCTCTGCCAGCTGCCGCTTCACCTGAGTCTTATTACATCATTTAACAGCGACACAGCACCGCTCTGTGCGCACCTCAAGACAACCCAGTAACCACAGATTAAACCCATTCTCTATTCTCTCCATGAAAACCAGTCCAAATTCATTTACTAAACAGACGAAGATGAAGAAGATGAACCTTACTGTTTCCTAACAATGATGGTGGCGATAATAGTGATGATGTGGACGATGATGTTGTAGATGAATATTGTAATCACTGCTAAAACCTCAAGTTACTAAAAAAATAAAATAAAATCCTTACACCAAAAGAAAAAAAATAGATTTCATGAATTTCATTTAACATAATGTCAGTACTGGACAACCATTAACACTAAATACAATAGCATGTTTAAGTTCATCCAATACACCTGCTTATAATTATGATTAAAATGTCCATGGGGCGCTGAGGTTTATCACTAATCTTAAAGCCCTTACTCACCACTGCTCTTTGTCTGCCCGTAGACTAAATCACTGGCATATTTTTGTTTATAAGGGTATTCTCTGTCTGCTTCCATCCTACCTACAGAGCTACATACTTCAAAAAAGTAATGGAAGTTACCATCTTCGCTCGCAGGATTTACACCTTCTAACCATCCCTAAAGCCCGTACTGAGTTGGGAAAAAGGGCGTTCAAGTATGCTGCTCCCTCTTCTTGGAATCGATTGCACGATACTTCGGGAGCTGGTTTCCTTGAATGTTTTTAAAGGTCTTCTTAATGATCTGGAGGCAGAAATAACTGACTGTAGATGTTTGAGCTAACTCGTATTGCCCTTTTTGATCGCTTTGTTGCTGATGACTTATGACAGATTCTGATGAATGGTTCTGACTGTGATTCTTTTATTTATGTTCATTGTTGTTTAGTGTTTTATGTCTGAAAGCCTGTAATTGTGCTGCTGCCTGTCTTGGCCAGGACACTCTTGTAAAATAGATTTTTAATCTCCGTGAGACTTTCCTGGTTAAATAAAGGTTAAATAATAATTAAAAAAAATTAAAAAAAATTAAAAAAAATTAAATATCACCAAGAACATGTCCTGTACATTTTATTTCTGGTTCTTCCCTGGAGGTTTTAGGGTGACATTTCAAAAGTCCCCAAGAAACTGAACTTTTCAAAAATACTTTATTAAATAAAGTCAAGATTCGATTTGACTAGAACATGTTGTGTTTTAAAAGTTGTTAAGAGAATTTTAAAATCAACCCAGTAAGTAACGGTCAGATTTATACCTGTAGATTTTATATTGGCTGCTAGACGACCAAAGAGCGGCTTGAATTTGCTTGCTATATGATCGGGGCCAAAGAAAATGACCTCTGTCTTCCCTGTATTTAGCTGAAGAAAATGACAGCTCATCCATTTCTCAATGGTGGCCATGCACTCCACTAAATTGTTTAAGTGGCTGATATTGTCTGACTTGAAGGACAGATATATTTGCGTATCATCAGCATAAGAGTGATAGGAGACCCCCTCAGAGTGATTCAGAATATTTCCTAGTGGGAGCATACAAAGGGAAAACAAGACTGGACCAAGAATTGAGCCCTGTGGCAGACCATACATCATGGAGGCAGAGGAAGAAACAAAATTGCCAATTGAGACAGAAAATCTTCTATTTGACAGGTATGACTCAAACCATTTGAGTGCGGTTCCGGTGATGCCCACACACTGATTGTCAAAATAGTAAGGGCTGGATGCTTTCTTTTTTTTTTTTAATAATTAAGAACATGACCTGACGAGAGGGAACAGTTAATGATGTTAAGTAAGCTGGGGCCAATTGTACCAATAACCTCTTTCAGGAGTGAGGTGGGTAAGATATCAATAGATAGATAGATAGATGTAGCATATATATTCTGTTAATCCCTTGAATGCAGTTATCAAACACTTGTGGAAAAGATATATAATGAAGGGAAGATGGTCACTCGACTGGAAACTAACTGTGCATGTACGTGCATCACCGCTCGACACTCTGGAGAGTGATGATAATGATTGTTGTAATGCATATGGCGCCCTCTGCTGGTGACCGCCAGAAAGAGAACTGCTAGTGTAATTCAATGAAACTCAAATAAAAAACTAATTGATTGGTGAATAACTCTCATAATATCGGCGCATATCTGAAATAAAATTAGCTGCTACCAATAGTCACTGGATATGCTAATGCTAATCTGTGGATATTATTGGCAGGCTGGTTGAGCTCTAATTTTTATCTGAGAAAAATCACCTGAAGAAGACCTCTGGTCACTGGATTAAAACCAGAAAAAAATATTTTTTCTTTTCATGGGGACTTCTAGGGTATCAAATGTCAGTCATTTTTCTTAACCAATAGTTGAACGACTTAACAATCAATAATCGATTAATCATTAATAATTAATGAGCCACACATGCATGTCTTTTTCTCAGTTTATGTTTTATTGAAACCATTTTAGCACCACAGTAGTTACTTTTAACATTAATTCATTAAATAAAATCAGTTTGAACTAATAAAACAACATGGCTTTCTCTCTTTTAAACGTATGACTGTCCTTATTTATTTATTTAACAAAGCAATACCAATCGGGCGCTACTGCAGTTTCTAGACTAACAAGGCTGAGCTAATGAAACTCCTTTTTAAAATCAACATAAAGTTCTGTATTAAAGTGAAATAAAACCATTTGAGCCTCTTCACAATACACTGAATTATTCTGCTTTGTAGGTAAATTAGCATATTGACACGTTCAGGAGTGAGTTGAGAGTGCATGTCTCTGCTTATCATAATATATGTACGGCCTAGTGGGGTTTTTATTTAGACAGATGAGCACATCTAAGTGATCAGTCGTGAGTCGTGTGCACAGTCTACTCACAGTGGCCCTCACTTATCAATCTGGTGTAGAAACCAGCGCAGATTTGGGTGTAGAAATCATGTCAGTCCACGTGGGACCTATGAAACGTGCGTATCTGGCTGATCACATCGTACGCAAGACCGGGTGTTGATAAGTGTGGCGACTGGAAACGATCGTCATTTAAATACCACGCCCTACGTTGAATACAGGAACAGAACTCAAGAGGAAGAGATGTTGAAACTGGAATGTTCTTCTGGATGACTTTGTCAATCATTGGATCATCGACCTCATTGTCAACTTTGTGTTTATTTTCCATGACTAAAGCTGACACCAGTTGACATACAATAAGTCTGAGCTTTCCTGGGCATGGGATTACAGCTCAGTGTATCATTTGCAGCTCTGGTGATATTATCTGTGCTTAAAACATCAAAGCTTAATGTAAAAAGGCATATGTAACCCTGACACCTAGTGTTTAAAATGGGTACTGCAGTCTAAATTCTAAACATTGTAGAGCGCTGTCTCCCCCCCTCTCTAGAGTCGATGCTCACACAGGTTTCCATGTGGTGGACACTGAAGCTTCAGTGTTTATCCAGCTCTGCATGGGTCTGTAAACCTTTCTGTGTTCTAACCTCTCTCCATTTTTCAAAAACATCTCCAATATTGATCCTAGTTTGAGCACGTTTCTGCTCGTGGAGCTTATTAGAAACATGCAGAGGCTTTTTAGGTCGGGTACAATCACTTCTATCTGAACCACTTCTCTTGCCCGCTTCCATCGCTGCAACACCTGTTGACCTGATAACTGCTCTCATATCTGGCAAACCGAGGGGTGTCCAAAACGGCCGTGTGGGGTGTCTTAAAACCGTCTACCTTCTCTGGTCCAAACAAATCCATTCAGGACCAGAATCTAAAGTTAGAAGGAGGACATACTGACTGCTGCATTGTTGTCAGAGAAGCCAGCACTTCAACATAGCATGTTTCCTTAATGTCTGATCATATAGTAAGGTACCTTTAACATTTCATTCAGGAGATATTGTACAGATTGGACCTTTATTGAGTTGCATGATGGGAAATGAAGGATTCAGAGTCGGCACCGGAACTCAATCTTAACCCCTACTTTGTGAAAGTGTGACAATGAAGTGTTATCAACCCGCTTCAAAGTAATTATTTAGCACACTATCAATGTAACTGGTATTCAAAACTAAAAGATGTTTGAATCCATATACCTCACTTCCTGTTTCCCTTTGAGGTTTCATTTCAGTTTCTTGTCAAGCTGAGAGGGGATGGTCACCACATGTGACTGCTCCAGACCTCATCAGACAAACATGATATTCTACTGGGGGATGACATCGCCCCCGCAGAGCAGCTGGACTGTTAATTATTAAAAACTTTCATTAAGTGATGAGGTTGCAACACGTCCACATCTTCAGGTCATACACTGACTAAACAAGGCAAAGGTTCACTGATGCATATGTTTACTCTTTAATTGTTCATTTCTACATTTACTATCATTATTAACAATTCACATTTATGAAAACGTCCTTATAGCGCCGCCTTGGTGTTTAACTGATACTGCATGTAGAGTGAGAAAAGAGAACTGGTGGTTTCAGGCTCTTGACCTCGAGGGAGGGGAAACGATCGACAGTATTTAATAAAAATTCCTGTATTCATTTCACACTGGAAAAAACATGTGAATTAAAAAAAAAGTTACAATTTGAGTTTGATGATTTCTGTTTCTGTTGAACAGATTCTACAGAGATAAGCAGTAAGATTCATATTTTCATTTATATTTGATTCATTTGCTCGGTTCAGTGTATTTTTCCAACACAATAACACAACATGAAATATTTTCTCATAATACTCAAACACTGTTCATGAGCAAACAGGAGCAGGAAGGACATAGTGAGATGAATACATGGGAAACTAAGTTCAGTTATTTTTCTGACCTGTGGCTAAACAGGCTAAAAGCAGAGACACATGTGTTTCCCTTTGTGCACATACATCTCTCTAAAATGAACAAATGACTGAAACACTAGGAAGTCCTTTCCATGAATTTTATCGAACGGTGACAAGTTTGCAACCCTGTTAACAGCCGAGGTCCGGACCTCGCTGATATGATCGCCTCCCCTCCGTTTCATAACGTTGTTTAGCCTAATCCCTAAAGGTCCTGTTATCACAACAGGTGAGCTTCGAGTGGAGAGACTTTTTAGTTACTTTTAAAAACCGAGAGAGAGCAGAAAACACAGACAACATTTTAAACACCGGGGTTATATCTCTCATCACTGACTGTCTGAGCTCCGCTCTGTCTGACTCTCTGCAGACTGTTAACTTAACTATGCAAACTATGCAGATAAGACAACTGTTGCTCACGCTGTGTCGGTTTGGAAAATATAAAAACAGTTATTTCTCAACAGGATATTTGCACCGAGGAGAAAAGAGGAACAGGTCTGCATGAATTACAGCAGCACCCAACTCAGTTCTTCCCTGACTGTCGGAGTATGAGGCATTTTCTTTTTTCTTTTCCAATCAGAAGTCTTTAAACACCGTTGACTTCAGTGTAGTCGATATCTCCATAATAGCACTTTTTATGTCTCTTACCCTCTTTTAACCGTTAGGATTAGGGTCCACCGAGCATGTGTATGTGTGTGTTTAAGGCCTATGTGTTTGAGAAGTCTTTCAACAACAGAGTGTAAAACCAGAATTCCCCTCCACAGTAATAAAGTTTTAAAAAAACAACAATCGCCTAGAGACTGGCCGCCTAGAGACTGGCCGCCCAGCTCCGATTCTGACTTCTTTCCTGTAAGGAAATAAAAAGCAGAACTCCAGCAGTTTCACTCACTTAATGATATGTCAGCATTTTGTTTGGCATTACTTCACTTATTTCCTCTGAAGGTGAGACTGTGGTTCTCCACAGAGACAGTGGATTACTTCAGCATGACACCAGAGATCAGATTAAACAGCTGGTATGCTCGGTATGGGTGTCATGAAGATGTGAATCACTATGAGAGGAATTCAAGTTTTACCTTTTGAGACTGTGAGTGAAAACAGAAAGAATAAAGTACATTATGCCCATATGCTACACCAAAGACCTGCCATAGAACTGCCTCTCATTGTCCCATACTGTCAGGATCATTTAAGGAGAGAACTTGACAGACAACTCATCAAACCACAGAGACGACTTGATTCTTGTCTTTAAAATAAACACACAGCAGTATTGTAAGGGTGCTGGGATCTGTTTACTATGACTAATAAAGAGTCCTCTTGTGTGCACCTTTTATCAGACTGATGTTGCTCGTGTCTTGTTCTGTGGTGTGCTGGGAGAGAGGGAGCCCACACAGCAGACTAAAACAGAAACAAGCTAATTAGGAAGGCCAGCTCCATCATAGGGACTAAAGGTGAATCACATTTCTAGTCTAGTTTTTAAAAACAGATTTTCTGATGTCTTGTTTTTATGTCTGAATGGTCTGTGTTCAGTTTTTATGTGGTGTCTTGACTGTGATTACAGTTGCTGCTGTGGCGTTGTGATTTCCTGCAAAGGATGAATAAAGTATCCATCTATATATCTCTATCTGAGTGAAGACTGTTTTTAGTTTGAGGTTTCACAGCACACACTCCCTCTGAGAGCTGAAAAAGAACTCATGATGATGATGAACTTCTCTAAAATCTGGAACAGGGAAGTGGTTCAAACAGTTTGAAATCCCTGACAAATCTGTCGACATACCTCCACTGACTTCTTTATCAATGTGATTTCTCTCAGAGAGGAACATTAAGATCGCACTGAAGGAACGTCGGTAAACATGACGAGGACTCTGGGATTTTTGAACGAGGTAAATGATCTTCATTTTTCAGTACAAAGTCTGTTTTCTAAACCACTGTCAGGATAATTTAATTGATTAATATTTAAATGTTTTAATGGCAGGAAAAATAGAGAGAATAAAATATTATACCTTATTAAATTCAGATTTCTTTCCTTTGTTTTTGTGTTCGTGATTTTTTCTATTGGGTTCTGTTGTCTCTCATTTCTTTTGCTATACATTATTATTATTATTATTATTATTATTACATTATTATGAGGAAATATTCTCATAACCAGTAGAAATAGTACAAAACTAGTGCCTTAAATGTTTCATGTTTCAGTGTGTGTGTGTGTGTGTGTGTGTGTGTGTGAATTTGCCGTATGTGATAAGTGGTTACTTGTGCTTCTCTTTAATAACTTATATTTAAGAGGATCAGATATAAGGGTTGGTCCATGAAGATTTTAAAGTCAACATGTGACTCAAGTTCAGACACTCAAAGTTCAGCTTGAGAAAACTAAACATTCAATCTCTCTTTTTCTAAATCATATTCTCTTTATTTCTTACAGACATATCAGCAAACTTAAGGACTACAAATATGGATACTCTTGTAGTTTCAAGTGTGTTCTGGGGGACTTCCACTGACTCACTCTCCCACAAAAACCATCTTTATTTTCTGGTCTTCAAAGGAGGAAGTGGACACTGAATGATGATCATACAATGAGGAATCAAACTTATGAAACAAACTGGTGTGAACACAAATGATCAGAAATCTTTAAAACCAGGACTGCAGTTAAAGCAGCTCGGCTGAAGTGAAGTGAAGCAGATGTGATCACAAAAAAAGTGAAAAAAGACTTTAAATATCATGGATGAGACGAAGACACAAAGTTACATCAAACATCAAGATGAAGACACAATGAAAGTGTTTCCCAGTCACTTCTGTCATGGGAACATTCAACAACGTCTGGATTTGTGGCCACATTTTCTTCATGACCATGTATCTCCAATCCCTTTGAAACCACAGAAGATAATGTGTTTTATAAAACGTACAGCTCAACATCTAAGGTAAGCTGAAATCTGATTGTGGGAAATGATTGGGGAGCTTTAAAAGAACCAAAGTTGTGAGAAATATCCACCCTAAGACAAAGAAGAAATTTGCAGCGTAGCGAATGCGCCACATTTACGGAGGCTGTCCTATTCCAATGAGATCATCCTTTAGAGGGGGACAGGAAGCCACACTTGTTATGGTAAAGTTCTCGTGGGTACAGTTATTTTTAAATTTCTTGAAGTTAAAAAGCCAAAGGCCTGTTTAGTAAACGACTAAACGACTCTGCATTGTTCCTGTTCAGCTGAAGAAATGGTAAGATTATAGGTGTTATTGAACTGTGTGAATGAACGTATGTAAACTTACCGGGGAAGCAGCATTAGCTAATAATAATTAGCATTAGCATAGAGTTAACGACGATAGCTGTGGTAATATACTTTATCGATCTTTTATATAACACGTCCTCACAAAGGGAGCTGCTTCATCTTGTCATTTTTAATGAGGGCAGCGTGTTTGTTGGGCTCGGTGAATTAGATTGGAGTCATATTTTTCTTGCCGATCGGACATTTTGTCATGTCGGAGGGGAAGTCCATGACATAACTTTCATTGAAGCAGTCGGTGTGGAAAAGTGTGTTTTCTTTAGCTTTTCATTCTTGGATTTGGATCTTGTGTTCATGCTTTGTAAAGTTGACTTTTGTTCTGTGTTTATATTTTTATAACTGGACATTGAATTGTGTAGAGTTTAAAAAGGATAGAAGAGGTCAAAAGTTTAATCAAATAACTTCTTAATAATTTGGTAACTCTTCAGATTAATGTCACAATATTCACCATTTACTAGTTTTTATTAGCATGCTAATTCGTAGCATACTAAGAGTTTGCCCTCAATACCTCCTAATGACTGCTCATTGATAGTAAGTTAGGCAGTTGTTGAACATGAATTAAGATCTTAATGTGCTTTGCTTAGTACGGTCATTATTTCAGTCAAATTTCCCCACAATACAGTATTTTACTGTAAATCACAATAATTGTCTTGTTGTTTTATACTCAGGTTCAACCAATAAAACCTGAGGAGTCATCTACTCCGGTGAGTATGATTATTTTGTATCTTCCTTTATGGATGCAAACACACACGCACGCAAACGCACACACACACACACACACACACACACACACACACACACACACACTCTCACATTATAAACAACTGTATTTGATACTTAATCATGAAACATTATTAAAACAGTATAAAGATATCTGTCCTCTCATTATCATATGAATCATGTTTGATCTCCTACAGGTCCAGTGTGTCGATGACCCTACTGGTTTGACTGGAGTCGTGGTGTTTGGAGAGAGAACATATCCATTACCTAATGTAAGTGTGTACATCTTCTTGAATTTTATGTTTATTTGGGAATAATGGGAAGTATAAATCAAGCAAACCTTTGGCCCACACTACAGCACTTTTAGACTAAGCTCGTTTGCAAGGCCGTCCCTATTATTCAGCATTTTTCCTGTGTGCTAGAGACCCTCTGACTTTACCTCTCTGTCCCCTGTGCTGCTGCAGCCTCTGATTGGGAACAATCAGCAGAATCATGTGGACAACTCACCCAACGTGGGAGGAGTGTTGGAGCAGCAGAGACCCTTAGGTAAATATGGATAGTTCATCTTTATAATCTATGAAATGTGTTCTACTTGTGAGTTGTATTTCTAAAATCATAATTTAAACTGTTTTCAGAGGAGGTTCTTCACCAGGGAGAACACTCCCATAGTGACACCACCAACAGAGGACCACAGACCAGGTACTTTCAGTCTTTAAGGTCACATACTATCCAAATGATGTAAAAGTCCTTACTCTTTCTTATGTTACAAAAGATCAAAGTGTACTTAAGTCCCTCTTGTGCTGGGAGAGTACCTACTCTGAAGCAGGAGCTGAAAAGGTTCTAGGAACTAAATGCTTCCTGCGGTGCAGAATCAATAAAAAAGGGGGAGGGTTCCATCAGTTCCTTGAACTTTGAAAATGTTCCTGCTGTCCGAAAGCGCCTTTATATTTTATACAAACATATTATACTTGTTACAGTTTGTATATGATTATGGAACCAAAAGCACGACAAGAACACAGATACTCACAATTTATTTAATACACAATATAAGTGTGCAGGGGAGGGGGAGTGGTGTGATCCTTCGCTCAGTGCGAGCGTGCTCGAGTGTCCCAGTGAGTGCAGTGTCCAACCCGTGGAATCCTTCACGTGGTTCTTTCTGTGGTGTCCTCGTGTTTTCCACACGGCAATGTCCAGATTGAGAAGGCGTCTCACAAACACAGTTCAGGCAGGCAGATGAGCGGGCAAGCAGACAAGCAGGCAGGGCAGCAAGGCACGGAGGGTTAAGCATGAACTGAAGAGGTTACTACAGGGACCAGGATCTA
This sequence comes from Labrus mixtus, assembly GCF_963584025.1. Lineage (NCBI taxonomy): Eukaryota > Metazoa > Chordata > Actinopteri > Labriformes > Labridae > Labrus > Labrus mixtus. Next base: position 4,018,491 of record NC_083619.1, read on the forward strand.
CTAGTACCAACTAGCTGACCAAACGATCAGGCGACGGGTGAATCTGATAACACACACAGAGCACTGCACAGAGGGGGACATACATGAGGATCAAACAGACAGGGACAAATAAACAAAACACAAAAGGAGAAGGGAGGGCTGCCATGATGTGAATCATGACAATACTGTCTTATGATACAGTGTATAAGTCGAGTACTTTGAGCAGCATCATAACAACTGGAAGAAAGACTGTGTGTAACAACAAGAAGTCTACTCTGATCTCTGGTGTAAAGAACAGCACACACTCAGCCTTTATGTCTCAAAAGCCTCCAAAATAGCTCTAGGGCAACTTGACAAAGATATAGTGTGTAAACACTATATATTCTCTTAATTTCCTGTCTTGAGCTGTCTGTATGCTAAATGATTGAAGTTAGAACCTGACTGTTTTAGTGACATTATCTCCTCTTGTTTGCAGATGGAGTCTGAATCATCTATTGATGGCTGCTGTGACCCTGATGGTGATCCTGATGGTGATCCTGATGGCCTCCAGAACAGCTCCATGGCAACTCGTCACAGATTCCTTAAGAGTGTAAAAACTATATTATCAATTTATTTCCTGTCTTGAGATTTATGTTTATCCTAAATGATCGGAGTTAGTGACATTTTCTCCTCTTGTTTGCAGGTGGAGTCTGAATCATCCATTGATGGCTGCTGGGATCCTGATGGTGATCCTGATGGTGATCCTGATGGTGATCCTGATGGCGATCCTGATGGTGATCCTGTGGGAGATGATCCTAAATGCTATCATGGGGGCGATCTGGAGGGAGATTCTGAGGTTAATCCTGAGGGTGATGATGATTGATGATGAGGGCTCAAGTGTCTTTAGATAACACTTGTTATGAGTTGACGCTATACAAATACAATTTTTTAATTGAAAATTGAAATTGAAAAGCTCCGCCCACATTGCAACTGTAACTGTAAATCATTTACAATAAAAATAATTATTCAATCATAATTAAGATTCCTTAAAGGCTTTATATGCGATTTTTTGATCCAGCAGAAGTCGCCCTTGAGCACCAGCATGAAACCAAAACAACTCACGCTGCATTGTTGTGTTAGCATGCTAATGCTAGCGATCTTTATTATGCTCGTATCTTCACACTGCATGTAAATTTACCTGAAATGAGCGTGATCTAGAAACACAGTTAAGCAGTGAGTACAGTATGTTATTCTTCTTTTATCTAGTCCCTCAATTAAACAACTTTTATACACGAGGGGAGGAGTCAGCCGGCCATCCCGGCGATGTAAACAAACTGAAGATAGGACTCTGAAAACTCTGAAAACATCACAGACAGTGGGACTCGGGTGTTACACCCATTGTAGACAGTCATGACTCACAGAGTTATTTTCAGAGGATATACTTGATTTATATTACATTTATGTGTGAAAAATCACATATAAAGACTTTAAGAGTGTAAAAACTATATTATCAATTTATTTCCTGTCTTGAGATTTCTGTTTATCCTAAATGATCGGAGTTAGTGACATTTTCTTCTCTTGTTTGCAGGTGGAGTGTGAATCATCCATTGATGGCTGCTGGGATCCTGATGGTGATCCTGATGGTGATCCTGAGGGCCATGATCCAGAGAGCGATCATCCAGAGGGAGATGATCCTGAAGGCGATCCTGATGGAGACCCTGAAGGGGATCCTAAATGCGATCATGGGGTTGATCTGGAGGGCGATCCTGAGGGGGATCCGGAGGGGGATCCGGAGGGTGACCCCGATGATGATCCTGATGGTGATCCTGATGGCCTCCAGAACAGCTCCATGGCAACTCGTCACAGATTCCTTAAGAGTGTAAAAACTATATTATCAATTTATTTCCTGTCTTGAGATTTCTGTTTATCCTAAATGATCGGAGTTAGTGACATTTTCTCCTCTTGTTTGCAGGTGGAGTCTGAATCATCCATTGATGGCTGCTGGGATCCTGATGGTGATCCTGATGGTGATCCTGATGGTGATCCTGATGGCGATCCGGATGGCCATGATCCTGAGGGTCATGATCCTGAGGGCCATGATCCTGATGGCGATGATCCAGAGGGAGATGATCCTGAAGTGGATCCTGAATGCGATCATGGGATTGATCATGGGGGAGATCTGGAGGGAGATCTTGAGGGTGATGATGATTGATGATGATGAAGATGATGATGGTGATTAGGCTTATTATTATTATTTATTGATTTTAGATGATAGACAAGTCCAGTACAAAATGTATTTTTAACTTAACAACCTGTATTTGTGAAGTGTTTGTGCCTGTGGATGACTCATCTTCATCTACCTTGGTCACTAATATCATTGACCCTGTAATGACAATAAAACCATCATAAAACAGACTCATGTATATTTGGTGTCAATGTTAAACTACATAAAGAAAAGAAAAATAATTAAATGCATTTTATGCTATTACTACTTATAACAATGTAGTAATAATAACTAAAATAATATAAAATAATACTATGACTGACTATAACTGCAAAAAGTGTTGAATGAATATCAGCTTGCAGAAATCGTAAAGCTACAACATGCAAGAACTGTCAACTCCTTTTTTGTATGTTTTTTCACAATAATGGGTAAAATATGTAATTTTAAATCATTAAACTTTTTTATTTAATTATGGAAGGCATCTCACAACCCTCTCCTGGATCTGCAATAAGTATCAAGGTTAAATGTTTTAATTTAACACAGTAGTAAAAATAAAGTTTTGGTGCTCTGATTTAAAAGTCAGGGATTATTTTAAATTCTCAGACCTGGTGCTGTGTGTCGTATAACTGCAGATGTGATTGAAGATTTTTTCATCCTGTTCAGTTGCTCTTTCCTGTGTTTTGACCTTTGTTGACAAAAGGACAGCATCTTAAAATCTTCTCTCATTCTCAATAATTAAAACAAAATGGAGCAGCAGTAGCTGAGTCTAAAGGGATTTGGGTTGTTATCCAAAAGTTTGCCAGTTCATGTCCTGGTACAGAGTTAGTGTGGAGTTGAGACTGGCTGCTGGAGAGAGGCCAGTTCACCTACTGAGCTGAGGTACCCTCAAGGTCAGATGTTCAGGGTGGAAATCCATGTGAACTGATTACATACAGTAGTTCAATATACGCCATAGGAGGGGTATTCAATTCAAATTCAAAGAGTTCTTCAAGAAAATTCCCTCAAGCATAGATCTGGACTTTCTTAAAGGGGACATATTATGAAAAATCCACTTTTACACTGGTTTTTTTTTAACATATATTTTGGTAACCTGAGTGTCTACTGACCCACAAAATGTTAAATAAACCCATCCAGTCCTTTGTTTGTGGTCTGCATAAGTCTTACAACACCGAAGAAAATGCTCCGTTTTTGCTCTCCTTGTGATGTCACAGTGGGATTCTGGAAAAAAAAATATATACCCTCCCCTCCCCTGATATCTCCACCCATGGGCTCCACCCCCAGCCTAGAGCAAAACTTTTGTGCAGGTCCACCATTTTTATTCTCTCTACAGAGAAGTGATGTCTACAGGGAAAACTCAGGGGGGGCTCATTGCATTTAAAGAGACACACACACCAAAATAGAGCGTTCTGAGAGAGCTGGTTTATACAGGGTCTCAAACCTCCTCTGGTGCTTGATTCATGTTATATTTTGACCAAAGCACAGCACAGATGTTTCATTTAGACCACAGGGGACTGTTTGAAAAAGATGATTTTGATAATTTGATAATATGTCCTCTTTAATGTCAAACTTTGGATATGATACACCACTACATTTTGAAGTAGCCCCATAGCCAGGGGTGTGCCCGATGTTTTCTTTTTTAAAGATTTCTTTTTGGGCTATTTCTGCCTTTATTCAAGAGAAAAGACAGTAGATTGAGAGAAGAAGGAATGACATGTGGGAAAGGGAGCAACAGGTTAGATTTGAACCTGGGCAACCCACATCCAGGACTCATGGGGCTCACAATTAACCCACTGCGCCACTGCATCGCGTCCAGATGTTTTTGACTGGGGCGGTCAAACTCGGGCACTAGATGTTAAGAAGAGGCATTTACTGACCCTCTCTGTGTCCACTGTTTGTATCCACGGTAACTATTAACATTGAAGCATCATACAGATGTCGCATTCAAGTTTTTAATGTTCTTTAACTTTAAAAAGTAAAAACAAAAGAGAAAAAGAACAAACTGACTCATGTCCCCACTCGCAGCTCACAGGGATATTTGTGAGTTTTCCCATGAATGAATGATGATTTGGCTTCTGGTCTTTAATTCATGCATCATAATTATCACGTTTAATCACAGTAATCAACAATCACACCAAGTAAACAACAAAAAGGCCAAAAGCTCACAGCCCACAAAATATGTTTTAAATCCTCCTGCTGACTGGCTGCAGTCTAGGTCATAAACCCCGCCTCCTCCATGTTAACAGACGGGACATGGGTCAAACTATAAATTTAAAATACACGTCAAATCTATTTTTTCTCAAACCAACAGTCTGTCATGATGGCTATTTATTAAAATGCTGATTTATGTAAGTGTTCATCGCTCCGGATTGTAACGTCATGGTTGACAGCTCTGCGGCCCCTTGCAGCCTTCTCAAGTGGATTAGCAAAGTCGAGCAGGAAAAGCAAGAGAAAACTTAAGATAAACTAGTTATTGAACTTTCCATGAATGGGAGTGTTACTCCAAACTGACACAAGAACACGTAGTGCTGAGAGATCTTCGTCCAATGGGGGAAAATAATCCTTTCCCCTAGCCACCAATAATGCAAACGTGCTGACTTACGCTAACAAACTGTCATGTCATCTTTCAGTAGTCAAAGAAACATATATTTATAAACTGAACAGAATAGGAATATATTGTTGTCTAAAAAGTTTTAAAAGACGAATGATCCAACTTCATAATTAAAGGATCCGAAGACAATCTAAAATCATCAACATCCCATCTACCCAGAACGTAAGACCCTTACGGTGGAGGACTTAACAGACCTCGAGGCTTTCATCGATCACTGTTTCTAACAGCTGCAACCCACCATGGACCCGGACACAGCAAACCCCAACAAACGCAAAAAGACAGACTCCTCTACAGACACTGACGACCTACAAACAACAGAAATAGAGGTGAGTGTACTGGCGAGCATCAATAAAAAACTAGACCTCCTGATATCACTGCACGAAGAAATTAAAGACATTCGCAATAGCCTGGAGTTCGCTCATCAAAACATCGTCACACTACAGATCTCAAACCAGGAACTAGTAACCTCCATCGAAGCTCTCAATGAACAAATGCATGCTGTTACTAAAGAAAACAAACTGTTAAAAGAAACCGTGCTGGACATACAAACCCGTTCCATGCGTGACAACCTCATCTTCTCCGGCATTCCCGAACAAACACCCGACAATCCTGAATCTCTCATCAAAAACTTCATGACAACTCGACTGAAAATACCAGCCGACACCATCAAAAACATAACATTTCACAGAGCTCAAAGCCTCTGCAGATCATCAGACAAAGGACCCAGACCAATTATCGCAAAATTTGAACACTATCAGCAAAAAGAACAGGTCAAAAAGAAAAGGAAGGGAACTCAAAGGAACATCATTTGGAATGAATGACCAATACCCAAGAGAAATAAATAAACGCCGGAAAATACTTTACCCCATTCTGAAAGAAAACAGGAGCAACAACAAACGTGCATCTCTGGTCGTTGACAAGCTGTATATTGAAGGACAATTATTCCGAAACACAAAAATCACACCATGGCTTTTCTAAATGAACGGACTTAATCTGATTCAAACATTCCTAAAATAAAATAAATATCGCTCTCTATTTTACTCTAAGCTTCTTACCCGACATCCTGACCTACCCATGACCCCCTCAGACTTTCTCCCTTCTGTCATTTGTGCAGAAGCTTATGTTTTGCTTTGTTTTTGTTCTTCACCCCTCACTCTTAACACATTTATGTCCTGTGATGTGTATGTCTCTCTGTATTTATGTTATACCTGTTTGTACAGACAGCCTCAGGCAGTCAATGCAGTCACCCTCACTTGGCGATAGTTGGAGAATGAGAAATCCATCATCCAGAGAATATTTGTATTTTTCACCCCTCCACCAATCATCCTCCAGAATAGATTTCTTCCTCATAAGTAATTCACTCTCCCGACATATTAGAGAAAATACAATTCATCCCATCATAATCAGTGATCACGCTCCAGTCTCCCTGTCAATAAACATCAAATCACACATCAAGCTGCCCACAAGATGGTGCTTTAATACATCACTTCTACAAGACCCTGATTTTATGTCATTGATTAGGAGAGAGTGGGCTTTCTTTCTGGAGATGAACGACTCGCCAAACATTTCACCGTCACTATTATGGGAAACAGGCAAAACAGTAATAAGAGGAATAATAATATCATATTCATCACACAAGAAAAAACAGCAACAAAAACATGAAAATGATCTAGACACAAAAATCAAACAATTGACAAGACTACACAGCGATAACCCCAGTGAACAAACACAAAATTAATTGACTCAACTTAAATGCCAACTGGAAAGCATCATACATAAAAAAAACACAGTTCATTATCCAACAGCTCAAATATGAGAACTTTCAATATAGTAACAAATCAAGCAAATACCTGGCTAATCTTCTACAATTAAAAAAGGAAAAAGCAATAATTCCATCTATACTTAACACTGATGGCACCATCACCCATAACCCAGAAGATATAAATAAAGTATTTTATAAATTTTACAGCAACCTGTACTTCCCCGATCATGAACCCAACCAATCAGAAATAAGGCACCTTTCTAAATAACCTACAAACACTTTTGGGACATATTATCACCACTATTCCATAGAGTAATTACAGAAATTAAAGCAACCTCCAACATACCCACACACATGAACACCGCTGTAATGACACTACTTTTGAAACCCAATAAGGACCCTACCCACACCTCCAGCTACCGCCCCCTCTCACTTATCAACCCTGATCTAAAAATTATTACAAAAACACTAACAACAAGAATAGAGACAGTCATTCCAATGATAATCCACCCTGACCAAACTGGTTTTATCAAAAACAGACACGCCTCAGACAACATCCGCAGGCTTTTCAACTCAATCCACATATCACAACAAAAACAGGACAAAACCATGATCGTCTCATTGGATGCAGAAAAGGCCTTTGATAAAGTTAACTGTACATTCTTATTCAACGCCTTACGCAAGTTTGATTTTGGAGAGTCGTTCATCCACTGGGTAAGAACACTGTACACATCACCTAGGGCCACAAAAAGCACAAATGGGATCACTTCACCGAACTTCACACTACACCAAGGGACCAGACAAGGATGCCCACTCTCTCCATCCCTATTTGCAATTTTCATCGAACCTCTCGCAGCAGCTATGAGACAAAACAATAACATTAAAGGAATCTACATTGAACAAGCAGAGCATAAAATAAGCCTTTACGCAGATGATCTATTATTACACCTACAAAACCCTTCAACGTCATTACAAGAAACCTTCAATATTATTACAAATTTTTCTTCCGTCTCTCACTATACCATAAACTGGAATAAATCAACCATCCTGCCAATATCAGAAGGAGCCTGGGATTCTGCAGCCCAAGATCTCACCCTCCCATTTAACACTGGCAATTTAAAATACCTAGGCATTAACATTTCCGCCAGGCTGTCAGAATTATTTCACCTTAATTACACCCCCCTGCTAAAAAAAATAGAGGATGACTTTAAGCGCTGGACCAAACTACCACTCACTCTCATTGGACAAATCGCCACAGTTAAAATGAAAACCTTACCACAGATTAATTATTTATTCTCAATGCTCCCCATCACTCCCACTGACAAATGGTTTAAAACAATAGATTCATTATCATCACAATTTTACTGGAAAAACAAAAGAGCTAGAATTTCATTAAAAACATTACAAAACCATAAGTCACAGGGCGGCCTCGAAGCACCAAACTTTCTCTACTACCATCTGTCAAATCAATTACAATATTTATTCAAATGGACGCAAAAAAAAGAAAAACACAACAACCAATGGCTAGAACTGGAACAAGACCAATGTAAAACCACTTCAATTGCAGACCTTCCCTTCCTACCACAATCAACTTTATAAACTTATAGCCACATCAACAACCTCCATTACACTCCCCACCAAAAAATGGGAAAAGGATCTGACGCTGCCCCCCAACCCTGACTTCTGGACACAAATCAATAAAAACATCTTTTCTATGACCAATAATACTAATTTACAACTTATACAATACAAAACCATCCACAGGACACACATCACTCAAGGTAAAATGTTCACAATGGGTTTAGCTAACACAGACATCTGTTCACAATGCACTCATGATTTCACAGATGACTATCTTCACGCCACTTGGGCCTGTCAACCAGTTCACTCATTTTGGATCACAGTCATTGAAAATCTCTCCACTATCTTGGGCTGCAGAATCCTCAAGTCCTCATTACTTTGCTTAATTGGAGACACATCACAAATCACCATCCCAAATAACTACAAAAACCCGCTACTCATTTCTCTAACTATCGCCAAGAAAATCATCTATCAGAACTGGAAATCAAAAAGATACTGCCACATAACTCACTGGACCAACCTACTCACAGAACACATTGTAATAGAAAGAATCGCAGCCTGCAAGAATAACAATATATCAGCCCTTAATAACACCTGGAATCCATTCATAATTCACCTAAATCTCAGAAAAATCATACCTCAAACTGAAATTAAAATTTAAAATGTTCTTCTTTCCTTTAATGTTGACACATATATATCTTTTTTTTGTTTTTCTCCCCTCTTTTCTCTTCCTCTCAATTATCTTCAATTTTGTTGCTATTTATTGTTCTTGCTACTTCCCATTCAGCCACTCACTTTAATGTATTATACTGCCACACACACATTCACACGTTTCTTATACACTACTTCAACTTACTACTTGACTTTTATTATATCTACTTCAATTGTATTTGTCTTTGCTAATGTTTGCGTATTTTGATTTTGTTTTGTTTATTTCTGTTTTGCCTGTTTTTGTTTATTTGCCGTCGCTTTAATTGTCATGTCTATGTGCACATTTTTGTTTTGTACTTGTTCACCTTATCACAATAAAAAAAGAAAAAAAAAGTGTGCGTGTGTGTGTCTGTGTATGTGTGTGTGTGCGTGTGTGTGCGCGCATGTGTGTGTGTGCGCGCGTGTGTGTGTGTGTGTGTGTGTGTCTGTGTGTCTGTGTGAAAAAATAAATAATAGTAATAATAATAATTAAAGTGTCATTCCCAGAAATCTTTTCTACCTGGTTGAGATCACCTGGTCAGACACAATATCACATTTGCTGTAGATATGATGTCGGTCCACGGCTCCTGATGTGTCCTGTGTCACGAAACTGGACCTGGTTTTGCTCCCGCTGCTGCTCAGGGACAATGTGGCTTGAAGGGTGAGGTTGATGGTCTCTCGAGTGGAGGGTTCAAGAGTTCGGTCCCCGACTCCACGTATTAGTGGTCGCGTGTGATCTTGCTGGTCTCGTCAATTAGAGCCCCAGCTCTCTGAGAGGCTCTGAAATAAAGTTTTTCTATAGGAGGGTTTGTGGCACATTGACATTGGATGGATCTCAGTGTTTTTTTGTCACTGATTCTGAGTGTTTGTTGTGTTTTTGCTTGTTTGACTGTGCTTGTAATCTCTACGGCGTTGGAAATGAGGGAAACCTCAGTGTCCTTTGGAGAATAAATAAAGGTTTGAAATGAAATGAAATGAAATTATAATACCGCAAATTTGTTGTTGATGGTAGAGATGATATGTTACGAGCTAGCACCGGCTGCAGATATAAACACAACAAAACGCTAGCCCTAACCTGAAGTGTGACAGAGCGGTCAAGAGATGACAGGGACAGAAAGGACTGGTTCTCAGGACAGGGAAAACATAAGGCTAGGCCACCTCACCTACACGCTGGTCTGCCGGGTCCCCGGATCGCACTGAGCGGCTTTGTGATGAGCGACGAGCCCAGGCGACGGCATTGTCTATGAGTTCAGGTTTTTTGTTGTAGTTGGATCACATGAGATACGACTGGTTTCAAAAACAAGTTGATGGGTGTGGGTCGGCAAGTCAGCGTCCATACTGGTCCTCTGCCAGCTGCCGCTTCACCTGAGTCTTATTACATCATTTAACAGCGACACAGCACCGCTCTGTGCGCACCTCAAGACAACCCAGTAACCACAGATTAAACCCATTCTCTATTCTCTCCATGAAAACCAGTCCAAATTCATTTACTAAACAGACGAAGATGAAGAAGATGAACCTTACTGTTTCCTAACAATGATGGTGGCGATAATAGTGATGATGTGGACGATGATGTTGTAGATGAATATTGTAATCACTGCTAAAACCTCAAGTTACTAAAAAAATAAAATAAAATCCTTACACCAAAAGAAAAAAAATAGATTTCATGAATTTCATTTAACATAATGTCAGTACTGGACAACCATTAACACTAAATACAATAGCATGTTTAAGTTCATCCAATACACCTGCTTATAATTATGATTAAAATGTCCATGGGGCGCTGAGGTTTATCACTAATCTTAAAGCCCTTACTCACCACTGCTCTTTGTCTGCCCGTAGACTAAATCACTGGCATATTTTTGTTTATAAGGGTATTCTCTGTCTGCTTCCATCCTACCTACAGAGCTACATACTTCAAAAAAGTAATGGAAGTTACCATCTTCGCTCGCAGGATTTACACCTTCTAACCATCCCTAAAGCCCGTACTGAGTTGGGAAAAAGGGCGTTCAAGTATGCTGCTCCCTCTTCTTGGAATCGATTGCACGATACTTCGGGAGCTGGTTTCCTTGAATGTTTTTAAAGGTCTTCTTAATGATCTGGAGGCAGAAATAACTGACTGTAGATGTTTGAGCTAACTCGTATTGCCCTTTTTGATCGCTTTGTTGCTGATGACTTATGACAGATTCTGATGAATGGTTCTGACTGTGATTCTTTTATTTATGTTCATTGTTGTTTAGTGTTTTATGTCTGAAAGCCTGTAATTGTGCTGCTGCCTGTCTTGGCCAGGACACTCTTGTAAAATAGATTTTTAATCTCCGTGAGACTTTCCTGGTTAAATAAAGGTTAAATAATAATTAAAAAAAATTAAAAAAAATTAAAAAAAATTAAATATCACCAAGAACATGTCCTGTACATTTTATTTCTGGTTCTTCCCTGGAGGTTTTAGGGTGACATTTCAAAAGTCCCCAAGAAACTGAACTTTTCAAAAATACTTTATTAAATAAAGTCAAGATTCGATTTGACTAGAACATGTTGTGTTTTAAAAGTTGTTAAGAGAATTTTAAAATCAACCCAGTAAGTAACGGTCAGATTTATACCTGTAGATTTTATATTGGCTGCTAGACGACCAAAGAGCGGCTTGAATTTGCTTGCTATATGATCGGGGCCAAAGAAAATGACCTCTGTCTTCCCTGTATTTAGCTGAAGAAAATGACAGCTCATCCATTTCTCAATGGTGGCCATGCACTCCACTAAATTGTTTAAGTGGCTGATATTGTCTGACTTGAAGGACAGATATATTTGCGTATCATCAGCATAAGAGTGATAGGAGACCCCCTCAGAGTGATTCAGAATATTTCCTAGTGGGAGCATACAAAGGGAAAACAAGACTGGACCAAGAATTGAGCCCTGTGGCAGACCATACATCATGGAGGCAGAGGAAGAAACAAAATTGCCAATTGAGACAGAAAATCTTCTATTTGACAGGTATGACTCAAACCATTTGAGTGCGGTTCCGGTGATGCCCACACACTGATTGTCAAAATAGTAAGGGCTGGATGCTTTCTTTTTTTTTTTTAATAATTAAGAACATGACCTGACGAGAGGGAACAGTTAATGATGTTAAGTAAGCTGGGGCCAATTGTACCAATAACCTCTTTCAGGAGTGAGGTGGGTAAGATATCAATAGATAGATAGATAGATGTAGCATATATATTCTGTTAATCCCTTGAATGCAGTTATCAAACACTTGTGGAAAAGATATATAATGAAGGGAAGATGGTCACTCGACTGGAAACTAACTGTGCATGTACGTGCATCACCGCTCGACACTCTGGAGAGTGATGATAATGATTGTTGTAATGCATATGGCGCCCTCTGCTGGTGACCGCCAGAAAGAGAACTGCTAGTGTAATTCAATGAAACTCAAATAAAAAACTAATTGATTGGTGAATAACTCTCATAATATCGGCGCATATCTGAAATAAAATTAGCTGCTACCAATAGTCACTGGATATGCTAATGCTAATCTGTGGATATTATTGGCAGGCTGGTTGAGCTCTAATTTTTATCTGAGAAAAATCACCTGAAGAAGACCTCTGGTCACTGGATTAAAACCAGAAAAAAATATTTTTTCTTTTCATGGGGACTTCTAGGGTATCAAATGTCAGTCATTTTTCTTAACCAATAGTTGAACGACTTAACAATCAATAATCGATTAATCATTAATAATTAATGAGCCACACATGCATGTCTTTTTCTCAGTTTATGTTTTATTGAAACCATTTTAGCACCACAGTAGTTACTTTTAACATTAATTCATTAAATAAAATCAGTTTGAACTAATAAAACAACATGGCTTTCTCTCTTTTAAACGTATGACTGTCCTTATTTATTTATTTAACAAAGCAATACCAATCGGGCGCTACTGCAGTTTCTAGACTAACAAGGCTGAGCTAATGAAACTCCTTTTTAAAATCAACATAAAGTTCTGTATTAAAGTGAAATAAAACCATTTGAGCCTCTTCACAATACACTGAATTATTCTGCTTTGTAGGTAAATTAGCATATTGACACGTTCAGGAGTGAGTTGAGAGTGCATGTCTCTGCTTATCATAATATATGTACGGCCTAGTGGGGTTTTTATTTAGACAGATGAGCACATCTAAGTGATCAGTCGTGAGTCGTGTGCACAGTCTACTCACAGTGGCCCTCACTTATCAATCTGGTGTAGAAACCAGCGCAGATTTGGGTGTAGAAATCATGTCAGTCCACGTGGGACCTATGAAACGTGCGTATCTGGCTGATCACATCGTACGCAAGACCGGGTGTTGATAAGTGTGGCGACTGGAAACGATCGTCATTTAAATACCACGCCCTACGTTGAATACAGGAACAGAACTCAAGAGGAAGAGATGTTGAAACTGGAATGTTCTTCTGGATGACTTTGTCAATCATTGGATCATCGACCTCATTGTCAACTTTGTGTTTATTTTCCATGACTAAAGCTGACACCAGTTGACATACAATAAGTCTGAGCTTTCCTGGGCATGGGATTACAGCTCAGTGTATCATTTGCAGCTCTGGTGATATTATCTGTGCTTAAAACATCAAAGCTTAATGTAAAAAGGCATATGTAACCCTGACACCTAGTGTTTAAAATGGGTACTGCAGTCTAAATTCTAAACATTGTAGAGCGCTGTCTCCCCCCCTCTCTAGAGTCGATGCTCACACAGGTTTCCATGTGGTGGACACTGAAGCTTCAGTGTTTATCCAGCTCTGCATGGGTCTGTAAACCTTTCTGTGTTCTAACCTCTCTCCATTTTTCAAAAACATCTCCAATATTGATCCTAGTTTGAGCACGTTTCTGCTCGTGGAGCTTATTAGAAACATGCAGAGGCTTTTTAGGTCGGGTACAATCACTTCTATCTGAACCACTTCTCTTGCCCGCTTCCATCGCTGCAACACCTGTTGACCTGATAACTGCTCTCATATCTGGCAAACCGAGGGGTGTCCAAAACGGCCGTGTGGGGTGTCTTAAAACCGTCTACCTTCTCTGGTCCAAACAAATCCATTCAGGACCAGAATCTAAAGTTAGAAGGAGGACATACTGACTGCTGCATTGTTGTCAGAGAAGCCAGCACTTCAACATAGCATGTTTCCTTAATGTCTGATCATATAGTAAGGTACCTTTAACATTTCATTCAGGAGATATTGTACAGATTGGACCTTTATTGAGTTGCATGATGGGAAATGAAGGATTCAGAGTCGGCACCGGAACTCAATCTTAACCCCTACTTTGTGAAAGTGTGACAATGAAGTGTTATCAACCCGCTTCAAAGTAATTATTTAGCACACTATCAATGTAACTGGTATTCAAAACTAAAAGATGTTTGAATCCATATACCTCACTTCCTGTTTCCCTTTGAGGTTTCATTTCAGTTTCTTGTCAAGCTGAGAGGGGATGGTCACCACATGTGACTGCTCCAGACCTCATCAGACAAACATGATATTCTACTGGGGGATGACATCGCCCCCGCAGAGCAGCTGGACTGTTAATTATTAAAAACTTTCATTAAGTGATGAGGTTGCAACACGTCCACATCTTCAGGTCATACACTGACTAAACAAGGCAAAGGTTCACTGATGCATATGTTTACTCTTTAATTGTTCATTTCTACATTTACTATCATTATTAACAATTCACATTTATGAAAACGTCCTTATAGCGCCGCCTTGGTGTTTAACTGATACTGCATGTAGAGTGAGAAAAGAGAACTGGTGGTTTCAGGCTCTTGACCTCGAGGGAGGGGAAACGATCGACAGTATTTAATAAAAATTCCTGTATTCATTTCACACTGGAAAAAACATGTGAATTAAAAAAAAAGTTACAATTTGAGTTTGATGATTTCTGTTTCTGTTGAACAGATTCTACAGAGATAAGCAGTAAGATTCATATTTTCATTTATATTTGATTCATTTGCTCGGTTCAGTGTATTTTTCCAACACAATAACACAACATGAAATATTTTCTCATAATACTCAAACACTGTTCATGAGCAAACAGGAGCAGGAAGGACATAGTGAGATGAATACATGGGAAACTAAGTTCAGTTATTTTTCTGACCTGTGGCTAAACAGGCTAAAAGCAGAGACACATGTGTTTCCCTTTGTGCACATACATCTCTCTAAAATGAACAAATGACTGAAACACTAGGAAGTCCTTTCCATGAATTTTATCGAACGGTGACAAGTTTGCAACCCTGTTAACAGCCGAGGTCCGGACCTCGCTGATATGATCGCCTCCCCTCCGTTTCATAACGTTGTTTAGCCTAATCCCTAAAGGTCCTGTTATCACAACAGGTGAGCTTCGAGTGGAGAGACTTTTTAGTTACTTTTAAAAACCGAGAGAGAGCAGAAAACACAGACAACATTTTAAACACCGGGGTTATATCTCTCATCACTGACTGTCTGAGCTCCGCTCTGTCTGACTCTCTGCAGACTGTTAACTTAACTATGCAAACTATGCAGATAAGACAACTGTTGCTCACGCTGTGTCGGTTTGGAAAATATAAAAACAGTTATTTCTCAACAGGATATTTGCACCGAGGAGAAAAGAGGAACAGGTCTGCATGAATTACAGCAGCACCCAACTCAGTTCTTCCCTGACTGTCGGAGTATGAGGCATTTTCTTTTTTCTTTTCCAATCAGAAGTCTTTAAACACCGTTGACTTCAGTGTAGTCGATATCTCCATAATAGCACTTTTTATGTCTCTTACCCTCTTTTAACCGTTAGGATTAGGGTCCACCGAGCATGTGTATGTGTGTGTTTAAGGCCTATGTGTTTGAGAAGTCTTTCAACAACAGAGTGTAAAACCAGAATTCCCCTCCACAGTAATAAAGTTTTAAAAAAACAACAATCGCCTAGAGACTGGCCGCCTAGAGACTGGCCGCCCAGCTCCGATTCTGACTTCTTTCCTGTAAGGAAATAAAAAGCAGAACTCCAGCAGTTTCACTCACTTAATGATATGTCAGCATTTTGTTTGGCATTACTTCACTTATTTCCTCTGAAGGTGAGACTGTGGTTCTCCACAGAGACAGTGGATTACTTCAGCATGACACCAGAGATCAGATTAAACAGCTGGTATGCTCGGTATGGGTGTCATGAAGATGTGAATCACTATGAGAGGAATTCAAGTTTTACCTTTTGAGACTGTGAGTGAAAACAGAAAGAATAAAGTACATTATGCCCATATGCTACACCAAAGACCTGCCATAGAACTGCCTCTCATTGTCCCATACTGTCAGGATCATTTAAGGAGAGAACTTGACAGACAACTCATCAAACCACAGAGACGACTTGATTCTTGTCTTTAAAATAAACACACAGCAGTATTGTAAGGGTGCTGGGATCTGTTTACTATGACTAATAAAGAGTCCTCTTGTGTGCACCTTTTATCAGACTGATGTTGCTCGTGTCTTGTTCTGTGGTGTGCTGGGAGAGAGGGAGCCCACACAGCAGACTAAAACAGAAACAAGCTAATTAGGAAGGCCAGCTCCATCATAGGGACTAAAGGTGAATCACATTTCTAGTCTAGTTTTTAAAAACAGATTTTCTGATGTCTTGTTTTTATGTCTGAATGGTCTGTGTTCAGTTTTTATGTGGTGTCTTGACTGTGATTACAGTTGCTGCTGTGGCGTTGTGATTTCCTGCAAAGGATGAATAAAGTATCCATCTATATATCTCTATCTGAGTGAAGACTGTTTTTAGTTTGAGGTTTCACAGCACACACTCCCTCTGAGAGCTGAAAAAGAACTCATGATGATGATGAACTTCTCTAAAATCTGGAACAGGGAAGTGGTTCAAACAGTTTGAAATCCCTGACAAATCTGTCGACATACCTCCACTGACTTCTTTATCAATGTGATTTCTCTCAGAGAGGAACATTAAGATCGCACTGAAGGAACGTCGGTAAACATGACGAGGACTCTGGGATTTTTGAACGAGGTAAATGATCTTCATTTTTCAGTACAAAGTCTGTTTTCTAAACCACTGTCAGGATAATTTAATTGATTAATATTTAAATGTTTTAATGGCAGGAAAAATAGAGAGAATAAAATATTATACCTTATTAAATTCAGATTTCTTTCCTTTGTTTTTGTGTTCGTGATTTTTTCTATTGGGTTCTGTTGTCTCTCATTTCTTTTGCTATACATTATTATTATTATTATTATTATTATTACATTATTATGAGGAAATATTCTCATAACCAGTAGAAATAGTACAAAACTAGTGCCTTAAATGTTTCATGTTTCAGTGTGTGTGTGTGTGTGTGTGTGTGTGTGAATTTGCCGTATGTGATAAGTGGTTACTTGTGCTTCTCTTTAATAACTTATATTTAAGAGGATCAGATATAAGGGTTGGTCCATGAAGATTTTAAAGTCAACATGTGACTCAAGTTCAGACACTCAAAGTTCAGCTTGAGAAAACTAAACATTCAATCTCTCTTTTTCTAAATCATATTCTCTTTATTTCTTACAGACATATCAGCAAACTTAAGGACTACAAATATGGATACTCTTGTAGTTTCAAGTGTGTTCTGGGGGACTTCCACTGACTCACTCTCCCACAAAAACCATCTTTATTTTCTGGTCTTCAAAGGAGGAAGTGGACACTGAATGATGATCATACAATGAGGAATCAAACTTATGAAACAAACTGGTGTGAACACAAATGATCAGAAATCTTTAAAACCAGGACTGCAGTTAAAGCAGCTCGGCTGAAGTGAAGTGAAGCAGATGTGATCACAAAAAAAGTGAAAAAAGACTTTAAATATCATGGATGAGACGAAGACACAAAGTTACATCAAACATCAAGATGAAGACACAATGAAAGTGTTTCCCAGTCACTTCTGTCATGGGAACATTCAACAACGTCTGGATTTGTGGCCACATTTTCTTCATGACCATGTATCTCCAATCCCTTTGAAACCACAGAAGATAATGTGTTTTATAAAACGTACAGCTCAACATCTAAGGTAAGCTGAAATCTGATTGTGGGAAATGATTGGGGAGCTTTAAAAGAACCAAAGTTGTGAGAAATATCCACCCTAAGACAAAGAAGAAATTTGCAGCGTAGCGAATGCGCCACATTTATGGAGGCTGTCCTATTCCAATGAGATCATCCTTTAGAGGGGGACAGGAAGCCACACTTGTTATGGTAAAGTTCTCGTGGGTACAGTTATTTTTAAATTTCTTGAAGTTAAAAAGCCAAAGGCCTGTTTAGTAAACGACTAAACGACTCTGCATTGTTCCTGTTCAGCTGAAGAAATGGTAAGATTATAGGTGTTATTGAACTGTGTGAATGAACGTATGTAAACTTACCGGGGAAGCAGCATTAGCTAATAATAATTAGCATTAGCATAGAGTTAACGACGATAGCTGTGGTAATATACTTTATCGATCTTTTATATAACACGTCCTCACAAAGGGAGCTGCTTCATCTTGTCATTTTTAATGAGGGCAGCGTGTTTGTTGGGCTCGGTGAATTAGATTGGAGTCATATTTTTCTTGCCGATCGGACATTTTGTCATGTCGGAGGGGAAGTCCATGACATAACTTTCATTGAAGCAGTCGGTGTGGAAAAGTGTGTTTTCTTTAGCTTTTCATTCTTGGATTTGGATCTTGTGTTCATGCTTTGTAAAGTTGACTTTTGTTCTGTGTTTATATTTTTATAACTGGACATTGAATTGTGTAGAGTTTAAAAAGGATAGAAGAGGTCAAAAGTTTAATCAAATAACTTCTTAATAATTTGGTAACTCTTCAGATTAATGTCACAATATTCACCATTTACTAGTTTTTATTAGCATGCTAATTCGTAGCATACTAAGAGTTTGCCCTCAATACCTCCTAATGACTGCTCATTGATAGTAAGTTAGGCAGTTGTTGAACATGAATTAAGATCTTAATGTGCTTTGCTTAGTACGGTCATTATTTCAGTCAAATTTCCCCACAATACAGTATTTTACTGTAAATCACAATAATTGTCTTGTTGTTTTATACTCAGGTTCAACCAATAAAACCTGAGGAGTCATCTACTCCGGTGAGTATGATTATTTTGTATCTTCCTTTATGGATGCAAACACACACGCACGCAAACGCACACACACACACACACACACACACACACACACACACACTCTCACATTATAAACAACTGTATTTGATACTTAATCATGAAACATTATTAAAACAGTATAAAGATATCTGTCCTCTCATTATCATATGAATCATGTTTGATCTCCTACAGGTCCAGTGTGTCGATGACCCTACTGGTTTGACTGGAGTCGTGGTGTTTGGAGAGAGAACATATCCATTACCTAATGTAAGTGTGTACATCTTCTTGAATTTTATGTTTATTTGGGAATAATGGGAAGTATAAATCAAGCAAACCTTTGGCCCACACTACAGCACTTTTAGACTAAGCTCGTTTGCAAGGCCGTCCCTATTATTCAGCATTTTTCCTGTGTGCTAGAGACCCTCTGACTTTACCTCTCTGTCCCCTGTGCTGCTGCAGCCTCTGATTGGGAACAATCAGCAGAATCATGTGGACAACTCACCCAACGTGGGAGGAGTGTTGGAGCAGCAGAGACCCTTAGGTAAATATGGATAGTTCATCTTTATAATCTATGAAATGTGTTCTACTTGTGAGTTGTATTTCTAAAATCATAATTTAAACTGTTTTCAGAGGAGGTTCTTCACCAGGGAGAACACTCCCATAGTGACACCACCAACAGAGGACCACAGACCAGGTACTTTCAGTCTTTAAGGTCACATACTATCCAAATGATGTAAAAGTCCTTACTCTTTCTTATGTTATGTTACAAAAGATCAAAGTGTACTTAAGTCCCTCTTGTGCTGGGAGAGTACCTACTCTGAAGCAGGAGCTGAAAATGTTCTAGGAACTAAATGCTTCCTGCGGTGCAGAATCAATAAAAAAGGGGGAGGGTTCCATCATTTCCTTGAACTTTGAAAATGTCCCTGCTGTCCGAAAACGCCTTCATATTTTATACAAACATATTATACTTGTTACAGTTTGTATATGATTATGGAACCAAAAGCACGACAAGAACACAGATACTCACAATTTATTTAATACACAATATAAGTGTGCAGGGGAGGGGGAGTGGTGTGATCGTTCGCTCAGTGCGAGCGTGCTCGAGCGTCCCAGTGAGTGCAGTGTCCAACCCGTGGAATCCTTCACGTGGTTCTTTCTGTGGTGTCCTCGTGTTTTCCACACGGCAATGTCCAGATTGAGACGGCGTCTCACAAACACAGTTCAGGCAGGCAGATGAGCGGGCAAGCAGACAAGCAGGCAGGGCAGCAAGGCACGGAGGGTTAAGCATGAACTGAAGAGGTTACTACAGGGACCAGGATCTACTAGTACCAACTAGCTGACCAAACGATCAGGTGACGGGTGAATCTGATAACACACACAGAGGGGGACATACATGAGGATCAAACAGACAGGGACAAATAAACAAAACACAAAAGGAGAAGGGAGGGCTGCCATGATGTGAATCATGACAATACTGTCTTATGATACAGTGTATAAGTCGAGTACTTTGAGCAGCATCATAACAACTGGAAGAAAGACTGTGTGTAACAACAAGAAGTCTACTCTGATCTCTGGTGTAAAGAACAGCACACACTCAGCCTTTATGTCTCAAAAGCCTCCAAAATAGCTCTAGGGCAACTTGACAAAGATATAGTGTGTAAACACTATATATTCTCTTAATTTCCTGTCTTGAGATGTCTGTATGCTAAATGATTGAAGTTAGAACCTGACTGTTTTAGTGACATTATCTCCTCTTGTTTGCAGATGGAGTCTGAATCATCTATTGATGGCTGCTGTGACCCTGATGGTGATCCTGATGGTGATCCTGATGGCCTCCAGAACAGCTCCATGGCAACTCGTCACAGATTCCTTAAGAGTGTAAAAACTATATTATCAATTTATTTCCTGTCTTGAGATTTCTGTTTATCCTAAATGATCGGAGTTAGTGACATTTTCTCCTCTTGTTTGCAGGTGGAGTCTGAATCATCCATTGTTGGCTGCTGGGATCCCTATGGCGATCCTGATGGTGATCCTGAGGGCCATGATCCTGAGGGCCATGACTCTGATGGCGATGATCCTGAGGGTCATGATCCTGAGGGCCATGATCCTAATGGTGATCCTGAGGGCCATGATCCAATGAGCGATCATCCAGAGGGAGATGATCCTGAGTGCGATCCTAACGGCGATCCTGAAGGGGATCCTAAATGCGATCATGGGGGTGATCTGGAGGGCGATCCTGAGGGGGATCCGGAGGGTGATCCCGAGGATGATCCTCTTTTTTCACAATAATGGGTAAAATTAATTC
Source organism: Labrus mixtus (assembly GCF_963584025.1). Taxonomy (NCBI): domain Eukaryota; kingdom Metazoa; phylum Chordata; class Actinopteri; order Labriformes; family Labridae; genus Labrus; species Labrus mixtus. The sequence goes on from NC_083619.1 coordinate 4,039,736, forward strand.
TCTACCCTCATTGGAGGAGGCCTGAGGTTAACCCACAGGCAGTTCCAGTCTTTAAAAGCAATCACCAGGCATTGCTTCCTCCTCTTCAAGTGATCAGAGGACACACTCTCCAACAAGATGGACTCCAGCATTCGAGACAAACTCTTTCCTCCTCTTGGCTTACATAGATGAAACTCCAGAGCTGAGGTTGTTCAGTCTAGGTAGCTCTTCAGATGCTGAATTCAAGCATCAGAGGATTCAGCTGACTACTTCCACGACATATTTTTACTACCTTCAATTTATTAAATATAGTTATTAATTATTAATAATATTAGTAATTACGTAACTAATTTGAGACTGATTTTAGCAATATTTTGGTTATATTTCCCTGATTTCAGGGTGGTGCCCCAAGAGTTGATTAAACATAGTTTAATGATATTTTTATTTATATTATTAATAATTGAATAGAATTATTAAAGAATATAACCAAAGTTGACTAGATAAAACCCCGACAGCTATAAACCCCTTTCCTCTATAGACACAATTAAATCCATAAATCTTTACAAAGAACACAAATATCTTCAAACATGAGCATGTCACTGTTTTAATATGCCGACCCTGAGAGCGGAGTCCACCTGCAGGATTCTGATCAAACACTAATGTTGACGGTCAAACTGATCTCTGAGCTGTAAATGGTACTTCATAGTGTTAATGTACAATCAGTGAGGCTACACATTTTATTTGTTGCTAATTAAAAACATTATTTGAATTTAAAGACATTAAAATCAAGGTTTTAAAGGGGACATATCATGAAAAATCCACTTTTTACAGTGCTTTTGAACATATATTTGGGTAACCTGAGTGTCTACTGACCCACAAAATGTGAAATAAACCCATCCAGTCCTTTGTTTGTGGTCTGCATAAGTCTTACAACACAGAGATGCTCTGTTTCTAATTTGCTCTCCTTGTGATGTCACAGTGGGATTCTGGTACAAAAAAATACCCTCCCCTCCCCTGGTATCTCCACCCATGGACTCCACACCCAGCCTAGAACAAAACTTTTGCGCAGGTCTGCCATTTTTATTCTCGCTACAGAGGAGTGATGTCTACGGGGAAACTCGGGGGGGTCATTTCATTTAAAGAGACACACACACCAAAACGGAGCGTTCTGAGAGAGCTGGTTTATACAGGGTCACAAACCTCCTCTGGTGCTTGATTCATGTTATATTTTGACCAAAGCACACACAGATGTTTCATTTAGACCACAGGGGGACTGTTTGAAAAGGTATATAAGGGGGATAATATGTCCTCTTTAAGTATTGAAGGAAACCTTTTATAGAGTGTAACGTCTTAGGCAAAACGGCTTTCCTCATCTACCACCTCAGTGCCTCCAGCCACAGCCACCTCGGGGTCTCTGCCATTCTCTGCCAGCCTATCACTACCTACCAGCCCACTGTATAATCAAACGGCATGTCATCAGAGCTTGTTCCCTCTCAGTCGATTCACTCGGTACAACACTTATAGTATGGGATATCACGCCCCCTAGTGTCCTATTGAAGACACCTCTAATCACGCCTTTAAGGCAGATGATCTGTGATGACCTATGTGAGGCTCTGCCTGCACATAAATACAGCTGCCATCACAGTCATCCCTCAGTTCTTATGCTCTTCACCACGCTAAGAACACCTCTACGGAGTAGGGCTAACAAGCTACAGCTAGCTAGTTCTGTCTCTACTTTGTACATTTTTCTTTGTATTAATCTATTATTAATGGCACAGGTTTAATTTTAATTCATGTAGGGGCTTACTTAAATCTTTGTTTTGGGTTAATACTGTCTATATATTTATGGGAGGGGGGACAGCAGTTGTTTGTTTTATTTGTAACAAATGTTTCATGTCGTGCATGTCTTTTTGTAAACTGCTACTGTTTGCTTTTGAATTTCCCTCGGGATCAATAAAGTATCTATCTATCTATCTATGGCTACTGCCTTTACCCCTTTAACCCTGTCTGCTGGTCTAACACCTGAGTCAGAACATGTAACAGATAGTTCAGCCCAATGTTACCCTATACTGTTGAAAACTGATGTGTTGTTCAGCCTTATATCACAGAACACGGCACACAGAAGGTTCAGTTTGTACAGTCCCACATGCAAAATTCATGATTTCCCTAAATTTATGAACAGTCGTTCAAGTTCAGTATGCGCCATCTAGCGGCGTAACTCGGAACAACTTGTGATAGTTGCTAGAGCCTCTAGTGTGCATTAAACAAAGGAAAGAGGAAAACAAAATGATGCCAAATAAAAAGCAACACAGAAATGAAAAACATCTCCTGAATTGAAAATATAAAATACATACAAGACAAAGTGAAACAAGTGCCTTTAGGAGAATTATATTATGATTATCTTGAGTATCTGTGAGGTCATTATGCGCCCTTTTAAAGGTACATAATGATCACTCCGAGTTGATGAAGTGTTCATCCTCTGTGAGATCGCTTCAAGTGGCATTAGATGTTCATCCATCTGTTGAATCACTGCTCCTGTACCCAGTGAAGGACCAGGGACAAACTCAAGTGTGCACAGTGTGATTCATTGTAACGAGGCTTGAGCACCTCTAGTTGAGTTCCTTTACTTTGGCACATGTTTGCATAGCCTTATAAATGTATTCAGTAATGTATTCGACCCTCTCTGCTATCACATCCAGAGGCTTTTTAGAATTAGCGGGGATAACTTGTTGGACGCCTGTTTTTATTTTTGACCAGCTCCGGTTATCCGCACATTTGGGTGATGCCGTCTAATATTAGTTTATATGTTTGACGTTTTATCAATCACATGGCACAATGTGAACCTGAAGTTTCCACACACATCTGATTAAAAGAATCTGTCATCTTTCTATTCCTCTTCTTGTGTTTTTATTTTCCTTCTTCTGCATTCTTCGTTTAGTAGCCGTTAGCAAACAGTTACGGCATCACCTGCACCTTGAGTGGGATCAATACTTCAATGTGTGATTGTTTTTTTTTCTCAACTCAGTAAAATAGTTCATATAACTACATGCAGCGAACAGTGACGTCCATACCATGACCTTTAGGGACAAAAACACAAACCTTCACACCCCTAATAAACAGTTTGAAAAAAAGAGTTTGTTCGGTGTAATTGTGCACATCATTAATGTGAATACAAAGCATAATTCAAACACTTTTGTGAAGTCAATTCATGGTGAAGAGACGTGCACATGACACAGTTAATAACACAGGGTAATAAAACATGAGAAGATGTCACTGTAAAGGTAAATTCCTTTGAACCATGAGCCTGTTTCTTTCCAATCAACCCACCCTTAGCAGAGGTTGGTATTATCTTTAACCATGCATATTTTTGTGGTTTGACAGCCTCTTGTCTTGTCCGTTCAGGGTGGGGCGGTTATGCCTCGTCGTTCTGTGTGAAGGTTAAGGAGACAGAATGTAGGGGTGAAGTAATCCCAGCATGTGTATGTGATTGTGCTCACATACACATACAAGAAGGTCCTGTGGTAATTATATAATCAGTCACAACAAGATAATACGATGTATGTGGTATAAAAACCCTTATAAACACATCAACAAACACACGAGGTCATTCTTCCCAACCGTATAAAAGGGAGTGTTTTATTCTGAAAATAAACCGGATGTTTTAATGTCGTTTCTGTGTCTGACTTCCCGTCCCGCTCAATCTTTTATGTGGTAAATTGATGCTTCGTGCTCCAGCATTGCATATCTGCTGCAGAGGGCGGAGCCAGTGGAAGCACACCCATTGACTGAAGTAAAAACCTATCAGCGGGGCGGAGACGGACCAAACACACATCTGGTGGAATTTTAAGGAGTCACACTGGCACACATAGGAGCATTATTCTATATTTCTTGGACAGATGTTTAAGTAAATCTTTATTTTCTGTGTCTTGCAATTACGTCACACTAAATGCATAAAGGCTCTAATTGAGACGTCCCTTTATTTATCGAGATGTGCAGCTACACCAGTGTGAGAAGGGACTGGGCCTTACAATAGTGACTGGCTTTTATTTTGAAGGTCCACTGTAATTTGTTGTCAAAACCATTTTCAAAAGATTTGACAATGTATTGTACGGTGGCTGGGAAGTGCAAAGCAAAATTACAAAATTTGAGACAAATTTACATTTTCAAAAACAATTTTACATTTCATAAAACAAAATTACAAAACCAAAACAATTTTACAGAGGAAAAAACACATTTAGAGTTTATAAAACAAATTTACAAGTGGCCAAACACTTTTACAAGCGCTGAGACAAATTTACAAGTGGCAGAACACTTTTACCAGTCCCAAAACAAATTTACAAACACCAGACTCTTGACGGAAAGGGTAAGTACCAAATACCGGAAGTGAACCGGAAGTTATTGAACGAGGGGTCATTTTGATTGTTTTGGCGGTAAGATTTTGCGGAGACAGACAGTGATACAAATTTAGATAGAAAGATGTTTTGCCCTTTTTGTGGAAATAGTTTGAGCAAGATTAGTCAGTTTTGCTCCTCGTGTGGACGGTCTCTCCAACTTTTACAAGACACTGATGGAACGGAAGGAGCAAGTGCAGCGGGTACAACTAAACAGCCGGACAATTCTAAACAGAGTAAGTGATAGCGCTAGCTATCTGAAGCAATTGTCAGACATGCAGTGAATAAAAATGCAGTTTCAGATTATTTTGCTACAAAATTATTTTATGTCTTAATGAAATAGTAACGCATTTTGATTATATGCGTTTCTAGTTTTTTAGAATTGTCCTAAACGCACGCTTGTTATTGGGTGATAGCTTAAGCTGCTGCTAACTTTCTGTTCTGATCCGGAACTCTGCTCATTCCAGCAGAACAACCATCATCTTATAAACACTTCATGGAATACAGAAGCTCAAAGTCCAAAGAACGACAGTCTTTTAACTGTGGACCGAAAATGAGACATAAACAAGCGAGGAAACACGTCCAGGTAAGATGTCTTGGACATTCAATAGAATTTTGCAACGTGCTGTTGCTCTCCCTCTTAATTATTTATTTATGTTATTTTACTAGATAAACATAGGATTGATGGTGCCACACGGAGCGGATTTAAAACCAGTTCGAGGGAAAACACTTTCGTTGTACACAGACCCGGAGGTAGCCGCAGCTGATCTTCTGCAACAAGCAGTTCAGAAAATGAAAACTTTCAACAAGGATATTGATGATGATGGACTATATGTCCTTTTGTATCCAGACTGCTCAGAGGTGGTCCATGTGTCTGGGTCAGTAAGCCCATTCACATTGGCAGAATACAAAAGAGAAATTGGAAAGGCATATTGCAGGATAACTCTTTTCATTTGCCTGGAAACACACTTTACAGGAGGTTTGTGGATCTCACAATTCAATGTTTTTTCACATTTACATGCTCTACTGTAACATACGGAATAATGTGTTGTTGTTTTTTTGTTTTTATTACAGTGGATGATACGTCAGACTCTGAAATCGTCATCACATCCAAGAGTAAAGCGGAATTCAACCAAGCTGACACTGTGGTATGTTCATTTATATTTTGTTGTTGTTTTTTAAGCACTAATTATATGTTCTGGTCAACATCTTAGAAGAACCAAAATCTTGTTTTACTTATTTGGCAGTTACATCAGAAACACTGACAGCCTTTCACAATTTATATATACTCTATATGGAAGCTGTTAAAATGTTTTGTATGCTGTTCCTTTCAGGTTTTTGAACCACAAAACCAAAGCACTCCCAAATACAAACCAGAAGAAGGGTAAAAATCATTTTTTTAAGTAATTTATCTTTAAGTTGTTGATGTGATAAGCCCGGAAAATTTGCTCTTATCAACATGGAATACAAAATGCCATAGTGTTAAGTGATTCATAACAAAATAATCTCTAATTTATTTAAGAAATGTCGCTCAAAACTCAATCTAACCCTGTATCATGAACGTAATCATTTGATCAATTTTACCATGTTTCAGAGATGCACTGGGACACTCATCCACAGTTCAGCCTGGACTATTTATTATGTATTAAAGCATATTGTGGCAGCCTGAGTGTGCTTGCTTTCAGTGTTGTTTCAGACATTTTCATTTGTTTTCAGATAGTAATATCTGATACTGAGGATCTGGACCCACCTGAAGCAAACACAGACAATACTACTTGCTACGGGTAAATAAAAAACGATAGAGAGTCATTGAAATGTATTGATTACATTAAGAAAATGTGGGTGTGTAACATGCTTTAACACTGGAATATTAATTTCCCAACAGTAAATACACAGAACTGTATGCACCATGGGCTGAAGAAGAGGACGAGGAGGTGGTTCCAGTCAGTTTGAACAATTTCCAACACACAGCAATGTATAGTGACAGTCCATGTTTTTTTTCTTTGTGCACTATTTCTGGTATTTAAATACATTTTTTAACAGTAGCAAATTGTGCACTGTCTGGAATATTTGCTAATTAGGCTACTTTTTGTCATTACAGGGAGGAGACGGACATTGTACTACCTGACATTATTGCAGACCTGTCACATCCTATTGACCACACAAGGGTCAGCAGGTTCAACATGTCCAGGGCAAATGTTTGGGATGGAGCAGTTAGAGGTTTCAGGCGTAGTTCATATTCTGAAACCTGTGACATGCTTGTAAAATTTACTGATGACGGTGGTGTTGTTGAAGAAGGAATTGACGCAGGTGGTCCGAGAAGAGAGTTTTTAACTCTTGAAACAGCTGAAAGACAGGCCCATTTTTGATGGACCAGAGGGACAAAGGTACTTGGTCTACAATTCAAAAGGTATGGATAGGGTTTAATGTGCACTATACTAATGGTTAATGATCATTAATAAATCATATGGTATATGCCTTGTTGCTTGAACTATTTTCAAAGAACTTGAGATTCATCTCAATACATTATGGTATATGAGACAAAGTGTTTTAATTTTGCACTATGAATTCATTCACAGCTGTTAGGGAGGATGGATTTTACCTGGCAGGAAAGATGATTGCCGTGTCAGTTGTGCACAGAGGTCCAGGGCCCCATTTCCTGTCCAAGGATCTAGTAAATTATCTTGTTGGCCAGGCTTCATTCAAAGCAACAGTTAATATGAGAACTGATGGAGCAATAGGGAAAGCTTTGCAAGAGGTGAGAGTAGCATAAGGCTACGGTGTGGTAGGGCAGAGGTATTGCGTAGTTCCTGCTGTTTGGAAGAAATCTTAACTTCCCTTTATCACATACAAAGAATAGGCTTTATGTTGTTTTATTATAGTGTAAGATTACACTATGCTATGTATGTTACGGAATAAGAAAATAGGCATGGATATACAGTACATACTGTACAGTTAATGACTGGAGTGTTGGTGTCCCTTTTATGTCTTTTAGATTGAGAATGCTGCTTCGGTAGATGATCTGCGATAATGTACCATGAAGCACAACACCATGTTACAGACAGCAGGTTGTCTGAGACATGTGGCTTCTCTTGAAGAAAACAAAGAAATCTTGTCAGACTACCTCAGATGGTACACTGTTGACCGCAACGCATCTGTAATTGACAGGTAAGATCATATTGATAATGATTTTTTTGTATTTGTTTAAGAATTTTTAGGTTTGAAATGCCTTATTGTCTCTACTTTCTCTGTATTGTGCCAATCTATAAGTGCTCATGCCACTGATCTTAGTTTGTATAGGAACAATTACCCTGCCATGTGCTAAGCAATACACTGAGTTCTTTAAATCAGTAATGCTAATAACAACTTTTTTTAAAATTCAAATTTAGATTTTTTAATTTGGATTGTAAATTTTAGGGAATATTTAATATCTTTCTTTGGGTAATTAAAATGTGATTGGCACTACACAGCAGTTAAGCAGTGTTTATCTTCACTCTTTAGATTCAAAGATGGTTTTTCAGCCCTTCAGTTCTTGACTGCACTACAGCAACACCCTTCTTTGCTGGGCCCTGTCCTGTGCCACTCTGAAAAGCGACTCACTGCACTCGAACTTGAGAGACTCTTCAAACCTGACCTCAGTCCAATGGGGAGTAACAGGAGACTGAAAGAAAGTCAAACTTTGGGCTACCTGGCAGACTATCTGCTTGATCGTGAAGGTTTGTAAATGACTAATTTTTTGTATAATTAGTTGCAAAAACACATTGCCACGATGCATCTGAACATTTTTCTTTTTTCTGCTGTGTGTGTGGAGGATGTTTTAATGTTTGCAACTGGGCTGACTTCCCTTCCCCCATCTGGATTGCAACCTTTGCCAACAATAGAGTTCCTGGACGACTCTCCGTTCCCAATGGCTAATACATGTTCAAATACATTGAAATTACCTCTCCTAGGGTCCTTTACTGAGTTTAAGTCACAGATGGACTTTGGGCTTCAGAATTCCCCAGGATTTGGCTGTTTGTAAAGCCATATGACCCCTAGAGTTCAGACTCCCAAAAAGGGTGCATGTTATAAAAGGTTCATTTTTTGTTAAAGGTTTTTCCTCTCAGTTAACATGTTGTATTAGACAGAACAATAATTTATCATCATTGATCTATACTATTGATCAATATACTTCACACTTAGTGCAGGGTTTGCAATTTTCTTTACCAACTGTTTGGAAGCGTAACATTTTCTGATACGTGTCTATTTTCTTATACAGATATACAGATACCATAATCAGATGAAAATATTTCAGTGAAAAAGAAAAAAATACAATAATAAGAAACAATGAGTGATGTTCAGTAAGGTTAATATTGTTAATGATTTATTAACTGAAACATAAATAAGGACAAGGCTTTTCCAAAATATTACAACAACCTGAAACTGTATTGTGTTTTTACAGAACCAACTAAAGTAAAATTATAGAGAAAATGTTCATCTTTTCCACAAGCACACTGAGTGACACATCCTATCCTTATGATTTGTCTCAGGCACATCTGTTTCCACTTAGGATGAACTGCTGACTGTAAAAGTTAAAACTATTTTTTAAGTAGTTGCTTGATAACTTTCTCTGAGACAAAAAACTGACACAAAAATAGCAGGAAGAAAACCGAACAAACCCTCAATGAGCATACACTTGATGTCGGTGGGAAGGAAAAACTCCCTTCTGGATTGAGTTTCAGCTGATCTTTCATCTTCATGTAAAGTTCTGATGCAGACTCCCTGTTCTCCGGTCTTTGTAGTTGATTGCGCTCCATAGCAAGGTCCAAGTACTCCTGCATGTTTGAGTCTCCACATGGAGCTACTGACAGACTAGACTCAGGAACGGCATTCAAATCAGTTTGTTCAATTTGAAGTCCACAGTCTCTGGAGCCAAATCTATGTCATATAAAATACAAAATATTACTTAATTAGCAGAATTAAAACAATGAAGTATCCCTATCAACTTATCACCAATGTATTACCTGTGTGGTAAGTGGAACAGTTCATTGGGCACTCCCCCTGGACATGACGCTGTTCTGGAAGGGCGAATCCTGTGGCTGTTCCACAGTCTCACACACTCATCCAAGTCCCTCTGAACAACATCACCAAAGCAAAATCTCAGAAGGCATTGATGCTCATGACTCCCGTTGAAGTCTCCAGCATCTCGGAGGTCTGCAAATAACTCCATCCAGAACTGAGACCTATAGAAATTAATATAATCTTATGTGTATACATATATAATTAACATAAAAAATACAAAACAAAAGTCAGGCATTGTTACTGTATGAAGGCCACTTACCTTCCCTTTCTTAAAATGGACCACCAGGACTCAATTCCCTGGTTAGTTGTAGATGAGCCATACATGTGGCTGGACGCTCCAGCGTAGTAGTCACTGTGTTGGTGGCGTAGGGTACACTGAATTGCAGCCATAGTGCTGTTCTCCGTGCTGCAATCAGTCCTCAGTCTCATGGGGATGACACCGAGTTGTTGCACACACGACAGGAAATACTGGGCGATCACTGTTGGGGTTTATCGTAACCATCAGCGTGCCACATATAGTTTGGCCCCATTGAGTGGTATGTTCGTCTTACAAACCTTCTGCGTGCTCTCCTTTCGCAACCTCCAGGGTTAAGCTCCCTGAGCGACTTCATTACATCATCTCTCCTCACACGAAGGTTGTACTTTTGTCTTAGTACCTGCCACATCTTTCGGTAGCCAAACAGCTGTCCGGGTCCACGTAGTTCCAATCTGATGGCGTTTACTACGCCGTTTGCAGAGGCGTACTCCTTTCTACGGTACAGCCTGGCTTTATTAAGTCTGCTTTTAAGAGTCCGCAAGCTGATGCCTTTACCGTGTAAACTTGACATCATGTCCACGATTACATCGTAAGAGTGGCCGTCATTAAAATATTTAATGATATGATGCATATCTAATTCTTCCGTTCCATCTGTGTCCTTTAAAAGTTGGAGAGACCGTCCACACGAAGAGCGAAACAGAGTAATCTGGCTCAGATGAGTTCCACAAAACGGGCAAAACATCTTTCTATCCCAACAAACTCTGTATCACTGTCAGTGTCGTGTCCGCAAAGTCTCTCCGCCAAAATCAAAACAATCAAAATGACCCCTCGTTCAATAACTTCCGGTTCACTTCTGGTATTTGGTACCTACCCTTTCCGTCAAGAGTCTGGTGTTTGTAAATTTGTTTTGGGACTGGTAAAAGTGTTCTGCCACTTGTAAATTTGTTTTATAAAATATAAATGTGTTTTTTCCTCGGTAAAATTGTTTTGGTTTTGTAATTTTGTTTTATGAAATGTAAAAATGTTTTTGAAAATGTAAATTTGTCTCAAATTTTGTAATTTTGCTTTGCACTTCCCAGCCACCGTAGTATTTGGATATTTGTCAATTTATTTTGAGCTCGTCTTCCCTCCTGTGATAAGAAAAAAATGATTAAAGCTGGAAGCAACCAAAGACACAGCAGGACAAATGTTGTCTTCCTACGGAGATATCGTCGAGAGAATTAATGCTCAGCACAATCTTAACGAGTCGCAGGCTGTTACAGAAACAACCAAAGGGCAACCAGATTATCTGCACAGCTGCATCATCAACCGCTCCTGAAAAGAGAGAGCAAAGCCTGATAACTGTAGCTTTAAACAGATGTTTAATGTGTGAGCTGTGTTTACATCCCACTGATCAAAGAAAAGAAGCTCCATGAGAGCTTTGAGAGACCCTCAGTAACATGTTCTTCTTCTCCCTCTTTCTGTCCACAGTCAGTCCTTCCTTCCTTCATTCGTTTTCCCTTTCATCATAATTTCATCACACCAGATTTTTCCTTTTCTTCGTTGGCCTTTCCCTCGCTCCGTCTCTCTCTTCTCTGCGGGCGATCAGTAAGAGCCAGTGTGCACTAAAAAAACAGTGGGAGTTTTCCCTCGTACTCGCGCCTTGGCAAAGGAAGTCAATTAAAAACACCGTTGGCAAGTTTGTTAAGACCCCCGCTCTTAAAGAGAGAGAGAAAAAAATATTTTCTGCAGAATGAAATAAGAAGTTTAAGGAGGTAGACGAGCAGGAGCATGAATGTATCAGTCAGGTCTCCTGCTAATTGAACTCTTTGTTTCACCCTTTCAGCTCCTCGCTCTTTATTATCTGTATCATAGAAGCACGTTCAAGTAAATCCTTCATAGCAGTGTGCGGTTTTAAAATATCTAAAAGCTGTGTTCTTACGTGTAAAATCAATGAGGGGAGAGGCCGATACTAATTTATGTATCAAACAATGCGAGGGGGGGGGATCCGCGGAGCTGGTGAGAACAGTTGTTAGATGTGAGCTTTGAAAAGATCATTTGGGTGTTTTTTTTTCTCTGCCTTTGCTTCAAGAAGAGGGATGAATAAAGGAAAGTCTGAGAGAATTTGAAAAGTAGGTTTTAAAGAAAGGCAGATGGCTGTTCACATGAAAAAAATACAACCATACAGTATAGGTTCCCCCGAGCAACAGGTTATATACGACGGATACTTACAGATGAGAAGTGGCTGCAGTAATTATTAGAGGAGGAGAAAAAGAGCTGGGGAGGTAGTATGAAGGGAGAGAGGGGGCAGAGTGAATGAAATATGACTGAATAAATGCACAAGCATGAAACAGTCCTCCTGATTGAAGTCACACCGAGCTTCCTTAGCATCATGAGAGCTCAGGTTTAGAAATTGTTTTAAGGGTCCTGAATCAACAGGATTCAAAATATTCATTGACAGAATGATGGAACCATTGACTGACGATAAAAGCAAGAAGCCTGATTCACACAACAATACTGCTAAACATGCAAGGGCGGCTGCGGCTCAGAAGAGTCAGTTGTCTAGGTCAGGGGTTCGATCCCCAGCTCCTGAAGCAACATGTCCGATGTCTCCTTGGGCAAGACACTTAATCCCCAAGTTGCTCCCACTGCTTCGTCGGCGGCTTGTGAATGTGTATGAATGGGATAAAATACTTTATGGTCACTTTACTCAGCAGCCTCTACCATCAGTGTGTGAATGTGAAGGTGTGAACTGCGGTGTAAAAGAGCTTTGAGTAGTCAGAAGATAAAAAAAAGAGCACACAAGTTTGAGTCCATTTACCATTAACCATGCAGTTCACCTCCACAATGACCGGTAAGGACAAGGAGAATAATATCCAAAGATCATCTAAAAAAGTTCATAACAATATGTACATGTAGATGGAAACTTTATAAATTTGTGTATGTGTACACTTGTGAAAAAGATCCATCCATCTGCTTGGGAGCGGCAGTAGCTCAGTCTGTCGGGCCTTGGGTTGGGAACTGGAGGGTCGCTGGTTCAGATTAAGGAATTGTAAGCAGAGCATTCATTGTGCACTGCAAGGAACAGTGAGGTTTGGTAAAGACTTTGAAATAAGCTTCCCAATTTATAATCTACATTTAATTAAGTAGGTCATCCAGTCTATATCTGTAGGCTACATTATTAATTAAATTCTATAGTGTTGTGATGACATTGTAATCTCTGCCTGAGACAACATCGGCCTATGTGTGTGTTCATGACTTACAGAGTGTAAAAACTGAAATTTCCCCTTGTGGGGATCAATAAAAGTAAATCTTAAATCTTAATTTCTTTGAGTGAATAAACATTGGATCAACACCATGGTGTTATAAGTCAGCTTCCAAGTTCCATGTGCTTGTCACCAATCCCAACCTGAACACATTTATATTTTTATAATAGTGACACCTACTGGTAACACCAAGTCCCTGGTTCTGCAAGGACTCTTATGATGTCTACTAGGTAGAATGTATTCTCATCAAGTTTTGTTTGAACATCCTAAGACCCTCAGCATGCATCATAAGTCTAAATCTAACCACGTTGCCATGGCAACACAGTGTTTGCCATGAAACAGCAAGTAGTTGTTTTTTTAAGATTTATTTTTGGGCTTTTTTTGCCTTTAATGGAGAGGTAGGACAGTGGATAGAGTTGGAAATCAGGGAGAGAGAGCGGGCAATGACATGCGGGAAAGGAACCACAGGTTGGATTTGAACCTGGGCCGCCCGCTTGAGGTACTATAGCCTCCACACATGGGGCGAGTGCTCTAACCACTGCGCCACCAGCGCCCCCGCAAGTAGTTTTTGTAGGGGCTTGTGATACTTGTAGGTTGTGTCTGAAATCACACACTCATTCCCTACTCCCTACTGAGCAAGTGATGAAAAGGGAGAGAGAGACTTATCGATTGGTTCATGTTTTTTTCCACAACATTAACGTGAAACACTCAAAGGCCAGCCAGACAACCAGTTTCATATGGGCAACAACACAGTTTACTATTTCAAACTATGTTAAAGATTATCCAGAATTTGTGGATAAAACAACGGTATGAAGCAGGCAACTGATTTAACGGTATGTAAATTCCGCCCCACCATCACTCAATCAAATTTTTTTTTTAAAAAGGATGACATCGAGGCTGGGAATCATGGGAGTGATTCTCTTTACTACTCCAGCTCCAAAGGCAATGAAAACGACCTCCGAGTTGACCACAGTCAAGACGACGGAGCAAAACAGACATGAGGAAGACAGGACAAACAGCCTTCCACACCAACGATAAACATTTTGTGTGCGTCATGGGTGTTCTGCCATGGCGGCGGCCAAGATTTAAGTACTCAAACAAAATATATAACAGGTGTAGTCAATTTTTTATAAATTTAGATATTTTAAAGTGAAAATGTTACTGTAATGATAAATTATCAAAAACCAAGATGAGAAATCTGAAGAGCTTCCTCCATGTTTAGAGTTCATTCAGAGATTCAGCAGAGTTCTGAGGCATGAACAGAGACTGTTTACACAGACTGATACATGTTCTTTTTTACATGGGATATGTAGTTGATAAGAAGATTAGAGACCAGCCTTATCTTTCGCATTGTGTCTATAAACAGCGAGTTTGACTTCCCGACTCCTCATTGATCGTTTCCGTCTTCGTTCTGATGTCTTCTGCCTTCCTCCCTCTCAGTCTGCGATTCAAAGAAATGTGGAGGGTAGAGCTGAACCACCCGATCAGAAAAAGGCCAGATGGGAAGGAGAGACGCGTGAGGCTCATGGGGAATTTCGATTGAGCCTCGGGGATTTGCTTCTTTGTAAAAATACAAATATTTTCCCTTCCACTAAACGACAATGCACACTGACACAGATGGAAGGGGCTTTGTAAACACACACGTAATCTGGGCAAGAAACCACCCACACAACTCTGAGGCTTATTTTGGATAGTTCACATACCCTGTGCATTGTTGTTTTGATGCCAACATGAGAGGCAGCTATCCGTACAAGCTGCTAGCTAGCCCTGTAGCGCTGTGGAGGATGTTCAATGGTGCAGCTAAGGAGGGAGTGCTGAAATCAAAAGGGCACAGGCAGACTGAGGAAAGGACCTTGTTTGGCGAATAAGCCTAAGTGTTCAAACCTTTGGAGCCTTGTGCTTATGTTGTTCTTCCTCTTGTCTCTGCTCCTCATGGCAGAATACAAAGTATGGGAACAAACAAAGTGAACTGACTTCTCTTAAAAAGACCCTCAGAACATCTTCAGTAGCTTATTAGCATGCTAATTGATAGCATACTGGCTGCACATTATTCATTATTAAGTTCTTATTAGTATCTTATTCTACATGACCATAATCAGAGATGTCATGCCCATTCAATCTGAGGGGGCTGGATTTTCTCAGATCTCAGTATTTAAAAAAAACCAAACTTTTATCTTATATCATATGCAGTATATGATGAATACTATTCAAAGTATGGAAGAGATCAGATAAAAAAAGCTACAAAAGAAATGAGCAATTAGGACTTTTGCACAATTTAACTGAGGTTTCCCTAGAACGGAAAATGGCATCATTTTAAAATAAAAAAATTCCCAAGAAGGATCCCTCAACCCGGATCTAACTTAGCCCCCCCTCCCCGAATTTTGGCTTGCATGACGCCCCTGACCATAATCTATAGTAATGGGTCATTAACTAAGACTTTTACCTCCTCATTACTGCTTATTGATAGCAGGTTAGGAAGTTGTTGAGCATGACTTATGGTCTTAATATGCTTTAGTATGGCCCTTATAGGTCAAAGTTTTGTGATCACAATACAATGTGCAGTGACATCATATTGCACAGTGCTTATGTTCAGGTGTTAATTGCAGCTATTGCTCTGGCATTTTCGAGTTTAATAAAAGTGTTGGCAACAAATTTTATTATCGATTTGTTGTGTTGCGTGATTAATGCATCACTCCCTATGTCGCAGACTGTGGTGACGTACACGTCAAACTGTTTACATGCCGCACAGCGTGGCAGAGTTAGAGCGTGCGAGCTCCCCCCGTGCGAGAGCCGTGTATAGTAGTCCTTAACTTCCTTAACTTTTCCCATTCATTCTTTATGGCAGTCCTTATCACTACGGATGTAATATAGTTTTGGCCACTATGGAGAATTTGGGGGTGCTGTTTCAGCCTTTTGGTAAAGGTAAGGAGACCCCGTTTCTTAACGTTTGAGTGACAGTCTGACAGTCAGTGCAGCGTCTTCATCAGAAAGTTAAGAAAACTAGCTCGACATTTTATCGTCACCTTTTTTCACGACTTTGACACAAAAATATCCAACTTATCAAACGTAAGTATGGCTAATGTTTTTAATAACTTTATTAACAATCCTCATTCATATTGTATCACCTGTTTAATGATATTTTATTTGTTGTTTTTGAAAAATATGAAGTTTGATTGTTGTTTGCTATCGTAGCAAGGTGGTACATTAGAGATCGGTCACATTAACGTTATCATTACACTGTTGTTAACTGTAAGATTAATGTTATTTCATTTGATTATTGAGCACGACTGGAATTAATGTCAGTGTTTTATATTTCTCTCCTGTTGACAGTAAATCATCTTTGTGTGTTTCATGGGTTTTTTATTCAGTTCAAAACCTTACCTACCATCACTATTTAATATTTGTATATCGTTTGTCATACACAATAATGTAACACAAAGTGTTTTAAATAGAAAGAAAATCAATAAAAAACAATAGGACCCCCCCCCCCCCACACACACACACACACACACGCACCTAATCCATGCACAAGGAATAAATAAAGTATGACAAATGTACGAGTAGACGATGATGAATATTTTTTAATGAATATGAGGGTACAAGACTATTTTAAAGCCTTCATGAAAGATTCAATGGATTTGCTATGAAAAAGAAGAACATTCATAACAATTAGATGTCACAATAAAGTATTGTTATCTATCTATCTATCTGGTGTGTGATATCAAGTGTTGTTACCTAGTAATTAAAAATGCAGGTTATATACATCAATAACACTGTTTATATAACAGCATTATTACACTTTGATTAATAATACAAATATACATTGTGTTCTGCTGTGCACAGGAGATGATGAAGAAGACACTTAACTTCTTTACAGGAAGGACAACAGTGCCCTTTAGGAAGGGCCCGTCAGTCCATCTGCGCCAGGACCCCTCTGACGAGGCCATGAGGATTAAAAAAAATCCTTCCCTTCAGGACAGGTCCCCTCCTCAAAAACATGACCAGGAGAAAACCAATGCTCTCACTCTGGTTTTTCAACGTGGAGGCGATGTGTTGGACCGTCAGGAGGCGATGGACGAGTATGTGCTGCAATTTGGCAAGTACAAGGGTAAATCTTTCAGATGGCTCCTGGAAAACGATATTGGCTACACCATCTACCTTATCAACAAGGTAGATCAGGAGGAGCAAGACGGGAGTTTCAACCCTCAGGGACACAGCAAAGACAGCTTGTTGTCATTCCTTGAATATTCCAAGTTCTTCAAGGAAATTGAAGACCTAAGGGGTACCTCCTCTCCAGGAAGCAAGTTCCACCTGTGGCATCAGAGGGTGACAACAATGTAGGCTTTGGGCCAGATCTGGGAGACAAGGAGTGACGGTTATGCTGCCTTCTTCTTAGGAGTGAACTGCATCAAAAACAGCAAGATGCACAACCTGCAGCAGTACCTCCTGAAGCAGCAGAGAGCCGAGTCCTGCCCAGCACCTCCAGAAGTCAGCATCATTCCGGCTGCCTCCACACCACCATCCAGCACTCTCGGTCAGTTCACAGAAATATGAAGATACTGCTTTTATTTGAACATTTAATGTTTCTAACACAATATTCATGTTATATACATTTCTGGCAATGGAGGAGGACAAGGACCTGGAGAGCCAAATGTTAAACCTGTCCCCTTGTAAAGTGGACCTCAAGCTACATAGGTGGAGCTAGTTTATAACACAATTTTCTGAACTTTACTATACATGATAAAAGTCTAATGCCAAATGTGCTTTCAGGGACACCGGCAGCAGTCTCCAGAGCCATGGATGCAGCTTCAGCAATAGGTTTTTCTTAATCAGTGTGGAGGGAGGATTCTGTTTTCAACAGGATTCAACTTCCATTACTATGTTCTTTCAACTAGTTTGTTATTTTGGCCGTGTTCTGGCCTGTGCTGATGCTTGTGTTCTTTTACTTTCCCACTAACCTAAGGAGTTAACTTGTCATCAATGATGGTAAGTGTTTTTTCTGTGTTTGCATGCATTTTTAGACTACCATTTGAGGATTTGGCATGTGAAATATAATTTTTAATCAAAAATAGATATGTCAGCATGACAAATCCTTGATAGGTAGGTATTCTGTTTACATATTAGTATTGTTTATCTGCTTTACCTGTTTTCACCTTTAATGTTTTAAAGCATTTTCCATAAATAGTGATTCACAGTTTAACCAAACAGTGTATTTTCAGTCGGTAACGACAATAAGCAACAGAGAAAACAGGCAAAGACAGACTTAGAGGCATAAACACAATGAATTTGTGAAGAAAAGTAGTATTGTTTTTTTACAGCACATAGGAGTAAGCCGTCGGCGACTGTTTCCAGATCTGCTCAGGTCGGTGACCTTGCTGGAAACGTTTCCTCTGTGAAAGGTAAATATTGTTTTACTTCTCATTTATACAAGGACATACAGATTGTATTGAATTGAAATGACACTCTAATTCTTAATATTTAGTCACAGCAAAGGTCCCGTTACCAGTTCCACCTCAGCTGCTTGCCCACATCTTGGGATTGAGGAGCCCAGTGTAAAACAAAGTATGATATTTTTTTATAGTTTCCGTTTATCAAGTATAAATATCAGTTTATTTTGACATTTGAAACTACATTTGTAATATGTGTGTCTGTATTTATTTATCTGTCTATCTATATCTACTGTATATATACAGTATTAAAAATGACTCGTGTGTTGACTTTTCTTCCATCTGTTTTCCTAAGCACACAGAGATCCAGTCTCACACATCCCTCCTTCTGAGTCTGGAGTGACTACTGTTTCTTCGCTTTCTGAGGGTAAATGCTTTAATGTGTTGTATACTTTGAAAAAGGAAACTCTTTATCACATGTACATTTCAATGCTTATAAATCACCTGTCTTACCACTTTGTTTCTTACCATTTGTGAGGTGAGTCACTGTGTATAGTGTTATGCATTAATTTATTTATAGATATAGATAACACATTTATTATCTTATTAAATTGAATTAAACATCTAATATTAACATTATTATAATCTTATCTTCCTATCTCTCCTCATGATTTGTTCCACAATAGGTGGATGCATTTCACTTTAACCATCTCATGTATAATGTAGTGAATTATTCTGGTCCGAAAATTGGACATTTTGTTTGAGTCGAACTGGTTTTGAACCCGCTCAAACCTGAAGCGCCTCCGGTTCATGGATTTGTCCTCTACGGTTATCCGCGGCTGGCCCGCGAGAGCGGAGCTGGTATTTCAGATATTAAACATAGCAGAGCGGAGAGAACGGTTCAACCGAAATCTTCGGTGTGGGAGTACTTCGTGATGCATAAACACGAGTTAGTTGCAAGCTTTGCAATAGTGATATGGCGCGGCACGGGAGCACCACAGTGATGATGCAGCACCTGAAAAGTAAAAACATGTTGGAGTCATCGCTGACTAGGAAGGGAGCTCAACAGCAGGGTAAGTTCCATTTTCAAGTAGGAAAATGGAGTCTTTCCAGTTGCTCGGCTGGTGCCTGTGTTTACTTTTTATCCAGCTTGACAAGCATGAAACGTTCATTAAAGTAATGTTAGTGTTAGCTGGTTAATGACGGTGGTAGAGCAAACTATTTACTTTGCCAACGGCAAACAAGCTTAGACTAAAGAAAACTTTTTATTATATAGCATTTTAGGCCCACTTTCAATACGTTGTTAGATATATTCTTTGCTTTTTTCCCATATTATTGTCTGTTGACGTTGGAATATATTTGTGTAGGTGTGTGTTTTACATTTTATTTTAGCTCGGTGTTTTTTTAAAGCACTTGGTCAGCTTGCTGTAAATAAATAAACAATTAAAAACGAATGTACTTACTAAAATGATTGAATAATTTAATGATTAAGCTTCCAGTGTTCATTTTCTGTAATAAGGTGAGAGTTAATACACTGCACTGTATGCAAATGCATTTAGACACTTAATTAAATTTCTGTAAATAAGTCGTTTTTAGGGTACTTGTATGAGTGTAGATAAATATATATTATAAAAACGTGTGTTGTCTTTGCAAGTGCTCTTTGGGTTACTTACTCGCCTTTACATAACAATAATTCATAACTAAAACAAGGACCTCAAGGACCCATTTCACAAAGCTCATGGAGACGTTCAAGCAGTAACCTGTTGTTTTTGCACTTTTGTTGGCACTGTCAATTAACTAATGTTCTGTTTTTTAATAAACGTGTGGAAATTCATGGAAATTAATCGATGAATCGATTATTAAAATAATCGTTAGTTGCAGCCCTACATTCATCCTCTCATCCAAATATCTGTGTACAGTTCCTATGGTCAAGAAACTGTCTATTGACCAGATTAGTATTTTGCCTGCAAACCCTTACAGCTCCAGTACATGGGGACACATAGCACGCACACACACACACACAATGAGTGAATTCTGTCAGAATGAGCTCTCAGAGGGTCGTTCTCAGAGTTTAAATATCAACACAGTGAACGGACTCAGATCATATCAGCTTCAACTTCCCACCTGATAACACACACTATAGAGAGAGAGACAAAAACTTACCAACACATAGACCAGAGATAGAAATAAACTTACACACACATAAATGATAGATAGACACTTACCACGCACGACAGAGAGGAAAACTGAACAACCAAGAATAGATAACATTGATCACATCGATACCATCGATAGGAGGAGAAACCTGCTTTACTTGAGGATGTCTGCACAGAGACAGGTAAGTCTGTGCACTGAACACAAACTCAAACACTGAATCAGTTTAAGTTTTGATGTTAAAACACATTTTAAAGACGTGGTGAAGTTTTTAGGTAGCAGTGAGTGAGTTTCAGTGAGGGGACAGGTGGAGTCAGTTCAGGTGTCAAACAGACTCTGAACAAACTGAAATCTGAACAAACAGAAGAACAGAAAACTTTTTATTGAAGACAAAACTCCTGTTAAAGAGCTGCAGAGTAAATCCAAATGTTTGTATCACAAAGTGACCTGAACATAAATAAATTATTTCTCCTACTTATGAAGCATCTTCCCTCATGTTGTTTGTTTGAACACGTCTTCAGCTTCTTCTGTTTAAATTCACAAAATTATACAAACTATTTTAAGAAGAGTGCAGCCAGGAGCCAAAGTCAAGGTTCAAATCTCAGAAATGCTCATGAAGTAAATCCATCGCATGTGAAACTTCAGTTTAATTTAAAAGTTTGGAAAGTCACAAATGTCCTCATTCAAATGTTTCAGACATGAGATATACCTTCTGACTCATGTTTAAGATAGTCAACATGTTTTAAAGGGATTGCATTAAGTCTTGAACAAGTTGAAAAGTAATTATCAGAATGATCTCGATAAAGTAGTCAGCATTGTTGAGCAATGAATTCAAATACAAGATGAGTTTAAAGTTCTGATCAGTAGATTTGAGTGTTTGACTTGTTTTAGATTCTCAAAGTGTTTAAGTACTTTTCTTTGTGTCTAAAGGTTTAAACACGTCTGCTGTTTGTGTTTCTGTGACAGATTTCTGGACAAAAAGAAGATAACATGTCGGACGTCTCCAGCTCTCCTGTGAGCACTGACATTCAAAACTTCCTGGTTGATGATCTGATGTTCTGTAAAGACCTCTTTGAGGATGAAGTTGACCCCAGCCCTCGTCCCCTTTCCACCAGCAACGAGGAGAGCGTCAGGACATACTTCCTCTTTTGGGACAGCCTCAGCGTAGACTCCTTACCATGTGCCTCTCTAAAATTCTCAATCACTCCGACTGATCAAAAAGTCAATAACGTTATCTCACAAGTCAGCGGAGGATTCCTTTTTCTGAAGGAGAGGCCTGAGCTGACTCTGTCCTCTGATCCTGAGCTGATTCTGTCCCCAGATCCTGATTCTGTCCTCTGATCCTGAGCTGATTCTGTCCCCAGAGCCTGAGCCGACTCTGTCCTCTGATCCTGAGCTGATTCTGTCCCCAGAGCCTGAGCCGACTCTGTCCTCTGATCCTGAGCAGACTCTTTCCCCAGAGCCTGAGCTGCCTGCAGTGACCTCTGTCCTCTGAGCTGACTGTAGTGGCCTTTGTGAGCCCAAAGCAGATAAAACCTGTGACTGTTCTCCGGGTGGAGGTCAGAAGTTTTTACAGTGTACAGTCCAGTGACTCATATATTGGAGCCCTGGAAGCTTCTTCTTCTCCCTCTGAGTTGGTTCCACCTCATACATCCTCCCAGGAGGACAAAGACAAAGAGGAGGTTGAACTAACCCTCACTGAGAGATTTCTCCTCCGTCCCTGCTGCCTCCGTCTCCATGTCCACAGCAGCCGAGACCCATTGTGATACTAGAAGCCGCTTCGTGCGATATTGTACCAACTTTTTCTCAAAGGTAAGAACACATTTACAGGTGAACTCTCATCACTGAGACCACTTGGGTAACTGTATCCACCTGCTGATTGATGTTTCTGTACTGATGTTTTTTTTTTTAAATGTCTCCACTAACAGAAAGAGAAGAAGCAGGGCAAAGAGGAGGAGAAGAAGCCGTCCTCACCAGAGGGTCAAGCCAAACAGCCTCCATTTTGGATTAAGCTCTTCAGCAGAAGAAGCCACTCTATCAGTCCGGAAAGACCTGAACCGGGTCGGGCTTGATATGACCTCTCCCACCCCGTCAGCCTGTCAGCGTACTGAGAACGTTGTGTTTGTGACACACACACACAGACAGACCTGTGTGCAAACAGAGTCATTTCCACTCTGTTGAGTCTAAATGCTGAAAGTGGACTTTCACTGTGCTGCACGTATACGAGAACAAGGCAACGTTTCTCCAGTGTATGTGAGTTCAAACACTGGCAATAGGCAATTACCCCTCTGAGTTCAGCAGCAGACAGTGTTTCAGATACACACCCTCTGAAGGTTCAGCCGATTGAATTATAAAAAGCCTCTAAGGGAGCACCACATGTCCCTGCTTATCTTTTAGCCACACACACACAAAAAAAAACCTCCAAACAGTGAGGAGTCCTTAATCACTCAAACAAGGCAGAGCCTCTGAACCGTTTCTGTCTCTGTAGGCCGCATTTTTGATGTTGGTGTGACTCCGACCACATGACTGGATGCTCTCCATTGATGTCGGCTATGGTCAGAGACAGAAAGTGGCAGGCTCTCGAGGACAGAGTTAAATGAAAATCAGTTTTGGGAATCGAGATTTTTATAGAAAGTAAGATTTTCTCTCCATGTTATTTTTTACATTGTGTTTGACTCTTACTGGTTTTACAGCTTATATAAACTAAAGGGTATATATATTTAAACAGTTATGATGTTTGACTTGCGTTTTAAATATCGCCCGAAAGCACTTATTTCTATTTTATATTCTATGTGGTGTGTTTTTAGAGGGCAAGAAAGGGTCAAGAAGGGGGGGGGTTACATTGCCTCCTGGCGCACATTCCAGGCTGAGCTGGCGCTGGAGTCCATGTATTTTGGCCATCCTGTCTGTGAGCATCCAGCAGCAGTCAGTCAGCCTTAGCACTAGCGCAAGCGTGGCGTCATTGGTCTTGCGCCATACCACAGCACCACAGCTGGAATCACCCCACCTCCACTGCAGCATTGGACGAGGGAGAAGCTGCAGGTCGCCAGGATCGAGCGCTTCTTTCCACTTACTGCTACTCTCTTACAAAACAGCGACAAAAACGTCTCCTCCTTACTTTAACTCTCTCATCCAGGTCTACACTCCCTCCCGCCTACTACGCTCTGCCAATGAAAGGCGTCTGATCCAACCTTCACAACAGGGTCCTAAGTCTCTGACTAGACTCTTCTCCTCTGTCGCCCCCCGGTGGTGGAATGAACTTCCAAACTCCATTGGATCTGCAGAGTCCCTCTGCACCTTTAAGAAAAAGCTAAAGACCCAGCTCTTTATGAATATCTACTAACTTAATGATGATGGTCTCCATATTATTGATGATGATGATGGTAATGACGATGCTTTTTGTTTGATAACGACGACTTATAAGATGGTTTCTATACTGATTAGAGCTCTCAAGAACTGCCCTCAATGTTGTGCTTTGCCTCTGGTCACTTCCTGTCAGCACCTGTGTGTCCAATCAGACTCAAAGCTGATCGTTTGCTCTTACTGACATTGTTCCCTTTTTTCTAGATCCTTGCTTGTGTTGTTCTTACTCTCTGATGTACGTCACTTTGGATAAAAGAGTCTGCTAAGTGAATTGTAGAATTGTACTGACGCCATCGGGTCGGTCACTGTAGTTGTGGGAGAGGCACTTGTCCTAGTCCTGTTGCAGGAAATTGCCGTCTCTCCAGGCAAAGGCGGGGCTGCACTGACTGGGGATGTGGGCACTGAGGTCGAACGCAGGGGTCTCAGTCACTCAAGAAATGTGCACCGCTACAGGGACTGGGGAATGCCTTGGATGGAGATATGCCTGACCCATCTCCCTAATGGCATGACATATGCAGGAAAAAAACTAATGCGGAAGTAGTGAACGAAGCAACAGAGTCTGTTATGCTATGCTAAAATTTGCTATAAAGAGTATTTGCCTTTATATTAACGCTAATGCAGTCTATGCACCGTGCAGCAGTCACAGTATATAAACGTCACTCCCTCCTCCTATGTGGCTGTTTGCCATCCCACATGCAGTTCCTCTGGGAAATATCAGGAGTTTTTCAAGAGTTTTCGACAAGTCTGAAAGCACTAATAGTGTCCTTTTGTTACTACATCTCACCTGGTACGAGCAGTACTTAAATACTAAAGCTGTGTCCTTATGGTCCATACTTCTAGCCATGTTCTTTGCTGCATATCTTCTGAAAACAGCCTCTCTTACTGTGAGTTTTGATAAAGTTATCTCCAGCGTTGTCTTTGCCGTAACACATTTGTTCTACATCTGAAGTGAAGCCTAAAGCAGCTGCAGTCAAACCTTTAGTCTGGGTACATTCAGCCTCTTACTCCACTCCCTTACATTCGGGAAGTTAGAGGCATCAGAGTAGATATTAGAATATTCAAGAACAGCCCGGGGGCGACACCACCTGAGAACACACTCAAATTGGCATATTTGATTTTCATCAGCCCTTTTTTTTATTTTATTCTTTAAAGAAGGTCTGCCAAGAGGGATGGAATTCACTTAGAAATAATCAAATGTCAAGAGTTTGAATTTGAATAAAAGTCCTTTTCATCATCTGTAAAAAGTTTTAATTTTCCTTGGAGGGCTTTGCTTAAAGAAGCGGAAGAAGAATAAATGTTATATTCACAAGGAATGAAAAATGAACATCACACTTCTCTCTGTGGTGCTCATGTTCCTATAGCGATACATTTATTCATCTGTCTTCGAGGCTGTGTGATAAGAAGGTATAGGATCCTCACAATTTAATGATAAACACATAGTTAAATTACGCTTTTCTCCTTTACTTGCTTTTAGTGTTTTAGTAAAGACCACACTGTGACCATGACATGCCAAAGACCGGAGTGCTCTGAGACCAAGACCTTCAAAAAGTGGTCTAGAGCAGTGGTTCCCAAAGTGGGTGTCGGGACCCCCTGGGGGTCGCGAGTTGCCTTCCAAAAACAAATGCAAACTGGAAATGACTTGAAATTACATATTTTACCTATTATTGTGAAATGAAAATGTTGATCGATTATTTTAAAGCTGCTTTATTTTTTAGTGTTGTTCTAATGTCATTGTTTGGATAGGCCCTGTAGTGCGTGCTGCTGTGTGCACCATTATGCTTTAACCACTTCCAGGGACAGAAGGGGTCCCCGGTCTCTCGCATCGTTATTTTGGGGGTCGAGGGATGAAAAGTTTGGGAACCCCTGATCTAGAGACTCAAGATCAAGTCCGACCTCGAGAACGAAAACACCTTTTTCCTTTACTGAACTGTAGTTTGTGTCTGTGTTATTCATAAACGGTATAAAACATGGACGTAGATTCAGTGACGGAGTGTAGTTTTGAAGCCTAAAGATGGCGGGCGCCATATTTAAAATGTTCTCTAAACCAAACTTGGGTTGACATCAAAACAGGTAAAGAGGTGGAGCTGTGGCGGTCCTTACCCCCACTTCACACATACCCCGTGCGCGCCGCGGTTCATCAGCAAACTACTACTACTAAGCCGTACTTAGCTGCCACTCTAGTCAATCACTGTGTTCACACAGCGGGCACCGCGGTCTGTCTCCGGGGCGTGCCACCAACGCCACAATACTGTTCTGAAAAAACCAAAATCATATAAATAACAAATCCTCCTCAGCAAAGTGTGAGCTGGTGAAGCGACCCCCGTTTCTGAATGGTCAAACTTTTTGAAACAGGTTGTAAACTTGTTTACTTCTGCTGTCAAACTGGACATTTCATATGGGTTGTGTATGTGATTTTCTAGGCTTTTGCATCATGGCCAGATGATTTGCTTCAAAGCATCTTATTGGCCAAATAGTACTTATGCCACCTTATTTAAACTGCTCTAGCCTGCCTAATCTTTGTTGCTCCCTCTCCACCCCAGCTCGTCCTTTTATGCTGTTCTGACTTAATCAGTGTCATGCTTGTCATTGATGCCTGCTCTTTTTGGGTTTGCTGCTTATCTCCCTGCCTTAAGCTTTCCTTGTATTTACAGGAAGGGCAGGAAGGTGTGCTGTTTCTGCCTCGGCGTATTAATAATGTTATATAATATTTTTAGGGCGTCTTCTTTCTGAAATTATTTCTTTCTTTCTAATAAAATGAGAGTAACCAGCACCTACTCCACCGATCAACTCCATCAAACTTTCTCAAATTATCCAGCAGCAAATGCAATCGTCTTCATTGAGAAAGGATTTCTTGTGTTTGTGCGCCAGTAATCTCTAAGGGCTGTTGGTTGATTTAAGCTTGTTTAATTCTGGTTCTGAAACAAGAGTCACTACAAACAATTCTTTCATTCACACATTTACTATCAGGCCAACTGGAGAGAGGCCAGGAGCTCAGAGAACAGCTCCACATGCTGACCAAAAAGTGTCAACTTTTAATTGGCTGAGGTGTCACATGCTACTACAGAGTATTTTTCATCCCCCCTTTACTCCTTTCTTTTTCAGTATTAAGTTGAATAAATAAAAAATGTTTTGCAGCCGACCTGCAGCTCCGTCCATCTTATTTGTCTAGGATGTGGAAAATTGAAAAGAACAGAAACACGATGACAAACAAGACAACATTTAAGTACAGCGCGAGATTAGGAGAGAGCTTGTGTTGCATTGATTTTCACGGCCCCTTCAGACGGGAGACAACAATCAGCCTGTACAGTGTATTTTATCACATACAATTTTATTTTTTCTGTAATAATTCAGGTTTTAACGACTCTCACAGGCCTCCATATATAACCCGGCTGTGTTTCTTGTTTGCCGTCACGCCTCCTACTGACTTTCCCATCTCTGCAGCAGCCCGTAGTGCAAACTATAATTAACACCTCACAAACCCAGCACATCTGACTGTTTTTCAGACAAGTGTGTGAACACACGTCTGTGACAAACATCTTTTTTATTTGCTTTAAAAATACATCAGTGATTCACAAGCCCTATTCAGTTTCAAGGCGCGGTTGGCCTCAGTATGAATGACTAAGTGATCCCCCCTCTGTACCGTCTACAGGGGTTGTAACAGAGGCTTTACAGGGCGTGACGGGATCAGCTGAACCAGCGGGGGAGCGCAGCGCTGTGTGTGTGTGTGTGCATGTCTTACTGTGTGTATATGAAGCTCCTGCTGTGCCGTACTTCCGAAACACCAAAACCCAATGTGATTTCACAGACTGGGACACCAATATTACGCCATCATGAAATCAAAATGACTGTACAAAGACGTGATGATGACTGAGTTTAGTGACAGCACGAAGAGGGTTATTGTTTGCATTCCTCTAAATGCCAGTAAAGGTGTTTTTCCTGTTCTTTATAAGCTAGATCAATAGATTTCTGTTTTGCAATGTCTACTTGTAACTTTGCCATATCTTATAAAACTCTCAATATACAGTTTGTTTCTGCTCTTCTAGCTTCAGAGGCAGCAGCAGTGTGGAGATATTTGAGCTGTAAAAAGTTGTAGCTACCTCACTTTATGTTAACGCTCAGCGTGGCGCCCTAAATACATGCACTGACGCTCTGTAGAGGAACACATGATTTCATGTCTGCTGGCAGCAACAAAGGCATGGCATGTAATCACAATCTCCATTTTGCATTCACTTTGAAGTCCACAGATTTAGCTTTAGTTTCCACTCTATGGCTGTAAACTTGCTTCATATTATATGTGTGCTTCGGGCACAAATATTGGTTCTTGAAGTATACATAGCATTTACTGTCGCCGCCCGAACATTACCAACGTTTTAACGTAACTTGGTTACATGAAAGCTCTGGAGGAAATCAGTGTTCAAGTTTAGTCTAAATGGAAAACAAAGGTTAAAGGGCCTTCCACACTGAGAGAAATAAATATGAGAGCAAACTTCCAAACTCCATTTGATCTGCAGAGTCCCTCTGCACCTTTAAGAAAAAGCTAAAGACCCAGCTCTTTATGAATATCTACTAACTTAATGATGATGGTCTCCATATTATTGATGATGATGATGGTAATGACGATGGTTTTTGTTTGATAACGATGACTTATAAGATGGTTTCTATACTGATTAGAGCTCTCAAGAACTGCCCTCAATGTTGTGCTTTGCCTCTGGTCACTTCCTGTCAGCACCTGTGTGTCCAATCAGACTCAAAGCTGATCGTTTGCTCTTGACTGACTTCCCTTTTTTCTAGATCCTTGCTTGTGTTGTTCTTACTCTCTGATGTACGTTGCTTTGGATAAAAGAGTCTGCTAAGTGAATTGTAGAATTGCAGGTTCAATTCCCAGTCCTGATGCTGTTTAGTGCATCTCTCTCTCTCTCTCTAATCTATAATTATATGGGTTGTTTTTATGTTTATGTTCACACATTCAGTGGGATTGGCTACTGCAAACAACAACTAATCAGAACAAATCCCTGCATGCTTCCCATGTTTAAAGAGACACAAGATACTTTATTGGCTGTGTCTGCAATACAACAACATTTTGTGTTGGTGACAAGTAGCCTATCAACAATAGACAAGATAAAAAGAAAACATATAAATTCTTAAATACAAACAGCATGGGAACTTTAGGCTCTTTGTTAATTGGAAAGCAGAATTTGATTCCACTCTTGATTCCAACATCTGCAGATCAGCAGAACCTCAAAATTCAGAATGAGTTGACTGAATGAGCATGTTTCAAGACTACATGTTAATATGTTTAAACAAATAGCACCCTGACAACACTTTCATTTGAACTTCAAGACTGCACTGCAAGATCAGATGTAATTATTCACGGCACTGTGCAGCATCATATAGAAAGCTCGGCAGGTTGGGGTGCAGGGGCCATGCCGGAGGGGGGGGGTCTGCTGCAATTGGCACAACTGAACCCCTTGTGAATCTTCCCTGAAAACCCATTCACAGAGAAAAGAAATTACATTAAGCATTCAATATTCACACTCCCCATTCACCTTCCACCTCTCGCTCTCTCCTCATATCTGTTTCATCCTCTCACTCCGTCTCCGTCTCACCTCCTCCCCTCCGCACTCCACAGCGGCGGGATGAGGTGTTGTGCCCCTACATGCCATTTTGATGGAGCGTGAAGTAACTGCTAGTCGGGCTTAACAGCAATTGCCCGTGGTTACAAATTGAGGGGGGAAGTGACGGGCGGCTCAAGGTCGCCTGGGAGGATCATTTCAGGATGTCGTTTCATTGTTGATCCGGTAATGAGAGAAGGGACCTGGATTACAGCGCAGAATGAACGCTCCCCACCCGGTCCACTGTTCACAGCTCAATCATCGCTCTGACTTCACGCTCTAACCGCTGCTCCTCTGCTGCTCCAATCCTCATCACTCATTTTTAGCACTTCTCCTAACACTCCTAAGACAGCTAACACTTCTCTTTTTTTAACAATGTAAAGTTTCAAAAAAGATTTTTTGTGTTGGGCACCCCATGTACGGAAGCTGTAGTTCTCAAAGTGGGCGGCCCAGGTTCGAAACAGACCTGTGGTTCCTCTCCCGCATGTCATTTCCCACTCTCTCATTTCTGACTCTATGCACTCCCTCTACTAAAAGCAGAAAAAGCCCCCCAACCCAGCCAGGGTGTTTTTGCATAATTATAAGGTTGAGATACATCAGAACACAATTTAAAATCGATATGGACAATTTATTTTGATGTGACAAAATATATTGCAGCACTCTTTTTTTAAACGAGCAGATAGTGCTATCAGCTTTTGGCTTCTTAATTTGTTAGTAGCTGTAGAAGAGACGCAGACACATGGTAGAAGCATGTGAAGATTTTTAGATCGAGAACGCGTCTTATTTCAAACCAAGGGTGAAGAAGTGTGGTGAGCAGAAAACAGAAAAGCAACAAAACAGAAAGATAAATATTGCAACAGACCGATGAACGACACAAATAGCAGAATCAGGATGATGCAGCATGTGAAACTGTGACATGTTGAGAAGCCTAAAGGCACGGTTGGAAATTTCCTCCAGATCCACTTTTTAAGATTTTGGTTGAAATTGTCTTTAGGTCCTGACAGAAATAATAACTGAAGTGCTCTGAAAAAGTAACTTAGAAAATCCACCATCTGGGCTAGCGGCCCAGGTAAATGTTTGGCCGCCCAGCTATATTTCCGACCTGTTTAAAAAAAAAAAAAAAATGTATTCATAAAATTGCTCGTGCGCGAGAATGGAAGAGCACGATCTCTCCCCTCGCTTGCACTCTCTCTCTCTCTCTCTCCTCATGGCTCTGTTCAAAA
The DNA here is from genome assembly GCF_963584025.1 of Labrus mixtus. NCBI lineage: Eukaryota > Metazoa > Chordata > Actinopteri > Labriformes > Labridae > Labrus > Labrus mixtus. Next base: position 4,070,407 of record NC_083619.1, read on the forward strand.
CTGAAGCTTCTCATGGCTCAAAAATGTTAATGTACTGCTGATCTGCTGCTTGCTGCTGATTCTGTGCTGGACTCCTATAAGTAACAGAATATTGAGTGGAACTTTTCAAACGCGAGGCGTATTCGTTGTGTTCGTGTCTGTGCGTGTGAGTGGATAACATGAGCAGATTAAAGTAGTTTGTTGCAAAAACTACATTAATTTAGAGGGCAAAACACATTTGCTATATATACAAACCTAATAATAAAATATACCCTAAGATAAGAGTTTTTTTTTTTTTTAAGTACATAGAACCCCTGCCTACCCTGTTGTTTTCCCTTTACTGATTGGAATAATGCTGTTGGTGAAAAGAAGAGGTATAATCCCTAAGGGTGCGACAGCAGGTCATCAAGAAGTCCAGGGAAGGAAGAAAACCATTGTCTCAGTTATTAGCCAGAAATATGATGAGAAAGTTATGGCCAATTGTGAAATTCATTCATTGACATAATTGTGTACCTTGGCCAGCAAATGATGCGTTCTGGGGGAACTGGCAGGGAGGACGTGAGGATGGGAACTTTAGGCACTTTGTGAATTGGAAAGAAGAATTTGATTCCACATCTGCAGATCAGCAGAACCTCAAAATTCAGAATGAGTTAACTGAATGATTGATTGAAATCAGAGAGACCCTACTCGAGAAAATAAGCCAGGCCAAGTTCTTTATTAGCTGATGAGTCCATGGACATACATGGGACTGGTACATCAGTGAACATGTTGAAAACAACGAGATCAGAGAGGATTTTCTTGGTTTCTGTCACTTACTGAAACACGATGCTCCAACAGTAACTGAAGCCATTCTGGCAAACTTCCTGAAGAGTCAAGACTATGATGGGACCACTACCATGAGTGGCAAAGTGAGTCCAAAAGCGAATGCAGGAACTGTACCCAAACTGTCGGGGCCATGAGCTCAATTTGGTTGTGGTACATGACTGTTCTGACACCCCTTTGGTGAGGAACACCATTTCAATAATCTTCACAGCCTCAGGTTCCAGGAAAGCTGCCTTGCAGGAAGCCTGTAGAGGAGATGATAATCAATCTGATTACAATCTACGCTGGGATAGTGTGGACGTCAGACACCATTTGAGGCAGCACAGCAACGTCATTTTTCTGCCTTTGTTGAAAAGTTTACTGCTACATAGTCTGTTTAAAAGAGCGTAGTGACAGAACACAGCTCCATCTCTGGTAAGGCTTGCGATCTCCGCCATTTCATCCTGGAATCAGTTCAGACCATCGTCACTGCTGCAGCCCCTTACAAAACAACTGCAGGCCAAGAACTTGGTCGTCATGGCAGCCAATGAGGAGGCAAGAAATGTATGTGATGTTCTGGCCAAACAGAGATGTGAGGAAGGATATAGTGGATGTTTTCTTAAAGCCACAGCACTGGTTAAATCTATCGGTGTAGCCACAGCCAAGCTGAGAATTTCTATGAAGCAGAATTACAGAGTCAGTGGAAGAGCACGGGTAAATTTCTTCAACTCTTTCATCCATCATATTACCAGTACGATGGATGCTAGGTTTGCTGCTTACCTTGTACTAAAAGCTCTAAAAAAGCTGACAGACATGAGAGAGGACGAGCTGCTACGGTGGTTCAGGGAGAGATGACCGACCTGACGCAGACACAGTACAGCAGGAGAAAGAACGCTGGAGGCTCAAGTGTTCAATCCGAAGAGTCCTTGCCTTTGGAGACGTAACACACAATGGCCTTCTTTCCCAACATACAATGCATGTTAAAACTGTTCCTGATTCTTCCAGTGACAACACATGCCTGTGAAAGGTCATTTTCTGTGATGCAAAGGCTGTAATCAACTAATTCAATTTCTTGAATTAGTTGATTACAGTATTCTGCAATGATCTTTAAAGCTAATCAGAAAACAGATTTGAAAAAAAAGGGAAAGCCGTTATAATTTAAAAAGGACAGAGATCTTTGTACGGTGTAAAATGAATTGTTAACGAGGACAGTGGCTGTGTTTGCCTGCAGCCAATTTATTTTAGAGGGCCAGATATTATGAGATTAGTGTAACCCAGGGTTACTAGTGCCATTACCTTCTCACTTTTATTATTTAAATATTGGAAATAGTGTAATAAATTGATTTAAGTTGTATCAAAACAGTTATCATTAATAAGACAATTCAACTAAAATTATCTGTAAAATGTCAGCTTTAATATAAGAAAAGTGCTTTGATAAATATTGTTTTGTGTATTAAATGCTAATAAACATATGTGATCGGTCAAACCACCTGTCAATCTTAATGTCCTTTTGACTAAATTAGCCAATCTAAAATAAGACCCGCCCACATTTCTCCATGTCTGAGCTGAATCTCCAAGAGTAGTTCTCTTTGGAACGAGACGGAGTGACGGTGGCTGCGTGGAGTTACCTTACATGAGAAAAAGTTGTTGAAGTGATTTGTGTTCTGTGTTACGTGTTCCAAAGAGCACCGTTCGTTTAACTAAACCCTTGGCTGGGTTTTTTTGTGAGTTGGAGAAGAAAGATTCCATGATCCCTGTTTGTCTGCAACCTGCTCATCCTCCCTGGAGTGCTGTGGTCGTTTGCAGTCTGGCGATCCATTTTCGAACCCTGAAAGGAAGGAACAGTTTATTTTCCCAACTACGTTGGTGGTAGGACTATAGACTTTGATATAGTGGTTTAAACAACCATAAGGACCCGAGTACATCTGTGTTGTTTGTTTGGAATTATTGTTGTCCATCTTGTGATTTGGGGATCTAGAAATATTTGGGGTTACAGTGATAAGTTTCCTTAATGCCATTGTAGAACGAATTTAGGTTTCAAAATAAAAGTCCTGGTTTCAAAATAAAAGATCTAAAATAGTAAATCAACTAACCCCCATAATATTTTAAACATTAATCAAAACAAACTAGTATTAAGAAGGTCTAAACATAATAATAAAACCAAAAGTACCATAAAGTAAACAGCTTTAAACTAAGTAATAGGACCAGGACCCCCAAAAAGATCAAAACAAAGGTTTTATTGTGATCATATTGTTGAATATTGTCTAATGTTTGTCTGTGTTGTGAAAGGAAAACAGGAATATTGGTAAACCAACTGGTAAACCAACTAAAGTGGAAAAAAGAGAATAAATGTTCTAAATTGGACTTACCTTTCAATTGATCCCGCGTCTGTGTCTTGTTTCACCTGTGTCTGATCGGTATCCATTTTCTCCTGAGCGAACCTAACTTCTGATGCGCTGGTCCAAGCTGAAATTCCTCTCATTGGCAGTATAGAGGTTTGATTGAAGTTTATACTTTATTCATATCTGTGCTCAGTATCCAAAAACGGAACCTTGGGTTACATTAGCCTTCTTTCTGCTCCTTTTCATTCAAAATTTTAGATTTTATGTTTGTTTTTTCTTAACTTTATTGTTTGTTTGAATGAAATAAAATGTACAAGTAAAACAATAAAAATGAAGACATGGCTCAGATCCAGCATTACATATGAGCGGCTCACAGGATCATACATGTTCTACTGGAGAGTGAAAATGGACAAAGAGGGAGTTCTTAGGCATGTGGATGCCTCAGGGCACAGGTAGCCCTCCTAAAGGTGACACATGTTGTAAATATAAGTGTGAGTGGGCTGATCATAACTGTGTCTGTCTCTTATTTCATGTGATTTCAGTAAGTCTAGAGAAGAGGACAACAGGATGAAAACAGAATGAGACACAAGAACAACGAAACAGGAAAAACAGAATAATACAGACACAAAACCACAGAAACAGTAAAGACGCAAGATGACAGAAAGAGTAAGGGACGAGAACCCAGAGACAGATGACAGACACAAGAACACGTTTACATTGAAGGTGTCATTTGGGCATACATTTTGACTGAAATTCAAAAATATAAAAAATTCTGGACCTTACTTAAACCCCGGTTGTTGACGTGCTTCTTAGTAAAAAAAAAAAAAAAGGAGGGGTCGGGACAGTGTGGAGGCAGGGCAGACTAAGTTTAGTTTAGTTTAATGGTTTATTTGAATCAGGGACAGTGTACAAAAAAAAACATTAATCTCAGAAGAGAAGAGATGCTTTGTACCAGATTTAGCTAGCTAGGTAATTTCCATCTGTTGTCCCTGGGCAGATGATGGCAACAGCAAAATACAAATCAACCAGTCACACACACACACACACACACACACACACACACACACACTCCATAAGAGAGAAGAAAGACATAGAACAATTTACAGATATTAAAACATTACCCCTGGCCAGATTTTTACAATATTCCCTTACTAAACATGTCTACGACAACAACAAAAAAAGAAAAATGTAAAGTGGAGTATTTTGCATTAAGTGGCAACTTGTGTAAAATATAGTTGCCCTTTAGATTTCTGATAAGGCTAACAGTGTTAGGATTTAAATGACCCACATGAGGAGGTTTTACTCAAACATGGATTAAAGCCAGACGATTTTTAAAGTCAGAGATCTTAGCACATAAAAAAAGAAACAATCTGCAAGTCAACAAGTTTATCACACCTTTCAGATTGTTATTTATTCTATAAGATATGCTCAAACACATTTGTTCCCTGTTGTAAAGCAAAAAGGTTTGCAACTTTTCTGAATCTCAGCTGTGACTGGACCAAACAGAAAAAAAGCCCACGAGCGCTGCATCCCCCGAGTCATTGTTGCTCGCAGGTGCGAGTCCCCGCAAGGGCTCAGAGCGGTTTGAGCATGTGATTCAAAGCAGAGAAGAGAGAATCCTGATATGAAAGTGAAGCCCCTGACAGCTAATCCCCGGTGAAAACACTCCGTCTGCTTCTTATCTAAAACTGTGTACGCACACTCGAGAGGCTGACACTAGAGTGGGTTTTTCACTCCGGTCCCATTCCAATCCCGAGGCCAGAATAAAAAATAAAATAAAAATCCTGTCCCGTCCCAATCCCAGTAGAAAGACTCTCGTCTCATTCTGCTCCAGTTTTTAAAATTACTTTACCTTCTACATTTGGCCAGTGCGTTGGGCGTACTTACAACAGAAGCCCGGTGCCTCTACCACAGCGAGGGCTCTTAAATCCTGGCTGCACATGCAAACAATCATGTTGGTTTAACAGGACTTGAACATCGGTTGGCCACTTGAGACCGCATGTCCCTGAGTCACTGGAGTGTTTGAGAAGTAGCATGTTTTACAGCATATGGTGTCACACTATCGATTCTCATCATGACATGTTTTAGTATGTCCTACTTGCTCTGAGCTCTGTCAGTTCGTTCATTGTATTTAACTTTGCGCTCAGTTAAATCTGCTCTCTCTGAATCACTTGTTTGATTCATGCAACGAATGCACACAATATATACGTCATATGTTTAAAGAGCCTATATTATGCCCTTTTTGGGGTTCGTATATTTAATCTATGTTCCTACTTTTATACGTTCACATTAGCTAAAGTCTGAAAAAAGTGTCTGTTTTCATGTACTGCTCCTCCTTGCTCCTTGCTCCTTGCTCCTTGCTCCCTCTACGCTCTGAGTCCGTCAGCTACGCTCTGCTGAGCCCACACTGTTAGACCCCACGTGGGCCAAGTCTGCTCTGATTGGTCTGCCGATCCGCTCTGTCGTTATTGGTCAGTTGCTCAGCACGCGTCTCGGAAATGTCCCGCCTCTTTTACCATATTGGGAATGCAGCCACTAGCTCCGTCCGAGGGGAGCATAAACATTAGCACCTTAGCACTACTGTGCTACCGCAGGCTACGGCATATCGTGGGCGTGCTACAGAAGTTAACGGGCGTGCAACATGAGCTGCTGGGCTTGCCACAACGAGCCAATGGGCTTAGATCAGTGATATCACACTGACAATGACGTCGGACTGACACATTTTTATCGAGGGGGGCTAGAACCGAGCGTTACATGCGGCTAATGCTACAGCTAACAGGAGGACGCAGGAGAAGCTGCTTTTCCGCGGACTTTGAATTTTTGCAAATAGATGTGCCTAAACATGCACAGGACACTTGGAAAACACACTAAAGAGTATATAGTGTTTCACTTGTTTGAGCATTTTTCATAGTTTTAGGGACAGGGGAATTTTTGAAAACTGAGATTTTTCTGTGCCTTTTGACACTTTGGTATCCAAATAGCATTTTAGGTCACTGAAAATGCACCTTGGAAAATTCCTTAAACTCAGAGTTTTGGGGCTTGTAATGTCACACTGTGCACCGGTTAGACATCAGCTGCGCCTGAATGGACAACTTTGTAAATGAAACGGTCATTGCATGTCAAGGACATGGTTAATGACTTGGTATGCTCATGACAGCCGTAACAGTGAGTTTAGCATTTTCATATGGATAAAGATGTTTTTTTTAGAACTTGGCGTGTGTGGATTGGGTTTATATTTTTAAACCGAGGAGGACCCAACCTTTGCCCTCCTGGATATGATTGCTGACTGTTTTTGAATATATGACAATCACATGTCCACATCTGAACCAAAACTCAACACCTAAACTTCTACACTAAATTCATACACACATTTGTCAAGGAGCAGGTATTGTCCCCTTGAGAGGTCAACAGTCCTCATTGTGCAAATTTCCATGCTTAAGTGAATATCGTGTGAATTCTTTCATCATCATCAACCTTTATTTAAGTTCTCGGAGAGATCATTGAGGGTGACCCTCATTTACAATGATGCCGAGAAAACATACATAAATGATAAACAATGAGAAATGAGATAAAGCTACTAGAGAAAATAAAAGCAATAAGAACAATAAAATATATACACTAAAATAATTTAAAAGCTTGAAATTACTACAGTGATAAGTCAGTAATTAAAATTAAATAAAACAGTTACAGTCAGGTATTGGGCGGTTAAAAATATTTCTAAAGTGTCCATACGGAATAAAAGTGCTCAAATTCAGGTCCTGTTGTAAATTATTCCAGGAGTTTGCAGCACTAACACTAAAAGCAGTTTTCCCCAGGTCAGTCCTGGCATGAGGAACAAGTAAAGGTGTGACATGTGTTGGACAAATGACTCAATACAAAAATGAGGGGATCCACACAGAATGTATTTTGAATGCCGGTCCCTGCGCTGCTGACAGGACAGCAGGTATTTAGGACTGAGATGACTTGATGTTTGTGAGAGGAGCTGTAGCTGATGGACACTTCAGACAACTCACTCTACTTACACTCACTCTATGCCATGCTTCTGGTGTGGTTTCTTAGTATGCCTCAGAGTTCATGAGTTATAAGTGAAAAAGACCAGGGGTCTCATTTATAAAAGAGTGCGTAGAATCCATACTAAAAATGTACGTGTGCCAAAAACCCGGAAATGGCGTGCGCACAAAATAATTCAGATTTATAAAACTGTTCGTACGCACACCTGCACGCAATGTTCCCTTTATAAATCACGATCCACCTGGAAATGTGCGCACGTAGATTAGTCCTATGTTCCGCCCTATACACGGCCACAATCACCATAAATGGTCAATGCAAAGCAGCTCGTGAATGAAAATGTAAACAAACGAGGGGGCGGAGCAAAGGTTTCTAGCGCTGGATCGCGGCGAAACCCGGAAGTTTAGACAAAGAAACGAAACTTTCTGACCCAGAAACGGAGGAGTTTGTGAATGAAGTGAAGGATAAAATGGACATATCGGTAGTTTGCTGCAGCAGGAGGATCACAAACTGAAGAAAAATCAGAGAATGACATCACGCCGCTGCTGCATTCACGCTGTCCTATGTGCCAAAACATCCACCGTTCATTACGCACGAGAATATCTACAATGTTTACATTGGACCCACACTGATTTCTTCATATAGTGGCAGAGAGGTCACATCAGTCAGCAGTCTCCCTCACTGTTTGATATTATTAATCAAAGGTTTGATCAACGAACAAAAACGTTTGATTGTTGGCCACATATTTTCATGGGAAACTCTGTCTGCTCTGTGACTAATTATGAGGCTATATAGACCTAATGATCCTGTCAGAGATGCCCCGACTTAATGTCCACACTTGAGTTATTTACAGAATTTACGTGCAGCTGATGATGTGATGAGTAACGAAAAGGTGAAATGTGTGAAGCCACCGCCGGGTCTCTGTGCGTCTTGAAGCAGTCATCTTTATTAAAACTAAAAACCACACTTGATGATAAATGCACGATATTGAAAGATATTAATGAAAACTGGAGGCTCTATGGTCTTTGTGTTAGTCTAATTTTTAACTCTACATCAGTTATTATATTAGTGTACAAGTCCGATCCTCTGAGGTCCGTCCGGGATAATGAAGGCGAGACGGCGCTGATGCAATATTTATGAGGCAGACTTTTATTTTTATTTTTTATTTGTTTATATTGTCATAATGAAAGTGACTTATCGGAAACGGCTCACTACATGCTCGACTATAGCCTAAATAAAACCATCGGTTTGAATGATTATGATGACGTGGATCTGTCAGTAAAGTTTGATATTTAGTTAAATAAATATGTATCTGCAGGCTTCAATTCACCACTTCGCCGTCTGTGTCGCCAATTTCCCATGCCTCCAAAATGAATGTACGCCTGGGTCAGAGTTTGCTTACCGGTGCGCACATTTTACCGTCAGGTTGGTTTTAAGATTTTAAGATTAACTTTTTTATTGATCCACGCAAGGGGAAATTCTGTTTTTACACTCTGTAAGTCATGCAACACACACATAGGTTGAAATATACACACACATGCACAAACAGGATCCTATGGACATGCACTAATGGAGAGATGTCAGAGTGACGGAGCTGCCCACAGCGGGCACTCCTGAACTAATGGTGGGGAGTGGGTTTGGTGCCTTGCTCAAGGGCACCTCGGCAGTGTTCAGGAGGTGATCTGGCACCTCTCCAGCTACCAGACCAACTTCCATATTTGGTCTGCGCCGAGACTTGAACCCAACCCAAGTCCCTACAGACTGAGCTACTGTCGCCCCACAATCACAAACTTTGCGTGGGAAAAGGCATACGCCAGGCACACCTCGTCTTGTGCGTACGCAACGGTTATAAATGAGACCCCAGCTCTATATGGACGGCAGGTTTTCCGTGCCGCACACAACAAAACTACAGAGTTCCTACTTGGCCTTTGGTTTTCATTAAAAAGAAAAGCTGGCCCAAAGACAAAATCCTCTTGGCAGAGCTTTTTGGGACTCTACCCATCCCCTAAGTGTTTGATCTCTTTCGTAATTAACCATGTGTAGGTTTGTTTTACAAGAAAAAACGTTTTTTTTATGCAGAAAGGTAAATTTGGCCGCCTCTCCTGACTTAGCTCTTGGCTCCTGAATTTGTCACAACATGAGGTACCTCACTCTCTAGTAAACATATTTAGCAGACTGCAGTGTGTATAGCATAAAGTAACACTGTGACACAGTTAAATGTAGAGTCAGTAGCTTTTTCCTACAATATAAAATATAGACTTTAACAAAACTAAGGCATCACTTCTGGGCCTCCATACATATTGTGGAATTATGAAGTCATTTGAGGCAAAAATGAACCCTTTCTATGCAAATCATCCTTATTGAAAAAAAGGGGAAAATGTCCGTCTGTTGAGAGTTGGTGGTAATTACAGTATTTAATAGAAATGCCCTGACCCTGGGGGGCATTATTAAACATTTCTTTAACATGACACTTAGAGCATTGCTCCTCAAGAATCTCTCCAAAATGAAATTCTGTGTGATGAAATGAAATGTGCTAAATAATGCATTCTGATGCCATTCCAATCCTCCACACTGCTTTGCCTATTCCTGTAAAGGCAAAAAACACAAAGCACATGAATATTCACAATATCAAATCAGAAATATAACAGTCTAATAATTCACAGTCCACACACACCATGCATATGTTGATATTAGTAGACTACAGCCATTTTAGAGGCTTAACTTCAAAAAGAATTACTGTAATTAAAAATTGTCAGATGTATTGTCTCATGCATGTTTACTTGGAACTGGTTGATAGATCGTGAAATTTCAAGAGTAAACGGCTACATCACATGACAGCCTAGCAGACAGTAAAGTTGTCTCTTTTGTGTAAGGGACACCGGGGTATAAATCACCTGTCCGGTATAAGCAAACAGATTAGAAACAGGTCCGTCAGCTGAATTTTGCATAGTCTGCAAAGTACCACATCACTAGAAGGGTTAAGAGTGAAAAACTTCCACACTTTTGAAGACTGTGTGCGTGATCTGTGTTGCTCCTCGGCACTTGCGCTGCTGTTACTGCATGCCGCCGCCATTGTTGTTGTGTGAATTCTTCTTCTTTCGTTTTAAACTATAGCGCCTATAGCAATTGGCGGCTAGCTTTCTGGTGCATTACCGCCACCACTGGACTGGAGTGTGGGACAATCTAGATGTTTGGGACGACGCGTCAACGCAAATAATTCATGGCGACGAATTTATGTCGTTGACGCGTCGTCCCAGCTCTAATCACAATGAAGAAACTGCTTCCCCTCCCCTCCTTGCTCATCATCTTTATGTGGCCAAAGTTTTGCTCAACATGAGAGCGTCTCTCTTCATTAAGACCCAAAACATGAGCAAACTGCACATTGCAGGATGACGTTAGGTGCATGTTTTTGCCTGAATATCATTAGCCCCACGTTGTGAATTAGACCTTGAAACGGAGCAGAAAGCAGGATGAAATGATGCACCATTTATGTTGCTCTAATGGGTGGCAGTCCATTTTTAGTGATGCCCAGCATCCGTTTAGACCGGATGAAAATGAAAGAGTTGAACATGTTGTAATATCCTGCAGGTAACCGTGAGCGAAACATTTATTTCACAGTACTGTCAGAAGCTGCCTCGTCCGTGGGCCAAGCCCCTGAAGAATGGATTTAGATTATTGGGTCAGTGGGGGGTGCAGTGTTTTTGGCAGAGTGTAAAAGCCCAGACTGGTTAGATGTAAGTGCTGCATTTAATCTGGTAATGTTTTATCATAACTGGCTTCACTTTCTTCATGAGCTCAAATTATATTTGAATTTCAAAGAACGTCTTAAGCTGACTGAGCTGAAATTTGGTTGTAACTTATCCCTTGCATGTCTCCTTAATTCCCTGCCGGCTCCAGGACTTATGGGATGGCAGGTATGCAGCAGCGAGCCAGCTACCCCTAAAGTTTCCCAACAGACACTTCTTAAGGCTGGCTCATCAAGCAGTGTGTGTGTGTGTGTGTGTGTGTGTGTGTATGTGTGTGTTTGCTGGCTTATCGATCTTTCCCAGGCTTTGAGGAAGAAAGAGAAGGAGAAGAAGATTCAAGCTGTGCTGCCACAGCAGCAGGGAGAGAAGAAGAAGACCAAATGCTGGAGACAAAGAGACAGAGAGAGAGGAAAGACAAACACACCTGAACTCACCTTTCTTCTCATCTCTTTCTCCTGTGCTGTTCATTAAATCTAGTGTGACTGTAAACTTTAACTGTGATGTGTTTACAGCTGCACATGGGTGCACTCTGCTGCTCTGACGTTCCAGAAACGAATCCAGTGGGAATGGGCGCGCCATTACATATATATATATACATATACAGAGTATTTGTGAATTGGGGGTAATGCTACTCTCACCTCTTGCAAAGCTTTCCCTATTTCTTCATCAGTTATAACATTAATTGTTGCTTTTGAATGAAGTCTGGCTCGCAAGATAATTTACAAGATCTTCAGATAGGAAATGGGGCCCTGGACTTCTGTGCACAACTGACACTGCAATCACCTATCCTGCCAGGTAAAATCCATCCTCCCTAACAGCTGTGAATGAATTCATAGTCTCATATTGATAATGTATTAAGATGAATCTCAAGTTCTTTGAAAATAGTTCAAGCAACAAGGCATATACCATATGATTTATTTATAGTTAATGATCATTAACCACTAGTATAGTACACATTTAACCCTATGTGTACCCTTTGCATTGTAGACCAAGAACTGTTGTCCCTCTGGTCCATCAGAAATGGACGGATCCTTCAGATGTTTCATTAGAAGAGTTAAAACCTCTCGTCTTGGACCACCTTCTGGTCAGACGGGTCCCCTCCCTCCTCTGTGACCCGGGCCCGAGCAGATTGAATTTCTGAGACTGTATTTTTTTGCTCGACTAGTTGAAATTAACTGAAGTCACATGCTACGGTTTAGTGTTTACTTTACACCTCTACTAAAGACATAACTTGTACCTAGCTGGTGTAACAGACCACTTTAATATTTAAAAGATGACAGATTATTTCTAGATCATGAAACAATCCTCATTCTTTAAAATCTGAACATCTTCATGAAGAAGAATCTGTTTCCTGTTCTCTCTCTAGCTGACCGCTCAGCCGCTGCTCAGCTCCCCCACTAAGACCAGGAAGGTGGTCTGCATCTCTCCCACCGCAAAGGGAACATGCGTGCCCCAACACTACTGCACCATGGGCAGCTTCGACACCCTGATGGCAGAGCTGACGCAGCGGCACCCGGACGTCGGCAGGCAGAGGATTGTGGACGCCCTGCTGGAGCTGAAGGCCAAACACCAGGGCGTCCTGAGCAGTCTCCCTCTCAGGACCATCAGGGACATGACATCCCAGCTTCTGACCAGGCCAGCCAGTCCAGAACAGTTCTAAGGACGCCACTCTTTAGAGGCTTTTTTTTTTGTTTTGTTGTTGCTATCACAGCTCCAGGTTTAAAAAAGAGGGGAGAGACTGAACACGTTCTTCTAAAGCGTTTGGTGTAACGGACCACGTTTTTTTTTTTTTTGTTGAGAATCATCAGATTGTTAAATAATGCTGAAGAAGCTTTGACGATTGAAAGAGTCTCGTCTGCCAGGTTTGGAAGTTACTTTAGTTCATGTATGCACACGTTAATGCAGCAGCTCTGTTTCTACTGAACAATAAAATAAGATGCACATTAAAATGTTTTCTTACCTTTTATTGTTTTCCTCCTGAGCCCCTCCTCTCTCTGCTCCTCCTTTTTAATGTCATGTGCCTCCTCGTCTCCTCACCTCCTCTCCTCACCTCCTGCTCGCCATCTACCAGGTGTATACAGTACATCCTAGACTTACTCGTGTTTTTATATTAATTAATAATTATATTATATATATTAATTACTGGCCAGAGGGCAGTGGGGGGGCCAGCTGGCTGGCCCTGGCCTTCACCTTCTGGGCCACCTGCACGGCCTCAGGGCTGGCCTGGAGCCGCAGCTTGGTGGACCACGCCAGGTACACAAAGGCAGGTTTGAAATCCATTTTTCTACACAAGAGAACAGAACATGTGAGAAGCTGGAGGACCATCATCATTTCCCATGGCTGGGAATATCACAGTTTGCATACATGCTGACAGAGAAAAAGATTAGCCAGACTGTGATTTAAAGCTAGTGAATCTTCCCCATACAGGACGTTGAGCTGAATCAGAACTCAGAATGACCATTACAGTCACTTCATATGGCTTTATTCTCACTTTATTCTCACTTTATATAGCTTTACAGACGCTTCATATGATTTAAACTATTCTTTTCAGTGGATTTCCGCTGTGGGCAGTGTAACTGCACACGGTCTGAATAAACGCAATTTTATATAGTCTCGGACAGACTGTTACAACACTATAACGTCCACAGACTGACTTCGAATGAATGAAAAGTTTAAACAGAAACATGCGGGTAATTCCTTTAAAAATGAATAGAAATAAGGAGCTGGGAAGTTTGTTACTGCGACACTACAGTAGCTTACCATCTACCTAGCTAAGCAATGATGCAATGAATGAATAATAATCAAAACTAAGTATAAATGAGTTATTTCATATTTAAAACCATTCACATGTTCACTATAACCCTAACCTGACTGTCTTTAGGGAAACTATCAGTTCATATGGCTCTGGTCCACTTTTCAGAGTGAAAATGCAATGTATTCAATGTAAAAATACTGATAACAGCCTCCTAACTTTGAACTGAAAGCCACCGTTAGGAGGCTATCGTCTTTTAGCCTCTCGGCACATTAAGCTTGTTTACTAACGTTTATGACATCGTCTCAACCCGTACACTCAGGTTACATTAATCCAACCAAGTCTGTTAACGTGTACACGGAAAAGTATTGAATGTAAACAAAGAGAAAAGCTTCTTACCTTTTAATGTTGAGTGTGTAGAATAATGTCTGCTCTCTCTCAGTAGCGATAACAGACTGAGAGTGAATGAATAACATTTCTCAAAATTGTAACTATTATTTCAACACTTTGATTAAAGATAGAGATTTCAGAAATACAGAACAGGATATATATAAAAAAATCCTTTAGTAAGAGAGTGCACCTGGCTGGGGAATGAAGACACAGAGGGGTTTTCAAGTGGGCACCCTACTTTCTCAACGTTTTGTTGATGAGCCCACGACGTCTCAGGAGAGTTCAACACCTTCCTCTGTGTCATCCTGGACTTCTACCTTGGGGTCCAGCAGAGGTCCTGCCTCTTCATCCATAGTCACTGTCTGCATCTCTCCGCTGCCTCTGATATAGCTTTGGTCGCTGCCCGTAGGATCTAACCTCTGACTCCTAGGTCTCTGAGCAACATCATGGTAGATGTTCCCACGAACCCTGTGCAACCCCTCTCCACAGGACCAACTACAGTCCAGCCGCAGCTAACTCGGCATAGTGTAGATGTTTCCCCTCATAAGCCTCATCCTCTGAGTCCTCCCAGGGTACTGTGAGTTCGACGATGAAGGCCTTTCTGAGAGAAGGAGACCAGCGTAGCAAGTCAGGCCTTAGGGAGGTGATTGCAATCCCTGTGAGAAATACAAGCTGCCAACACCTCGCTCCAGAGGTGTGGGGCTGTACGATGTCAAAATGTTTTTACCTTTAGGGGAGTCGTATCAACAAGTCTAAGAATCTAGAGCCGTGCTTGCTGCTCTGTGGTTCTCATAGGCGCCTTAGTATTTTACAAAAGCTAACATCAGCATGAGGCTGATGACAGTTTTGCTCCCTGTATTTAAATGATGTCACCTTCACAGACTTCCTCATATGAATACATTCAGTGAGCATATATAGTCAGTCCTCTATACGTTACAGTCATTCTAAAGCAGATGATTAAAACATGTCTGCACACTGCTGCTGTCTGCTGGAGGTGCACTATCATGTGAGCAATTTCCCTCTGATGTCCTGCTGTGACACAAACGGGAATTACTGTGACCTCCCGCATTGAAAAAGAGAGAGGGGT
Source organism: Labrus mixtus (assembly GCF_963584025.1). Classification (NCBI taxonomy): domain Eukaryota; kingdom Metazoa; phylum Chordata; class Actinopteri; order Labriformes; family Labridae; genus Labrus; species Labrus mixtus. The sequence goes on from NC_083619.1 coordinate 4,085,512, forward strand.
AGTGTAAGTGAGAAGGACCAATCACACCGTACATCTCTAAGTGAGATGGGCCAATCAGAGAAAGAACACTGAGAGGCTAAGTGAGACAAGGGAGACACGAAGATGGCTCTCCTCTAGGCGCAAGGATGACATGCAAATTTGTGAAGCGTTTCTACATTTTCCCCAAGAGAGGGGCCCGTGCCCTGGAAAGCGTTGCGGTTCAGGCGGCGTCCGGTGAGCTCTCGCTGGCCCTTGAAAATCCAGGGGAGAAGGTGTAAATCTTGCGCCAGGCCGTACCCATATCCGCAGCAGGTCTCCAAGGTGAACAGCCTCTGGCATGTTAGATCAAGGGGGGTAAGGGTAGACACGGTCGAGCAGGAACACGATGGCTCCACTCCCAGTTGGGGATGGTAGGCGAACTGGAGGGGATCTAATAGTGGCCTGGCTATTGGACGGAGATGATCCAGATTGAGTCTCTCCAGAGTCTTCATGATGTGGGACGTCAGTGCCACCGGTCTGTAGTCCTTGATGTCGCTGGGGCGCAGTATCTTTAGCACAGGAACCAGGCAGGACGTCTTCCACAGCACAGGGACACTGAAGACTCAAGCTCATGCTGAAGCTCAAGCTCATGCTGAAGATGTGATGATGTACTCCACAGAGCTGAGGGGCACAGGCTTTTAGCACCTTGGGGCTAATGCCATCAGGTCATCACGCCATTCTTACATGGTCTGCAGTGAAGGAGTGGATGTGACAGGAGGGAGGGCGGATGAGTCGTCAGCTGCTGCAATGTGCACAACATTAACATTATCTGAGTTTAATGATGATCCAGTGTACTATGATCCATTTCTTCTGAAAAGGCATGAAAAAAATTGTTCATATTTTTGGCATTTTGGGAAAGACCAGCAACTTTGTTGCGTCCTTTTACGTCATTACAGTCGACGACTATTGATGACATATCCGGCTCTTGAAGGATAGGGGAAAGATTTCACCACTAGCCCTTGCAGCTCTGTTCAAAGGGGTAAAGTGGCACTCAAAAACGAGGGGTAGGGGTAAGGGGTGAAATGCGACTGAGCCTTACTGTTGGGAAATTACCATTCCAGTGTTTAAACATGTTACAGTGTCACTCTATCGTTTTTTACTTACCCGTAGCAAGTAGTCTTCTCTGGGTTTGTTTCAGATGGATCAATATCCTCAGTATCAGATATTACTATCTGAAAACAAATGAAAATGTCTGAAACAACACTGAAAGCAAGCACACTCAGGCTGCCACAATATGCTTTAATACATAATAAATAGTCCAGGCTGAACTGTGGATGAGTGTCCCAGTGCATCTCTGAAACATAAAGTTGATTAAATTATTACGTTCATGATACAGGGTTTGATTGAGTTTTGAGCGACATTTCTTTAAATTAGATTATTTCGTTATGAATTACAATACACATGGTATTTTGTACTCCATGTTCATAAGAGCAAATGTCACATCAACAACTTAAAAATAAATGTTGTTTTTAGCCTTCTTCTTCAGGTTTGTGTTTGGGAGTTTGGTGGTTCAATAACCTGAAAGGAAAAGCATACAATTATCAACGATTTTAAACAGCTTCCATATAGGCCTACAGTAAAAATATATATTTATACTAATTGTGAAAAGCTGTCAGTGTTTCTGATGTAACTGCCAAATGAGTAAAGCAATATTTTGGTTCTTAATGTTGACCAGAAAATATTTAGTGATAAAATCTAATGAATATCCAATAAATAAATTAACAATGAATGTACCACATTGTCAGCTTGGTTGAATTAAGCTGTGTTCTAAGACAGTGGTGGCACCATGGTATTTTTTTTGGTTGAGTTACGGTTGGGCTAATCCATACAGTGGTAGGGCTCAAGTCAATGTTGGAATTTGAATATAAACAGGCTAAATAGGCCTTCACAATACAATAGCCAACCCCTCTCAACAGCTTCAATTGTACACACTGACTGTTTTTTTTAAATTACATCGGAAGCAGACGTTCAAGACACTACAGGCTGAGTTTTATACAATATCCAGGGTTTTTTAAACGTGTTCTCCGCTACCTCATGTGTCACAGTCCTTACTCATGCGCTCACACACAGAGGAAAGGACGGAGGGGGAGAGAGAGAGAAAGAGAGAGAGAGAGAGAATAAAACATCTGCAGTTTCCAAACCCTGATATTATTAAAAATAAACTCACCATTGATGTTTTCATCATGAAGGAGCATAATCCGACGTTTTTTGTGGTTGGAGGCAAACAAATCAAATATGTGTAGTAGGCTACATCCAAGGGCCTTTGTCCTGTATGTTGATGGCCAGCATAATATCACCTGTAGCACTAGACTGAGCGGGTCTTGTGACCTCAGTCGCCAACAGTAGCTTCTGAGGACATTTGACAATAAATCATCTCCTCACAATTCCCAACAATTAACTATTTTGGCGGTCAGGTAGATAGCAAACTACAACTTGCTCACATGAGCGATGTAATGATGTGCGACAGTGGGAAGCTTGACAACCACTGATCTCTGGTCAGTGACAGGTGTTGAATACCAAGGCAGATACAGAATGACATATCTTCTATTGAACTCAGATCACTGTTAGGTGTGATGCTGTAATAGGCTGCTCCGCATCACTGCACTTTACTGAATCAGCCCTGTTGTGATGTGGAGGTGCTATTGGACCATGTCAGTGGTATAGCGTTCAAAAGTAGATGACAGTGGAACAGGTTGGCTTATTTTGACCGTTATTTTTCTTGGTTGTTGGTTGATGGTGGGGCTAAGGTGGTGCTAACATCATCCTTGGTATGGCTATAACTATACCAAGACTGCCGCTGCTCTAAGATGTGATGACAATTTCAGAATCAGAGTCTGATAATTATCCACTGTTATAAAAACAACAACACATTATTCCGTATGTTACAGTAGAGCATGTAAATGTGCAAAAACATTGAACTGTGAGATCCACACACCTCCTTCAAAGTGGGTTTCTAGGCAAATGAAAACAGTGATCTTGGAATATGCCTTTCCTATTTCCTTTTTCATATACTGCCAATATGAATGGGCTTTCTGACCCAGACACACCTCTGAGCAGTCAGGATACAAAAGGACGTATGGTCCATCATCCATCTTCCATGTCCTTGTTAAAGGTTTTCATTTTATGGACAGCTCGTTTCAGAAGATCAGGTGCGGCTACCTCCGGGTCTGTAAACAACGGGAGCGTTTTCACTCGTAGAGGTTTTCAATCATTTCCATGTGGCACCATCAATCCTATGTTGATCTAGTAAAATAACATGAAGATGTAATTAAGAGGGACAGCGACAGCACGTTTCAAAATTGTACTGAATGTCCAAAACATCTTACGTGGACGTTTTTCATTTCTTGTATATATCTTGCATTACTATTTAGGCATAAAATAGTTGTGTAGCAAAATAATCTGAGACTGCATTTTTATTCACTGCTTGTCTGACAATGACTTCAGATAGCTAGCGCTATCACTTGCTCTGTTTAGCATTGTGCAGCTGTTTAGTTTTCCCCTGTGCACTTGGTCATTCAGTCCCATTGGTGTCCTTTAAAAGTTCGAGAGACCGTCCACACAAAAAGCAAATCTGACTTATCCGGCTCAATCGATTTCAACAAAACGGGCAAAACATCTTTCTGTCACCACAAACTCTCTATCACTGTCCGTGTCGGCAAAGTCTTTCCGCCAAAACAAACAACATGACCCCTCACTCATCCACTTCTTCATACAGGATGGAAATAAAGTAATGTTGGTTCAGCGCGTCAATCAAAGGTTCGTAGGTATAAAGCAGAAAGCCCTCATACACAAAGCTCTGGTCAGAAATAGCGGCTGTTTTTCTGTGGTTGATGTTTAATTAACTAAAGCAAATGGCTCAGAGCTCCTCTGTGCTTCAGCGGCAGAAAAAGAACACAGATATCACAGCAGGGATGTAGTTGATGTTTTAATTTTTTCATAACCTTAAATATCATCATAATTAGCTCATATTTGCTTAGCTAGCTAGCTAGCTTGCTTAAATTAGGCTTGTTAGCATACTGTGTGTGTGTGCCCCTGTGGCAATTGTTGACGTTGTTTCCAAGCTTTCTGCCATTTTTGCCGCCCTGAAACGTCATGACTCATCACAACTCGTCGTTACGACTTTGAAAGGCCATTCATGCGCACTATATTTCCGAGGAGCACATGAAGGCAGCATAACACTTTAGAAGTCTTGACACAAGTGCACAGTTCATAGCTTACTGAGAGCTTACCAGCTGTGCTATGAACAAAAAGCATTCCTTTAACTCCGAGTCCTGAGGGCAATAATACAATGTTGATGAGCTGAGAGGCTGCTGAGACTGTGAAAACCTGCCCAAGCCAACAGTCAAGTGCTCTCCAAAAACACCTCGACAGATAACAGTGACTTTTGGCCAGTTCCCAGTAGAGTGCCTTTTGATACGAGCTGGAACTGGAAATCTTCAAAGGGTAATTTTTCCACTGAAAAAAAAAATGTTGCAGGAACCGCTACAGTCAGCAAGTTGGATGGCCTGTTTGAAAACTTTTCAACACCGTGCTGAATTTGAGAGACTCCTCAGAAAAAGATGAAGCTCACAGTGCAGCAGTCGTAGAGTTCTGCTGATTAAAAAATTATGTTGAGAAACTTTGAGTCTACATACGGTTTCATGAAAACGGAGAACATGTGAATAATCTTTAAGCTATGTGAATCTTTAACTGCCTGCTGCAGATTTTACTTCTGTTTCTTTTAGGCACAAAGGGTTAAAAAAACATTGTAATGCAGGTAAACCCATCCTCCTTCACATCATCTGCAGCTTTCTGTAAGACTCTTGGAAGTTACATCTGCTAACAAACAGCAAACACATCTGGCAGCTGATGGGTGTCTGTGTGTAATGAGAAAGAAACATCTGGATGTAAGGATTTACAAGAACACAAGCAGTCACACAGGTGCATGTGCCCGATAACCAGATGGTTGATTACAGACAAACGGCACTCACACTAGCACAGCTTAAGCTTGCACACACATGCACACCTGTTCTGGGGTTTTACGATTACAAACGCACTTTAAGGACCATGTTCCACTGTAGACTGTGTTTCCATTTGACTGAAACAACACTTCCCAGTGCAGCAAGTGTTTCACGAGATGTTCTGAAGCTGATTTAGAGTATAACAACGTGCTTAAGGTGTGTTTAATTTCAGCAGCTGAGACGGTCGAAGTGTCACTTTCCCATCACTGCAGAAATCTGGGTTCAAAAGAGCAGCTGGCAGCAGCTTATTGCACAGGTGTGTCAACACCATCCTCCGGCCAAATACCAAGAGTTGCAGTGTATCACAATAGAAAACAAACCAAATGACATATTTTTGTAGGCCAGCACGAAAGTAGCATCGCCATGGGATCTACTGGGAATTCACCTATGGAATTTTTGCATTGGATTTTGGATCATTGCAGAAATTAAGCTCTGTGGCAAACAGACATTTTTGATGAGTAGGCGTTTTGTTCAGCAGGATAATCTTCACAGATGAACATCATTTTTATGACGTTTGAAGAGTTAATGCGGCCAACAGAAGTAAAAAGCTAACGTTATGCTACAAGCTATCTACAACACGGTCGGATGATTTTGACGTCACTACTCTTATGCTTCAGACGATCTAATCAGCGGTTTTGACAAGCTAGCGAAACTGTAGCTTAATAAATTGTTTATTAACCTAATATTTGCAAGAACACTGAAAAATACAAGGCTGTAAGGCGGACTAGTGAGAGAGTTCCCTGCGTTTGTGTCTGGTGTGGTGACGTTTATTATCCCCGACAACCACTATAGTCACATTTAGCCACTTCTACAATGGGTGTAACACCCGAGTCCCACTGTCTGTGATGTTTTCAGAGTCCTATCTTCATTTTGTTTACATCGTCGGGACGGCCGGCTGACTCCTCCCCTCGCGTATAAAAGTTGTTTAATTGAGGGACTAGAGAAAAGAAGAATAACATACTGTACTCACTGCTTAACTGTGTTTCTAGATCACGCTCATGTCAGGTAAATTTACATGCAGTGTGAAGATACGAGCATAATAAAGATCGCTAGCATTAGCATGCTAACACAATAATGCAGCGCGAGTTGTTTTGGTTTCATGCTGGTGCTCAAGGGCGACATCTGCTGGATCAAAACATTGCATATTCTGCCTTTAAGGACGCGTAAAAACTTCAAAATTCACAAGTGGGGGTATTACCTAACGTAGTTTATGTTGTCTAATCAAATGCACACATCTCTATAGCTTGTGTTAACCACAGACCTTATTTCAGGCGTCTAACCACAAACCCATTCAAAATCCATGTTGAGTTTGAGAGGATAGACCCCATGGCGCTCAAATGCTAACTTACCTCTGGGTTTTAGGACTCATTGCTGTGGCGCTCTATTGGCCAGTCTCAAGTGGGCAACCCCCCAAAAAAATAAAAAATAATAATAATAATAAAAGCAGTGCTTTGAGCCAAACACATAACCTAGATGATTTAAATCTGAGGGAGGAACACCATTCCCTCTTGACTTTCACTCCAGGAAAGGTGTTCCTCGCCTTTTCCATCAATGGCAATATGCAAGCGCCGACAGAAGCTGAGGTGTAACAGTGGCTTAACAGTCCCATGTGGAACAGGGGCTAGAGACTGTAGAGACTCGGGTCAGGCGCAGTGTTTTTGTTATTTATTTTTTGGCTGCCCTCAAGTCTCTAATCCTCCTTTGCTGAAGCAGTGTGGAGCAGGAGTAATACACATGCTCACACACAGAGTTCAACACAGGGAAATGGTACGGTGTAGCAGCTGACAGGGTAGGTGGTCCATGAAGCAGCAGGTTCGGCAACAGTATTAGCAAATTACCCGAAGGGGAAAGGCGGAGGCCAGGACGGAACCAGGCGGAAGGTCAGAAACACCGATACTGTGCAGACACGATTGGCAGCAGGCAGAACAACACAGGCAGACTCAGAGAACCACAGCTCAGTGTAGGCTACAGTTACACTCACACTGAAACATCACTGCTGAGAAACGGCTCGGGAGAGGAGCAGACCGTGTGTAAAAACTGTTCGTGTTTTAAGTGTTTTAATCCGTTGTTACGTGCTGTAGTTTTGTGTGTGTGTTTTGTGTTTGTTTCTCCCTCTCCTGTTGCTCTGCAGATTGGTGCTCTGTCTACAGCTGGTGATTGAGTTCACCTGATGCCACTTAGAAATCAAGGGACTCAGCATAAAAGCAAGAGAGAGGAGAAAGCAATGGGCAAGAAGAAGGGTGTTGCCATAGTTACGGATCTTTTGGTGACTAGGATTTTGTATTGGTGTTTCATTTTGCCAGTGTTTGGCTTCTCTTTACTTATTCTTGAAAGACGCTTTTCAGTAAAAATTGTGTAACCACTTTCAGTTGTTAAATAAATAATTTGTTCGTTTTTCTAAAGTCCCGTCTTTTTTCTTCATTCCCAATTTTTTATTTTGTATTGTTACTCCCCTCATCCCTTAGCCATTTCGGGGAACGTGAATCCATACGTTTAAAAAAAATATATATAACAGCTTATGCTTCGGTGTTGCTCTCATTAAGATCTCATCTGAACCGATTTCTGCCTTTCAGATAACTTAAAACTTTCATTATAAAAGCAAACGTTAAAAAAATGTCAGGTTTTAGTCGGGCTCAGGCCCATAAATACAGTTATTGAGGCGGGCTGGGCTGGGTCGGGAGCCATGCTCTATTCTGATGCCAGATTCAGCATCCCCACATTATGAAGCATATTGAGGAGGAACCCCAAATGTATCCTGAAGCACAAGTTAAGGAACATGTTCGACTTTATGGTGGTTTATGGTTTTTATCAGTTGAATAATGTGATGAAAACTGAAGGTCGACAAACGCTGTGGTGGAGCAGAGAACCAAGATTCTTACCCACAGACTTTCAAGACTCATGGTTCAGGCTGTAGACATCTAGAATTGAAAAGAGAGAACAAACAAGAGCATTTAAAGTCAGGGTTGGCAATTTTCTCCAGATCCACTTTTTAAGATTTCGGTTGAAATTGTCTTTAGGTCCTGACAGAAATGAATAACTCAAGTTCTCTGAAATAGGATCGAAGAAAATCCATCATCTGTAGCAGTTGTAAGCCTGAAAAAACTTGACCAATGTCTGCCACGAGGTACCAATCTGATGAACCAATCACACGCCTCCCTGTCTCCCTGCTCGCTCTTGCTTGCCACACTCAAAGCGCATCACTGATGATAGAGTTTATACTGTGAGTTTACTTACCGCTGAATAAGACGACGTAGTTTCTACACAATGCAAGCGATGAGCTGAGGTCATCTTCTGGTACAACAGCGCTCGTGCATGTAAGTGAGGGGCTTGGCTTTAGAGGTAGCACAGAGGGGAGGGGGTGGGTGTAGACGGCGCACTGAGGGAATGCTACTTTCAAAATCATGCTAGTTTTCTGAAAATTACCAACCCTGCCTTTAAGAATCTTTATGTATATTCAGCAGCGTCTTGTAAGAAATGAAGGTTCATGTTGTAACATTAAAAAGTAAAGAGAGTTTCCACAGTGCAAACAGACTTTTTATTTAATGGTCACACCAGTAGCCATGATTGATAGAAACTGTGGGCGCCCTGAAGCTGCAGCTCTCCTGTCTCTCACTGCGACTTTACCAAAGAAAGTGAAAGAAGTTTGCAGCAATTATTGGTCCGTGTCACCGCGGCCGCTCTCATCTCTGCCTGCAGTCACACACAGAGCCAAAGTAAAGCACCGACTGCTGCTCGCTGCCGGAAACCTTCTGATCCAGATGTCAAGACGTAGAGGAGACGGAGGGTAAGAAAGGGAACGAGAGAGACAAAACTGAGTTAAGAGGGTGAAAAAAAGATGCCTTGAGAATGTTCCTCTCCCCTCTAACTGGTGTGAAGAAGATAATGCAAATGGAAAAGTGGCCTGCTAAATGATGATAGAAGCTTAAAACCAGTTTGCCGCATATCTGGTCTGCACTGACGGCACTGTTTCTGCTTTGCTCGTGAAATTAGGGAGGGATTTCTTATAATCTGGCTATTCAATACCTTCGTGTTTTAATAAGCTTAGAGTTGCCTTTATCCTCTTCCTTCTTAAACCCCCTCACTGACAGCTCAACGCTAACATCATAGGCAGGAAAGACGGGAACAAACATGTTTTTCTTCCTTTTTAATTTCCTGATTCCTTTCTATTTCAATCGACTGGAGCACATTCCTGCATGCTGCTGTGACAGATACTGGCAAAGTTATTCATTTACATTTTATTCAGATTCAATTTTCTGCTCTGATTGGTGCAGAGCGGAGAGGGCTGGTTAAAAATCAGGGTGAGGATTTCTTGCAGTCTGTTAGGAAGAAAAATGTCAATAATAATAATAATCCTAAATTCAGGTCAGTGAGGGAGATTAGTGTCGACAGTTTTATTGATGAAGGAGTTTCTCTGACCGGTTTATTGAATGGATCCAAAGCACTCACTGCTTAGTGCTGTACATAAAAAAACATTATTTTTGTTGTGACCTTTGGGGGAGCTTTTACTGGCAGAACGCAAGAAGAAGTGTTAACAGATGAGTTTAATTTCCCTGTAGTCTTTCCCTGTAATCTTTGGCCTTGCGATGTGTTTTCTGCAGGCTATCAGCTCAAAGCTTGAACAGTTTGCATGACTTAACAGTCGAGTAGATAAAGCCTGGGTTAAAATCATTTAGTGGGAGCGGAAATACAAAATGTTCAGTTGGTAAATTCAGAATAATGGCTGTTTTCCAAAGAACTCATTCCATCAATAGGGGGCGGCTGTGGATCTGTGGTAGAGTCGGTCGTCTTTCAACTGGAAGGTCGAGGGTTCAATCCCCAGCTCCTGCAGCAACATTTCTGATGTGTCCTTGGGCAAGACACTTAACCCCAAGTTGCTGCTTCTTCTGCAGCGTACAAATGTGTATGAATGGATGAGTTAATACTGATGGACTCTTTACTCAGCAGCCTCTACCATCAGTGTGTGAATGTGTATGAATGGATGAGTTAATACTGATGGACTCTTTACACAGCAGCCTCTACCATCAGTGTGGGAATGTGTATGAATGGATGAGTTAATACTGATGGACTCTTTACACAGCAGCCTCTACCATCAGTGTGGGAATGTGTATGAATGGATGAGTAAATACTGATGGACTCTTTACACAGCAGCCTCTACCATCAGTGTGGGAATGTGTATGAATGGATGAGTTAATACTGATGGACTCTTTACACAGCAGCCTCTACCATCAGTGTGTGAGTGTGTATGAATGGATGAGTTAATACTGATGGACTCTTTACACAGCAGCCTCTACCATCAGTGTGTGAGTGTGTATGAATGGATGAGTTAATACTGATGGACTCTTTACACAGCAGCCTCTACCATCAGTGTGTGAATGTGTATGAATGGATGAGTTAATACTGATGGACTCTTTACACAGCAGCCTCTACCATCAGTGTGTGAATGTGTATGAATGGATCTCTTTACTCAGCAGCCTCTACCATCAGTGTGTGAATGTGTAGGTGTAAAAGTGCTCTGAGTAGTCAGAAGACAAGAAAAGTGCTATAAAAGCTCAAGTCCATTTACCATTAGTATGTCACATTTACTAAAAGCTACTAGATTTATGATTCCTCACTTATTCAAGGTACATCTCACTTCTCTTGGTCCAAGGTTTCATTCTACTAATGTGTTTCTGAGTTTCCCTCACTGGTGATTTTTTCTGGAGTCTTCTTTAAGCAAGAGAAGCAAGCAAACCTTTTAGATTTGAATGACAGACACAAATGAAGTGACCCGAGGATGAAGGAAATGCAAATGACTAATCCATGGGTCAACACTGTCACCCCCAAATCTCCACATACTCTGTGCGCGCCGCGGTCCGGTTTTGTTCCTTCGGACACCACCCGACCTGTCCCACTGGATCTGTTTCAGCCATGAGCAGCATGTTTTGATGTAAAGTTGATAAAGAGATTAATCTTACAATTGTGAGTCCTTATATTGAGTTTTATTTTGAAATTGACCAGACGCTCTGTGACTATGACTGACTTCCTGTCCAGGTCGTTCTATTCTGTCCAGCTTGACGCTAGTCTGCAGCGTATTTGAAACAGAGCAGAGCGTAGTGGCGCTGGTGGCACGCTCCCGAGATGGACCTCGCTGTGGAAACACAATGATTGACTAGAGTGGCAGCGAACTCCGACGTAGTGCATGGCGCTGACTGTATGTGGAAATTGGGGGTTAAGAGACCGATGAGGGGCTGTACCGCTGTATCAAACAGTGAATGGTTAAAGGACTTGGACTTGTTAAGAACTTTTCTATAGTCTTCTGACTGCTGGCTCGTCCTGTCATTGAATAGTTTTGTTTAAATGAACGATCACAGACGGTATACATCACATCAAAGCTGTTCTTCTCTCTGAGCAGCAGAATTAAGATTCCTTAAATATTTTCTGAAACATGAAATGTCAAAATCAGTATTCCTGCAGAAGTCCTGTTCACAATGCTATGATTTATTTATGCTAATTATAACAGATAAGGAGTTTATGTTATTTGTTAGCAGAGTATGAAACTGTTAAATTAAAATGATATGACAAGAGCACGCTGTTGCCTTTGAAGCACTGTCAACTGTTGAATCACAATTTCCCATTTCCTGTATGTTTTAAATTATTTTTAAATCAATGTATGAAATGGATTTATTTCAGTGTTTTATTTATTGTTTTGGTAGCCATTTAATAAACAGGTTAATATTCAGTGAGCAGGTTCTTATCGCAGAGGAACCCCTTCACGTCAGGGTCCTGCTCACTCTGTCGGGGTTGCAGTCCGCCATTAAAACTCATCACATGATAATAGTTAATGCATCGATGGCTACGCCTTCAAGACCAACGATCAGGGGTCTTCAGTGCCCAAGAAGACTTTGGTGCATTCATGCTCGCAAGCCTTCAGTACGCTATGAAGGAGGTTCACCCTAACTGGAGTAGATCACCATGGTAACTTAAAGGGATACTTCACCCATTTGCATTAAGCTTTGTATCATTAGAAACCTCGTAGTATTTTTGAATGGTCATGCATCCAGCCCTCATTTTCCCCTGAGACAGGAAAAATCTGTATTTCTTTTCTGAAAAGGAGCTTCCAGTGACGCAAAAATCGTCATTTTGGGTCATCAGAGGCTGCTTTGGTTAGAGGGGGTGAAACTACGTTGCTAGTTCGTCATGTTTTCAACCCGCCCATTGGGGGGAAGGGGGGGGGGGACCCCACTGAAGCTACAGACCAATCACAGATCAGTCCCAGAATCGAAACTCAACTTCCGCCATTTTGCTTGGTAGCTATGCTAACAGGCTCTATGGAGAAAGATGATAAGAACCAACAGTATGATAAAAGTATGTTTCAACTTCAAACTGATATGGATGAAGGGGATTTTGAAGTGCTCGAATCGGATGTTTGTGGCTATCTCTACGAAACCGCAATATAGTTACGAGACGGCTGCCGACAGTCAGGTCTCGTGCTGCGGCTGCTGCTGCTGCGGCTACGAGACTTGACTGTCGGCGGCGGTGAGGAGGAGGAGCCGGGGGCCGGCTCGAGCTGGGACGGACTGGTAGTGTCGGTGCTCTCACTGTTTGTCTATGGACACAGACATAGAGTCCCTTTGCTGCCAGGAATTTCCAAGATGCCAATTCCTGCTGGAAGAAATCTCTGAATCAGTTGAGGAAACGGCCGTATTTGTTGTAGTAAATGTCTGTAGAGGACCTTAGTGGGAGTGGCCTGTGGTGCTGTGCATTCTGGGATTTGGTGTCTTTCATCCACATGAGCCAAAAAGACACTTTCTGCCTTTTCTCAGCCAAGAAGGCACCAACACATTTCTACTACATATGACCCAATGTCAGTATAGATTCATGTTTCAACGGGTGAAGTATCCCTTTAACCAGCAATCAGATCTCCTGATGGCCGAGCTCTGATAATGAGGGGAGGAGGGAGAGAGACCGACTAACCATTATGTATAGTGGTACCATTATTATTTTTCATTTAAAATGTTCGATCATGGAATATATTAATGTTTTACAGTTATCATCCTACAACAGAGACTCAACAAATCACTAAAGCCTTCTCCTTTTTGTATGTAGAATATATAACTTTAAGTATACTTACTGCTGGGGCGCCGGCAGCCTAGTGGTTAGTGTGCGCGCCCCATGTACCGAGGCTGTAGTCCTCCAAGCGGGCAGCTCAGGTTCAAATCCGATCTGTCATGTCATTCCCCACTATCTCTCTCTCTTCTGATTTCTGACTATCCACTGTCCTGTCTCTAAATAAAAGCTAAAAAGTCCCCAAAATAAAGCTTAAAAAAGTATACTTACTGCTTTCAGTTACGATGTCAAATTAGTTGTTACAAGCTCCATACCGCTCCGTTTTGCGTCAAATAAGACACCTTAAACATTCAAACATGCCACATATGATGAAATAATTTATTCAAGGTGAGAAACGTGGGTTGTTACATTCAGATCTTTTCTGCTCTAAGTGATTGGTTAAGCTTTAATTTGTGCATCAACTGTCAGATATTTCTCTCGGTTCTCCCTTCATTCATCGCTGCAGTTGTGTTATGTGTTAAGCTTAGTCATAATTCAGTTTGCTCTGCTGACTGCAGACTTGTCCATGACGGTGAATGTCTCTGTTGAACACAGTTTGTCATGTAATATCGGTCTCTCCCTCCCACGCTGCCAGTGAGTGATGTCAACATCTCATGCATTCCGACCTCGCTGTTCAGACCGTGTGGCAACCTGTGATGATAAAATAATGAAGCCAATGTGGAGGAGCAAAATCCTGCAGTTTGTCAAGGGTCTGCTTGAAGCTGGCTGCAGAAACACCAGAAGTCAAATACACACCATATTCAACAAGCATTTTTTAACAGCAGAAATTAACATGTCTACAGCCTGGTGCAAAAAAAAACATTTAGATTTTATGAATGATACATACAACGTAATACATAGTAAGGCACTGTAGCTGACCTGATTCACGGGCGGGTAGTGGCGCTGGTGGCACACTCTGGAGACGGACCGCAGTGCTCGCTCTGGGAACACAATGATTGACTAGAGTGGCAGGGAACTACAGCGTAGTGTGTGCCGCTGTCGGACCACTGCCGAAATTGGAGGTTAGCCTGTCGTCTGGTTGACTCAAAATTGCGCTGAGTATGGATACTGCCACCCATAAGCCTCCAGAGCCCCCTGGCGTAACAGATGGATGATGTCACTGCGGTTTATGTGCCATTAATAATTACACTCTATGGCAAGACTGAGGCTGCATTAATGACCTGTAGCTGATTTGGATCAATGTATGAAAGTGGCCTGATTTGAAAAGATCAGATTCCGTTCATGCTGTCATAAAAAAAAAAAAAAATCAGAATCTGGTCACGTGGGTAGATACTTCTTATCTTTGCATGACAACACAAAGTTGTGAAACGCCGGGTACAGACAGTAAGATTTTGGGCGCCCCGCACTATGGCAAGAGCTCGCACTCTGCTGACCGCCATGGCAACTGGGAAAACGCAGCTCTTATCAGGTTGACGCACTTTGATGATGCTAATGATGCTGTGTGTTGACTCGCCTCTCAGCCTCATGTGTCACTAGGTACCAGATCACAGTGTTCATGCTGGTCGTACCCAACATGAGTTCCATATCTAGCTGGCAATAAACGTATAAGATTACAAACATCACAGTTTGTTGGTGGCTAAACTCAGAGAGGAATATCTGAAGCACAGACAGGTCCACTGCCCACTCCTGCACACAGTGATGATGAATCATCCTGTTTCCATGGACCAACCTGCTGGTATGTCATGGAGGCCAGAGGAAGAAATGATGAGTGAGTCATCTGATGAGGAACCATCAAAGGAGCCACTGCAGGGATCTGACCCCTGACCTCGACAAAGATTTCCTCTTTTAGTTTTGAAATACGAGTTTCACAGGTCAGAGACGTCACCCTGACTACAAAAATACTTCTTTTACTTTAGAAGTACAAGGTTTCGTTTAATCCAGAGCTTCTGACAAGTCAACTGTGTTTTAAAGCGACATGTTTTTCTTATCAACAAAACGAGCTGCCTGAGGAAAAGTGTTTCCGCCAACATGGCTTCCAATACTAGAATGATACTGAAGCTGTTTTTGTTCCTATGCATCAATGGAAGTGTGATGATCCAATCAGCTCATCATCTTCACTATAGGCTGTTATTGAAATCACTCACTCATTCCCTATACTCCCTACTCACTATATAGGAAGTTATACATGTATGTAGTAGACAGTGCTGTTAAGCCTGGCTCACACTGCAGGATAATCGGGTCGATTTGAGCTGTGATTCCTCCTTCCCGACAATCGCAGGGTCGCTCCCGACTCAAGGCTGCTCGGACCCGATTATCTGCTCAGATTATCTTGTAGTGTGAGCGGTACAAAGATCCAATGTTAACGTCCCCGATCTGCCCGGCGATCGTCGGGGACGCCCCGATTTATTTCAAACATGTTTGATATTTAGAATTTAAAATCTTGACGATTACGTCATGAAAGGGTCCGGCAGAAGTTGTGTGTGACTACAATATAATCACGAGAGACCAGCAGAAGGACGCAACCTTTTTTTTTGTTTGTTTTTTTTTACTTTTCAGTACAAATCATCAGTGCAGCACTTTTCTGAAACTTGTATCTATATATCTACAATTGTATCTACTTTCCTATATCCTACAACAACTTCCACTTCCTTCTCTTTCACCAACCGTCGTCCGTTGGCGTTTTCAAATGAAACTTTATTAACAATTGTCAACGCTCCGTCCCGATTTCACTCGTACAGTGTGAGCTCTCCAGCCGTGCATGACAATCAGATCACATCAATCGCAAGGTTTGGTCGGTCGTTTACACATTCAAGCCTCTCTCTCTTTTTAATAGTTGTCTATGAGCTTCTATAAAGCCTGCTAATTCTCATTGTAAAAATTCTGAGTTTTGTTACAGTAATTAACCTTGATCAGTGTCTCAAACTATGCCGTGTTGGGTCTAAAATGTTTTTATTTACATGTACATTGAATCATTATAGCTATAATAAGACATACCTGCTGCGCATAGTTGAAGCTATAGTGCATGGTGAGGTCTCGGTGGATTTGGCCCAAGCTTCACTCTAGCGTACCAAGGCTCAGTCCCATTTCACCCCTTAGCCCTACAGTGCCACTGAACCCCTTAGAACAGAGCTGCAAGGGCTAGTGGTGAAATCCTTCCCCTACGAAATGGGACAACCCTTCCAGAGCCTCATACATCATCAGTAGTTGTCGACTGCAACACCGACGAAGTAACTGGTCTTTCCCGAAAATGCCGATGTTAGCTGTGTTACTGTCCCTTACGTGGGCTATGGGCAACTTCATGAATTTGTCAGCAACATCTCGGAGAAATCGGATTGAGGAGAAGATGTCTACGACACCTGGCCACGGCGGTGGATCAGGTTATGGTATGTTCAATAAACTTTGTAAACTTTAATTAGGATGAACCGCAAATAACTGTTGTTGTTGTTAGCATAGCTAAACAACATGCTAGCGAGATAGCTGTGAACCATTAGACAAACGTTAGTGCGGAAAATTATATAAGATAAACATTAACATTGGACATACGTCTGTGTTTGTGATACACACGTAATGTACAACAAATGTATGTTGACAGTATTGATGTGTGTGATGATTGTGCGCAGGTTTGGTTGTGCTGTAGTAACGGACTGTATTGTATGTATGTAACGTCTTTGTGAATTAAGATTGATTGATAGATAGATAGATAGATAGATAGATAGATAGTTAGACAGATAGATAGATACTTTATTGATCCCGAGGGAAATTCAAAGCATCCAGTAGCAGGTTACAAAGACGTACATGGCATGAAACATTTGTTACAAATTAAACCACAAAACTGACCCCCCCCCCCCCCTCCCATACACACAAGAAATTGAAAGTCAATATAATTCCATGCTACAGATTTACAAACATGTATATATTAAATTGGAGCAGTAATTGTAGCCAATCTTAAAACCTTACCAGGAGAATTGCTGTTGGATCAGCATCACCAAAAGATGCGACCACCACAGGAGGATCCATTGAAGGCCTTGCACCCAAAAACTCATGCATGTCGCCAAAGAACTGCCAGGTGGCAGCCGTTACCTCGCCCGCATCCGTTCCTGATCCAGTTCTTGGGGTTTTTAGCTCCTGCAATGAACACAAACATATGCACACATTGTTGTAACTATCACCGTGCAAAAACCTGTCACAAAAACACCCACTGTGATTGTTTCTAAGATTATTTATCCATATTTTGTGGTCACACACTTAACTATTTACATGTTATCTCCATCATGTGAAAATCAATGCACCCTGCATGTAAATATTGTAGAAACTATCCCACTCATGTGAATACACCTGTGTGTTCCATGATTACATGGTTTACTCATGTATGTTTCAGCATCTTTTGCACTACTTGTCATTCTGCTTACCTTATACTTTTTCTTGAGGTTTTCCCACTTTTTTGACACCTGTTGGGGTGTGATCTCGCCCTCAATGGCCAGTTCTTTGATCAACGTCCTGTATTATAACAAAATACAGAGTTATGTTAGCAGAATCAAACAATATAAACACAACACAGACGTTTGTATGCAGTTAAACACATTTTAAAACAAATGACTCACTCCCAAAGTGGTCTAGCAGCGCTCTTCGACCTCAGGAAACGTTGCTCATTTGCAGAACGAAACCTTATGAGCTGTCTGGTTTGCTGAGAAGTCCCTGGAATGATGGAAACGATATATCCTTGTAGCATTGTTCAGACCGTAACCCTACTATGGTAATGATGGTATTCAACCGATCAAACAAATAGATCAATGGTGCCGGTAACACAACAGTTCATAACGGTGCTCTGTGGGCTAACGTTAGATACTCTCGGCTCGTCTGTAGCCTACAGCTATTAATGTGGCAGTAATAAATGCATAAACATCGTTGCTAGCTTCAGTTACATTTCGGGCGTCATATAACTTAAAACTTGGGGGGTTTTGCCATGGGAATGTATCAAAATACTGAACTGTCATGCACAAACTGAGATGCAACAATGTAACGTTAGTCAGCTGAGCGGAGCTAGCTAGTTAGCGATCGAGACACCAGCATACTACGAACAATTTTCTTCTCGTCTTTTCTAAAGAAACGGGCCATAGTACATTGGAACATTATTTAACTAAGATGATGTTAATGTTGTCATAATTTTCAGATCTCATAAACGAAGGAAAAACTTACATTTGTGCATCTCTTTTGCCGTTGTCATTTTGCCGTTGATGATGCGCCGTGCATTCTGGGAAATGACTCTGTTTGGAGTGCGCCTCCGAGGAATCTCGTTTTAAAGGGCCAAGTAGCCCTAACACTTCACCCTATCCCTCCGCTGCAACAAGAATTGGGACACCCTACCCCTACATGTGCACACGCAAAACGTAGGGGTAGAGCTAAGTGGTAGGGCTAAGTGGTAGGGCTAAGGGGTGAAATGGGACTGAGCCCAACTGTTGCTCTGCAGCTGGTAACCACGTCCTGATACGCCTGACGCTCCATGGCAACAATGCAGAGGTGTTGCTCCGGCTTCCTCACCTTTGCCGACTTCACACAGTCCGGAAGGTTGGAGCTGCGGTAGATGGCAATGTTGTTTTTCTGGCAGACCCAGCACAAGGGTCTGTCTTTGGTTTCCCAATCACAATGTAGGGGGTCAACTGCCTCCACAGTTTTTCGAAACGTGCTGTTGCCAGCAGCACGGTGGCCTACACCAATGGTTAAGGGGGAGGGGAATATTGAATTGAGTACTTGACATCTTCAATTGATGAAAAGCTAATTCTGATGAGCACAAACTGACTTTCTGCCACACTGATGTCATGGTCTCTGTTGTGGGAAGCACCTGGATGTCAGACTTTTTGAAACCGGGGATGCGCCCAGGGAGTGGCATGGCGTGGACATCAGCTAAAATTGACTATGAACTGCTTCAGTCTTTGGATGTCCTGAACAGTCAGCAGCCTCCTGCTCAAAACACGCCCACCAGACCTTTTCATCCTTTGTGCCAATCCATATTGTTTATAAAATTTGATAAGGTTGGTGAGCTTGTTTTGAGATATTCTGGGAAAAATAACCATTATGCAAATTAGATGAAGTATGTCATATGCTTATCATTATATTTTTTAAGAGCTTAATGTAGGGTGTATTTTAAAAGTTAACTCACGCATGCAGAAACTTGAAGGTCTCCCGGCATATTTTCTGTCCATCAAGGAAGTAGGCAGTCCTCTGATGCCTACGTCCTTCTGCTGGCTTCTCTTGGAGCACACCATTTCCTTGGACAGGGTCATATGGGAGCTTATCTTTCCAAGGAGAACCAGGTGTTTTTCAAGCATTATGTAGCCAAGCAAGCTGAGTACTACACTGTTGTGGAGTTTGCAGCTACACTTGTACTCGCTAGCTATCTCGATTTCCTTTACATTATCTTCATTTATGTCATTATAATCAGAGACATTGTACGCTACCATCTTCCTCCTCACCTCTGTCACACTCACTTTCTTCCAGGGTTCCCACTCCTTTCCAGAGATCATTTTCCAGGACTTTTCCAGGACATTTTTAGAGATGATCGAGCTGGTATGACAGTCCGTGATCATGCCACACCAATATTAAGTGAAGTCTTTAACAAGGCTAATCACACCCACTGTGAGCTACCGCTTCAAAGGTTAAACATTTAATATCATGTTATGGTCCATTTTTTACACTTAACAACGCAGTATTGCTTTTGAAGAGACAATGCTAGCAAAGTTAAAGGACCATTAGCCATCAAGATCGGAGCCGGCCGGTGTTGGTGGCCCGAAGTTCGAGTCAGACTCAGAGGTCGAGCCGCCGGTGTCACTCTCTCTCTCAGCTGCCGGTTCGGTGAAATAGTCCATAATAAGGTGAGGCAATGTCATCGTCGTGCAAATTCATTTTGTCTAGGCTGTCAATCTGTCTCCATGTCCATCTAAACAGATGACAGCTGACAGACACACAAACACGCTAGCCGGTGTTTTGAAATCTGACACCTGTTTCGTTTAATTTATGCTAGCTATATTTATCATTTGTATTTTACATTAATTTTGACATTGTATTAAAGCTGAGACTTTATTTAATTAGAAACTTATAAAAACTGAAAACAGCCCAAAATCGTATTTTCTTGTAAAAATGTGTTTCTACACAACAAACAGGCCGCTGTGACATCCGACTCATTTTGATGGAACGCGTCACAAATATGACAGACTCACATTTGTTTGTTTTTTTATTTTATTTTTTATTTTTTGTTGCACATTTTTGATTTCAGAATTCTTATTCAGTGTCATGATTTGGTTTATTTAGTTTTGTATTTCAGTATTTAGGTTTCCATGTTTTGCTTTCTCCTGTTCTTCCCTAGTGTGTTTCCTAGTTTAGTCTTCAGTGTTTCCTGTGTTATTTTGTAATTTCAAATCCTTGTGTCCCTCTCTCTTCTAGTGTGTCTTGATGTTTAACAGTGTCTTCAGTGTTTCATGTATTTGTCATAGTTGTCCTCAGTGTTTCTTGTCCTGCCTCTGTGTGAATTATAATTGGTTAGCCTAAGCAGAGTTATTACTTAATCACACTTCTTCTGGTAACAACCTGATTCAGTTAAGAAAATCTTTAGCTGATGTGTTGCATGCTGCTCCTGGACTGACTGTCTGGAGGGGCCTGGTAGACTGGCACTTGGCTCTTCCTTTGATGGACTATTGAACTTTTTGGTAATTTTGGGGAGGACTGATTTCTTTTCAAACTTAAATTCATTATTTTCTGTGACAGTGCGTGGATCGGTGTGAAGGGGATCAACGGAGTTGGGCTTTTGGGGGATGGGAGGAAGGACCTGGAGCCCAGTGGTTTCTTGTTCAGGCCACTGCATAACTCCACTCTGCCTCAAGGCCTCCCTAAAATCTTGGTTCTGCTTTTTCTGTTTGAGGTAGAGCTTTTTGATGGAATATAGCTCATTAGCTGAATTGTCGTTCTCACTTTTGTTCTCTTGGACTTTCATTTGTAACATATCATTGACACATGTCAATGCCTTGATCTTATCCCTGAGCTGTCTGTTTTCACTGTGGTAGATAGGGAGCATCCTAATTTCATCTGGAGGAGGCAGCATTAAATGCCTGGGCTTCAGCTCCTCACACTGCTTCTCCAGGTCATCTATAATTTGACCTTTAGCCTTCAATTGTCTTTGCAAGTGAGTCACTTGAGTGGTCCTGGCAAGAAGCTTGTCTTCTAAATTCTTAATTGTCATGTCTGTATCGGACCTCTTGTTCAAATGTACTTTGAAAATCATTGGAGGCTTGTTGCTCATCGTGTGTCTTTCAACTCTCTCTCGTTCAAGCTGTTTGCTCAGTTCTTCACATCTTTTCTTTAATTTGAGAATAGCCTTATCTTTTTGGGACTCTTCTGTGATTTTGGCTCTGAGTCCATCTTTTTTCAGATTGCTGTTCTCCTTCTGGAGTTTCTCCACCTCAAGCACGAGGACATGATTTTGATCCACAAGTTCTGTCTCGTTCTTTTTTGAGGTCTGTTTCTGGTCCTTGATCTGTTTCTTTAAAATAAGTCTCTCCTTTTTGTAGCCTGAAATCTCTCTCTCTTTGGTCTCATGGTACAGTTGAGCTTCTTCTTTCAAATGTTGCAGCTCTTGTTGTGACGTTTCAGCCGTTTCTTTTCTCACAAGTGCCTGTCTCCTAAGTTTAGTGACTTCCCTATTCAAGGCTACATTCTCTGCTGTGCTTTTCGGATTGGCAAGTTCATGTTTCAATCGTGTGTTTTCATTTACTATGACTTTATGAAGTATCAGTTCTGCTTCCAATGATTCAACTTTCCTTTTTAGCTTAGCTTTTTCCGCTAACAATTTAGGATTAACAGCCTCACCTGTATTGTTGACCGTTTTGTCCTCTGCCTCCATCTTTATCTTCTCAGTGAAAAAGACTGTGAATCACAAGTTGTGGTTTGTTTGTTCAGGGTTGATCCTCTCTCCTAGTTACTTTGTTTGCCAAACTCTAAATCATGTGTTATGATGACATCATCACATTCTTTGATCTCAGGGCAGATTTTGTCTTTATGACATCATCACATTCTTTGATCTCAGGGCAGATTTTGTCTTTATGACATCATCACATTCTTTGATCTCAGGGCAGATTTTGTCTTTATGTCATCATCACATTCCGCTAGTTTTTGAATGACCAATCATGTGAGAGGAAAGCCCCTCCAAGTTTTTTTTCAAACTTTGTGAAGAGAGAGGCTGTGTTCCAAATCACTCACTTTACTCCCTACTCACTATATAGTGAGTTTAATGCAGTGGACTATATAGTGCACTCACTCAGCAAAATTAGAAAAATATTTTGGACACTACTTGCTCATTCGCTGGCCGGGGATAATGATGTAATCACTGTCGCACAACTAAGAGGTCGCTCATGGACGACTGGGGATTTACAGTCTATGAGATCAACACTGCAAAACGGCATGGATTTCAGCGATAACTAATATCATACTCAGTGGATTTTCCCACAATAATCAAATATAATAGCCTACATGAATGTATTTATGTATATGAAGTTATTTTCAATAAAGAAATGTCAACCATATATCCGGGCCACAACTTATTGGAGTGTCTCTTGCCTGGCATTATCTTTAACGTTGGTTTCAAAAGGTTTATCTGTGAAACCTTTATAAAACTTAACAGTCTTTATAAAGCTACCTACTCTGAAAGATGCCACCAAATATTCATATTACTTTTTCTTTTGACTCTTGTTCAAATTATTTTGATTCACAAGTTCAATATACATCTATTGATGCACTTCACATCATCAGTGATGGAACCTGGGGTCATTGGGTGTTTTGGGTGTTTCAACATCATACACCCTCACCCAGGCGACCCAGCTGGGATTGATCAAGTCCCTCAAGGCTGCCTCTGTGGTGGTTTTGATGGCCTTTCTCTGGCGTGCACCTGTGATGCCTAGCAGGCTGTTTGCTTTGCAGAGAGACCACGCTGCGAAGCCTCTACAGCCCACCTCTATTGGCACGCACCGGGCACGCCACCCCCGTCTGCGGCACTCCTCCACTAAGTTGGCGTACTTGGCACGCTTCCTCTCGCTCCTCCCAGGGGACTGTCAGCTCCAGTAGGACCACCTGTTTTATTGAATCTGAGAACAGAACTATGTCTGGTCTCGTGGTGGTTTCCACAATGTGCTCTGGGAATCTGAGCTCCTTCCCTAGGTCGGCCTTAATCTGCCAGTCCGGTGCAGTCCCAAGGAGTCCCACTGCCCCTCTTGGCTGATGTTCGGGCTTCTCCCCTGCCCGGATGAAAGCAATCGCCTGCCTTGCTGGTCGTAGAGAGGCTTGTTCTGGGTGATGCTGGTGAAGATGGCTTCTGCTATCGTCTTCAGCACCTGGCCGTGATGCCAAGTGTAGCGTCCTTTTCCCAGGGCTTTTGGGCAACAGCTGAGGATATGCTCTAGCGTTCCTCTTCTGAGACACAAAGGACATGATGGTGTGTCAACCTTTCCCTAGCAGAAGAGGTTGGATGGGCTGGGTAAGACATCATAGACGGACGCAATCAGGAACTTGATCCGGTAAAGCCCAATTTGCGCACGGAGTGTGTGTGAATTGGGTGTAAGGCTCAGCTTGCCAAAATTGGGACCAGGAGATCTTGTGGTCCATTGCTTGTTCCCATTTCATCCATGCACCTTGCTGTCGCATCCCCACCAGCTGGCTAGCACACAGTTCCTCCACACCAGCTCCTCTTGGACCAGTCGGCGTCTGTCTTTTGCCCAGGGCTCTGTCATGGCGCGTGGTTGGAACGCTAACAAGCCCTGCTTGTCCAGATGCCACTGGGTCGACCAGCACACTGTGACGCAAGCGTGACTCCGCCTGCTCGACTGCTTCCTGCGCCCTCCACTTCCTCCCAGTCCTGACTACGATGCCAGCCTGGGAGACTTTTGGGTCACTGGATTCCCTGTATTGCAGCACCTCTCTTGCACGGGTAACCATAAACTCTTCATTCAGGCTGCTAATGGGGAGTTTGTTCTTCTGCCCGTACAGAGCGATGCTACTCAGGCTTCGTGGCAGGCCCAGTCATCTACGGCGGTAACGACTGATCTTCCTCTTGAAGCCCTCTACTGTTGTTAATGGGACCTCGTACACTAGCATAGGCCACAGAATCCGGGGGAGAACACCGTGCTGGTAAATCCAGGCCTTGAATTTACCAGGCAGACTCGATTTGTCCACTGCTGTCAGCCACGCCTCCAGCTCCCGATTTGTGGCCTTGATGGATGCAGAGTCCTTCAGGGTGTAATTAAAGGTCTTGCCGAGGCTCTTGATGGGTTTCTCAGTGACCGATGGAATCTGGGTGCTGTCCAGAGTGAAGCGGACTAGAGAAAGACAGAGAGGACTGGGACGTGCCGCCGTTGCTATCCTAGCAAGATGTAGCCAAACTGTAAGTGAAAAAAATTATAGTAGTCCTTTGCATTTATATTAGATATAAACGTCATATCTGGATTTTCAGTGTGTTGTGGTGTCAGACTACACTCCCTCCTACTGAGACATGTGACAGTATTGTAGCTACATAAATTACATCACATACACTTCTAGTGAGTAATATTTGCATACCTTTTGATCACATACAATTTCAAAACATCACATTATAAGAAATAACATCTTTATTTACAGTTCAGACTTCAATCTCAGTACTGCAGAATGAACCGGCATGTTCCACTTCTGGCCATGTATTTTGATGGCCAAAGTGACCTCCGCCCTCTGACTTCCACCTCTCCAGACCCATGATACTCCACCTGATCGAAAGCCTGCACTCACCATCTGACCACGGCTGGGGATTTGATCTGGAGGTTCTTGTTTTTTTGTTTTGGTTTGCAAGTGCCACCTCTTACCGTGTGGTTTCCCGAGCCTTTGGCGTTCCACACTCTTACTCTGCATGACATAATGCACACGGTTTCAAAGGAAATCATCGGGCTAAAAAACAGGGTCATCTATTTGCCACCCCAAGATGACCTCCCAAGAATTAGTGCTGGCTTTCTCTGGTGTTGTTGGCAGCATTGATGGCTGCCACATCAGAATTAAGCCCCCAAGTAATGATGCTCAGTGTTATTTTAATAGAAAATGATTCTATTCTGTGTAAATGCAAGCCGTGTGTGACCACCAGTGTCAGTTTTTGGATGGTTTTATTGGGTACCAAGGGTCAGTACACGATTCAAGGTTTTCAAAAAAATAGCCCTCTTTACGTTCAGAGCCTTTTCCCTCCTGAAGGCTACTGCATTCTGGGTGATATCCCTGTATATAACGTCCAGTCACCCTCACAACGCCATACAGGGAGCCTGTGAGAGATAGTTTATTTATATATTTCTGATTCTGATTTATTATAATGATTTTTATTATTAATTTACATCAAAAACATATATTAAAAATAGGTCATCTCTATGGAAGCTCATTTCGGCCAGTTAAAAAAATGAAAACTTGGCTTTGTTGACATTTTTTTGTGCCCATGGAGCTGCTGCATGCCGGTCTGGCCAATAATGAAGTGTCTGTTTGATGTATAGCTAATCTAAGCTTCATAAAAAGTTTCCATATAGGAAGACACTTTGTGATTGTTATTGATTCAGTTATATTGATTATCAACCAAACGGGGACACTCAGATCCTTTCTATATTCTCTCTCCTGGATAATTTCCTCTGATGACACATTAAGAGTTTAGTTCCTATACCAGAAGGCAAATTTACCTGTTTATATGTACCTCCAATACAGCAAAAAAATGCATGATCAGGTTTTGGCAAGCCCCCCAGCCTATGCATCATTTTGATACCATTATTATCATTTGGAAAATACGATCAATCTCGATCATAGTAAATCAATCAACTAATCATTATTTGTATAGCGCCAATTCATAACAAGTGTTATCTTGAGACACTTTACAAAAGAGCATATGGGATAATATGCAGGGAGGAGTTTTTTTTGTATTCGTCGTGTTCCTGTTGTCCACACTTCCTTGCCGCTGAGGTGGAGGTCAGAGCAGGCCATGCATGAATGAGGATGGTTTAAATGAATCTAAAATATGAACATATTTAAAATGTTCAGCCCACATTTATGAGGAGTAGTTGTGTATTTACAGTACACAAGTATGAATGCCGAGATGATGATTATCTATAACCTCATTGGTTCCGAGGCAGTGACCATCATGGTTCACCATTGGTGGAGGGCCAGGGCCACTGAGCAGCAGCTGAGGGTCAAGAAGAGGGAGTTGGACAGGACGGAGGCATCAGCTGCTGTTGTGAAGGATTGATTGTAAGTGTATTTGTTTCTCATTTGATATTATATTATTGTTTAGTGGCAGGGGAGTAGCAAAGAGAATCACTCCCATGATTCCCCGCCAGCCTCAACGTCATCTTTTGTTATTGTTTTGGTTGAGAGCCCCCTTGGCGGCGTATTTTACATACTGTGTGTTTAACTTTCCATGTTGCAGATTTATTTAATACTATGTTCAGTTTATCGTTTTATTTTTCAGAGAATGGACTCTCCTAACCGCCTCCCCACTGCCTTCAGGGAAAGGCTGCGGATGTTTTCAGTAAGATAAAAACTAATGACAGAAGGGTATGTTGGATGATCCAAATAGGTTCAGAGGCCCTACAAATCATGGTCTGCCATTGGTGGAGGGCCAGGGCCTCTGACTGAAGGAGGAGGCTCCATGAGAGAGAGGACCAGGAAGGAGCTAAGAACAGCAGAATCAGGCATCGAGGTGTTGGAGGCATCAGCTGCTTTTGTGGAGGATGGTAAGTGTATTAGTTTCTTATTTGATATTTTATTATAGTTTAGGAGAGTATTTTTAAAGAATAAGATAACACCTGAGTTCATCACTTCCAAACAGATTCAATCTTATCCAGTACATAAACAAGGACATCACATGAAAGAGTCCAAGACATTTACCTGTTCTGTATTCATGGACAAATCATCACATTATCCTCATTTTAGACAGAAGAAAGAAAGAAAGAAAGAAGAATGGCTGATTTTAAGCCCACTGATCCCAGGAGTAAGTATAAAAATCAGGGTTAAGACTAAATCGTTATATATCCCATTTTGATGTACGAGGTTAATTGGAGGATTATTAAAAAATACTGAATGTTTTATACATACAAAAAAAGTTGAATATAAAGGTGATGTTTTCTTTTTCATTGAACAATTAAAAAAAACGAGGATATTCATTGTGGGAGACAGCCTCATTCATCGAGGGGAGAAGAGGGCAAGGGAGACCATTGGGACCAACCTTGGTCTGGATGTCTAGGGTGGCATGGTTTGGAGGAACCTTCTCCCCTTCTTTCCCCAATGCTGTTCCAGATGTCCTGCTGTATCAAGGTATCAACCTCGTCTCGGGATAAAGCAGGACCTGAAAAAATCACCACCGGCAGTACCACCTTTATACACTCTCTGAACAAGCTCTGCCCTCTGGTGTCTAAACCTGCTCGCAAAACCCACCCTAGCCCATGGCTCACGGACGTCACAGAGAGCAGGGCTGAGGTCAGCAGAGAGAAAATGGCAAAAATCCAAACAGTCCGCTGACCTCAATAAGCACTATAAGCAAAGACTTCTCCTCCAGCCTGAAAACGGGCAAGACAACATATGTGACGCGCTCCATCAAAATGAGTCGGATGTCGCAGCAGTCCGTTTGTGTAAAAACACGTTTTTACAAGAAAATACGATTTTGGGCTATGTTTCTAATTAAATAAAGTCTCAGCTTTAATACAATGTCAAAATTAATGTAAAATTCAAATGATAAATATAGCTAGTATTAAAAAAACCAAACAGGTGTCAGATTTCAAAACGCCGGCTAGCGTCTTTGTGTGTCATCTGTCAGAGCGGTATCTGTTTAGACGGACACGGAGACAGATTGACAGATTGACAGATTGACAGCCAAAATGAATTTGCGCAAAGACGACATTGCTCGACTTTTAAATTCAATTCCTGTGAGAAATGCCACATCAGACGACGACTGGACCGACCTTATTACGGACTATTTCACCGCACCGGCAGCTGAGAGAGAGAGTGACACCGGCGGCTTGACCTCCGAGTCTGACTCTGACTTTGCGCTGCTGACACCGGCCGGCTCCGATCGTGATGCCGAAGAAAGTGAGTGTGACGGAGGCGAGGAGGAAGATATTCCACTCATGGCTGACCCGATGGTAGCTTACAATGTCTCTGATTTTAATATCATAAATGAAGACAGTATAAAGGAAATTGAAATAGCTAGGGAGTACAAGTGTAGCTGCAAACTCCACTGTGTGTGTTTGTGTGTGTGTGTGTGTGTGTGTGTGTGTGTGTGTGTGTGTGTGTGTGTGTGTGTGAGAGTGAGTGTGTAGGGTAGCAAACGTTGCTTTATGAGTGTATGTGTGAGACGAAAATGTGAGGAAATTATTTTAAATAAAGCAACAAATAGCCTATAATAAAGTCTGGGTTGTAAAACTATCTGAAATCACATTGTGAATGTTATATTCTGAACATGGGGCATATCATGATGCTATGTCCTCTTGTAGCTGAAAAACACCTGGTTCTCCTTGGAAAGATTAGCTCCCATATGACCCTGTCCAAGGAAATGGTGTGCTCCAAGAGAACCCAGCAGAAGGGCATAGGCATCAGAGGACTGCCTACTTCCTTGATGGACAGAAAATATGCCGGGAGACCTTCAAGTTTCTGCATGCGTGAGTTAACATTTAAAAATACACCCTACATTAAGCTCTTAAAAAATATAATGATAAGCATATGACATACTTCATCTAATTTGCATAATAATATTTTTTCCAGAATATCTCAAAACAAGCTCACCAACCTTATCAAATTTTATAAACAATATGGATTGGCACCAAGGATGAAAAGGTCTGGTGGGCGTGTTTTGAGCAGGAGGCTGCTGACTGTTCAGGACATCCAAAGACTGAAGCAGTTCATAGTCAATTTTGCTGATGTCCACGCCATGCCACTCCCTGGGCGCATCCCCGGTTTCAAAAAGTCTGACATCCAGGTGCTTCCCACAACAGAGACCATGACATCAGTGTGACGGAAATACAAGGCTCAGATGTGCGACCATGGTGTGTATTGTCATTTGTGCTCATTAGAATTTGCTTTTTATCAATTGAAGATGTCAAGTACTCAATTCAATATTCCCCTCCCCCTTAACCATTGGTGTAGGCCACCGTGCTGCTGGCAACAGCACATTTCGAAAGCTGTGGAGGCAGTTGACCCCCTACATTGTGATTGGGAAACCAATGACAGACTTGTGCTGGGTTTGCCAGAAAAACAACATTGCCATCTACCGCAGCTCCAACCTTCCTGACTGTGTGAAGTCGGCAAAGTTGAGGAAGCCGGAGCAACACCTCTGCATTGTTGCCATGGAGCGTCAGGCGTATCAGGACGTGGTTACCAGCTGCAGAGCAACAGTTGGTACGCTGGATGTAAAGCTTGGGTCAAATCCACTATGTAGCTCACCATGCACTACAGCTTCGACTATGCGCAGCAAGTATGTCTTATAACAGCTATAATGTTTCAATGTACATGTAAATAAAACCATTTTAGTGTCATCTCAGATTGGGCGATATATAAACAAAATAAATAATGCAAGAATAACAGAATGATACTTAAACCCATATCAATTTATATGTGCACGTGACAAAAGCTACTGACTCAGTTAGCTGCATAATTAGATACATGTTTACAGGTAATGATAAATAATTGTATTAGTGAATCACTCTTTACTCATTCTTTACTTTCTTGTCTTGTTCTTACAGGTCCATTACCCCAGTGACCCTCTCCAGCCTGGGCCGGTGTTCTTTTTGGTTCCACCCAAGTGTGGCATATTTGGAGTGTGCTGTGAGGGTGTGCCTCAGCAGGTCAACTACTTGATTGATGAGGCTCACTGTATCGGCAAGGGCTCCAATGCGGTCATCGCCTATCTGCACCACTTCTTCTCCCAGTATGGGCTTGGGGAGAAACACGTCCAGCTTCACTGTGACAACTGCTCTGGACAGAACAAGAACAGGTTCATGCTGTGGTACATGGCTTGGCGATGCATGGTGGGTCTTCATGACAGCGTGTCCCTCAATTTTTTAATTGCTGGCCACACCAAGTTTGCCCCGGACTGGTGTTTTGGGCTGTTTAAGAAGAGGTTTCGTCGTACACCAGTTTCCAGCCTGAAAAACATCTGCCAGGCTGTGAGCTCCAGCACATCGGAGAGCAATGTGAACATCCCCCAGCTGATCGGTGATGAGACTGGGCAAGTCTTTGTGCAGACACACAACTGGCACAGCTTCCTCACTCCCAGCTTCAAGCCTCTGCCAGGTATAAAGAAGTACCACCACTTCCGCTTCACCAGTACAGCCCCTGGAGTGGTCTTTGCCAAGGAGTCCGCCAACAGTGAGGAAGAGTCTTTGTTGCTTCTTCGCAATGAAGGAATCCTTGATCCTGAAGCCTTGCTCACTGCACAGAAACGACCTGGCCTTAGTGCTATGCGTCAGTGGTATCTGTACAACAGCATCAGGGACTTCTGCACCGAGGACACAAAAGATCTGGTTTGTCCAAAACCAGTTGTGGCTCGTCCGTGAATACGCAAGTGTTACAAGTCAGGTTAGGGGCATGTGGCAAGCATGTGCAAGTTGTAAATGGTCATATAATTCTATTCTATATTATTACATTAAATAACTGAATTAGATTACATTGTACATAATTGTTTAAAATAGTCATATTAAATACTCTTCTATATTATTAATTAAATAACACTAGATTGATTACATTGTACATAATTGTTTAAAATAGTCATATTAAATACTCTTCTATATTATTAATTAAATAACACTAGATTGATTACATTGTACATAATTGTTTAAAATAGTCATATTAAATACTCTTCTATATTATTATTCCCACTCCTTATAAAACATAAAATTCAAGGACTTTTCAAAGACTTTCCAGGCCCAATTCCCTCTAATTCAAGGACCCAACAAGGCATAGTTTAAGACACGGATCAAGGTTAATTACTGTTACAACACTGAAAATTATCAAAAGAACTTAAACTTCTATTCTTGCACAAAATATATAAATTCAAGCACTTTCAATGACCCATGTCTATTTTCAAAAACTTTCAAGGCCTTGATTATTATTTTTGCAAGCATTTCAAGGACCCGTGTGAACCCTGTATTATAGTAAATAACACTATCAGATTATATTGTACATAATTGTTTTTAATGATTGGACGTGTTATCAAATTATTTATTAATTTCTTGCACTGTAACTTTTATGACCTGTCTTATTCTAGTTTAGCTTGTTTTTATTTTCTATAATCTGGGCTCTTTAATGATAATTTTTTTCTAATTGTATTTAAGTCCTTTTATGTGTTTCTGTGCACTTTGTCACAATGCTTTGATTGTTTTATGTAAAGCACTTTGAATTGACTTGATTGTTTATAAATGTATTTCAATTCATTTGGAAAATGGCGGAATTTTGATTGCTATCTTTAATGCCCTTTTTCTCAAAAACAAGGTTTGGTGACAGTCGACATTTGGAAGACTGTATCTCGTAGAATATCTGGAGTAGAAAAATAATTTTGGTATTGCCATAAAGCTGAGACTTTCCTCTTTACAGCCATGCAGAAAACTCAAAATATGTTTCTGGGTTAAAGTGACTCAAAATGATGGAGCAGGTCACATATTATCAGAACAAGATATGCAATGCCACAGATACAAGAAAAATGTTTTCTGCTTTTAACTCACTGCTTCAACCACCTCCTCCTCCACCCTCCGATCTGTTCACACCAGACATGTTTGCCTCGTATTTTACTGAAAAGGTTGCAACCATCAGTAACCAGTTTTCTGAGCCTGACCAACTCAGCCCAAAGGCACCAACTAAAAGTGCCTCACTTGACTCATTCTCCTCTCTGACTGAGGATGAAGTCTCTAAGCTTGTACTAGACTCCCACCACCTGTCCTCTGGACCCAATACCATCAAGCCTCCTGCAGACCATTTCCTCTCCGCTTAATGCTGCACTTAAGCATATCATCAACTTCTCTCTGTCAACGGGTTTGTTCACCACCGCATTCAAGCAAGCTCGGGTCACCCCTCTGCTCAAAAAACCCACACTAAACCCAGCCCAGGTTGAAAACTACAGACCGGTTTCTCTTCTGCCCTGTCAAAAATAGTTGAGCACACAGTCTTTAAGCAAGTCTCTGAGTTCCTGTCCAGAAACGATCTGT
Organism: Labrus mixtus; assembly: GCF_963584025.1. Taxonomy (NCBI): domain Eukaryota; kingdom Metazoa; phylum Chordata; class Actinopteri; order Labriformes; family Labridae; genus Labrus; species Labrus mixtus. Next base: position 4,117,796 of record NC_083619.1, read on the forward strand.
TTGACCCAAATCAGTCAGGCTTTAAGCGGGGCCACTCTACTGAAACTGCACTACTGTCAGTAACAGAATCGCTACGAGCTGCGGGTCAGTCATCAGTTCTATTACTGCTAGACCTGTCTGCTGCCTTTGACACAGTCAACCATCAAATCCTCCTATCCACCCTCTCTGAACTTGGCATCTCAGGATCTGCCCTCTGCTGGTTTGTGTCCTACCTCTCTGGGCGATCCTTTAGAGTGTCGTGGAAGGGAGAAGTGTCCAAAGCGCACAGCTTATCCACAGGGGTATCTCAAGGGTCAGTGCTTGGTCCCCTTCTCTTTTCCATATACACAAGCTCACTTGGTTCAATAATCCGCTCTCATGGCTTCTCATACCACTGCTATGCTGACGATACCCAGCTCTTCCTGTCATTCCTGCCAGACGATGTTACAGTCTCTGCAAGAATCTCATCATGCCTTGCTAATATCTCTAAATGGATGAATGAACGGCACCTTCAACTCAATCTTTCAAAGACTGAGCTCCTTGTCATCCCAGCCAGTCCCTCGACGCAACCACAGATCAATATCCAGCTTGGAACAACCAAACTCATGCCCACAAAGTCTGCCCGGAACCTGGGTGTCATGATTGATGACCAGCTAACTTTTAAGGTTCAAGTAGCCTCGATTGCCCGGCCATGTCGATTTGCCCTTTACAACATCAGGAAGATCAGACCTTACCTGTCAGAACATGCTACACAGCTCCTGGTACAGGCTCTTGTGATATCATGCATCGATTATTGCAACTCTCTACTGGCAGGTCTTCCTACATGCACTATCAAACCTCTGCAAATGATACAAAATGCAGCAGCATAACTGGTCTTTAACCTTCCTAAAAGAGCACATGTCACTCCGCTGTTCATCTCCTTACACTGGCTCCCAGTTACTGCTCGCATCAAATTTAAAACTCTGCTGCTCGCTTACAAAACAGCGACAAAAACGGCTCCTCCTTACTTTAACTCTCTCATCCAGGTCTACACTCCCTCCCGCCCACTACGCTCTGCCAATGAAAGGTGTCTGATCCAACCTTCACAACAGGGTCCCAAGTCTCTGACTAGACTCTTCTCCTCTGTTGCCCCCCGGTGGTGGAATGAACTTCCAAACTCCATTCAATCTGCAGAGTCTCTCTGCACCTTTAAGTGCTGTCAGCACCTGTGTGTCCAATCGGAGTCAAAGCTGATCGTTTGCTCTTACTGACATTGTTCCTTTTTTCTAGATCCTTGCTTGTATTGTACTTAATCTCTGATGTATGTCGCTTCGGATAAAAGCGTCTGCTAAGTGAATTGTAGAATTGTAGAATTCCCCGATACGAGGATCATCTTCTCTGCCATCACCCAGAAGAGCCGGTGCAGATCTTGCAGCCCGAAGAAAATGAACAAAGCCTTTGTGAACAGTGTGGTGGCTTCCATTGTTTCATCTGTTGGTGGATGCATTGTGCATCATCCTCAGATAAAGTTTAGAGATCCTGGCCTTTTTTAGAGAGATGGCGTTCATTTCACCACTTTGGGATAAGATATTTTTTTTATGTAACATCACCCTTTGTTTGTTTATACGCAAGTTTCTGTTGTTTTTAGCAAACAAAGGTAGTTATCACACTGTTCAGTTCTGTCACAGCTCTTCCTCCCACTCTCTTCTCTCTTAATGTATTATGTGTCCTCTTTAATATCTTTGTCTTACTGAAGCTTTTGATCTAAAAACATATCTTTATTCCTTTTCTTTGTTAACAATAGATGTTACTGTTGCAGACCTTGAGGATTTCAAAAAGAGGATGCTTGGACCCAGACGGAGGATGTGACCCCGGATGTTTAGATATAAATGTTTGTTTATTTTTTTTGTTAATTTAAAGAGTAACTAAACCCTAAAACCACTTTTTTCAACTATAAACCTCTGTATTTGAGTATTAAGTAGTGTTATGGATCAATCTAATCTCGACATTTGAGTACAAAGTATTGAGATTTTAAATATTGTGTTAGAAATGTGCATAGTGTCTGCCCTTCCGTTTGAAAAACTCTAACGGCTGTGTGGAGTACAGTATTACATAGGAGTGCATCCCCACGTCACCAAACTTATAAAAGACTGTGGGGAGTCAAGTGTAGTGGATTGAGACCGAGAGATTGAGAGAATTGTGCGATTAATAGATTTAGTAGTTGGATTGTACTGTTAGCATAGATTAATTTAGTGTAGATTTTAGAGTAGTGAGTTTATAGTATTTAGGAAGTTAGTTGGAGGTTGCAGGCATTAGTTAGGTTGTTAGATTATTTCAATATTAGTTAGCTAGTAGCTTAGCTTTAATTGTAGGTTAGCTTTAGCTCGTAGTTTAGCACAGTGACTTAAATTTAGTTAGTTGTTTGATTTAGCATTTAGTTTTTAGTATTTATTTGATAGTGGTCAGGATGGGTCGGCACTGTTTCTGCCCCGGCTGCAGTAGCAGCTCCAGGTTGCACAGCTTCCCAGCGGACCTAGAAATTGGGCGCCAGTGGCTGATCTCCCGCCTACAGCTTGGTTGTGCAACCGTCACTTCTCCAGAGGTTGTTTTACCAACATCATGGAAGTGGAACTGGGTTTTTCTAAACTGGCCAAGCTAAAACCTGATGCAGTGCCAGATGTTGCTCTCCCGGTGCCAACTGCCACTGCAGGTCCTTTCAATATCGAGGTGAGTGAATAATGGTAATACATGACTGCTTGGCTAATGTTATGGGGAAAAGAAACTGCTCTAGCAAGGTAAATGACATTGGCGAAGATAACTGTTAGGCAGCGGGAAAAGAGCGCACAAATAAACATATTGGCGGTTAGGGTTAGGGTAAGATACATATAGCTGACAGCTAACCGCTAGCGCTAACAGCGCTGTTGTGTCCCGTTGTGGTGTCTTCATGTTCGCTCTTTTTCCGCTGCCTAACGTTAACCTTTGGTCCTATAGATTCTGTCGATAGGCTGCTAAAGTGATGAATATATAATATGTGTATACATATATGTATAATATATATAATATGCTTGGCTGGTAACATTAGCCTGTACCAGGAATGTGAGAAATAGGGGCAGCACCCCCTAAAACCATTCACAATTAAAACCATCAACTCGTGAGAAAGTGTACCCTTATGTTTACCCCGTTATATGGGATATGTCAGTTTACTATAAAAGTCTGCAACGTGTTTATCATACTTCCTGTAGTATGATACTGCAGATTGTTGTCTTTATATTTGTTGTAGTAGGTATGAGCTACTGTTAATACTCTTAAGTGTTAATAATCCTGTTAATAAGCATGAGTATTAGTGAAACAATAGCTGGGATAAAGTAGAATGGTGATATAGCATATGTTTTGTTTCAGCCTAAACTGACTTGAGAGATCGGGTGCCAGACAGAACCAGTCAGCACCAAACATGCTGCTGGACAGGTTAACATGAAGTCTAACAGGAGAAGCAAAGGTTAGTCTTAATGTGCAGCATGATGTGCTACTAAATTTCTGTCAGTCTCCATTTAATTAAGATTTGCTAGCTTTTGCTGATTATTGGAAATTAATTTAATCTAGAGCCCTCTCTCTGTACACAGCTACTCAGGTTCGGATTCCTAACAGAAGTGTGTCATGTGAGACTGGCACTTTCATGGCTTTTCCTGAGGCTCTGGCAATCCCTGATGGTCCAAGGGCGAGCTCCACCCCAGTCAAAAGAGTACGGTGTGAGCTATCGACTGATGACTCTAGCTATCAGCTTGATGGAACCAACACTACCATGAACTGTTCAAGGTAAAGGACTTAGTTCACTATACTACTACTGTTTGTGCTATGGTTTACAGTTTAAGGCACTGGTAGGAGTCTTACATTTAGAAATGATGTTACTGTTTTGGTATTATGTTGGAGTCTGCCTTATTATTATTATTATTATGATCAACGTGAAATTACAATATGAGTTAATATGTTACTTTGACATGCAGTTTTCCATGTTATTTAATTATTTTTATTTTTTGCTAAATGTGTCTTTCCTGTCTTCTCTTCATAGTAGCTCCATTGAATCGCCAGCTCATACAATGACCAAGTACATTGTCCATGAAGACAATTTAATGGAGCTGTTTAAAAGATGTCCCATTTGTACCCGGAGCTGTGTCATCACCAAAACAGTTATTGGGACACTCCTGCATGTGAGGCAGAGCTGTACTCACTGCGAGTATGTTTATCAGTGGTCAAGCCAGCCATTGGTTAAAAACATACCAGCAGGGAACCTACAACTTTGTGCTGCAGTTCTGTTCACAGGCTCATCTTTTGTCAAGATATCACAGGTGAGAGAGGACCAAATTAATAACAGTTTCGGTTCCAGTAGGTAAATTGCAGATTTCACAACATCACATTTGTGTTTTCTTTTAGTTTATGGATGCCTTCAAGATCCAAGGGCTCTCGGGAACAACCTTCCACAAACACCAGGCCAAGCTTCTTTTCCCCACCATCAACTGGCATTGGAACAGACACCAGGATGACATAATCAAGGACACCAAAGATGGTGGGGAAATGACACTCGGTGGTGACATGCGTGCTGATTCACCAGGTGATCATTTACTTTGATGAGAATAGATGATAATTATTGTCTGTTAAGGCATACAAAGGCAATCATCATTTTTTTCTGATTTTTCTCTGTTATAATTGCAGGACATTCTGCCAAGTATGGGAGCTACACTCTGATGGACCTCAAAACAAACAAGGTCATTGACATTCAACTAGTGCAGGTATAACACTGATACACTGATAAACTGTTGGAATTCGGAATCATATTAGTCCTTTTGTTTTAACTTTGCAGAGCACATGTCTACTTTATTTTGTTTATCAGAGCAATGAAGTTGGAAACAGCTTACGGATGGAGAAGGAGGGCTTTGAGCAAAGTCTGTCTCTCATGGAGAATAAAGAGGTCCCAATCAAGGCAATTGTAACCGACAGACATACTGGGGTACAAAAGTTTTTGCGGGAGCAGAGACCAGACATTACTCACTACTTTGACCCTTGGCATATGGCAAAGGGTATGTATTTGAATTAAAGGCTTTATGTGATTTTTCACACTTAAATGTAATATAAATCAAGTATATCCTCTGAAAATAACTGTGAGTCATGACTGTCTACAATGGGTGTAACACCCGAGTCCCGCTGTCTGTGATGTTTTCCGAGTGCTAACACAACAATGCAGCTCAAGTTGTTTTGGTTTCATGCTGGTGCTCAAGGGCGACATCTGCTGGATCAAAAAAAAAATCACATATAAAGCCTTTAAATAATAATAATAAAGAATCCTGAGATTTTCTTCCACAATTTTGTGTTTGAAAATGTTCTTTCTTGTGACCAAGGATTGGGAAAAAAATGGATGCGCTGGCAAAAATAAGAAAAACAAAGGATGTCGGCTTGTGGAGGAAGAGCGTGGTAAACCACCTTTACTGGGCGACATCAACTTCCGCATCAGGAGAGGAGGTTGTAGCCAGGTGGAGTTCCGTAGCCAACCACATCCAAAATGTTCACACCCATGACAACGCCCTTTTCACCAATTGTCTCCACCAGCCCCTTGTTGGTGAGCAGGAAAGACAGTGGCTTATGCCAAGTAAGTACTGTACTAACCCTTGTTAAAGAAAGTGGCTATACAATTGAATATAATTATGTATTGGTTGGTGGAATACATAATTATATTCAATTGTATAGCCACTTTCTTTAACAAGGGTTAGAAAGGTTCTTGTATACAAAATAAATCAGTGTTCTGAGATTTCTGACTCTTAAGTCAAGTCTCTCTTGTTTACATATTACCATGTTTACAATAATTTATCATTTCCAAAATTGTGTTATTCATATTACATAACTCCTGTGTGTAGGTACACTGGCTTGTGAAAAACTCACAGCAATTCTGCTGTCCCCCAGACTGATGAAAGACATGCATAAGATCAGTCCACAACACCACACTTCAGCGACTGAGTCATTCCACAGCCTCATCCTGAAGTTTGCCCCCAAAAATGTGGTGTTCTCCTTCATGGGAATGTTGTGCAGGTATACATTTATATTAGCATGGTCTTGTTTTTTTTTCTTCTTTATTAGTAATAACGTATATATAACATACATGTTAAGAGCCTGATTCACTGTGTATCTTCTAAGACTCCAGCTGGCAGCGATACACTATAATGAAAATGCTGACCGACTTCATGCATCAAGCGCAGCTGGAGAACTTAGGTACTCGATTGTGTATCCTAAATATAAACATGGGGACTTCACTGTGTGCCCACTGAAGAGCCATCCTATTTCAGGTAATTTGTTTTTAGAAATATGAGTGGCATCATTATTAATCTGTGGAAAATTGTGTTATAACTCTAATTTATCTGTATACTGAAGGCTACATTGACACTCTGATGGAGCTGCTTTTCCACCATGTTGTGGAAGACCCCTGCCCATACCAGGAGTTCCTGGACACAGTTTCTGTACCAGAGAAACTCTGCGCCCAGTTTACAAGACCGGACAAGAAGGAGGCAGCGGCAAGACACGTAAGGTTTTACTCAATACATAATATGTTATAAAAATAAATGCCTTGTTATTGATGTTTATGTGACTATGATTGCTTTTTTTGCAGGCACTAAGTTCCTGTCACCCAAAGTGACTACTATTCAGACTGCTGTGTACTGCCTTGTTGCACTCTTCATATGGACGATGGCATCTGAGACTGTCCTTCAAGCTGCACAGCACCAACTCCAGCAGGCCAAGGTCTATGGGTGATGAGGCGTTTGGTGTCTCTTGCCTAATGTGTTTATTCATTTAGCTGTTTTTATTTTATTTTTGATGGTACTTATGAAATACTCCTGATCAATCACAGACATATTTGAAATTAATGTAGTTTATCATTTTAAGACAGCAGAGTATATTTTACAGTTAACAAAAAAGTAATAATTGAAGCCCCTCCTTGATAAATAAGATATCCAGTCTCTCTGACAGTGTTATATCTCTGCCCAGCATTTGTTGTATTTCTGTCCAGGCATTGCCACACACCAATCTACTGGTTTGAAATGTGTGTAAACAAATGAATTTAATTGACTTCAAAGGTCCTCCTAAAGAGACATGATCATTATTATTATCATTGACGTACTCCTGCTTCTACTATTGTAAATAGTACAGCAAAACTTACTCCAGCGTGTGTTAGGACTACTACCCATGCTGCTCCTACTATTTATATGATAAAAGGCCATATGACATGTTTTATGATATGCTGTTATCACTGTGTGAAGTTGCTGCTGCCTTTTGATAAAACTTGTGTCAGCTATCGTTTCCAATCAAAACCGTATTGCATTAAACTCTTTTATGTGGTAGGGAAACATCCTGCCCTAACAAAAATGTGTGGAATGGACACGATAGAGCTCCAGCAATGTTTTTATTCAAGGGGAGGGAGTTGGAAACCTGTGTAAGCTTCTCCAGGTTCAGGGAACTCTCGCCTGATGCGGGTGACCACACAAGAAGGGATGACCACCCTGATGTGCTGGCCCAGGTATCCCCAGCACCACCGCACAAAATTGCGGTATGCCAGGTGTCTGTAGGCACTGTGAAAAATGAATATAACAAGATAATGATGAGCCTCTTTGGAGTGCTTTGTCCTAAGTGAGAATCATTTTATATACTCCAAATCAAGCATAATGTTCAGGATGGAAATAATATTGGCCTATCACAAAGGTGTCTCAACACTTCTGATTATACTTTCTGACTTTGTATACTACATGTTGTGAATAAAAATATTTAGAAACTATTCTCTGTATCAATTGACTTCAATTTTGTAAAACTGACCTATTCAGATCTGGTGTCTGCATCTCCCCAAAGAACTGCACGTATGTCCCATACAGAGCCTGCAGCACATAGGGGTTGAGGGCGACTGGTTCGAAACATGGGTGAGCAGTTATGCAGGCTGCAACCCCAACCTGCTCACATCTATGCATCACCTGTATGAAATGAAAAGCTGAATAACTTTGTGATGGTGTTGTGTATGAATGAATGTGTTATAACCACAAACAGTCATATGAGATCATGAACTAATAACGCAATGTGATCTCTGTATTCTTTGAAGACTTTGCAGTATGGGGTCAAATATACGATGTTCTGTTATAGCTCTTGGTGTGCTGTTACCTTTGCCACCTCCATGCAGCAGACATTCTCTCGAGGAGAGAGCTTAGAACAGTGACTACAGGAACACCTGTTGTAAAGGAAAATAAATCAAAGTGCATTGCTGTGACATTTGGCGATTGTAAATTTTAAAACCGTGGTTATTTGTCTAAAATTTAAAAGCCATAAGTCCTCCAGGGGGCCTCGTGTACCATTCAGAAACGTCCCCCATCCTCTCCTGCAGCTCACTGTCCTCGTCATCAGCTGTCTCTGCTGTCGCTGCCCCTACTAACGGATCAAACCGGTACGGATCTGGACCTCCGTGGTCGTCCTCAACTCCAAATGACCTTTCTGTGGCACAAGTGCCATTGCTGCTTATCGAGTCGTCGCTCATGGCTAAATAACCTAGCTAAACCATAGACTGTAAAAAAAAAAGCTAAACCTACCGGTACTGTTTTTATTTGTGTGTGTTTGTGTGTGGGGCAAACATTGTATCATGTTGCGGCTGATAACGGCGTAAAGGAGTGTGTGGGCGAGTTTACCCCCCCCCCCCCCTCTCAAAGTTGATACATTGACATTCTAAATGCATTTTTTGAAATTCCAGGGTAGAGCAGTACAGCTGAAAATATGGGGTTTAGTTACTCTTTAAAAGTGTTACTGTTCAAGTTAATGTTTTATATATATTATGTTTTATATTAAAAAGTTTAATTAAAAGTTCATTGAAATTGTTGTTCCTGGTCTGCTTACGTGTTTAATTGAAATGGTGAAGAGATTTATAAAATGCAGTGAATGTAAAGAGCCAGCAGTCAGAATGATCAAAAGCGTAAGAGGACAACAGGAAGTCACTAATATGTGAAAAAGGAGTGATGTCAGCCAAGTTTATTCAGAAGTTGTATTTGTGGCTGAGAAAGGGACTGCACATGTTAAACCCAAAGTTTGATGTAGTCGATCTTGTGACGGTGGCCTGTTAGGAGGCTCCTTGTTGAAATGATAAAATAGTGGGTGATGATAATAGTTTCTTTAGAGCAGTCAGTCAAGCTGCAAGTGTTTCACAGAATTATCATAGAAAATTAGACTAGCTGCAGTTAAGCAGTCACGGCTAAATTCCAGCAGATGCGTGTTACGGTCCGTCTCCGCTGCATTTCGACAGCGGGGCTGAGATGTTTTCACTTTATTCAATGCGTGTGCTACAGACACTGAAACATCCAGTTTGACGGTTCAGAACAATGACCATGTGTGTTTGTTTATGTGTTTATAAGGTTTTTATAGAGTTTTATACTACACATCGTATAATCTTGCGCTTGTTGCGAGTGAATCTGTAAAATTACCGCAGGAATTCCTTTGTCTCTGCACTCCACCTATCCGGTTTTGCTGATAACGCAGCCGGTGGGTGATGACGGACGAGGGTGCACGGATATGGCAAGCCCTTTTTACATTTAAGTATTAGCGGTAATAGCAATTGTAGATATCAATAATTGCTTTTTGACATGTTAGAATTGTAAATTGTAATTTTCACTAGTAACAATTCTAATTAAAGATATCTACAATTCATTTTTCACTAGTGGAAATGGTCATTGTAGATATCTGGAACTTAATTACAACTAGTCAACTTGTGCCATTGACTTCTATTCAAATTGAATTACAGATATCTGTAATAAAATTTTTACATGTTGTAATTCAAAGTCAACATATCCATAATGACATTTTGACATGTCGCAATTCTAATTCATGATATCTACAACTCAATTCTCACTAGTAAAAATGTTAATTCTTGATATCAACAATTCTATGACAAAGTTCATTTATGATATCTACAATTGTTCTAACATTACAGACATCATAAATTAATTCTAGATATCTAAAATGCAATTCTTACTAGTCGAAATTACATTATTGATATCTTGACCTGGAATTATTACATGTAAGAATGTAATTACAGATATCTGGAATTGCATTTTTACGTGTAACAATTCTATTAGAGATATCTACAATTTTCTTTTTAACTAGTCAAAATTGAATTGTTGATATCAAAAATGGAATTTCCACATGTAAAAATGCCATTGTAGATATCTTCAATTATATACAGACATATCCGAAATGAATATTGTAATTAGGCTACATATCCGAAATGAATATGGTAATTAGGCTACATATCCAAAACGATTATGGTAATTAGGCTACATATCCGAAATGAATATGGTAATTAGGCTACATATCCGAATTGAATATGGTAATTAGGCTACATATCCAAAATGAATATGGTAATTAGGCTACATATCCGAAATGATTATGGTAATTAGGCTACATATTCAAAATGAATATGGTAATTAGGCTACATATCCAAAATGAATATGGTAATTAGGCTACATATCTGAAATGATTATGGTAATTAGGCTACATATCCAAAATGAATATGGTAATTAGGCTACATATCCAAAATGATTATGGTAATTAGGCTACATATCCGAATTGAATATGGTAATTTGGACGACATATCCGAAATTAAATCATTGTCCCCCCACATATCCGAAATGAGTATGTTAATTTACAGCCTCTGACGCCTTCTCAGGATTGGTTCATTGGGCAATTCCACTACCGTTACGCTCACGTACGCAGCGCGCTGGTTGGCAGACGATGATTGAAAATGGAGCGAGACGGAAACACTGAGACCGCAGGTTCTGCATTTGACAGAATTTTTAATGTGGCGAATCGAGCCAGACAGGAGCTGTTGCAGAGTAAACAAAACACATACGGTGCGAGCCAATGGCACTGCCATCTGCAATCGTCATTGCCAATGGCGGTGCATTTTCAAACCTCTTTAGGATTTGTTGAATATTCATGAACTATTTAAAAGTCGACCAATGGCTGTATGGTACACTACTATGATGGCCCGTCACGCCCACATATCCAAAACTGCAATTACTGATATCTGAAATGGGAAATTACATTTCCACTAGTAACGATCCCTTTTCAACATGTGGAAATTCAATTGTAGATATCTGTAATAACCATTCTTACTAGTGAAAAAGTAAATACTGATATCTGTAATTTAATTAAAGATATCTGCAAATCAGTTTCTACAAATATATTTGTAATGTGTAAAAATGGTTTTACAGATATCTTGAATTAACATTTCAACATGTCAAAATGTAATTTTGACAAGCTAGCAAGCATGGAGATAACCATTTATATCAGCAGCTAGTAAGAAAGTAGCCTCTCTACATCTCTTTCTCGAAAAGTCCCGCGAGAAAAAGAAAAAAATATAGAACATTAAATAGTCCTGCCCCGACAAATTTAAGACCTTTGAGTAATGTATTTAAGACCAGCATATAAATTTTAATGTAATGAATTTAAGACATTTTAAGGCCTTAATTTTAGGTACATGAATTTAACACTTTTTAAGACTTATTAAGGATGCGCGGACACCCTGTTATAACTGAAACCCAAGTTACTTTAGCAAAACAAAAAGCGTGCTAAATGATTAAGGTATTATTGGTGCACCTGTGAGAGTGGAATTTGAACTTGTAGAAAATAGTCACACGTGTATCAGTAAATTTGAAGTCAAAGAGAAAAATGCTTTAGGAGTTGCAAACTAGTAGATTTTTCTGTCTCTCCCATGAACACAATAAGACACTTACACCTCCTCAAGTTCTTCATTGCGGGTGCACAAATCCTTTTTAACACATTTTAAAAAATGAGGGAACTCATACCCTCACATTTTTTGCTGAAGGTGTTGCAGTGAATATGGTGCAAAAAACATTCACACACCTGTAGAATACTTTCTCACAAATAATTTTTTTTATCTCTGATATTTTTCTAGCACAAACACAAGTCGATATCAACAACAAATGAAAAGTTCATCCTGCCCCTGCCTCTACAGGTACACAAGATATAAGGTCCAAAAGTGATTTGTGCATCTGTAGAACCAGAGGGGGCGGGACTTTGCCTTGACCACGGCCCAAATTAATTTCATTGGTCCCCCCCCCCGCTCCTTTTTTATTCTTCTTCTTCCGAGTGCTGCGTGACTATCTTCATACTAAATTAATATCTATAGAAACATATTTCACAATAAAACTTGTCTGTGATGTTTACAGGCAGGGGTCAATTAATTCAGCTAAATAGCTTCTTAAATAACGTTATATTACACAGCATTTCATCATTTGTGGCAGATGGTTGAGTTTTTTCTGATGTTTTTCTAGAAAAAGATATCTCCTAAGTAAAATCTGAATAATGTGAAGGTCATCTGATTAAGTCTCCTTCCAGCTGTCTGACGTTTTGAATCCAACTTTGAAAGCTGTAGTCACAGTAAGCAGGCAGCAGCAAGCTGTCAGCGCCCACAAACCGGCCGTCTACAGGCTCTGATCAACGTTTCTGTTGTTGGCCTACACTACACGAGTTAAAGAAGAGGAGAATCAGCCATTGTGCTTTTGTTAATGTGTTTCAGTTGAAACAAGCACTGCATTGTTCCTTATTTAAAGTTAGTAGTAACCCATCTTAGCATACCACAATACTACATTCAGCGTTGGTGTGGGGCACACTCCTGCAAATTTCAAGTCTCTTGAAAGATCCATACACTTACCTGTCAAGGGATTGGAGTTTGTGACAGCAATGTGGAGGTAAGGAGAGTCTAATCACACCATTTACTTTGGCAAAGTGAAGTCCATCCAAACAGAAATGCTGCCCATAATTGTCTAAAGTCAGCAGACGACAGCTCCTTGCTAACCTTCATTTTTTTTTGTGGATGACAAAGTGCAAGTCTAAAATGAAGCCCTTTTGATCTGCAACCTTTTCCATTCTGTGTACACTGTTCACACCTGTCTCTTCCCCCTCACCCTTCCCTGTCTTTAAAGAACATGCTGACTTTCTCCTTGTTAAAGCTTGCTATTCGTCAAAGATGGTGGATGTATGGACAGAGAAGGTAGGCGAAAAGCCACTGACTCAATCACCACTGTCCTGATTCATCTCACTCCATAGTGGTGCAACTTACCTAATTGGTAGGCAGAACTACTGACCTTAACTGACCTGTTAAAGACTATTGTAGACCTCAGAGTTCTTCATAATGTCGCTCCCCAGATGCTTTTCCTAAAGGCAACTAAAAATTGAACAATCCTTTATGTAGCCACCTTACAAACCTTGTGTGTTGGGTCTGTCTCCACAAAGTTACAGCAGTGGAGCTGATAGGTTTTCACTTTATTCAATGTGTGTGCTTCTACTTGTTCCGCTGCACTGCATGTTAGCACTAGCGGCAGTGTTGCCATATGTAAGATAACTATCGTATCTGTACCATAATTTTGCCCTCTGTACGATGTACAATCAATAATTGCAGAAAAGGCTAAATGTACGATAATTTGGCAAGTTCAATGTCCCCATTACCAAACATTGTAAATATGTGATTTGAGAGCAACCAATCACATCAGCATGACTGACCCAGAACACCAGATACGTGTGCGTTGCGTGTCCGCTCCGGTACGTTTCTGCTGTGTGCACCCTCGTCCGGCTGTGCTCTCCGTCTGCAGCATGGGGGGCACAGCCGTCAACTGGAGCCGCTGCTGCCGTCAGGCTCCGACATCCGTCAAAAATAGAAACCTGCGTATCTGCTGCGGAGGGCACTGGACTTTTTTACATTATTATATTACATTTTAATCAAACTCGGAGATCCAAAAATTTGTTGATGGTGATGCAAGAACAACTCTTATTATTGAAGATCAGAAAATAGCCAGACTTGTTTGAATATTAAATGTAAACAAAATGATGTGTATAAATCTACAGAAAACTACAGAAAGAGTACTATTACAACCCTGCTTCACAGTACACTGTTCAAATTGAACCTCTATTGTGTAAATTATCAAAATGAACCAGTATAGCTATAATGAAAACAATGAGCAGAAATCAAATTAAACTGAACTTAGATTTAGTGACAAAAATAAATAAACAGAGGTAAAGACTATTTACATTATTTAAAATCTATCTATAATATTCTATATTTACATTGGGGTATTTAAATGTGATTTTATTTAAAAAACAGCAGGGAGTTCCTGCTGCATTGCAGGATAAACCTGGCTGATTCTACAATTCACTTATTTATCCAAAGCGAGAGAGTAAGTCAGAGAGTAAGTACAACATAAGCAAGTACAGCCGGACACACGGCCTGATTCTAGTGCTGCTGGGCCTTCTCAACCAGAAAACGGAGACACTCTTCTGGCTGGCAAGTGGTGGTCTCCAGAGTGTTCAGGATTACTCCACTTTCCACCGCATTGTCCAATGACCGGGTTTGCAGGGCTGACTCGACTAACGGCTGCCTTGTCACACTGTGACAGTTTTACTTTGCGATGTGATGATCCTTTAATATTTTGTTTTAGGGGTGCCAGCCAGGTCTCTCTCCTGGCATTTAAGACAAGTCGTTTTTTTTGTTTTGTTGTTTTAAGTTTTAGTTAAGTTTCTTGTTTGGATTATTTGAACCAAAAAAATTGTCACACAAGGATTGTACATATAAAATGTACACCCTTACATAAATAAAAACTCCACAACCAATGCAATTCAAGCAAAATAGTATTATATTAACAAACCACCATGTAAACTCACACACTCAAAAAATAACACATACTCAATATCCCACAATCCCTCAGTCCTCACAAAGATTTTTAACTCAGTTCCAACAAAAAAAATGGGGAAAAGATCTTCAGTTCAGTTTATTAAACAAACAATATAATATCTACCTTTCGGCGAAAAATAAAGAAGTCAGTCTTAGCTGGAGGCTACTCACGTCAGTCAGTCTGTCCAAAAATTCAGTCCAGTCCAGTTAGTCCGGAATCCAGTGCTGGTTTTGGCTGCTGCGTTGATGAATGTGACGGAACTTCCGTGTTTGGATGACAGGTAGAGAGGGAATGTGAACTATCCGTGAGGGTTATGGAGATGAGGGTTATCAGAGTTACTGACGTCGGTGGGAAATGAGTGAAGGGATTAACTGCCTTGCTGATTTTCTGCCTTGCTTTTTCGCTTGTTTTACCAATACTTTTTCTCTCAGCTCTCCTCTCCTGCTGCCTTCTCTACTGCTCGAATTGTTTCCGCGCCTGTTTGGCAGCGGTGACGTCATTTTTATGCGTCCCAGAATCAGCCGGAAGCGGACTCCGTCCAGTCAAGACAAAGAGGCGGGCCGATCTCTCAGCTGAGCGAGTTGGCTCGTTACACCCATAGACTGTAAAAATAATGGACGGGACAAGGTCCCCGGTCTAGTGAAGCTTTTATTTTTAGAGCTCCCCCTGCTGACTGGCTGCAGTATAGGTCATAAACCCCGCCTCCTCAATGATAACAGATGGGATGTGGGTCAAACTGTAAAGCTAAAATACTCGTCACATAATTTTTTTCCAAACCTAAACTCTGCTGTGATCATTAGTTATTATCACCCTACATTGTGTTCAAGTGCTAATTTTTCTGTGAAGTTTGTTCTAAATAAGTTATTTGAGGTTGAAAAACGGGATTTTACGTCATATTTGACGATGATTGACAGCCGCCGATCTTGCGTAGCTCTGTTTGTGAATAGCAAAAGTTACGTAGTGAAGGAAAGTTTTTTCGTCTTTTTTGAGCTGGCAAAATGAGTTGTTCTGCAGTAAACTGTTCTAACCGACCTGTTGGAGCTAAGGGATCTTTGCAGTTCTTTCGGTAAGTAAAAAAGTGTGATTTATGTGTCATTGGTTGGTTAAAGTTGTTATCTAGCTAGCTAACACATAAGCAGTCTAAGGTTAGCTGAAATGTTGTAAAGCTAGATTACTTATCCAGCATGATTTATCTTTTTATTTTATTTTTTAAAATGAGCAAACCTAATAACTGACATGCTATGTTTCTTGATATTGTTATATCATTATTGTGATTTAAATTGTATTTAAAACCAAGAATCGTAATATAAAATCCGCTCATAGATGAGGATCATTGACTGTACAGTTATTTTACAGCAAAAATAAATAAGTCTGGTAAGGTCTCAAAAAAGTATCTAGGGCAAAAACAAAGCCAAATAATTTAAATCTGGCCTGCATCATTACTAATGTGTACATGTTTACAGTCTGAGTGATAAGTGGGCTATACAGAGAGTAACAGGTTTTACTTTCACCGTGCAGGCTGAAATTCATAGGACTATATACGAGGGTAGAATATTTCTCTATGTATCCAGATAAAATTAAAGGTAAGATCTGATTTAATATAATTGTTACTGATTTAAGAGACTAACTGAAACGTGAACACAAACATCAACAACCTGCGGTGGTGTAATGTAATATTAACCGAGCATCATGCTGCTTAAACGTGATAAATATTCTGCATTGTCTTCCACACACTACCAATTCAACAGTCACAAGTTGATCATAGTGTAAATTTAATGACGCTCATTGAGAATTTGTACTAAAAATTGACAAAACCAAAAAAAATTGCGATGATTGTGACTGTGTCTGTTTTTAACACCTTTGAAAGGAAGCTGCTAACCCAGGAGTGTTACACACAAAATGCTGCTGTTATTGAAGTTAGGAGGAGACATAGGTACAATAAAAGAAGACATAAAGATTGCGTTTTTCCCCACACATGTTAATATGTTTTAAATGTCATGCATTTATTTTTTATTTCGCTTCAATAATCGTTAACGAAGAGAAACACCATGATTAAACTACAGGCTATTGTTGCCTTTTTATAGCCAAAGAAAACTGAACATCCACAGCCTCTGCATTCAAAAGAATTTCAACATTGACATTTATGTCTTCCTATTTCCCTCTTTTCACCAACATTATATTTTAAACTTGGATTTCCTTTTTCTCGGGTCTCTCGTCTCTCCCCCAGCTCGCCCCCTCTGGTGCGCTCCTCTCCATAATGCACTCGTCTCCTCCCTCTACAGCCCACTGCTGATACTCTGTAGGACGCTTGGATTGGGGGACCTCACCAATAAAATACTATTTTATATTTTATAAGCAGTTTGCCACCACACTGCACTTTTACTCTCCAAAGACATATGAGTATGTGCGTGACAACTTTAATAAAGCTTTACCACACAGTCACACCATCCGCACAGCTGATCCAGGATTTACTGTAGCATCTTTTACAGCACTAAGAGGTCATGTACAGGCAAACAGAGAGAAGGGAAAAGAAACAATCTGTGCTCTCAAACAACAAAGCAGTCTCAAATCTTTTTGACGAATTACAGCTAAAAAAAATTCTACTTTGCATACAGTACATCCTCTGATAAATAAAGTGAAGTACTTTGATTGCATTTCTGTGGTGTTCCTGTAGGTGACCATGATGCAGCCAGACTGAAGCAGCACGTTGTGAAGGTGGACACCATCATCTTGTCTTTGCAGTGCTGATTCTGAAGAGAACGCCTTCACATAGGACTCAAAGGTAAAATTATCTCTCATATGATTGGACTGTGTTATTGTAACCACTATCAGCATCAAAGTAATTTTAGTAACAATTTATAATCCTTCTTAAAATGTAAGGAAGACTAGCAGAAGATTTTAACAGCCTCTGTGGTTCTGCAAGAAGTTCATGTTTAAATTGTTCTTCTTTCTGTCTTCAAGGAAATCAGTGCTTAAAGGAAACAGCAGTCCAGACTCTGATTCCAGCTCCGGTGAGGTTCTGCACACAAATCTGATTATATGAGAATATTTAACATTAGTTTAATTTTTCAGGCTGGCCCATGTGATGACAGTTTACAATAATCTTCAATAGAAAGTGGCAGGAACACTTTTGTCTTAAAACATAAATTCATAAAGATGATCATATTATTGGATTCATCCAGTCTATATTTTATTTTTCCTCTTAAATAGTTATCCTGTCTTAAAAACAAACTTTAGAACCTTAAGTTTAGCAGAACCTGAGGACAGATCTGATTTCAGGTCTGAGGCATAAACATCACAGTAAAATTCATTATACTTTACATTTAACTCCATGATTGTTTTTCTTTACTACAGAAGATGCCCTCAGATTCAGATCCATCAACAACCACTGACAACATGGAGGACTCGTCCCCTGAGCGTTTCCTGTCCTCTCTCGATGGTCTTCTTCTCTTTAGTCATTAACTCTTGAAAACAGCAGCACAACATGCCAGACTGTTTGACAAGTCTGTGATTGAATAAATGGAAATGGAATCTCATGCGTATCTTGTTATGCTTATTGGCTTTAAATGTTTAATATTAAATAAGTTTGAAGGCCATTTATCTCAGACGAGCCTGGCTGTGACAAGCTGAGCTCGTCTGTTAGCTTTGCTGTTGTCTTAGCTGTTGTTGGTCAAGAAGAAATTAATGTCAGTTCAAGGCCTTTTCAAATGTGAGCTATAAACTTAACTGCTAAATTATTTAACTGTGACCAACACTTTGTAGTGCTCCAGTTAATCAGAGACAGTCAATTCAGATTTAAAAAGTCTATTTAAACATTTTATGAAAAAAAAAAACTTCAATAAACAACCCCTGGCTTCATTAACCATGTGGAAAATAAGTAAGGGAGACCATCAGGTTGAATTGCTGGGACATAGGAGAAAGTATAACAAACAATTTAACAAAGAAATCCAAACAAAAATCAAATAAAGTATAGAGATCCTGGATGATTGTTTGACTGTTAAAATATGATGGAAAAGCAAATCCAACACAACCCTCCAGCATCTGGCCTTTCAAACACAGGGCAACATCATGGAAAGAAAAATAGCAGCATTGAATATTGACCAGGATCTCTGTGTTTTCTCTGAGGATGACTATGGTAGCCTTCTCACTGTTCACTGTCACAAAGCACCAGACTCTGTTCACCTTCTTCAGTTGTGCAGACGTTGATCAGCTCCTCTGGGTGATGGCAGAGAGGACTCTTCATCTGGGAGAGCTGCTGGTGTAAGGTAATTTCTACCACAGTGGATGAGCAGGGCATCTGGCACAGGTGAAAGAAGGAGGAGGTTCTTTCAAACTATGCGACCCCAGCCTGACCTCTGTAACAGGTGTGCAGATGAAGGTTGAAATGAGTCATTTTTAGTTTCTGTTGATTGTAAAATGGTAAAGAAAACATCACCTTTCTATTTAACATTTAGCTGGTGTATGACTCAGTGTGATTTTTATTTTAGAAGACTGTATTGTTAACAATAGCTTGTTTTTACAATCCTCTTATGAAACTTAAAAAACAATCACAGGATATATAACTTTTAACAGATGATTTTAACTTACACTTCACCTCTGTGGAAGATGTCAGACCAGCTGCTTTTATCTCTTCTTTGCCTAAATGAAGACACAAAAAACAATTGATTTACTGTTCACTTAAATATATTAGAAAAGCAGACATGAATCACATTACAGACTATCAGTTTCTAACAAAATACAACATATCTTACCACCTGTAGCCTACGGTCTGTGGTGCTAACCTAGCTTAAATATAGAACGATTTCGTTAAAAACAGAGGACCCAGCAGCCCACGTATTTCAATAATGATCAAAATAGCGGGATTTATTAAAACACAGTGTGTTTAAATATTAGACTTTCAATATGGTGGTTTGTTGTACTTACACATTTCTTCATAAGACTAGTAGACCGGCAGAGCGCTTTCGGCGTAGCTGGGCTGTGTAAGTCATCAGGGCAGTACGCTAAATGGGCGGGGCATCTTACCAGGGCTCCTGCCCCCGGACCCTACTGCGCAGACTCTGGCTCCAAATGACGACAAAATCACAAGATGGAAGCGCCACTAAGCGGCATATTTTGGCTTCAAGAACATTGAGTGGGAACAGCTACAGTGCGCGCCCACTGGTTACAACACACACTGGTGGTCTGG
Organism: Labrus mixtus; assembly: GCF_963584025.1. NCBI lineage: Eukaryota > Metazoa > Chordata > Actinopteri > Labriformes > Labridae > Labrus > Labrus mixtus. The sequence continues at coordinate 4,137,692 of NC_083619.1, forward strand.
CGGTACCTCCTCCAGGGCAGACACCTCTGCTGACAGCAGGTCCCGCCAGGGAGCACAACTGACTGCCTCCAAACCATCCTCCCCATCATCCTCAGCCCCGTCCTCCTCAGGCTCATCCTCTGGGGCCACGATGTCACCAGCCCCAAGGCAGATGTCATGGAAGATTGACCTGAAATAGTAAAATGGTAAAAAAAAAAAAAAGATTACACCTCCTGAAAAAAATGTATTGTCCTTTTTGATTTACTATTCTTCAGCATTGTAAAACGTTGTATTGAGTGATTAATTACATGTGGTACAAAGGTGTGGTGCACCTCCAGCACTTGCAGGAAGATGGCACGGAACCTGGTTTCATCATTCCAATAGCACGCTCTATAATAGAGCGTGCCCTGGAGAGATGGACGTTGAAGCGCTGGACTCCCACACCTTGTACTGGCGTGAGGGAGTGATGAGGGGAAGTGGGTGTTGGAGGCAAGAGTACCCTCCGTCTGCCAGGATGAACTGCCCTGGAGGAGGGTAGAGTGCACACCTGTAGAGTGGGCTGTGGCGGAGCACTCTTGCGTCGTGAGAGACCCAGGCCAGCCCACATAGGTGTCAATGAAGCGGCCCTGATGGTCACAAACAGCCTGCAGGATGATGGAGGGGAACAGTTTTCTGTTCCTGTAGCACTGACCATCAGGGTCGCCCGGTGGCATGATGCGGGCATGGGTGCCATCGATAGCTCCAGCTGCTCCTCTGAAGGCTCTGTGTCTTGCCAGCCCTGCAAAACCACGTGACACAGCTTCCAGGTCTTCGGGGGTCGTGGGGAAGTGGATGACCTGGTGGCGAATGGCCCCCACCTCCCCAGTCATCCGGTGGACAATACGATTGTCAGTGGAACGAGGAATCCCGAATGCTCTGGAGACCATCCTGTATGAAGTTCCACTTGCCAGCCAGAAGAGGAACACACACAGGAAAAAAAAACATTCACATACACATGTACAGTATCAAAATATAGAAAAACTGATATACATCAACTACACACAGACTTCAACTGGCTTCACATCCAGCCTGCGCGCAACATTCAGTCGCGGGTGTTGAATCAAGGATGGTTGTGAGCCTAAGAAGGAGTGACTCTGCTTCATCTAAAATGGCCTTGGCATGGTGTTTGTTTGCTGGCTTCAGGGGGTCTTTGAATCCCTTTCCAAGTGGGTTCCTGCTGTTAAGGACAACAAAGGCAGCATCAATGGTGCGCAAGAACTGAACTGTGGCTGCACATCCAAAGAACTGGGGATATTTAAGCCCCCTCTCACAATACTTGATGGCATCAGTCACACTGCTGCTATAGAGATGGGCTGTAAGATGTACCTTCATTTTCTGATGGCGCTACTGAATATGTGCCATTTTCAGTTTGTTGCCAAAGCGCAAACCCTCCTTCTGCTGAAGCTTGTGGAGCTCCTTGATGCACTACCATCTTATCTGCTGGCCATTTTCTCTCACCAGAACTTCCCCTGTTGAAAAGACATCCCGAAGAAGCTTGAACATGTGACATGGATCCAAGAGAACATGGACTTTTTGTGTGGGATCTTCAGGATGGAAAAAGAAAGGTCCATGACGTCTAAATTGGCACCAAGCTCTTTGACCACTGCAAAGTTTTGAGATGGTCCATCACATGTCAATGAGACAACCCTAACAGATTGCATGAAGCCTAATTAGACTCTCGCTGACAATGTTTGCTCTCTCTTGTCCTGTCATGCTGTTGATGAGGAAGTAAGCAATGGGGATCTTCCAAGACACATTAACTGCAACTACCATGAGAACCAATGCTTGTGTTGCAATCACATTTTCAATTTCACCAGCTCCGATGTCAACATAACTGAGTCTGCTTATGAATATACATTTTATTCGTCATGAGAAAAATATGTCCTTACCTAATCCCTTCTGATCAGCAACACGACTTTTTAAAGCTGTGAATGAAGCAACAGTAAATCCAGGATCTGCAGAGATGCTGCTGTACCATTTTCTTATGGTTTGTGGATGAGGTAAAGCCAAAAGAAACTTCTCTCTGACATAGTCGTAGGCCCTTGGAGAGTAGAAGTGCAGTGTTGTAGCGACTTTCAAAGTTCTCTGAAAACACACTTCTTCTTTTTTTGTCTTTGAAAGATCTCTTTGGGAACATCTTCAAGACCAGAAAGATGAGAGACACATTCAGATGAAATTAGAAGTTTCTTCTGAAGCACTTTAAGTAAACCTTTCATGGAATAAACGTTTGCTTTTAATCTTCTTGTGTGGTGGATTTTCAACGTCAGCTTTGTTCGAGCTGCACATAGCATTACCTCTGTAGCAGAAGCCTTCCTCATCAGTGTTTTTGGAGAATGAGAAACACTATGAGAGTGATCACCCTGAGATAAGATATTCAGCTGTTTTGGCCTAATGTATGAGTGCTGTCCAATTTTTGCTCTGATTTTTGGATTGGTTGCTGCTACCTATACTAACATCTTCCCTGCATTCGCTGTCAGCGTGATGTCATCATGCATGACATTTTGAGCAACAAAGGCTTGTTGGGGTGTGTCTTCCATCATGACGTTGCTCTGATCAGCAGTGAGATTTACGGCACTGCGTCCATCATCTACATCTACAACCTCCTCACTACTCCGTATAACAATGATGCCATTGTCACGTACCTCATTGGTACTTACCACCAAGCATTTTCCTCCTTGCTCTTTGTGTTTGTCCTCGGAGAAGTAGGAAATGGTCGGTACAGCGGTGTTCTTCAGACATGTCCTCCCCTATTAAAATGTAAAAACAAAAGGAAAAAAAATATTTAGACAGAAAATAGCAGTTATCCACTAATACATTTTTTGTGCATTTTCTGTATTCATCTGTCTGCAAGAGTTCATTCATAAATTCAACAGTGTAATACCCAGACAGCACAGGAACAGTATTAAGGTCATACGCTAATAATATTAATAAACTGAACCTGAAGCATACTGTTTTCAGCTCTCTCACTCACTTGCATCAGTTTAAATCAAGATTCAGATTCAGATTCAGAAAACTTTATTTATCCCAGAAGGGCAATTCAGTTTCACAACCTACCGAGCCATTGAAAAACGCAAAGACAACATAAAAGGAAACAAACACATCACCACAGCATTCAAACAGTTACATTCACATGTCACTAACAACAATTCAACAGACGAATAGATCGTCAAGTGAGAAAGCCAGTGCTATCAATCTACAATTTCCTAATACGATGACAGACTTGTTCAGCATTCAAAAGCCTGATAGCTGAAGGGATAAAAGAGTTGGAGTATCTATTTGTCCTCCTTGGAGGGGCAAGATAGCACCGTCCAGAGGGCATTAAAGAAAACTCAGATGAGACAACATGTTCAGGTTGGTTTATGATCCCTTTGGCTTTCTGGACCACACGCTCCTTCCACAGGGAGCTCAAGTCTTTCAGCTGGACTCCAATAATCTTAGAGCAGACTTTTACGATGTGGTTCAAACTGTTCTTGTCCTTCAAAGACAACCCATTGAACCAACAGATAAAAGAAAAGTTTAAAATACTTTCGATAAAAGAATGATAAAAGCTACATAAAATGCTTTGTGAAACACTAAAAGAGTTCAGCCTCCACATCAAATGAATTCTGTTGGCCTCTTTTCACAATTGACTCTGTTTTCAGATAACTTAAATTCAGAGTCGAACACTGTCCCAAGGTATTTATATGAGTCCACTATTTCAACCTCTCCACCGTGGATAATGCTAGAGTCAGGGTGACAACAGTTCTTCCTAAAATCTATGACCAATTCCTTGGTTTTCAGGACATTAAGATCCAGGAAGTTGTCATCGCACCACTTAACAAAAGTTGGTAGAGCACCGCCATGGCCTGATTCTGAGCCCTGAAGGAGGGACAGCAGAACAGTGTCATCTGAGAACTTTACCAGATAACTGCTCTCTTGTGATGTTCTGCAGCTATCTGTGTACATAAAAAGCAGGGGGGAAGGACACAGCCCTGAGGGGAACCATTGTTTATACATAATTATTTTCAACATTTGACCATTCACAGAAACCTGCTGAACTCTGTCTGTTAAAAAGTTTAAAAGCAACATTAAAATCTAACTGGGAAGTTTAAAGTGAGAGGATAGTCTCTCAATTAAAATATGAGGCTGCATTTTACTAAAAGCTGAGGATAAGTCAGCGAATAAAAGTCTGGCATGGGATTTAGGTTTTTCCAGGTGTTTGTACACAGTGTCTAAAATGAAAACCTTGGCGTCGTCCACACCTTTGCCAGCTTGATAAGCAAACTTAAGTGGATCAAGTTGACCATTTATTAATGAGACAACTTCTGCTTTTAGGATTTTCTCAAATGTTTTCATAACAAGTGAAGTAAGAGCGACTGGTCTAAAATCATTCAAATCCTTAGGTTTAGCTGCCTTAGGCACAGGGATAATTGTGGATGTTTTCCAGATGGGGGGTATCCGGCCACACTCAGTGCACATCTGAAAAAATTTTATGAATACGTCACTGAGTTGGTCAGCACAGTGACGCAATGTGCGCCCACAGATGGCGTCAGGGCCAGCAGCTTTTCTTGTATTAACTCCCTTTAATAGAGTTGTGACAGTTCCCTGAGAGATCACTAAGTCATTCTGAAGAACAAGAGATTCTCTTACTATTGAAATATCATCCAAGAAATCAGACCTTTCCCAGCGAGAAAAAAAAGAATTAAAAACATCTGCCAAATCAGCATCATCCACACCATCTACACAGATGGGAGGCTTAGTCCCACAGGTGGACTGGTTAATTGATGCCATGGATTTTATTCCTTTCCAGGCTGCTCTGAGGTCACACCACTGAACTGATCCTCAATTTGATTTTTATACTTAAGTTTTGCCTTCCTTATTTCCACCCTGACTTCTCTGGAGACAGCCTTTAACTCCAGGGGGTCACCAGAGTAGAAAATCCCTTTCTTTTTATTGGTAACTGATTTCAGTTCTTTTGTTATTATTCGGGTAAGTCGACACCTTTTTAGTTGGGATCACGGAATCCACACAGAAGGTGATGTTGTAAGACGAGACAGTGTCAGAAAGTTCATTAATGTCATCACAAACATCATAAAAACATTGCCAGTCTGTACATTCAAAACAGGACTGGAGAGATTAAATGCTGGCCTCTGACCAGATTTTTACAGTCCTCTCCTTGCACTCCAGGCACCTAAAACAAGGTTTGTACGTGGGCATAAGGTAGACACTGGTATGATAGGAAGCACCTAAAGAAGGCAGAGGAAAAGATTTGTAAGCTCCACTTACAGAACCATAACAGAGATCAAGTGAGGTTTCCTTTTGTGTTGTAGCGCAAGTCACATATTGTTCGTATGTCCTGAATGTTTTATTTAACTTGCAATGATTAAAATCCCCCAGAATAAACTTGGGAGCATCTGGGCAGATAGAGTCGAGTTTGTGCGTGACGTCAGTGTTCAGCTGGGCAGCAGCTGACGCGTTGGCTCGAGGGTGAATGTACACTAACGTGTAAAACAGCTGCTGAAATTCACGAGGCAGGTAAAATGGGCGGAGTGAAATTGTCAGTAACACCACGTCAGGGGTACAAAGCGACTCTCTGACCACCACAGTTTTACAGTACCTTGGGTTAACGTAGAAACACACGCCTCCTCCGCAACTTTTACCGGTAATCCATCCAGGCAAATTGGGATTCCAAACCCAGGTAATTCCAGATCCGAATCCAGGTCCGATTCACTCAGCCATGTTTCAGTGAAGGCAAGTGTCTTTTATTTCCCGTTTAAACTTGGTATACGCCTCCAGTTCATCTATTTTGTGCCGGATGGACTGCACGTTTGACAGCAGGACTGTGGGAAGTGGAGGAAGTTTGCGGCGGTTTTCAAGCCTTCCTCTTTTCCGAACACCAGACCTCTCCGTCGGGATGTTTGTCGGCACATCGCCGGCTGTTGAGCCCCGCAAGGAGAGGAGAAGCTCCCGACTGAGAGTGACCCTTCTTGACACGCCATGTCCGTCCGCAGCGTGACAGGAGCACAACTCAGCAAGAAGCGCTGTCACGCAGAAGAGTGCCAAAAGCTCTGCAAATGTTACCATAGTCCACATCCCCGAAGTACTGACAGATCTTCACACACACAAGACGTTAGTAAACTCTGAAAAATTAGCTGAAAAACAACTAAAAACACTTAAAACACCTAACAACAGGTAGACAGGTAGGCTGCTGGGTCGCACACAGTGGAGCACCCCAAGAGAGTGTTCAGGGCCGCGGCCAAGATTCACTCAGTTAGAAGTCTACAGTATCAATACGTTTCTTTGTTAATAATAATTTTTAAGAGATCTCTGTACCCTGGAGTCAGTGCCGAGGTGACCACTATCAAAGTGTTCACTGCACAAACAAACTTAAAAAACTGAAGCATCAACTTCTTGGATGGTCTGTTAGTACAATTAACCGCATAGCAAGCCATATTTGTTGTCAGATATTTGCTAAACAAACACTCCAAACGAAGAAAACAAGACAAAGACAGCAGACGAATCGGGTCGGGAACAGGATTTAAACCTTAAGCTAGTGTGCTAACCCTATGGTGCAACCTAGCCTCCTGAAGACGGGACAGACAGCTACAGCGTGCAGAGCTGTCAATCAAATCTGCCAAATCCCTTATACGTGTGACTTCTCTCATCAATAGCAGGGGCAGTTGCATATTGGTGGGTTTCCCTATGGCGCCATAAGAAAGAGTTCTATAACCAGGAAGTTAGTTAGCATTTTAGCACCATGGGATCTACTCTGTCAAAGTCAATGGGGATTTTGAATGGGTTTGTGTTTAGGCGCCTGAAATAAGGTCTGTGGTTAACACAAGCTTAAGAGATGTTGGTGTTTAGTTAGACCACATAAACTATGTTAGGTAATACCTCCACTTGTGAATTTTTAAGTTTTTACACGTCCGGTTGCTAACTAGTGGATAAATGAGACTACAGTGGTTGTCAGGGACATTAAACGTCATCACGGCGGACACAGAGGCCGGGAACTCTCTCACTAGTCTGTGATCTCCTGTAGGTTTAATCTTTAGGTTAAGGCAAATATTATGTTAGTAAACAATTTATTAAGCTACGCAGATTAGTTTATCGGAAATTGTCTGAAGTGCAACGCTAGTGACATCACAATCATCCGACCGTGGTGTAGTTAGCTTGTAGCATAACGTTAGCTTTTTACTTCTGTCGGCCACATTAACGCTTCAAACATCATAAAAATGGTGTTCATCTGTGAAGATTATCCTGCTGAACAAAACGCCTACTCATCAGAAACGTGTGTTTGCCACAGAGCTTATTTTCTGCAATGATCCAAAATCCAATGAAAACATCACATAGGCGAATTCTCGTTAGACCCCATGGCGATGCTACTTCCGGGTTGGCCTACAAAAATATGTCATACGGTTTGTTCTCTATAGGAGTGTTTTTTTGTTTTTTTCTGTGATGAAAATCAAGTTATGAATGAATTTAAGTTATTCCTTCTTTTAGGAAGGGGTGTTTACCTTCTAATCACAGTAATAATGTGGAAAAATAGCCTTTAAGTGGTGGTCTTGATTTAAAATCTGGGGTCCACCCAGTCTGAGACCTAGACAAGACTGAGACCTCAAGGAGCCTACTACAATACTAACTTGACCTTACAGCCGAAACAAAGAAATAAAACAGAAATAAAAAATATAACCCAGTTACAAATGTGTTTTATTGCTTTATCTCTTTATATCTATCTTATGACATTTTGATGAACAGACTCTTTAAACTGAAAGCGACAGATTCAAACACATGTTCATTTCAGGAGAACTTCATTATTTCTAGGGGACTAGGGTTTTTTTGCTGGCGTCTTCGGCCTCCCTCAACCTTAACCTTTTTCAATCTGCAGCCATTTCTTTTTTCTGTTTCCATTACACTCACCTCGTTTCCCTGCCAGCAGCGTGCATCACAATGTCACTGTTTACTTTGCTCTCAGAGCTCTGTATTGCTTCGTTCTGTTTGCTCCCCTGGATGAGCTCTGTTTTTGAGTGCGCAGTCTTTGATTGGCTGGCGGGTAGCTGCAGCCTTTAGTCAGATCTAGTTAACCTGCATGCCCTGCATCTGCTCTTGTTTTGCATCCACCTGACCTTTTGTCTCTCTCTCACTCTCTCTGTGCCTTGTACAGCTCTCACTCAGCTCACTCAACTGATTCTCTGAGACTGCACAAATGAGAAAATACCAATTGTCAGCATATATCAATTGACTTTCTCCATTCTGCACTAGTCTCAGAGGAAATTTACACCAGAATAATTGACTGTGGTTTACGGGCTTCTGAGCAGGGAAGCAGAACAGAACTGTGGAGAATATATTGGCTGAAACTATAACAATAAGACCCCGGCTGCGAAGGAGAGAAGATTCTTTTCCTTTTTTTCATACTGACATCTAAATAGCACAGCTGCCTCTGGATGCTGAGAGAAACAACAGTCAGGGAAGAACATTAGCCGCGGGTGAAAGTGACTCATCTCTCCTCTCCTCTATTGTTGTTTCTTCCCTCATCTTCTTATTGAGGTGGAGGTTATAAAGTCCAGCTGCAGCAGAGGCCTCCATTCAATGTCCTCTCATTATTTAATAGAGGCACACTCTCTGAAAGGATCTCGTCAAATGCTCTCTTTAAGTTTGAACTTTTAGGTTTGACCTAGCTGTGGAGCTCACATGACATGGATCAATAATCCACACTTCTCAGAGACGCTCGGCAGGTCTACTTCTAGTAAAGCTCTTTTCACTTTCACTGTTTTTATACATACATTTTATACAGGTTTTTCAATATAAATGTCAAAGTGACCTTTTAGTTCACTCTCTGAGTCTTTCTTTGGAATGTTTGATATTTCATTTATACGTCCAGGCTGAAAACTTGTTTGACCTTGAGAATCTGAAGGGTGAAAGGGGCAGTCTGACAGAGTATTGTATTGCTTAAAGAACTGCAGGTTTTCAAAATAAAAGGATGATACCCAATGCTGGCTAACCTAATGAATAAAGCTAATAATTGGTACAAATAAGTGTTGTGGTCTCAATAGAACATTTAGTTCAGTATACACCCACAATCGATCTATATTCCTGAATGACCTTATGCGTGGTCAATACATCTGAATAAGTGGTCCGGAACTGCAAGTCCATGTTACAAATTAAAAATCGATCTTTATTGGCATATAGCAAGTTAAAGTCAGTTTGTCCTTGCCACTGTTACTTTGCTAAATGTTACCAAGTGCTGCGCTCGTGGTGGATTATTGTTGGGTCTATACTCTTTATGTAAAGTGTCTGCAGACAATATTTGTTATATTTTTGTAGTTTTTAGTATGAATTGGCGCCAAATAAACAAATAAAGATATAGATTGAAAAAAATATATAATGGGGCAAAATAAGCATCAGGCAAAAGAAGACTCAAACCAAGCATTAAAAGGATGTTTTTTGAAGCTTTTTCAAGCCTTCTAAAGATTCTACAGATCTGATGGCACCTGGTAAAGAGGCTCATGCTGGGACGCCCAGGGTTTTGGCCTCCATACCTCTTTAAAGCCGCATATTTGTGGTAGACATTGCCATCACTTGTCCTGCCAAAGTCCCCCCCAAATGTGAACAGGTAATCTTAGTCAACCAAAGATGGAGCGAAAGAGGAGACTTCCTGACTACTTGGATGCAACCTTGGTGACATGTTTGCCATCGCTTGTTCCCAGACAGTTTAGAAAGTTCCACTTTCAAATCTCTTTGTGCGGTCGAGGGAAGTACATTTCCATCATCTGTCTCTGAATAGTTCTGCAGCTCATGTGAGAGCTTCTGAAGTAGTGCTCACTGCAAGGCGGTACTGGAAGGCAAGGGGAGATTTCTCCTATAGGAAACTATATAGGAGACGCAAGAGTACATTGTTGTATCTTATTAATATGTCTATGTTCTTACCTAAAATTGATGAATGCCAAAAGGGGTTGGAAAACTTTGCAGGATGCTTTTGTTAAAAGCAAAAGTGGCTTTGCTTATTGTACTATGTATAGCCCAGAAGGTAAGTCTTCATATAAAAGCTTAATTAACTGAACATGCATTTAAGCATTTAATGTAAGTAATTAAGTTAGTTAAAAACTATGTCTTAGAATTTCATGATCATTTAGTTGGTAAATGGTAATTCTAATGACATATAAGCTCAAGAAATGCAGACTCAGGAGGAGGAAGAGGAAGCCCTAGACTTTAGCGCTATGGAGGAGGATGTGTAGACCAGACCAGCTGTCCAGCTCTCAAGAAGTACAACTCCTTTACGTTTGTTAGAGTTCTTCTACCCCCATTTCAACATGCAACACCTCCACCTCCACAAAGAGAACAAAAGATGGGAAGGTCCTGAGCCAATAACGCAATGGGTTATCACTCTCAGCACCTCAGGAAAGAAAGAAATACCTTGTTGAGGAAAAGAGAACAAAGTAAGATGGAGAAACAAAAAGCTCCTCACCACAGGCTGCTGCACAGAAAGTGTGTGCGCCCCATGTCTCTGCTACCTTAATCCCCTCTCTTCCTTCTTGAACGTAGTTTGCACTCAGGTGAGGCAGGCGGGAGATCAGAGAGAGAAAACGAGGCTGCATGCAACAGAGTTAAACTATAAAAAATAAAAACTGTTAAATCAGTGCTCTCACCCTGCACAGAGTGACCTTGTGTGCATCATTTACAATTCTAAAAGTTGTCAAAAATGAAAAGGAAGAAGGTCTCTGTGACTCCAAGGAAGTGTAAAAAAATAAATCTGGGTTGAAAAAAAAAAATGCCCGAGAACTAAAGCGGGATGCCTTGACGCTTTGACAAGAGCTGAGGAACAGACTTTCTGCTCCCAGAGACCACAACACTTCCCACTCATGTTTATCCACGGGGAACAGTCTGATACACTCAGACAACACTTTAGAGATAGCAGCGTGTGTGTGTGTGAGCAGCACATCGTGTCCCATGTTGACACATTTAAAAATATTCATGACAAGTCAAGTTATTCAGGAGACGTGCAGTGCTTAGGGCGGTTCAAGTACATATCTGTGCAAAAAAAAAAATCAACCTCAAAAATCCAGACATATATACAGGAGGAGATAACAAAAAAAATACCATAGGGTTTTTTTAAGGAGTGCAAGCATCCATACAGACGGAGGGAGACAAATGTGTAAAATGCCTTGGGCCATCTCATGAGTACAGTAGTAGGTCAATATCATGCATGACGGATGTGCGCTCCTGTCAGATTTCACACTCGCCTCTTGTCTGTCTGTGGTCCCAGCAGAGACCTGCAGTCCACTGGACGTGGTTGTGGAGTTTTATTTGTGAGGCTGTATCTTGTGAAGGTCATCTGGGGTTTGGCCTGTTTTATCTAGTGTTTTATGCATTGATCCCATCGGCTGTCGTCTGACATGGCATACGCCTCTGGGGAACGATGGTCGACTTTCTTCTTAGTTTTAAAACACATGGTCAGTTGTTGTACCTGGTAGATTTAGAGGAACTTGAGTAGATAAATACCTGATGAGAATATAACTAGTGGCATGTAAAAAGTCCTTAACCTGGACATCTCTGAAAAAAGACATACCCAATGTAAAGCATTGGATTGATATGGTGTATAACATTTTTGTGATGGAAAGAATAACTTTTAATTTAAGAGCACAAAATCATGCATTTGTTGAAAACTGGGCAAAATGGATTACATGTGTCTACCGTCAGATCCGATTTCTGTAAACTTCCTGTTTTATTTTTTTGTCATTATGGGTATTATTTAAAAATGCCTCCCCTGTTGTAGTTAGGTCATTGCTAGCATGTTGTAAATATTGTGAAAGTCAAATCAGTGACATAAAAGATTTCAAAAAAGAAAAAGAAAGGAAAACATTTGATTTGTAACTGATACATCAATAGGGACGTTTACTGGATTGAGGCGACATATAATTAGTCTGTTGTGGCCTATTTCATAGTGAAATCATGTTAAAGGAGCAATATGCAGTCCAGGGTCTCTTGCCCAATGACAGCTGGGATCGGATCCAGCTCCCCGTGACCCCAAACAGGAAAAGCATTAAAGATAAACAAAAAAAAAAGAATTAACTAGAGGGTCAAGTTAATCTTGACCCCCTCAGTCTCTCTTTAGCTCACCTGTTACGACATACTTATTCGTCTAGTCCACACAAGTTTTTCTTCTTTCTTTTCTAAATAGTTTGGAGGTTCAGCGATCCAGCGGAGTTAACCTGAGAAGGCAAAAAACAAGCATGTCACAGGTGTCAGTTTTCTGTTAATATGTGTTTGAAGAACGGAGAGGTGGGTCGTGACATCGACGCAGTGTAGATATGTGTTGGGACCCAGGGGCGACAAAAGCCCACTGTGCTTTGATAAGAGTGTCTCGATCAATGGGTGAAGAACCCTTTGATGTCACCCTGGGTTTGTGTGTTTATGTATGTGTGCTGTGGTGGTCAAGAATCACGGCGTGGATGGGACAAAGGACTGAGGGACTTTTAATGAAATAAACAGTTATTATTATAGTCTGATCTATCATGTACTAATGTTGGGAGAGTGATATGCCATGCCTCAGTTTGCACATTCCACTTCTTCACACAATCTGTAGTTCTGTAGTTTGACACTTGTTGTTCCTGCACTTGTCATTTACAGCTGTTTTCATGGTAGTCTGGATTATGTGTTTAATGTGTACTACCTATTTTTATTGTGAACTCACGGGTTCGCAAAAACACAGGAGAACTTCAAGATCACAGGAGAACTACAAGATCACAAGAGAACTACAAGATCACAGGAGAACTTCAAGATCACAGGAGAACTACAAGATCACAAGAGAACTACAAGATCACAGAAGAACTACAAGATCACATGAGAACTACAAGATCACAGGAGAACTACAAGATCACAGAAGAACTACAAGATCACAGGAGAACTACAAGATCACATGAGAACTACAAGATCACAGGAGAACTACAAAATCACAGAAGAACTACAAGATTACAGAAGAACTACAAGATCTCAGGAGAACTACAAAAACACAGGAGAACTACAAGATCTCAGGAGAACTACAAGTTTACGCTTAATAAAGAGAAAAACGTACGCTTTGTCTTTCTGAGGGTGATTTGCTGTTCGTCAGGTACCTGTTTTGAAGTGATATTGATAAAGTGATGGGATATATGATCGGGAGAGTCTTTATATTTTGTTTAATTTTGAAATTGACGGGATGCTCTGTACATTCCCTCTTACTTCCTGTCCGGGTCGATCTACTCTCTTCGGTGTGATCTGTGCTCGCAGCGTGTGCCGTCGAAAATAGACTCGGTGCACAAAACAGAGCACAAGAGGAGTGGTGCTGCTGGCAGGATCCGGACACAATACGCAGCTCATGCTGTTTGAACACAATCATTGACTAGAGTGGGAAATCGTGGGTTTCTCACATTGAAGCCTCATTTTTATTTTTTAAAGATATATGAGAGAAGACAGTGGATAGAGTCAGAAATCAGGGAGAGAGAGAGAGGGATCTGGCATGCAGGAAAAGAGCCACAGGTCAGATTTGAACCCCTCTTCAAAGACAACCTCGGTACATGCGGTGCACAAACTGACCACTAGGCCACCGGTGCCCCACAATGTAGCATTATTATATACTGATGGATTGCAGACTGGTATAGATTATGTGGATAATGTGCACAAAAGCCAAACTCCCAATTTTCAAACATGCTGTGCGTCTATTTTCAACAGAGCCTGCTGAAGGCACGCGTCAAGCCGGACATAATAGAACGAACCGTACAGGAAGTTAAACGCACCGAACTTTCGGTGAATTTCAAAATAAAACACAATATACAGACTCCTAATCGTATTTTGCATCACTTTATCAACTTTACATCAACACAGTCACCAATCGGACAACAAAGCATCCTCAGAAAGACAAAGCAACATGTTTGAAGGTTTTCTCTTTTATTTCCCTGTGATCTTGTAGTTCTCCTGCGATGTGTGTACAGCGTTCCAGAAACAGATCCAATGGAGCAAGGCGTGCATCGTCTGATGGAGAGAAACTCTTCTGTAACTGAGTTCATAACATCATGAACTGCCGTGTCACTGACATCACTGCCTGGTGCTTTCAGCGTGAATTTTCTGTCCGCCCTTTCTCTGACCCCGGCACAGGAACATGACATCCCATCTCTAGATCCTTCTCACAGAGCTATTGCTCAACTAAAATTGGCTCTGTTGTTTTTCCAACCTTGGGGTAACAACAGTCATCGAGCAAAGCATCAGACCTTTTTGAATCACTGAACACATTGGGCAGTGATTCAGAAGTATCAGAACCAGGATTACTGTGAGGATCGGGCAGACGTGAAAGAAGTCTCCGCCAGGAGAAGAGGGTGCTTAAAGCCGTCGCAAAAATGTGTCTTGTTTTAGGGTCAGTGGTCAGGACAAATACATGTATTTATTTCCTTTCTGTTCCATTGATTTGCACAGTGGGAAGTAGATTGTGGAACAGAGTAGAGGTGACCTGAGAATGAAAGCTGCGGTGCGATTTGATCTTAAGCCAGTGGGGAACTCAAGGATCCAGAGCCTGTCAGCCTTTCCAGTGCACTCAAGCTGACACGTTAAATATTGTCTCCAACAGGGAGAGAGGGATTGTGTTTGGGAATGAGCCATCTCATTGAAATTGCTAACAACCACATGGACAAAAACAACTGGAGCGATTGCACTCTGAACCTCTGTTCATGTCACTGCAATTACTGGATGCCGCAACCAAATCATCCGTCTTCCCAAGAGGAATGGAAAGCATAATGTGGCATAGACGTTACATAATGCCAGGTCAAATGCTCAGAAATAATTACTGCCCAACCTATAATGTGCTAATGAACACAGCAGCGTGTAGTGGGTTTCTGCAGGATGGGTTATTACGGTGCTCAGAGGAGAAGATAATTAACAAGTCTGCAAATGAGCAAAGTTCTAACTTTGTGATGACTTTTATTTTATTGTGCTGCTTTGACCAGTGAAAAACATCACAGCTTTTGCTTAGTTCTCCAAAAACAACAGTTTCACCAATTTACCTTAATATTTTACCAGAGGTGAGATATTATCAAATTGTACAATGTATGAAAGGCTGGGTTCAATATCTAAGCATTATCTCGATAACATACACATGAACATATACTTAAAAGATATAATATACCAATTTTAGAGTAGATGTTGCACTTTAACACCATTACTCTCAAACCAAAGCAAAGCTGTCCCTTCAACGCAGAACTTCCCCTTCTCCTCTCCCCCTCCATAGTGTTATGAACTGGTGGACACATTG
The DNA here is from genome assembly GCF_963584025.1 of Labrus mixtus. Taxonomy (NCBI): domain Eukaryota; kingdom Metazoa; phylum Chordata; class Actinopteri; order Labriformes; family Labridae; genus Labrus; species Labrus mixtus. Next base: position 4,152,963 of record NC_083619.1, read on the forward strand.
TAGCTGTTTGACAGGAGGCTTCCTGACTAACAACATAGCCTTATGATGCATCTATTAATTAACATTTCTCTCTCTCTGTTAGGATGAGGTTATGGGCGTTCTCTCACCTTGAGAGGGTGCAGCAGATTTTACAGTTTCTATTACAGGTGGTCAGACCTTCCAACCATATTTGTCACCTTTGAACAGGATGCTGTAAAACCCATATTGCATAAGTCGTCAGTAATCAGTTGCCTTTTCATTGGCAGTAAAAGAGCCAATGTCATTTAGCTATGAGTCACAATTTTAAGTGCGTGTTGATGCAGTGGAGGTGCTTAAAGTACCAAAGCAGCTTCAGAAGGTGTAACAGTCATTATTAACACCCCTTTAACAATACAGTTATGATATCTGCACACCTATTCTAGATTATTTACATAGTTTCCCATCATGTTCCTGGTGAAAGTTGGTGGGTGACACTCCCACAGCTAGGTGTTTGTTCTGCCCTCTGAGTCTGGCTTCTCACCGTAAACAATAGAACATGGAGCGAGAAAGTCCGAGCCACCCAAACCCTTCGAGAGAGGGGCTAAGTGTAACGGGTGGATTTCTGCGTTGTGTTGTGGTAAAGTGATGCTGTGACACCGGGATTCTTACTCGACAAAACTCAGCTTCAACTTCCCAGTCCGCTCCAGATCCTACACAGATTAAATATAAGTACATTATGTATGTTAGCTTAATGCACATGCACGTGAACTAGCTTAAATAGCTGTGCACGTCAAGCTAGGCTCCATGGAAAATAAAATAAATTCAGGACATTCCAATCAAATCAAAATACCAACAGCTAACAAAAGACTATAAAACATTCTGAAGAACATAAATATACACAAAATAGTACAATAATTAAAGGATGGAAGGGAATAAAAACTTAGGAAAACAATGGACACCCACTTCTCCCACAGGGAATTGTACAAAAGGGCAGAGGGGAGGCGACAAAATGAATATGTAATAATAACCAAAGAAGAAGAAACCAAAGGAAGAAGGGACTGTGGACTACAAAATAAGACATAACAGACAATTGCCAGGTCATTTTTTTGTAATTATAAAAACAAACAGTGAAATATGCACCAATATATTTGACCATGTTACATTCACCCCGCTAGAATTACACAAAATATAACAACACAATACAAATCTTGCACACCACAAACACTCATATACATTTAAAGGTACAGACACAGAAACAGCCTGTTCTGAGCAGGGCTGAAATAGAGGGGTTTATAGACATGATCAAATACAGGATCATTGTGGATTTAGAACAAGACACTTCACACACATGTTTCAGGGAGCTCTGAGACTTAAACTTGTTGAAAATGATGATATTATGGGACCTTTAAGTCATGACAGAGATTGATGAGGAGAGTAAAAAATAAAAGCAAAGCCACAATGAAACCGGCTGTCTCCTTTATTTATTATTGGAAAAGCTTGAAAAGCTCCTTTTTAAATAACTACAACTCAAACTTTGAAAAAATAAAATAACAGCTTGGGTCTATGCATGAATAAGTGCGTTTTAAACATCATGTAATTACAAACTGACTGAACTCCTTTACAAGCTCCCGCTGACAGGTGGCACCTAAAGTGGATAACATGTCCAGACCATGGAGTGTAATCAGAGAGGACACTGTCAATAGAGCCAAGGTTGGCCAATTGACCAACAGGCTGTGGCCTTTTTCATCATCCGTTTAGAGATCAATATGAGGGACCTCAAGCTCATCAGGTCAACCTAACTGAAGACAGGATAAGATAGAATTCAAGAGCTCTGGCCACAGAAGAATGAAAAAGTAACGAGGGTGAGAAAGAAAAAAAACCCTGATAATAATAAAAGTGTTTTTCCTCTCTTGGGTCAGGTACAAGAAGAGAATAGATTGGAGGGCCACCAGCGAGCAGCCAGGATTTTGATTATGAATCTCAGAGGAGCCAAAGGAAGAAAAAGTCGGTACCAAATGAGTAAAAACCAAACACAAAGGAGGGAAAATACTGATTTACAAAGTGGAGAAAAAGATGTGAAGACTCATGAGGAAGTCAGACTGACATTAAAGTTACTATGACAATGACAAATAGTTTTCATTTGACTTTTTAAAGTCACAATTTTTTTTTATTTTCATTTTTTATTTTCAGGTAGACAACAAATAACTTTCATCGTGTTCCCGACACGATCAATCCTTCAGACTTTGCTGATCTGACATTTGGTCTAGCACCATCAACTGATTGAGATCTTTTGGCTTTAAAGTAAGAATGTGCAACTTTTTGATTCAGTAGATGTCGCTGTTGAGCACCAACATGAAATCAAAACAAACTTCTGTTTGGCCACAACTCCTTTATTCTGAAGCCTCCACTCTCCTCCAGCGACACACCTCCAACCCCTCTCCACTCGCCTTCACATGAGGGAGCTATGAATTAGAACGCACCATAATTAAACACCAATAATCATCCACCATCCAATCGTTAAAAAAAAATGTTCTTAACTAGAGCAGCAGTTGCCTGTGTCCTGCATTGTTGTGTTAGCAGGATAATGTTAGCGCACTTTGGTTAGCTCTTAGCTTCATATTGCAGATAAATTGACACTGAATGACCGTGACTAAAAACGCTTGTCTGACATCCAAATAAGCATTGATTTTTTTTTTCTTTTCTCTAGTCCTTGACTAAAACATCTTTTATATGCAGGGCCATCGTGTCCATGTGAACATGATGTAAACACAGCTCCGATAACAATACAGCTGGTGGGACTCGAGCTTCTCACTCATTGTAGACAGTAATGACTCAGAGACACATTTACACAGATATACTGGATTTCTGATCTATTTATGTGTAAAATGTTGCACATTCTTCCTTTAAGCTTGTTAGCCATGAGATGTCAGAAAGCCTGAAATTTGATTTGGACAACGCTTTTGAAATGTTAGAAATTGCCTACACTGGGGGGCGCCAGTGATCCTTTTTTATTTAATAATTACACTTATATATCATCATCAGTAACAACAGCGACAGCTGCTCTTGAGAGCTCTAATCAGCATCAAAAACATCATCCTCGTCATCATCATCAATATCATTAAGTGCGCAGGTGTTCATAAAGAGCTGGTCTGCAGACATGTTCCCTCTATTACAATAACTTATAAAGAAATGAGAAGGGCTGCAGTGACAAAGTTTTTTATTTCATTTATAAGGACGCAGAAACTGAACATTAGAGCTGTGCATCTTCACTGGTCTTACAATTCGATTCAATTACGATTATCCAGTCAACGATTCGATTCGATTCAATATCACGATGCATCACGATTCATCCTTAATTTTCTATATTACTGCACATGGCTACTTTTTCATAAACAGAGACAAACAGTCTTATAAATATGAACTCCTTTTGTGTAATTTAAAAAGTGATTTAGACAACAATGTCTTTATCAATATCTTTACATTGTAAGTTAAAATTAATACATTATAGAGGTAGCCTACAGTATAGGTTAAAAAAAAGTGTTTGTGTGTTTAGTTTATTATATGAGACAAAGATGTTAATAAGTCTCTGTGTGTTCTCTTCTCAGGATGTTGTAGTCTTTAGCTGTGAGCTTTGTTCAGGGTTAGTTTTGTTTCTGTCCTTTCTATTTCAGACGAGTTTTGTTAAGTTGCTACTGCTGTAAACACCCCATTTCCTGATATGGATGTTTCATATTAAAAACACTTCAACTACAGATAGACCGGGGACTTTTATTGTGAAGAACTTGTCGGAAATAGAATGTGTTTATCATCGAACGAACGCAGCTTTAGCGGAGGTGCACTTATTAGCGGTGATTCTCGATGACGCTGTGTCGGGAGTCTACTTTGTTTACATCTGCTCACTTTATCACGAGTCACCGCCACAGCCCCCTTCTTTTAGTTATCCTGGACTTAAGACAGCGAGGCATCAGTTTAAACACACCTTTAGCTGTGATGAAGATGCTAACCTGTGCTGCGGTCGGCTAAAGAGACACCGAGTCAATCCGTTTCAGCCTGCAGCGGAGCACTGTGGTCTGAACCTGCAGGACCAACTGACTCTGCTCATAAAGTCAGCAAGCACAGGACCGGGACTCAATTTCCGTTGTTTTCTGTCACAAATCCCTCTGTTAGTGTACGTTACTTTCATTACACACCACTGTGTGTGTTTAGGTAAAACAAACTCACTCAACGCTGCACAAAACAACCACATTTAGCGATTAGCAGATGCTTTTTTCTAACCCTCGTCAGCATCGATTACGTCCTGTCCCTGCATCGATGCATTAATCATCTAGTCTGCATCGCGATGTATCAGTTAAATGATTAATTTCAACAGCCCTAGTGAACATGCAGTGCTTTGTAGGGTGAAGATTAAGTGTGGAGGTAGTAGCTGTACATCAAAACGTTAAAAACAATGTAGTGACCCCTTCATGGACGATAGAAAATTGTTCAAAGTAAGGAGATTTTGGTAAGAAGGAAACATTTCTTCACCTTATTGCTCTGTCCCCACCGTCTACATGGAGATTAACTTTAACTCCATATTAGGTTCTGAACTCAATCCATCTTTCATTATCGAGCCGTGGCAGACCTTTTTTTTTTTTTTTTTTTATCACACTGTCAGGATTAAAATATATTCACATGAAAGACAGCCATGACTAAAATACACCCTCAGACCTGGGTGATGAGTGACGATGAATATCACAGAGGCTCTGCAGGGGTGTTTGTGTTTGTGTGCTGAGGTGATATTGAGAAAGGATCCAAGCTGTTTCTGACATGTTCCTTCACTTCGACTCCCCCGATGAAACCTTTATCTCCCAACATGTCTGCAGGAAGTGCTTCTCTCTCCAAACAGCAAGCAGAAGGAAAGCAAGCATGTAGGAAACATGAACGAAATAAGAGAGGAAACAGAATGAAATTCTATCTCCAAAGTAATCCTCTGTTTGTTTTATTTCTTCATGAAAATGACCATATTTTTAATTTGTTATGATAACGCTTCAGGGGATTCACGTCAGTGTTTTAGCAGTAGGTGTGGTAGGTAGGCTGAGGGAGGTAGGGTCAGTTCTGATGTCACACATTAGGGGGGGTGGCTCTGACTCATCAGCCTTCCTGCGGTGAGGTGGGGGAAGACACAAGAAAGATGCCAAGAGGCAAGACACTGAAGCAAGAGTTAACATTATTGTTTACGTCGACACATCACCACATGTATGTATGTCAAATAAATTAAAGGTGTTTTCACATCAGGCTTAGCAAATCTTCAAAAAAAGCAGAAAGGAGAAGAAGCAACCAACAGGCCTGTGCTTTGCCAATACTGTAGTTTTTGGAGCAACAGGAGCCGTTTAGGACCAAGTCCGGAAGTTGGTCTGGTAGCTGGAGAGGTGCCAGTCCACTTCCTGAGCACTGCCGAGGTGCCCTTGAGCAAGGCACCTAACCCTAAAACTGCTCTGGAGCGCTCTCTGTGGGCAGCCCCCTCACTCTGAGACCTCTCCATTAATGCATGTCCATCCTGTTTGTGCATGTGTGTGTATTTCAGCCTATGTGTGTGTTCATGTTCATTAGACAGAGTGTAAAACTGAATTTCCCCTTGCGGGATTAATAAAGGATAAATTATTATTATTACTTCATCTAGCAGTCTACTTCCTGGTTTGAGCAAGGTTACGTCTCCCACGAACCAAACTTGAGTACACTTGAATCGTGCCCAAGACCACCTCTTCAAACGGACTCAGTGTACTGAGTACGGTATGAGTACAGTACATTTGTGTTCACACTGATCAAATGAATTGGATTTGGGATGAAGCGTACTCTGATCTGATCCCGCCCCAGGTCCGTAGTGTGACACCACCCTAAATGATGATTCCCCGAAGACAAATAAAATAGCATCACAGCTGGACTACATAGAATCTACATTGTAGTCTTCTGGCATTTTTTTTGTTCCTGCAGAGCATAGACTGTATGTCAAGATGGACAACTTCTCTCCATCTCCTTCCGTTGTTTTGATGCCGCCAGCTAAAAAAATCACACAATTAACTCGCTAACATAAAGATCTGCAGATCCCGTACAGGTCTTATAGATTTGAAGCGGACACAGTTGTGAAAGTTCAACGACTCTTGTGTTAGTGCTCGTTACATTTCCTCTTCCTTCTCATTTATTTAGCTTATTCTGTAAAGGAAGCTGCAGGAGCCCCATTTGTCAACACAGCTGTCAATCATGTGTCACGCTCTTTTCCATTTCAAATAAGTGATTAAAACTAAACTTCTCAGAAAAAATTAACACCTGGACATTAATCAGTATGATGATAACTAATTATGACAAAGCCATGAATGAGAACAATAACAAGATTTTGACCCATGCACAATCTGTAAACATGGAGGATGCGGGGTTTATGACCCATACTGCAGCCAGTCAGCAGGGGGAGCTATTAATCCTGCAGCTTGAGGTGAGATGTTGCACTGTGCATTATTCATAAAGCCTTGGACACAGATACTGAATTTGTGCACTTAGCCAATCATAAACCCCTGGAGAAGAAGTGGAAAGCGTGTGCGTACTTGTGTGTGTGTGTGTGTGTGTGTGTGTGTGTGTGTGTGTGTGTGTGTGTGTGTGTGTGTGTGTGTATGACAGCCAGTGAGTGACTAAATGAACCTGCCTGAGTTGTGTAATGGTGCATGATGTTCCAGCTGCAGACAGACGAGTATTGGAAACCAATAACAGATCGATACTCAGAATGACCCTGGACACTCTCCATCTACACGTGCTCTCTCGTGCAAAATGTTGTCACTTATTCTGTGTGTCTGAACCTTTGAACAAAGTCACTGTGGATTTTCCTTATTTACCATTTTCTGTCAATATATTGTGGAACAGACCATTCACCCATAACTGAAGCTGTCACTTTTTAAAAAATGGTATCAAACCCGAGGTTGCAGCGTGGTGCAGTGAGCAGGAGTGTGGTAACAACCCCACAGGGGCGTTCCACATGTGAAGTCCTTGAGCAAGACGATGCCTCATTCATCTCCGTTTAGCTTTGGGAAAAGCTGGGAGTGGAAGGGGTTAACATTCCTCCAATAGAAAGTCAGAATGAGAGTCTGTTTAGAGCCACATGAGTGTTTCACATTATTTTAAGGGGACATATTCTGTAAAATCAACTTGTACAGTGTTTTTGAACATTTATTCGGGTAACCTGAGTGTCTACAGACCCACAAAATGTGAAATAAACCCATCCAGTCCTTTGTTTGTGGTCTGCATGAGTCTTACAACACAGAGGAAAATACTCAGTTTTGAATTTGCTCACCTTGTGATGTCACAGTGGGATTTTGTTGAAAAAAATCCCCTCCCCTCCCCTGGTATCTCCACCTATGGACTCCACACCCATCCTAGAGCAAAACTCTTGCGCAAGTCCGCCATTTTTATTCTCTCTACAGAGGAGTGATGTCTACCGGGAAAACTCAGGGGGGGCTCATTGCATTTAAAGAGACACGCACACCAAAACGGAGCATTCTGAGAGAGCTGGTTTATACAGGGTCACAAACCTCCTCTGGTGCTTGATTCATGTTATATTTTGACCAAAGCACAGCGCAGATGTTTCATTTAGACCACAGGGGACTGTTTGAAAAGATGGAAGAGGGGGATAATATGTCCTCTTTAATGCCTGTGTCTTCAGGGGAAAGCCTCTGTCAGGATCACTGATGTTTAGCTCAGTGGTTCTCAACCTGTTTGAGGGACGACCCCCCAATAAGAAAAGCTTTAGCGGTAGCGATTGATTGACAGACCGACTAAAGTCGCTTCCAAAGCTCTTTGTTCGAGCCTCCGCCAAACATTCAGAAAATAAATGTCATAAATCAGCGCAAGAAACATATACAGTATGTGATACCAAAACATAATGGACATGGCAGAAAAATGTGTGAACCATTTTCTTTTCATGCTGACTCTAAGAAGCTATATGGTTTCAAACATGATGTTTAGCGAGATATTTCTTCCTGTGCGATTTCTCTTTTTATCCGTCTTCTCTCTGTGCAGTTCTTCTCGAAGCTTAATATAAATTAAGAACCTTTTTTTAATGTTAATAAGATCGTTGTCTTAAGCTCAACCCTGAAACCAGTCATGTTCAGGTATACAGCCTGTTAAGTGAAGAGGGATTCATTTGTAGCCTAGGGTTGCACCCCATCCCTTAACACTAGGACCGCCAACATTCTAGACCCCCCTTCAAGCGCCGCAGCCGTCTTTCAGACGGCATATGCAAATGAAATTGTTTGCTCAGAAGCACACAAATAATGCATTTTTTTTGATTAAGTTAAATACTTACAAACCAAATAAACTATCAGCATAAGGCAGGATTGGTAACCTTTTAAATGTCGCATTTCAATTTACAATATCTGTCGGCTTTTTTACTGCTGCTCCACGTCTGCCGTTGCTAAAACACATTGTACAATAATGAAACAGACATAACTTTTAGTCTATTATATTGTTGGATATATTAGGCTATGCATTTTAATAAAAACACTGCAAAAAAAAGAGCTAAACACCAATGCTCCTCCTCCTCTCTGCAACTGGATTTGTTTCCCCGAAATCATTGACCAACACATGCACGCACGCCAAAAACTACAACAACAACAAAAACATGGCTATCTATGGGCATGACAAACTATATAGCCTACAAAAAGAACTGCAGAAATCCATAAGAGATGCAGCGGCGAACAAACAAACAGATGAACAAATGAACGATCGGCACCTTGGACAGCTCTGCGGCATGTAATGCACATACCTGCAGCAAAAGTGCTCAACCTTTACGGTGCACTTCCCACTCACAGGGTGCTTGCACCCCTTGCAGGAGACAATGGTCATATTCTTCTTGCAGTGCGTGTTTGTCTGACACTGCCTCCTTCTCAGCTCTTGTGGATGTTGTGGCTCCACGGGCACCGACGTCAGACTGGCCTTGACACGCAGGTGTTCCTCTCTCTGTTCCTTTGCCAGCTCAAGAATGAGCATGTATCTATCTGTCTATGGTCTCTATCTAACTATTTGTATATTCTATCTATCTGTCGCTCTTTTTTAAATTCCTGCACATATGAAGTCTATAAATAGAAACAATAACTAATAAAAAATAAAATGACGCGCGAAAACAATCCAAACAATACAATATGGGATGCGATCCACATGCCCTACTGTTTGACTGATTGGTTTGGAATACACATTGCCTTCATTGATTGGTTTGGCTTGGTTTAGACACAGAGCCAATCACGCTTTGCTGAATGCAAAGTGGGGTGGGGGATCCTCGGTTGGTCCTGGTTTCCGAGTTGGGTAGTCTTCTTCTGTCGTCAGTGTGTTGACATGCTTTCAATACAAAAAGTTGGACGGAAACAGTGTAGATGCTACACAGAAGATGTGTTACTGTTACAAGTTATATTAGAGCAAAGGTGACGTGCAATACATGAATTCATTCAAAAGTATCCTAACATTTACAAAACTTGTTATTTTTTTTTGGGGGGGGGGCTTTTTTTGCCTTTAATGGAGAGATAGGACAGTGGATAGAGCTGGAAATCAGGGAGAGAGAGAGAGAGAGAGAGAGAGTGGGGAATGACATGCAGGAAAGAAGCCTCAGACTGGATTTGAACCTGGGCCGCCCGCTTTGAGGACTACAGCCTCCACATGCACGCGCCACCAGCGACCCAGTGATCACGATTATGACGTCAAGTCAGCAAGTCAGGCACCTTATTCTTACACGAGTCGTTGAACTGACTTGAACAGGCGTTCATTTGCATTTTCCGACACTGAAACTGTGTCCGACACCGCATGAATGTAAGGGACGTTTCAGCCCCGTCGTTGATCATTGGTTCCACAACTTTAGAAACAAGAAATAAACAGCAAAACACTTTGACAACCCTGAAAGACCGTTAAAAAAACCCCAAACCTTTATTTGACAGAAAAGGATTCAAAAGAGTGTGCAGTGCCAGTGGTCGAGTGGTTAGTTTGCGCGCCCCCTGTACAGAGGCTGTGGTTCATGAAGCGGGCAGCCAGGGTTCAAATCCAACCTGAGGTTACTTTCCCACATGTCATCCCCCGCTCTCTCTCGCTCTCTCGCTCTCTCTCTGATTTATAACTCTCTTCCGACTGTCCTGTCTCTCCAACAAAGGCCCAAAAATAAATCATAAAAAAACACTCAGAGCATAACAGATGGGAGCTAAGACTCATTTTTCATTTTTCATTTCCAAGTGAAAATCAGATTGACAGAACAGACTCTGGTCTGTTTTTGCGACACACACTCGAAGAGACAGAAGTGGAATTAACTGCAAATCTTGAAATTGTCAGATAGGTGAGCGCCTTGGCAGCAGTTTGATCCATTCAGGCGTGCTATCTGGCTATCTGTTAGCGCCAGGTTTAACTCCCATCTCAGAGGCTTATACATTTGTCAGCTGCAAACCTGCCGCCAGCTCTTTGCTCTTCAATCAATCAGCATTTGGCACTCAATAGAGCGGAGCACTTTGCTCCTTTTCTCTCCAGCTATAAACCTGGGTTACGCTCTGGAGATGGAGACACGTGCTGGAAAGAATGAGGGAGGCTGAGAGACGAGCAGAGGAGAGAAAAAAATGGAGGTTGGGCGGGTTAAGAAATGCTCAGAAGGAGGATTTCTGTCTTCTGAATGTGCATCTTAAGGAGAGATATATTCCATAGGGGTGTCATATATTTACACATTATTCCAAAATAAACAGAAGATCTCATTTGAACACAGCTTACTCACATTAAACCCACAGTTTGACACTCATGTCGCAGCGATAACAGTCCATCTAAAATACTGAGCTGTCGTCTGTGTCTGAAAATTTGACAAAGGAGGCCCCGACACAGGAGGTGCTGCTTCCTCCTTTCATCTCAGTGAAGAAAGTCTCCAGCTTCTATAACTCTACTGCCCTCTACATGCCGGTGATGCAGCCTGAACTTCACTTTTATAATCTTATCCAACATTCATCACACTCAGGCTTCCTTTGAGTAATCTAGCTCAGCAAAACATGACCTCAAATTAGAGATATCAGGGAGCACCAAGCTGGGTGTAAATGGTAAATGGACTTGAGCTTGTATAGATCTTTTCTAGTCTTCTGACTACTCAGAGCGCTTTTACACCGCAGGTCACACCTACACATTCACACACTGATGGTAGAGGCTGCTGAGTAAAGAGACCATCAATATTAACTTGTCCCATTCATACACACTTATATCTATGTAGCAGCTACTGATATAACTCAGAGTTACTGAGGGTTAGGTGTCTTGCCCAAGAAAACATCGGATATGTGGCTGCAGGAGCTGGGGATCGAACCCCCAACCTTCTTGTTGAGAAACTCTACCACTGATCCACAGCCGCTCTGCCCTTCTCTGTTAACTCCGGTCTTCAGGTGCTGAGCGCGCTCACTTAAAAGGCTGTGAGCAATTCATTTGAAGCTACTTCTGCATGAACAGGAACGATCCCGTGCTTTCCATCATTACAACATTGAACTAAAGTGGGCGACAGGAAAGGATAGTGTGGGAAGTCTTGTCGGAGGATGAGGCTTGTTAGACTTTGACCTCTTGAGACGGATAGTGAAGGGAAAAGGTCCATCGAGGTGTGTGTGTGTGTGTCCAGTCCACTCTTAGAAACTTCTTAAAAAATAAAATAAAATCACACACATTTGAAGTTATATTACGGTTAAAGACATCACAAGTCAATGTGGTATTACTTTTTTGTATTTTTAAAATGACCAGAAAGACAAGGCCACACTTGTGAAGTATAGACCGATAGTCCCCTCCTAGTATGGAAAATGTGTATGTGTGTGTGTGTGTGTGTGTGTGTGTATGTGTGTGTGTGTGTGTGTGTGTGTGTGTGTGTGTGTGTGTGTGTGTGTATGTGTGTGTGTGTGTGTGTGTGTGTGTATGCAGGACAAATGAAACATTATTCAAATGACTTGTCTTCCACATTGGTTTAAGAGTGGCCCCTTCAGCCCCCAGTACAAATGATAGCTTAATTACAGCTCTCTGCATTTCCCCATTCCCATCTTTATGTGACTCAATCAGACTTCATCTGTATGCAAAACTACGACCGGATATTTTATCTCACGTAGGACCAGACCTTTAAAAACTCTTCATTAAGCGCCATTTGCATGAATCTCCCCAAGTCAACCAGAGTCCCTGGAATAAAGACACAAAAGTGCCGAACAGGTGTTTTTATCTGTAAGAAGATACAGAGAATATTGGAGTGCCTCTCCTGCTGATTGGTCCAACCTTGGACCCTAAAGAAGTCGAGTGCGTTGTTACCCACCTGCTCAATCTCAATTAAACATCCACATATTGAATCACTGGTGATTTTTTATCAGATCTCTTCATGCGAATATTCAGAGATTATCCATGATCATCACTGATGATGTTTTTGAAATTGCAAAGTGTACGCCGAGCTTAACTCATCGATCTCAGCAGAAGAGGAATCTTAATCATCAGTACAAAGAGAACTACTATATATCACCAAACCTACAAAGCCCAGAGTGTTTAGGAAAGGGTTTGAAAATGGATTTGTCCTATGGTCAGATATAAATGTGTATTTTAAAATTGATGCAGATTTTTTTAATGCTTAATAGAAACTCAATCAAGATGTAAAGTTCTTCTCGTGACTTTTTTTAATCCTTGTGGATGTGAATAGAAACCAATGATGATCATGAACGCACGCTGGCTGTCCACACTGCAGCCGTTACATATATTTTTATGTCCCCTTACATAGCATCCCCACAATAGCACATCTAGTGCTTTTGTATTAAAGGTGGACAAACTGAAGTGTGGCGCTTTGTATTGAGGAGCTGTTGACTCAAATCACAACATTCAGAGACTCGTCCATAAACGGCTCGCGGTGTTGTTGACACAAGTCAAAGCTCAACAATTCAACACGGACGTGGATATTATTTATGCACCGTAATTGGCACTTTGTACAACGAGCTAACGAGCTCTGTTGAGGGAGAAAAGCGAGTGTCAGTGCCGTACAGAGCCCCCCTCCTTCCTCGTTCTTCCTCCAGCTACGTGAGCGACAGGGAGGACAATAGAAACGGGGTGTTTGGCTAAAAACGGTAACCAGCAGAGCCTTCCAAACTTCCTGGCAAGAATTGCTTCTTGTTTATGGAAATTTCACTTTTGCCTCAAAATGGAAGTAGAATAAAATAATAGGTTTTAACAGAGCACCATTTACACCATTTACATAACAACAGAGGTGATTCTTTGACCTTTTCTATATTTATCTCACCCAGAGTCTGGCTAAATGTCCAGCCAGAGTAAACTGTGCGCCCTGTGGGGAGCAGACTATTAGCAGGTACTGTCATGTGTTGGGAAATTGTGTTCATTAGCTTTCAGAACTACAGTTTTTTACACAGGAAGTGCACTCTGTGAGGATGCTCCAGCCTGCACACTGAGCAGCAGTGGAGGTCGTCACCTCTGTCAGTGCACAATAACATATTCTCTCCTCCAGCAAACCAAAACTAAAAGGGAAAAGTTTCCAAAGAGTGAAAGTACATCTGAAAATGTCTCTGCGGTGCAGTGTCCTGTGTGCTGCACAGCGCTGTAAAGATGTTATTCTGAACAGTTGTTTTTTTCTGATTATTTATGTTTTCTATGATAAAAGATTGAAACTTTACCATCTGATCATAACTGAGTTTCAGGCAGGGTTGAAAGCAGTACGACCCTGCACCACTAAAAGATTCAATGGAGGGGCGAGCAGCCGTCTGCAGAAAACCTGCATTCATAACCAGCCATTGTCAAACTTTAACCATCAGATCTACTAACCTCATATCATCTAAAACAACTTTGTCTCCTTAATAAATTGCTTCAAAGCGGCATGATTTCCTAAACTGTGTGCACGGATTTGTAAACTGAATTCAGTGCGCTCTGTGAAGTCTTGATGTTGGCAATTATTTCTGTGCAGCCTATCAGCTCTCTCTCTCTCTCCATATCTCTTTCTCACTCTCTCTCTCTCCCTATCTCTATCTCTATCCATATCTCTCTCTCTCTCCCTATCTATCTCTCTCTCTATCCATATATCTCTCTCTCTCTCTATCTCTATCCATATCGCTCTCTCTCTCTCTCTCTCTGGTGGGCGGGGGACTCAGACTCTTTTCTTTTAGTTTATATTGTGTTTGCTCTTTTCGTATTTATTTGATCACATAGTTGTGGTTAAGTTCGACACTGCAGCTAAACGTTCACTTTTTCTTTCACACATTTTCTATCTCTTTTCTTTGTTGTCCTCTGTAAACATGTGCTTAAAGGAAGAATATGTCTTTTTTTTATCCTGTAGATGTCGCCCTTGAGCACCAGCACTAAACCAAAACAAACTTGCTGTTTGGTGACACCTCCGCTCTCCTCCATCGACACACCTCCAACCCCTCTCCACTCGCGTTCACACAAAGGAATTATAACACACCATAATTAAGCACCATTAATCGCAAGCGGCAGACAAATTTGTCCTTTGCTCTAGCTGCAATTGCCTGTGGTCTGCATTGTTGTTTTAGCATGCTAATGTTAGCACACTTTAGTAAGCTCATAGCTTCATATTGCACATAAATTGACACGGAGTGACCGTGATCTAAAGACACTTACGTGACCTCCAAATAAGCAGTGAATATGTTCTTCTTTTCTGTACACCTTGACTAAAACAGCAGTGGAGGAGCCGGCCGTCCCGTCCATGTAAATATGTTAACACGGCCCAGACAATTCTACAATTCACTTAGCAGACTCTTTTATCCAAAGCGACGTACATCAGAGAGTAAGTACAACACAAGCAAGGATCTAGGAAAAAGGGAACAATGTCAGTAAGAGCAAACGATCAGCTTTGAGTCTGATTGGACACACAGGTGCTGACAGGAAGTGACCAGAGGCAAAGCACAACATTGAGGGCAGTTCTTGAGAGCTCTAATCAGTATAGAAACCATCTTATAAGTCGTCGTTATCAAACAAAAAGCATCGTCATTACCATCATCATCATCAATAATATGGAGACCATCATCATTAAGTTAGTAGATATTCATAAAGAGCTGGGTCTTTAGCTTTCTCTTAAAGGTGCAGAGGGACTCTGCAGATCCAATGGAGTTTGGAAGTTCATTCCACCACCGGGGGGCGACAGAGGAGAAGAGTCTAGTCAGAGACTTAGGACCCTGTTGTGAAGGTTGGATCAGACACCTTTCATTGGCAGAGCGTAGTGGGCGGGAGGGAGTGTAGACCTGGATGAGAGAGTTAAAGTAAGGAGGAGCCGTTTTTGTCACTGTTTTGTAAGCGAGCAGCAGAGTTTTAAATTTGATGCGAGCAGTAACTGGGAGCCAGTGTAAGGAGATGAACAGCGGAGTGACATGTGCTCTTTTAGGAAGACCAGTGTTGCTGCTGCATTTTGTATCATCTTCAGGGGTTTGATGACAACAGTACAGATGGCAGGCCTCTCACTCATTCTAGACAGTCATGACTCAGAGAGACATTTAAACAGGATATACTTGATTTCTGCTGTGTTGCAATGTGTAAAATGTCACACATTCTTCCTTTTGTTTGTACCAACACAGCAAATATCTCTCATTGTCAGAATTCTAGTAACCTCGTCAAGATTGATTCTCATGATTTCAATGTATTTGAAAAATTCTCCCAATGAGTGTCTCTCCGTGAATACTCAACCTTAACTGTATGCTTCACAAGGGACCATCTTCTGTATTTTCCAAACGTCTGATAATAGTGATGAAAACCTGCTCTCTTTGCCGACTGTTTGAAGATTTCTCAGTTTCGAGTCAGAGTCGCAGCAAAGCCTTCATTAAAAATCTGCTCCGGTGTAAGAAAGGTGAGGTTATAAAAGGTTAAAGATTGTACAGCGCATCGTCAATGCTGTGAGAAAATGAGAAGAGACGTGTATTTCTGATCACAGGTGAAGCATCCTCTGTTCACACACATTTTCAATTCAATTGATGTTCTTTATACCTTGAAGCTGTGTGCAGACTGTGTGTCATTTCCCTGTGATCCCTCACACTGAAACTGCGGATTAAACCTTCTCTGAACTCCATGTACACACTGGTGTGATGTAACTAGTGTCTGTGTACAGTTTTGATTTCATATTTGACCTGTTCAAATAAACTCCAGGAAATATCACAGCATGGCGGTTCACATTTTAGAATTCAAAAGCCATCAATCCATACTTTTTTCTTCTATTATCCAGGGCCCGGTCATGTTGCAGCCGGCCAAACAAGTTAATCCAGTCGCTGCTCTCCCTAGCAACATTCTCCACATCCTTTTTTGGGGATCCTGAGGATTTAATGTGCCAAATGGGATATATAATCCCTTCAGCAACTCTGGGTCAAGCCCAGGCTGTGTAACCAGTTGGATGTCACCAGAAAAACCCATTTAAGAAAGGCGTCCGGGAAGCATCCTCATCAGATGTTCAAACAACCTCAGCTGGCTGGGTTTTGGTGTTGAAGAGCAGCGGCTCTACGCTGAGCTTTCTAAGGATGTCGGAGAAATGTCTTAACTCTTCTCTAAGGCTGAGCCAAGCCGTTCAGCAGAGGAATCTCAATTTGGCTTCATGTATCCAGAATCTCGTATTTCATTCTCAATACCCAAGGCTCATGATGGCCAGGTTTAGAACTGGTACATATAAAATGCTCTGTGGACTTGCAAAGCTCTGTCTTTACCACCAGGCTCTGATACTTTTACTGCTGATGCTGCGCTAATCTTCTGCCAATCCAATGATTCCTTTTTACCCTCATTAATAATCCAGATCTTAAGATACCTAAAAAATTAGTATTAGTATTAGAAAAAGTATTAAAAATGTATGGTCTGCAAGCTGTTGTTTCCACCTTACCTAATTTCCTTAGATTCCCTGTAATTGTTAAAAGTCCCATATTCTGCAGATTCCACTTCACCATGTTTCTCTAACACTAACATGTGTCTCTAGTCTGTCTACAAACCCCCCAATGATGAGAAAAATCCATCCTCTCTGTCTTTTCCCTGCTCCACTTTTCAGAAAACGTGAGCTCAAACAGGCTGTTTGGAGATGTTCCCTTCATGACATCACAAAGGACAGTAGCCCCTCCCCCAGGTGGGTGACACTCCCACAGCTAGGTGTTTGTTCTGAACCTCTGAGTCTGCCTTCTCACCATAAACAATAGGACATGGAGCCAGAAAGCCCGAGACACCCCAAGCCCTTCCAGAGAGGGGACGTGGTCAGACACAGCTCATTTACATATTTAAAGGTACAAACACAGAAACAGCCTGTTCTGAGCAGGGCTGAAATAGAGGGGTTTATAGACATGATCAAATACAGGATCAGAGTGGATTTAGAACAAGAAACTTCACAGTTCTTAGTGAAAAATGTTAGGAGTATAATATGTGGCCGTTAAATTTCTACTATTCCTTTTATGAAGAGACGTGATTGGTTGTCTGTGGAAACATTCCCTCATATTTGGAGGATAACGTCTTACAGTGTAACTTAAGTGCCGATTATTGATTCCGTGGCTAAATGTAACTCACTGGCTGCCACAGACTCAGAGCTTGAAGCAACAGCAGGCCAATAAAGCTTAGGCATATATTAAAATATCTTCACTTTGGGAACTTTTTTCTTTATACTCCCAACCAGCTGAAAAAGCAGACTCTCCACTTGCAAGATAAGACAAATTGAGCGCTTGTCATGTTTGAATGAATCATGTATTGTGGATTTTAAAAAGCCTGTTGCCAAGGTTCAGCACTTCCATAACGCTGGAAAGGCTTCATCCACTTCATACAGATTTCCTTGATTGATTTGATGTCAGCGTTTAATCATCCCAGAGCCCACCTTTGGGTCCTGACCCTCTCTTTGAAAACAGTAGTACACATACATAATAGTATGCCTGGGGCTCAGTTGTGACCCACATACCTCCTGCCGAGGCCGGCTGAGTGGGTAATTAAAGCATTTGTGTGCTGTTCAGGCTCTGTGTCTGGGGATGGAAGTCCCTGTAATTGAGGTGTTACAAATGATTTCATTTTGAATGAATCCCCTGATCAAAACAGGCCATAAAAGAATACTTAAAATTGAGATCTGATAAATGAAATGGGCGCGATTGGAGCGGGTTGATGTGTTCATGTGTTTGCATGAGGACGACCAGGTGCCAACAAGTCAAATGTAGGATAACAAGTAAGTTTGTGCAGAGAGGTAGTTTAAATTGAAGTATCTAAAATAAAAATGTATTTTGAAAGCTTACAGATAACAACAACGATGCTTTACCACAGGCTGATCGGTCACACTCACCTCATCTCCAAAGAGACACACTGTGCAGCAACTTCTGTATGTCCACAAGTTTTTTTTTTGCAGTCTCTGGGTCCCAAAAAATTACCAGAGCTGGAATACTATGACCCGTATGTCTGCAAGTGCTGCTGAGCCTGGTGGACATTCTTTAAAATCAGCTGCTGTTACATTATCTCTTTTAGTTTCAGGAGGAATCTATCGATACATCACAATTCTGCTAATTCTCTTCTCGATGCACAATTTAAAAAAACAAAGTCTGGCAAATGTCGCAAAAACGACATTTCTGACGCTAAAAACAACATTTCTGACGCTAAAAACTTTCTGGGGCTCAACCAAAAAGAAGGTTGGGGGTTTGATCCCCAGCTCCTGCAGCAACATGTACGATGTGTCCTTGGGCAAGAGACTTAACCCCCAAATTGCACCTGCTGCTTCGTCAGCATTGATAAGTGTGTATGAATGTGATTAGTTACTTCTGATGGTCATTTTACTCAGCAGCCTCTACCATCAGTGTGTGAATGTGTAGGTGTGACCTGAGGTGTAAAAAAGCTTTGAGTAGTCAGAAGACTAGGAAAGTGATATACAAGCTCAAGTCAATTTACAAGAGTAAATGTTTTTCCAGATTCTGTTGACACTGCATCTCCCCTTTGTTGTTGTAGTGGTTCCTCCAAAAAGTGCATCTGGAGGTTACATAGAATAGAATAGAATAGAATTACTTTATTGATCCCAAACTGGGAAATTGTGGCGTTACAGCAGCAGGTTATGCTAAAATATTAAATACAACATACTTTGCAGGAGGTAGATGTAAATGTGCAAAAACAGAGTTGTAAATGGACAAACATGGTGACAGGTTGTCAAACCCTTGACCCCAAATGTGTGATAATTGATTGACTGACGTTTGACGTAAAGGCCATGCTGAAAATCCTGTGCGGTCCGGAAGAAAGTGGGACACCTGGTCACCGTACTCACAGTGTTCGACTTTTTGGAAGTTCTGGTTAATATGAACGGAATTAAAAGGCTGCAGAGGAGTAAAAAGTATTTTGTGTTCTGCTTTAAATTTATAATGGAAACAATTTATCCCCAGGATTTTTATCTAATGTACTTAATAATGTGAAAGAACATGATAGAAAAGAGATTTAATCATGAAGTGGCACATTACTCTGTCCAGTAAAAATCCTTTGGGAGGTTGGAGTGAAATAAACAAAAGAAAAAAAGCTACAGGCCACTACAGATCACTTTTCAATTCAAAGCCACAGCTCACTGTTTCATCCAGACCAAAAGGCAATATGTCGGGGTTATTATGCATTTAAAGGATATTGTGAATTCATAAAAAAAAGGCCTTCCTCAATTTAGCCTGAACCACTTTGCAGAGTGGCACATGTATTTGATGCTTCTTGAAGCGTTGCCTATATTTCTAAAAAGCTACTTTGTATTAGCATCAGTCTTCCCTGCAGGGATCAGGAAACAGAAGGAGAATGCAATTACCAAAATGTGTGTGTACCCACTCTGGTTAACCACAGCAGCATATATTACACCGACATGTGGTGGAGAAGGTTCACCACCAAATGAGTGTGTGAGCTGCATGAATCATGCATGCCTCCTGAGATATAACACTTCACCATTGTTATTCAGGACTGTTTGCTGTGAGCCAAACATGTGCTACACCTACTCCCACGTGTGTGAGTGTGGAGAGGCTGGTGCTCCAGTGATCTGTCTCCCACTGTGCCCTTATTACATTACATAACCCTGTAAAGACTCACTGGCTGCCTATTCCCAAATATCACCTCCAACATGCTTCAGTCACACCCTAATAGAGACATGTTATATACACGTCTTCTGACAGGGAAGAGACGTTACGATCACATCACACCTGTTCTGGCTTCCCTTCACTGGCTTCCTGTTGGTTTTAGGATCCAGTTTAAGATTTTACGATTTGCTTTTAAATCCCTTAATGCGCTGGCACCAGAATATGTGTCCGAGTTGTTGCACCTCCATGCTCCAGTCAGAGCGATGCGGCCAACACACCAGATGCTCTTGGATGTTCCAAGGTGCAGGCTAAAAAACCCGAGGTGACAGAGCTCCCAATCTGTGGAACAGTCTACCTGTTAATGAGAACTGCTCAGTCCATCGAAAACTTCAGATCTTTGCTTAAAACTCACCTCTTTGCTCTGGCTTTTAATACAATTTGAGCTTGACATTTTGAAATTTTTATGCAGCGAGAGCAAATTAGGGTTACCGTAAAATCCAGAATATAAGTCGCACCGGTATATAAGACGCACCCTGTTTTGAAAGGTCTCTTAGAGAGAAAAAAGAGTTTAAACAGTCAATGTGACAATTTATATCGTGTTCAGTGATGTCTACAACGTGAAGTTTCTATGCAGCTGTGTCGCTCTTGCGCTCCTACTAGCTACAATACGGTAGTTGAGCTCTCAGCCTGCAGGGAAAGTTGTGAAGCACAGACTCCTAGCTTGTGAGTTGCGCTGAAAAAGAGTACTCCACAAGGTTTACTTACGAAAAGAAAAGATGTGAATCAGTAGTATTTTATACTGGTGTAATGGTCGCACCGGTGTATAAGACAAAGCCAACTTTTAAGATTAAAAGATAGGTATTAAAAGTGAGGTCCTGAGGTAAGACGTGACATTAAAAAACAACGCTGAAGTAGCAGATTAAGCAACAGAGTCCACTACACGACGTTATAATGAGAATATTTGTCTTTATATCAATGCTACGTTTAGTCCAATGAAATGACAACATCCACAAAAGAGCGGAGAACAACATACTGAGAAGAGAAAACATAATGCAGCAGGTTAATTAGAGCGGTAATCTGCTACGTTTTTCAGGAGATTTCCGTATGTGTGAAAAGGGTTATAGAGAGTAAAGTAAAGAGAGAGACTTGCATCGATATGCTCTTCAAAAAGTATTTTTATTGAACCCCTGCAATCACCTCAAGGACTCCATTTGAGAAGCAGTCATTTGCTAGAGTTATGTTTTTAGTGTGGAACACAGCTACACAAAACATATAACCTAAAATGCTGTGAGGGAGTGGGCGTACAAATAGAGGTCGGGACTGTTTGCATATTTACATATCCGGGCCAATGCTGAACAGAGGCAAGGGATAAGAGATATGTTACATCCAGCCATGTTTAAGAATGATCGTTTATCAGGGGGAAAACATCTGTTTGTCCTATGAGGAACTTTTAGGTTGTGTTGATAGAAGTGACACCTGAGGATAAAGGAGGACAATTTTAATCTTAGCTTGTTCCTGTCCTGCACATGTATGAGTTATTCTGATGAATTATACTTCTGTGTTTAGTTTCAGTAACTAGCTTTTAGTCACCTCACCTTAGCTCTGACACCATTCTTTTTTTTTCTTCATATTTTGCCGTTAAACAATGATTATAGGACAACACTGTGAGGAACTTTCTATAAATGTCAAGCTAGGTAACAGGAAAGTTGACATGTCATGACATCAGTGAGT
Source organism: Labrus mixtus (assembly GCF_963584025.1). NCBI lineage: Eukaryota > Metazoa > Chordata > Actinopteri > Labriformes > Labridae > Labrus > Labrus mixtus. The sequence goes on from NC_083619.1 coordinate 4,174,664, forward strand.
TGTTTTGAATGTATTTATGAAGTTTATTGTCAGTTTTACTCGTACAAACTGCAGGACACACACATATAAAGACGTTTTCTCTCGATGCAGCAGATGAAGTTCTATCATTCCCAGCGTGAACACAAGGTGGAAAGAGTTCTGTGTGTGTTTTTTTTTGTCACATCAACTCGGTATGAGTGAAGCAGTGGGAAACTGAAGGAGAGAGGGGGTCTATTTTGAAATTGGAGAGCAAGGTAATGATGATTTGATATTCCTTCTCTGGCTCACACACGCTCAGACCATCTCCCTTCTCCATCTTTTTTAGCTTCTATCATTTCCCCCCCTCTTGGGGATCTCCTTGTCAATTCCTCTCCACACTCATAATTGCTTTGCTGGCTCCATGTAATGGCCCCATACTGAGTAATCCTGAGCACGGGGCCTCTGCACTGCCTATGACTAAAGAATTACTTTATTGATTCCTCCCTCTCTCCTCTTCCTTCTCTCAGTCTCATTTCTCCACTTTTTTCATGCCCGGCAGTAATTTCCTCACTGTTTCCTACCACTGGGTTCACATGACCCCATGCAGTGCAAAGCAGGGCCCCTGTGGGTAATTCACTCCCTCCCGGTGGTCGATGTTTCGCTTTCCCTTCAGCCTGGCTGACTCAGTCTGCTAAAGATTTCTGCTTTTGTGTAAGTGGGAGCACCACAGCAGCATCTGAACACTGCTTCAGACGGCGAGAAGCGACGTAGGAGGTGAAACAGATGACAAAAGGTTAGAATAATGAGATAACACATTTTTTTTCAGATATATAATGGCACAATTAGGAAAAAAGAGCAAAATAGGGAAAGAACAATTGCGAGGTGCTCCACACGTTAGATTAACAGCTAGACTGAAGCGGAGCTGAGGACCCTTGACTCGGAGCTTGGTGTTGGGATCGTAGGTGGTGTTTAGATGCGCCGCCTACTCCTGCCTCCCTCACAGAATCTGCTGGACGCTGCCCGCCTGATTCACAAACACCATTTCACAGTCAGTTTAACAACCCAATCCAACAGGAAATATTCATACACTCATTCCTTCACAGCACAATCTCTGCAGGCGAAATTGAAGCTCAGATTCTCCGGGAGTGGAGTTCATATTCCCTTTTGTTTTATGGCACAGAGAGTCGGAGAGAAAAGTCATCAAAATGACAATATCATGTTCTCAGAGTGAGCGCGCGTGGAACAATATCTGTTTTCTGTTCTGGGCCAGCAGTTATCCAACAGGCGGCTTTTTTTTTCATTTTCTCATTTTACTGTGCAGCTGTAAAAAGGCCCAGTATATTACATGCAATGCTGAGCAAAGGGCCACAAATAACACAAGTTATGAATCTGAAAATGTGGAATCCAAAAAGGATCCTCACAGGGACAATAACATTCAGAGATTCATCTCGTGTACAGGGAGCGGGAGTCAACTGGAACAGTTCACTATAATAAAAGAGAAATGGATCGAGATGAAAAAGGGTTATGGTGGCTGATAAACACAAGTGTTTCATTCACAGGAGGGGGGATCTGTGCAGAGACTAACACAGTCGTAAGGTTAGATTCATCTACTCAACATGAGCTTTTAGCAGATTTCTTCCTGTCCCCTTTTTTTCCTCAAATGAAAATCTCTCATCCTCACTTTATGGGATGGTGTGGGCTGACTTTATAACCGACTTTCTTTTCATTATTTCACCTATAAAATCCAGACTTTATAGTAGAGATGCTTTATGTTTCTATTGATGAGAAGAGGTTACCGCAGCCTCTACATTTTTGGGGCCGTTAAAGGAGACATGCACAAGTTATGTCTTATTCAGATTTTAATACAGTTGCCTGGAATCCAGGACAAAAGGTTAACTTCTTTGAAAAAAAACAATAGTGTGTGCAGAAATAGGTGGTGGTTCTTTTTTGCAGAGTATGTGGGGATAGATCATAGACGGATGTAATAAAACTAAATGAATGGTGGGTGCATGTAATAAAAGTGAAGAGAAGGAGCTCAGATAGCCAACGAGTGAAGCATTAAAAAAGATAAGTGGAACTAAACCCATCAGAAGAACATATTCTCAGCATTTAAAGACAAATGTATCCTATTAAAGGACTGATGCTACTAACATTTAACTGCTGCACTATACATCCAATGGACCCATTTTAACCTCCTGCTCTGCTCATTCTTTTCCTTAAGCAGTGTTTACCAACCACAGTTACAGCACACTACAGCTACATTAGGCAGGTTGTTTATGGATCACCTGAGAAACACTTCTGTTGTCGTCTTTGTGACTTGTAATCGATTTGTATTTTTGTTGTGTTGATTAACAATTAATTGTGGAATTCAGTCAGCTTGAAATGTAGTAGCATTGGGCCCATAGACTGTCAATGAATGAATGGAGGTAGCCTTAAGCCCCCTTTCCACCAAGCAGTCCGGTTTGGTTCAGTACAGTTCGGTATGTGTTACGGCCCTGGCTGTATTGTGTTTATTTCCGTCTGGTGTGTATGAGAGTGAGACCTGTGTGTTTGTGTGTGCGTGTGAGGATCTTTGATGCTGCTGCAGGTGGAGATTGGATATTGGCTGGAGGAGCTGATCAGCTGGAGGGAGGACGCCGCTGTCATTGGTCCTGAGTCTTGCCGCAATTCTTTAAGGCCTGCTGGGATCCTCAGCAAGAACGACGTGCTGTAAAACTGACAGCAGCAGCTCGTTATCCCTCGGCCTCCAAACTTGTATTGTCTTTAAAGCCTTGTTCCTTAGTAGTTTGTTAGTTCTGACAATTCTGTTTTTTCGTGGAGTAGGTCTTTGGTTTGAGAAGCAGTTTACTGCCATTTTCTTTTGTGCTCACTTTTTCTCCTGTTAATGTTTTTGTTAAAAAGTTAGGTTTAGAGATTGTCTTTTGTTTGATAGGTGTTTGAATTTGTGTTATAAAATAAATCCTTGTTTAAATCACAAGATTAGTTTTGCCTTTGGTTTGGGGACCGGGGAAATAACAGGTTTTTATGTTATAAACCTGCCCCCCTAGACGGGTGCGTAACATAAATCTTTCTATTTCTGATTTTCTGTGAGTATTTATAAATTTTCTCTGCAGTGTCTTTGGTTGGCAACTTTTCTGTGTGTGTGCAAGTAAAAATGTGTGATCTAGATGAATTTGCGCAAAATCCCACATTGGATAAATTAGATCGATGCACGAAGGCAGAGTTGTTATTAATTGCTAGTTGTTTGATATCTGTCTGCCGATAAATGCACAGAAGGCAGAAATTAAGTCAAGTAAACCCTGACCTTGCTTGCCAACCATACCCTTATTTGGTAAGTGGAGTGTAAGCCAGATGAAGATAGCCACGTCAGCTCTGTAATAGTGTGACATCATAGCAGCCCAACACAGTGTAGCCCGCAATTAATTAAGTTCAACGTTCAAGAAGAACGGGACACAGTAAACAAAGGGACCCTTTAGGGTCGGATCAGTACCCTTGGCACCCCAACAGAAGGGTACCAAAAAAGTAGGACGGTACAGATTCCTTATTTTGCTACCATTCCCAACTTCTGATGGTGGAAACCCCAATAAATGGGTACCGGACCGAACTGAACCGGACCGCTCGGTGGAAACGGTTCTGAAGTGATGTAACTAATTTGTTCCTGCAGGGGGCTCTGGAGGCTCATCAGCAGCAGCCACCATGTTGGAAATCCTGTCTCAGTCTAACTTTCAGTCAACCTAACGACAGACTGAGAGCTGGAGCTGAGGCGGGTTTTAAGCCTCTTGTCAATCATGTCAGCTACACGCCTAACTATGGGTAACACGCATCGTTCATATAATCAAGATGGCACCGTTTTAGAAAATCTCCTCCCCCTGTTCAGTGTGTGGCCATGATGACAATAACTAATAATTGCGCATATTGCTGCATTTTTTTTGGCCTGGGTTAAAGAGGGATGTCACACGTCATTGTAAATCATGTCACACATGTCAGGTAGCTGGGAAACCCAATCAGATTATTCCACCTGCTCCGCTGTATCCAATTCCAGTGCTGTGTGAGCCATTTGAACGCATCTTGGTTGACTGTGTGGGTCCCCTTCCTCGTACGAAGGCTGGACATAAGTTCTTGTTGACAGTGATGTACGCATCGACTCGCTTTCCTGAAGTGTTTCCTTTGCGCAGAATCACCACTCCCTATGTTGTAAACTAAATGTTTTTCATTGTTCGGCCTGCCTAAAGTGGTGCAATCGGACCAAGGCTCGAACTTTATGTCGCGTGTGTTTTCCCAGGTGATGAAGCAGTTGAAAATAAAACACTGTCATTCAAGTGCATTTCATCCTGAGAGTCAGGAGTTTGAGAAGGACTGGGATGAGGGGGTTCACATGCAGCTGTTTGCCATAAGAGAGGTGGTGCAGGAGTCTTTGGGATTCAGTCCATCGGAGCTGGTATTTGCTCACTCTGTGCGTGGTCCTTTGAGGCTCTTGACGGAGACGTGGTCGTCAGAAGGTACAGAGCAGAATCTTCTGTACTATGTGAGCAAATTCAGATTTAAGCTACGTCGTGCTTGTGAAATTGCTAAGGAAAACCTTGCTTCAGCACAGACTAGGGTGAAGGTCTGGTATGACAAGCATGCGAGAAGCAGAGAGTTTTTTCCTGGTGGTAAAGTGTTGTTGTTGTTGTTGCCAGTTCCTGGTTCTAGCTTGCAGGCACGCTTTAGTGGGCCTTATTTAGTACAGGAAAAGGTTGGTGATAAAGATTACCTTGTAGCTACTCCTGATCGTAGACGCAGAAATCGTTTATGCCATGTCAATATGCTGAAGCCATATTTTGACAGAGATCAGGCACAGCGAGAGGTGGAGTTTAAGGCTGTAGCAGGTAATGAGCGTGTTTCATCTGTGGCACTGTCCAGTGCTGAAATCACTTCACCATGTGTGACTGAGGGAGCAGGTATCGGGCATGTGTCGTCTGTGGCGCTGTCCAGTGCTGAACTCGCCGCGCCGTGTGTAAGTCTTGTGGCAGGACTGGTGTTGCACATTTGTCCAGATGCTGAAGTGAATCAAGGGGGTTTGCATGTGGCGTTGACGAAGGGAAAGTTGGCAAATTCGCAGATCTTGCAGAATCTTCCTTCTAGTTTGTCTCACCTGTCTGTGTCCCAGTGCTCAGATGTGGTTAAACTGATTGAATGTAACGTGTCTCTGTTCCCTGATGTGCCAAGACAGACAAACTTGTTAATGCATGACATTCATGTGGGTGAGTCGAGGCCCATTAAGCAGCATCCATATTGGGTGAATCCAGATAAACGTCGCCGTCTTAAGCAGCAGGTTGCTGCTGAGCCCAGCTGCAGTCCGTGGAGCTCCCCGTGTCTGCTGGCTGATAAAGCAAAAGGTGAAGAGTGAATGATGTAACGAAACCCGACTGTTATCCGCTTCTCGTAGGGAGGACTGCGTGGATCGCGTCGGGGGAGCTAAGTTTGTGACCAAATTGGACTTACTTACAGGTTACTGGCAGATTCCATTGACTGAGCGGGCGAAGGAGATATCTGCCTTTGTTACACCCGATGATTTTCTGCAGTACAATGTTATGGCCTTTGGCATGTGTAATGCGCCAGCTACCTTTCAGCGTCTAATGAACATTGTTCTGTCCTTTTGTGAAGCATATCTTGATGATCTAGTAGTGTGTTCTGGGTCTTGGGTTGAGCATTTGGACCATTTGTCTGTTGTGTTTGGTCATTTGTGGGACGCGAGTTTGACGGTAAATTTGTCTAAGTGTGAATTCGGACAATCAAACGTGACCTATCTAGGAAAAGTGGTGGGAGGGGGTCAGGTCCGTCCTGTTCAAGCGAAGGTGGAGAGCATAGTGGCTTTTCCGGTTCTGTCCAACCGTACGGAATTGTGTCGGTACTTGGCGATGGTAGATTATTACAGGGGGTTTTGTAGTAATTTCTCTGCTGTAGCCTCTCCCTTGACTGAGTTTTACATGGTCTGCTGCGTGCCAGTTGGCATTTGAGCAAACGAAAAACTTGCTGTTGAATGCGCCTGTTCTGGCAGCACCTCAGTTTGACAGGCCATTCAGGCTTGCTGTGGACGTGAGTGACACCGGAGTGGGTGCTGTTCTCATGCAAGAGGCTGCTGTTGAGATCGAGCATTTCTCATTTCGTATTTCTCAAAAAAATTAGATCGCCACCAGAAATGGTATTCCACAGTTGAAAAAGAGACATTGGCTCTTGTTTTGGCTGTGGAACATTTTGAGGTGTATGTCGGTTCATCCATTGTTCTTGTAATTGTGTATACTGATCACAATCCGCTGGTATTCCTGCATAGGATGCGAAACAAGAACAGGCGTCTTATGAGTTGGCAGGGATAATGTTGTAGCTGACGCGCTGTCCCGTCTTTAATTGTTGTTCTTGAACACTTCAGCCTGAAAAGCTCTCTGCTGGTTGTAATGTGTAACTGTTTGTAACCTGTCGACTAATTGCGTTTGTTTTTTCCCTAGGGTGTGTATGGTTAGGGGTGATTGAGGATGGTGCAAATAAGAAGGTAGGAACTGCCCGGCTCTCATCCCTCTCTCTCCTGGGCTCCTGAGAGTTACTACAGAATGTCTATTCAGTATCAATGTTGTCTGAGTAACCTGGTAGAGTGTTTATCCCTTTATCACGGCTTTTGTTCATTGTTTTAATGGATCCTGTGGTTTTGGTGGTAGAGGGTGAGTGCCCGGTCCGGCTGGCTTGGGTGACTCTTTTTTGTTTTGTTTTGTACCCCAGGCTTTCAGCTTATAGTTTTGTTGTGTCTTTGTCCATTACTAATGTTATTAAGCAAATTCGGATTGTAAAAATAAACCTTTTCTTTGAAATGATTTAACCTCTGATTGATTTATGTTCGTCATTATGTCATTAATTTAAGGGTCGTAACATTCACCTTCTCCGGCAGCGTCTGCATGTGATAGAAACGCTGGTGGAGGTTTTTTTTGGTCAAGTTGAACCGTTATATCTGCATTCCTGTGCTTCTGAAAACGGCAACAAATAAAAGGAGGCAGCTGATAACAAAATGGAGATAACAGAGGAGAGGGCAGCTGCTTTTATCACAGCTGGGGCCGGTTCTCAGATAACTGCAGGCTGATGTTCAAAACAGTGAAGTGAGAGAATTCTGGCTGTGCAATTACTGAGTGTAGGATGAAAAACTCCCTTTGACAGTCACTGGAAATATGTAGGGCTTTTAGTAAATCATGGCTTTTTACATGTTTTGTGCATACAGATGCTTGGCAGCTTTCTTACCTGATTGACAAGAATATTTTCAGTCTTTCAGTGTGACATAGGTTTAATTTCATGTTGTTTAAATACACCAAGTTATCAGGTACATCTGGCCAGAGGTGTAAATGATCAAAGTCCATTTATTGAGGATCCATTTCTGACACAGCTGAGTTATTATATTAATATCCACCACGCTTTGGAGGGAGATATTTGACTGTAAGCTGCGACAGGTTGATATTTCTAATTTAAAGCTCATGTGAGGAGTTTTTAGCTGGTTATGAAACAGACTAAAAATAATGCTGATGCCTTTATGTGACCTATAAAAGCATACGAGACCTTCAGGAAAAAGACAGTATCTACAGAAATGATTCCCCCAGGTGCCTGGGTTAATTGAAAGAGAGACGCCCACCATTGACTATAAAAGGCTTCAAATAAAGAAAGTGAAGTTGGAGATTAAGAAACTGGAAAAAGGATGTAAGTACACACTCCCGGAGCAGATTTAGAGAGCAAAAAGTCGAGGTTGGAACTGTATTTGACTTTCTTTTTCCTCTTCACAGCCTTAACCGATGGCTGACAAATAGAGACATTCAATATGACTTGTGTTTTCTTCAAATGTACCATGACGTGAGGTGTGAGGGGAACAGAATACTTAAAGGTCGCAGGTACAGTAGCTCTTAACTGAACTATGTGTTCCTGTAAAGGTCCCTCACAGTCCTTCCATCCATTATTTCTTTGTTGATGTCCTCCCTTTGCTCCTCCACTAAGAGAGTTAGTGGGGAGAAATTCTGTTTATTGATGGTTAGCCCCTTAAGATGAACCATCTCGTTTTCAAGGGGGTCCAACACTCACACACCCATCCAACCACATATCCCTCCACACAAAACCATCAGAGGTAGATACACATGACATATTATGCAATCAAGAAAACAAAAGATACAATATTAAGGGGCAAGAGGACGTTACCATTAGAAGCAGCGGCATGATTTTGTGAGAAAATGAAGTAGTCATTTCTTAAAAAGGTGTAGTGAATTTATTTTTCTTATGTTCATAGGTAGATTGTTCCAGTCAGAGGGAGCCTTTCTGATTTCATTATTGGGTTTGGGAACAAGAAAAAAAAGGCTGCTGAGTATTACTTAAAGAATATGAAGAATTGTATGTTTTTAAATATTGTTTTAAAGGGGACATATTATGAAGAATCCATTTTTACAGTGTGTGTGAACATATATTTGTGTAACCTGAGTGTCTACAGACCCACAAAATGTGAAATAAACCCATCCAGTCCTTAGTTTGTGGTCTGCATAAGTCTTACAACACAGAGAAAAATGCTCTGTTTCAAATTTTCTCAGTTTGTGATGTCACAGTGGGATTCTGGTAAAAAAAAAAAAAATCCCCTCTCCTGGTATCTCCACCCATGGACTCCACCTCCAGCCTAGAACACAACTTTTGCACAGGTCCGCCATTTTTATTCTTGCCACAGAGGAGTGATGTCTATTGGGAAAACTCAGGGGGGGGGGGGGGGGGGGGGGGCTCATTACATTTAAAGAGACACACACACCAAAACGGAGCGTTCTGAGAGAGCTGGTTTATACAGGGTCACAAACCTCCTCTGGTGCTTGATTCATGTTATATTTTGACCAAAGCACAGTACAGATGTTTCATTTAGACCACAGGGGACTGTTTGAAAAGGTGTAGAAGGGAGATAATATGTCCTCTTTAAATAAAAGGAAAAATTGAAGTGGATACATTTGAAAATACATAGGGGCTTATGTAATGGTAATGTCTTCTAGTGTTATTGTTTATACTGTTAATTCAAGTTTATAATAAATAATAATAAATGACATTCACTGCAGCATAACAAGGTTATTAGTACTGTTCATGTTAGCTTATTAACCAGCTAGCCTGCTAGTAAAACCATCTGCTTGCATACGGTGCTGAGGGGGAGGAAACATTGCCATGGTAACAGTGAGCTCCACCAATCAGAGACATCGCTGTGACACTATGATTGTGGGTAGTGTAGTCCTTTCCCCGATGTAGCGCATGATCTACGTTTTTCTCAAAACAAACTTGTTATCATATGAAATTGTGTCTCAGGAGTGTAAACCATCGTCTCACACTCAGGTAACTCGTGGTGGGTCTAAGACATCATGAATGGGATTTTCACTTCCAGAACCACTCTGTTGAGCCCTATATGCAGGGTTTTCTTCATCACTTATTTTTGTGTCTGCATGTGCTGGATTTGGCGACTGCCTTTCTAACTATAAATGAGAACTTGTTTCTATAAAGCCTTAGAGGAAAACAAGGACACACTTATTATTTTAGACAGATATGTTTGATGTCTGAGACTTTCTTACTCCATTATCGAGCTGAAGAAAGTTTCCTACTTGCCTACAGCTGCCAGTTAAATAGATGACTGCTTAGTTTTGTTCAGGCTCCTTTTTCAGCTGTAATTAAGAGGGTGCTGAGGAAGACTGAAGTAGTTCTGAGAAGTTCTAACTCTGTAAAATATATCACTTTTTCACAAGAGATAGAGAAAATATAACAGCTTCATTCTTCCTTTATGGCACATGTTTAGGTTTTAATGAATAGACGGGAGAGAGAGCTGGACGCAAACTAAAAACAAAAATTAGGTTAACATGCTGGAGCCCCTAAATCATATTCAAACTGTTGCACCATGACATGGAACAGCTTGGATCAGACAACTTTGCACTGGTTTGAAATGTATGTGCTAAGAATTTTTAACTCTGGCCATGGCTCAGTTGGAAGAGTTGATTGTCTCTCAACTTGAAGGTTAAATGGAATGGTTAATGGACTTGAGCATATATAGCACTTTTCTAGTCTTCTGACAACTCAAAAGCGCTTTTACACTGCATGTCACACCTACACATTCACACACTGATGGTAGTGGTTACTATGTAAAGTGACCAGCAGAAGTAATGGTATTCAACTCCCGAATTGCTCCCGCTGCTTTGTTTGTGGTGTATGAATTAGTGTGAAGGGGATTAGTTACGTCTGGTGGTCACTTTACATAGCAGCCTCTTCCATCAGGGTGTGATGCGGTGTAAAAGCGCTATGAGTAGTCAAAAGACTAGAAAAGCGCTATACAAGCTCAAGTCTATTTATCATTTAAACACTTTGTTGGACACAACTATCCAGGTAAGAAGAGCCAATTACAGTAAATACCACATTTTAGTTTACAGCCAATCAGGATGGATTGAATCAACCCTAGCAGCTTAGAAAGTACTTTGGAGGACGAATGAGGTTTTATAGCAAGGTATACCCTAACACAAGTCCTTCCTGGTAATGCATGCGTGCATATAAATGCAAATTGGACAGTAACACAAATGTAAGTAATATCTATTGAATTTATTCATATTTTCATTCAGATGATGTTACTTGTTGCAAAGTTCCTGAAAGCACAAAGAGAATCGCACTATTGGGGCAATCATAGAACATAAAAAGAGTCCGTCTTCTCCCTGTGGTCATGAATAATACATGTTTTGTTTCTCTTGTGGGCCTTTGCACTTTCTTTTTCATGTAGACATCAATAGTGGTTGTGTTTCAACTCACAGAGGGAGAATGAGTTGGAGGAAACCTTTCTTTCTTACCGTCTTTTTGAAATGTCCAGTAAACCCAGTCAAAGACTCGTGGTGGCAGTCAGTCTAGTTTTATCAGCAGCTGAAGTAGACTCAAGCTTCAACATCTGAACTGGAGTCATTCTCTATGACCTTAGGTCAGCTATAGATGTGGAATAATGTACTTTGGAAGCTTACTATAATCACCTCCTTTCAAGTCACCCTGCTATAACCCTCTGTTCAGGTCAGCTGTGGTAGAGTAGGTCATCAGGGGTTTGATCCTCAGCTCCTGCAGCCCAGTGCCAAAGTGTTCTTGGACAAGACACTGAACCCCATATTCTCCCACTGCTGTGTTAGCGGAGTGTGAATGTGTATGAATGGAAAAGTTAATACTGATGGTCACTTTACATAGCAGCCTCTGCCATCAGTGTGTGAATGGGAAGGTGTGACCGACGGTGTAAAAAGTGCAGAACACTAGAAAAGGGCTAAACAAGCTTAAGTCCATTTGAATATTATATCTATTATTCTATGAGATACTTCATATGTAAAGTGAATCCTTGTGGTTGAAAATGATTTTAGTCATAAGCTGAAATGATTGATCTGGTATAAGGAATAATAAATTATTGTTCAGTTTCTTCTTTTTGTATAACACATTGATATTCAGACACCATATGTGGCCACTTTAGATGCTAGAAGACTTACAAATGCCTACAAGGATTGGTGTATTGGTATTTGTATAAGCCTAGATGTGAAGAGATATGTACAAAACAGCCAATGATACAAACCTGAAAGCTACTAAATGGCTGGGAAGCTTCAGCAGACCATTGTCTGCAAAAAAGAGACTGCATATTTGCCACTTTTAGTAAGGGATGGGGGAGTGTGGTGATCCACCTAAATTCTGAGCCGGTGAATGGATGCCATGGCTGCCCCAGCCGTTTTCAAAAGTACATGGTAGTTAGCTCCTCTCTGATCTTGACTGTCAATCTCTCTGTTCATTTTCCTTTGAATTTTTCTTTAAAACTTGAAATTGAAACTTTCTGTGTTAGTGAGTAAGAGCTCACTCTTTGACTATTTTTTGATGATTCTACAGTCTACATCTGTAAACAGAGATGACATTTGATCTAACAGGGAACTCCAGAATTGAATGGTAGGAACCAACAGTAGAAGGATATTATGCATTCACCGAAGAAAAAAAACAACTTTTTTTATTTGGTGAATGCAATAGGCTTCCATAGGATATAGAGGTAGTACATTCAGTGAAGAAACACACCCCAATGCCCATCTTACAACTTTCTTCTTTCAGGCAACAGCAGGCTTGAAGATTGATTCCATTCATTCTTCAGCCAAACAGCCCCGATGTTCCTCGCAGCAAAATTCAGTCAGCAGGCAGCATGTTGAGAAGACAGATCATCAGACAAAATGTCACTGAGGGCTACTCGCTCCAGCTGACAGCACTCTCCCCTCAGGAGGCCACAGCCTGAACACAGCGGGCTCGACTCATCACAGCTACTCCTTACAGAAGCTCTGTCCCTCTGTTTAATGTAAAGTTTCTTACATTACCCAATCAAGGTAATTAGTTAACTGAGCCTGGCAGCTTTGTCATTTAGAGAAACCTATAAGATCACTGAAACATAATCAATATTTAGACTAATGTATAGAGTGGGTGGAGGAAGGCAGGAAGCCAAGTAAAGCAGTTGCTGGACCCAGTCGGAGGCTAATTAACTGCCGACAGCAGTCTGAGTACTTATCATAGTCTGAGTACTTCATATAAATGTTTAGAGAAGAATAATTTGAAGTATTTAATACAGACAGAGTCACTGAAAAAATATACACTGTTATTGCAGTTGTTACAAAGTGCTTGTCAGTTCTGTGAATTGGCTCAAAATAACCAGAATAACCAGCACATTCCAAATCTGTCCTCCAGGAAGTGTTTTAGTTTGCCTCAGAACCGCCAGTGATTGTTGGTCAGCTGAGGATAACTGCAGACATCTGCAGCAGTCATGTGTAGAAAAGTCTGCGTTATTGCAGCCTTTCGGGTTAGCAGGAGCTTTGACTTAGGAGTCAGAGAAATTAACCCGGTGTCTCACTCTTTTCGGGTTATGTATGTCGATTGGGACTGCTGTGTTGTCACTGGTTAAAGCAAGGTTGTTAAAAAACTAAGTCATAAGTCGACTTACATTGACAGCTGAATAATTTGTCATGTCTTCAGGTCTGAGCTATGTTTGTGGAGCGGGACCAGCTGAAGTGTGCCTGGATGTGACACCTTGTGTGATACTTTCCAATGGGTGTCACTACCGACAGCAATCTCCCATATCCCCTTTTCATGGATAGCCTGCAGGCAGCCAGGAAGGGATGGATATGTCAGTTAAGCTGATCACCGACAAGATGGCCTGTCACTGCTACTGAAACCAGAGGAGACAGAGGGTCTCTTCAAGAAGGTGCTAGTTCACTTCTTTCAACCAGTCAATCAATCACTTTATTTATAGTGCTATCTCGAGACACTTATAAGATACAAGATTATATAGGATAATATGCAGGACGGATTTCTCCTTTGTGTTCCTCGTGGTTCTGTTGTCCACACGTCCTTCCCGCTGAGGTGGAGGTAGGAGCAGGCCGTGCATGAATGAGGACAGCGGTGGTTGTGGCCAACACAGTCTGATGGTTGTGGCTGGGCGAGCTCTATCTACTCAAGAGGCCTCCTGAGCATCTAACACACTGACACAGAAGGGGGGAGGGGTCGTTTCTGGTGAGTTTAAAATGTATAAATAGGGAGATCGTTTGTATGTGTGTTTGTTGAGCTCACTGTCTCCCATCCTCTCTCCCATCACAGGCCATCTGCCAATGCCCTCCACGTGTACCTGCTGGAGGGAATGAGAACCGGGCAAGAGCGGCAGAGCAGGACACCAAGCTTCAACGTCAGGCAGCAGCTGGGATTTTAGAAGTGGCTCTACCAAACCAAAAAGTAGTATTTTGTTTAAATCATGATCATCATCATGGTGTATGCCCTAAATCATCATAGGGCAGATGATTTAGGGCAGACACCAAGTCTAGGGCAGACACTGACAAAGAACTGTCATGGTCACAGTGTTATGGGTAATTAAAAAAACATAATAAACCTTCAAATGATTACACGTGTTTATGTGTAAAATTTATTTATTTACCTTGAAATAAAATGTAGAGCTTAAATCAGTTTCCTTTGGGCACCTACAGTAGATAAAACATGTCCCATATTGATATACTTTACATACAGAAGTTCATTTTTAGATCCTAAAACAGCATAAAACATGGCTTCCCTTGGCGCAGATGGCCAAGCGTTCAGTTCGCGACCCATGTACGGAGGCTATCGTCTTCCAAGTGGGCGGCCCAGGTTCAAGTCCAACCTGTGACTCTATCCATTATCCTTTCAAAGGCAAAAAAGCTGCCATATGAATCTTAAAAAAAAAAAAAAAGATAATACAGCCTCCCCACAGGATGAAAATCAGACAGCAGGGCTGCAGTACAGAGAAGCTTTCCACTTTTCTCACCTGACTCAGATCTTTGAATTACATATATATTTCCCCCACAAACAGCACACCACATGGCTCCTCTGATTTTAGACAGTTCAATCAATAAGTTTCTCCCACAGACCGAAAGCAGAGAGCCAGAACTCTCTTTTGGTAACAGCACGAGTGAACAAACCCTGAAGCTGCATCTCTGGCAATTAATGTGGAACAGACTTTGTGGATGAAATGAAGCCCGGTGTTCTTTTCCGAAAGTTGGACTCAGGCGTAGAAATTGATCAAGCCAGGATCAAGTAAGACTGACATAATGCGTCGATTAAAATGCTTCTGACTATGTTATTTGTGATCTTATGTTGATAATATCAACTCTCTAAAGGTATTAGAAGTTACCTTCCAACTGTTGATGAGATTTTCTCATTTACACTTACACACACACACACACACACACACACACACACACACACACACACACACACACACACTAGTAAATATTTGTAATTGGGACCAAGTTTTTGACCATCACTTGTGGGGACCACCCTTTATACAGGTTCTAGAGGTATGAAAACAATAAGGTACAATGGCCACTGCCCAGTTAGCTCATACACAACTTTAAATCTCTGGATTGATGAAGTAATGTGTAGACCATTCTTACTGGGGACCCTGGGGAAATCCAGCTGACATGGTTCATCAGGACCAAATTTACATGTAGTTTGCACAATTCATACTGATTTCTATTTGACTACTGGGGACCATGTCACAACAAGGAAGTTACGTTTTACACAATGTGATTCTCAAGTTACAGCGAGACAACTGTCATCTTATTAGAAGATTCACTAAAAAAAGAATATAGCAAACACAGCTACTTCTGTGACATTTACTGAACACTGCTATTTTAGCTGAAATTAAGTTGTCCCAAACTCTTTTCATCTCTTTTCATCAAGCTGTATATCACACATATAAGAATGAAAACATACTTTAGGAAAATTATGAATGCTAACCATACTTGAAGAAAGATATGCTTATCATATTTAAAAAAAAAAAAAAATTTCCACCCCTAAGTAACACTTAACCAGAGTTTGTAAAAATATAAAAGTATTATACGGATGGATATAATTAAGAATCACAATTTTGACCTAGAAACTAAACAACCCCAAAGTTCTATCCATGGAAAGATGACATATGCCACACTTCTCCACAACATTTTTTCAATGTTTGAAACAGGCTAAAAAAAGTATAAAAAATGTAAACTACAGAAAAAAGGAAATCCCAAATCAAATAAATTGCATACTTGAACTTTGTAAAAATTTCAGTGTAATAGCTTCATGATGTTGTTTCAGAGATTTGAACTGTCTCTCATACTTTCTCATCTCTCATCCAAAAGCATATGGAAGGAATCATTGAATGTAAACAATGCAACCACTTGAGAAACTAGATTTCAATCAATATGTCAACAATGCTTTCAACATGCATTTACTCAACAACTCTAGAACAAAATCTCTAATACAGTACCAGTTGTTGCTGTAATGTGGTTATAAACATACAAATTCAAGCTTTGCCAGACTCTGAAGAGCTTCTGGTTCAGCCCTCAAGCATTTCACACAGTCACTCTTTGCCGGCACAATACCAGAAGTGATGAATCGATTCATGTGCTTCTCGACAGCCTTCACCGCTGTCTTGCCAGGGTCTTCTTTTCTGGGCAGCTGATCAGTGTGGGGTCACTGTGTTTTAGACATATAGTGTATATGCTACTATCTAAAGTACGAGTGAAATTATGGCTGCAGTGAGTTAAGGAAGGCATTTTAAGAAAGGAAGAAAGGGAGCAAAAGGAACAGAGAGAATGACAAATACGTGAGTGAAACTGAGTCTTTTGAGCTGCTCAACTCCTATAATTAACTAAATGAATCAGTTGAATTTCATCATCATAGTTACTAATGTAAATGTTTGATCAGTTTATTCATACTTGGCTGTTACTGCTAATACTACCCATACATTGTACACATTGTTCCTCCATGTCTTTCATTCTGCATCTCTCTCTATCCCACTTTCCAAGCCAAACAGTTTCGTAGAATGTCTTTTCAACATGAGTCTGGTTCTGCTCCAGGTTTCTGCCTCCTGAAATTTAACTAAATGTTGCGCCTCATGGCTCACTGTAGGAGGGCATTTTGTATTTCTGATTCATTGGTAAGAGCACGTTGTGGACACTTGCCTGTCGAAGGATCTAAATCCATCCTGGACGAGGAAGCAACTGTAGAATCATTGTCTGTGAGTAAAGTGTGTTTTCGATGTTTCATTTTGCAACCATGCTTTCATCTTATGAAGCTGGCTATGTCAGACCATGATTTATTGTGGTTTGCAATATATTTGTTCACTTAGTGATGGTTTTCGGGCCAGATATATTTTCAGTCAGATATATTTTCAGTCACATACTGTTAATTTGATTGACATTGAGAAGCTTATTATACCTTACAGATATGTGTATTGGTTATGTGTATCATAACTGATTGTTTCTTTTACTTTATTACAGTTTTACTCCATTCTGCATTCTGTCAATAAAAAAACGGTGGCAATCAAATAATTCAACGTTTATTGACGACAGCATGTGGAAGGATTTATCTCTCTGTCTAGTTGAGGAAGGGAACTCTCTAACGAGGGCAGAGGAAAAGTGAGTTGAGACAACATTTGTTATAAATTGGCACTATACAAAAAAAGATTGAGATTCAATTATTGAGTGTTCAACTGTGGAACTGTTCAGACTGCATTTTTTCTGAAGCTTTTTAAGTAATATATTTGCTTAAAATTGTGTGATTAACCCACATAGCACAATGCCTAAATAGCCATTAGCATTACTCTGTATCACTAAAACACAACCACAGACACCAATAGAAGTCATAACCTTGCAAAACTGTCAGGTGAGGAAACAAAGATGGTTTCACACTATGACTTATAGGGGAATTATGTTATTTGTATACCTGCTCTTTTATATAATATTTTGGGGACTAGATCACCAGCAGGCCTAACATGTGTTGTAATTCCTACATCATCATCTTGAGGGCAAATGATCAAGGTACGTCCACTAATAGTTGTGCTTTTTGTCACAATTTTGATAACCGTTATCCTGAAGTAAACATTGGGTCTTTCTAATATAGGAATGAGTTGGGTCTTTCACCTAATTTTGGAAAATGTCTCGAGATAGAATTTGTTATGAATTGGCGCTATTCAAATAAGATTAATTCAATGATTACTGGTTCTACAGAAAATTCATCTATTGGTGACACTGTCTGAAATGTTCAGGCTCACATCATGCTCGCATCAGACCAACATTTAGGCCTAGGATAATTTGTTGTGATGGCCACCACCAGCTGGTGGTAGGTTTTTTAATACTTCAAATAACTATTAGGTAAAGTGTTTGTTTACCTTAACAGACACAAAGAGGATAAGGATGACCAACAGAAATGGCAAGGACACGTTTGAATAAACACAATTTAATTAAATATATTAAAGTGCCTACTTACTTTACTTGAATAAAAAACAGTTTATGTGTAAAGGTTACCTTTGGAAGAAGGTCTTCAGATGATACCTCTTCTTCTTGTGATAGCTGTTTGGGTCTCTTGGGTGTTGGTGAGCTTGCACCCTCGGTCAAAGGGTCCCCTATAGAAGGGTTCTATAAAAAATAAATCAGTACCCTGCATACCATACACACACTATTAGTGCTACCCAAACTGTATTTATTGTAATGTTATCTAGCTGCGCTGCTGATGCCTAGGTGATAGAGTGTATGTCCCATAATGGTGCACACAAACGTAAACAAACATCAACCATTCTATGATAGCATAAAGACATTGCTATTGAAGCCCTTTTTACAGACTGGAACTTTAAATTAACAGAATACTAAGACATGGTCCTATAATATGGACTGCCTGATGGCCTGGGACCAGTAAGCAGGCCCTGATCACTGTTTATAGATAGTAGTTTGTCTCAGAGTTATTTAGATACTGCATCATCATCAAGGGGGAAAAGGAAAAACAATTTCTGTGGATAATGTCTTATCGAAAATAAATTGACATTAAATACCATCATCAGGAAATGAATAGTTTCCTTCCACTCTGTTCACATCTTCCTGGTCAGAATCCACAACAATTTCTGTGGGAGACATACCATGTGAAGCTTGTAATTGAGTTCAAACAAAACAAAAGGATAGAAAAAATGTAAAGACAAAGAACAAATAAGACAACATACCATGGGGACCAATCGTGATTTAATCCAAGTTCTTGCCATGGAGCTCAGCTAATCTTCCTTGCTTAAGTGCCATTAAAACTTTGCTGATCTTTGCCAGCTGCAGCGTCTTCTCAGGGAGTCGATATAACTCACAATGGATTCTTATGTCATGACCAAGAAAGTTGGCCAGCTAGTCCATCTCTGTGTCATGTTCAGCACTGTTGAAAGGGTGGCGGCTTGCTTTCGTAGTTTGGTGGAAGTCAGTGACATGGGACACTTTGCTCCACATGCTTTTGCAATGTTTTTGAATGCAATCTGAACCACAGAAATGTGTCATAGCTGTGGGTCTTGCAAACAGATAACTGTTGTCGTTAAGAATCCCACAAGCCACTCTGTGCTTAACGAGGAGTTCCAATGCACACAGCATTTTTGGAGTCAAGAGCTAAGGAACAAGACTGCCTCACTTTCCTCTGATGACAATCCTTGAAAAATGTCTGCAGAATTTCCTTTCTACTTCAGAGAGTGCCCAGTCCACAACCTCGTGAGGATCAGTCGCGTCCCTTGACAAAAATGCAGACAAAGACATGCCTGCCACCTCTCCTTCCCTGCGTCGGTTAAAGAGGATGATCTGTGTTAAACATAACTCAGGTCTTTTCAGGCCTTTGTAGGAGAATTTTCTGATAGCGCACTCATCCTGCATTTGACTGAGAAACTGATGCATTTGAACATCCTAAGGGAAGGGCATCAGAGCTGGTGCATTCCCCTTTGATTCAGCATTTTTCCTTGGGGCTGTTGCAGAGATCAACTGGTTTTACTTCTTACTGTGGACTTCTTGAAACTGGGTCTCATTCCTTACGAGCTCTTTGTTGTTTAATATCAAACCTTACGCTTTCAAGACTTTGCTGACTTCAACCAAGGCATTCCCAAGTTTATTTGCCAGTGATATAATCAAAAATTTGTTAGTGTGACTATCAAAGCCACAAGTAAACTTGACAGCTTTGACCGTCTCCAAATAATTCTTAGGATTTATGAAATCCTCAATTTTTTTTAAGGTGGTAACTCTCCTGGCATTATGAATAAATCTTCCCAATTCCTGCATCTTCTCTTGGACTCACTGTTGATTCTTGGCTGACATCCCACTTTTGTTTAACAGTTGCTGCCCAACAACAGTGATGACATGGTCATTTTTGATTATCTCTGTGATTGGATCAGGAATCATGCCACTGAATACTCCCCACAGTTGTTTAGACATGCTTGAAGGCACTTGCCCAGTATATGTGCACAAGGACTGGACATGGTTCTTTCCTGGTTTAGGGGTGGCTGATGCAGGTTTGAGGCGACAGTTTCGCATGTGTCGCCACAGGACCTTTCTGGTAAAAAGTCCTTGGCAGTATGCACAGTGCATTAAATAATTTCCTTTGGCTTCTTTATGTGGTCGTTTGAATGGCACTAGTTCACCCTTTCCTGACTCCATAACAATAGCATTTTGGGCATAGTTGCCTTTGTTCCGGATATATAGTCTAGCTGTTTCTTCCTCCACATGGAACTATTTGGAAGGCTTTAGCTACATCTAATGTGTTTTTGTTTGCACTTTCTAGATGCCTTGCCATCTTGGCATAAGGCTTACGGCAAAACAAGCAATAATGTCTCTTGTTGTAAACTCTAATGCCATTTTTCTTATGGGAAGCACTAACAATTATAGTTTCAATTGTGTCCTGGCTTGAGCAGGGTTCCTCTGCTCCAGTGACATTATGTTTCTGTCAAAGGCCACATGGTCTAGTGTTGCAACACTGATTGTTGATGTAGAGACAAACACCGCCTCCCTGGGATTTCCTTGTTACTTCAGTGTCTCTATTGTTACGCCCAGGGAACCCTTTTAGAAAGCCAGGTTTCAGTGAGGGACAGAACACAAGCATCTCTGTACTGCGGAGGTGGCGAGTGTTTGCCTGGAGTTCTTCAGTTTTGTTACAGAGGGACTGCACATTCACCATAATGATAGTTGGTAGCGGGAGGCGATTCATTGTATGCCTCCTTAGCCTCAAGCGAATCCCGCCCCTCCTACCCCGCTTCCGTGTTTTAGCGTGCCAAAAACTTTCATTATGTCTGTAAAGTAGGTTGTTTTCCAGGTGATCAACCAGCAAATCAGACAGCCATTCAGGTGAATTGTATTGTAGTAGCAATTCTCTTGAGTATTTAAGTCTGGAATGATGTGGGTGCAGATGACGGGAGTCGTAGACAAACAGCGCAATGGAGATTGAGTACAGAAAAGCATCTCCATTTCCAGTTATCACTCAGTGAATCCTCACAAAAAGGGTCGATCAGTAGACAGACTTGATAAACGACTTGGACACACAATTGGTACTGATTCACAAACACAAAAAACGTCTCAAAAGTTGCCTTCTGTACTAGTGAAGTCTACCTGGAGGGGTGAAGTGCGCTTTACCTCTCCTGCCAGCTAAGTACCTCTCAAATATTTCACATGGTCCCTAAAGCTCTATTGTACATCTGAAGACAGCCTTTAGGACAGCTATTTCAACTCTTAAGCTATGGTCTATTGCTTTGAGTTTTTGGTTAAGTGTGTTCAGGGACGGCTGTGGCTCAGTTGGTAGAGTCGAAGCTTGTCAACCGGAAGGTCGAGGTTTCGATCCCCAGCTGAGCAACATTTCCGATGTGTCCTTGGGCAAGACACTTAACCCCACATCGCACCTGTTGCTTCAGTGGCGGTGTATGAATGGATTTGTGTTGTACTTACTCTCTGATGTACGTCGCTTTGGATAAAAGCGTCTGCTAAGTGAATTGTAACATTGGTTTCTTTAGAATTTTCGTTTATAAGGCCCAGAGCAAGGGAGGAGAAATTAGACTGTACTTTAGTTTCTAATTCAACCTATCTGAGGGACATTAGGTGAGTCGGATGGCTTCAATACACAATAAATGGAGCCATATTTTGATTGACATATGTAAGCTGCCATGCCCACAGAGTCGTGGGAAATGGACTTAAGGAAAATAAGCTGTTTTCTAACTACATTTTGATATCACCTGTGACTTTTTAATATTTCAAGTCAGGTTCCCAGGGTTTAAGATACAGATATCTGAAGTCCCCCTCCCCCTCTTGGTTTAGTCAGAGTTATAGGTCCATTACTTCACGTGAAGGAATGGACCTTCACCCCAAGCTGAGCTCTCACTTTGAAATTGATTGAAGGCTTTAAGAATACCAAATTGAAAGTTTCCTCAGAAGAATACATTAGAGGTCCAAACCTGCTGTGATTTCATGCACCACTCATTTAAAGTATTAACTATTAAAAAACTCCCTGCACAAAAAGAACTTTAACTGAAGAGTTTAATTTCTTCCTTCTGGCTATTAATGGCTGATCAAACACCGTACTTGCAGGGTTTGAAGTACACACGCACACACACACACGTACACACATGCACACACACACACGGCTAGAGTTCACTTAAGCTACTGAAAGGCTCAAAAGGTAGACTGTTAATTTAACACTAGAAAAGCCAATAGATTGTCAAATTTACCATTGCCATCTTTGGTATGTCTGTAACTTTCGTCAAATAAAATATATGAATCCCTGGTCAACGACTTTCCCCAAAATATGTTTTGATTGTTTTTTTGAGTTGTTACAAGTTCGCAGAATAAATTACAAAAAAGTTAGAAGCATTTATACAAATTAACGCCTCAGCGGTCAAATTTACCGAAACCAAAATAGGGACTATTTTTTTATTTAATTTTCACAAATTTTGTTTTCATATACCGTTGCCTAGCAACACGCCTATGTCCAAATTAATTTCATGCACGGGCAAACATTTTGTGAGAGAAAAGAACAGAAAAAAAGAAGAGAAGAAAATAAATGATAATTGAAAAGAAGTGAACAGCAGAAATAAGAGACAATGGAGAATAGTGGAGGGGAAAGAATACGTTTGAATTATAATAGAATTCTGGGAAAGATGGGACACATTGGCAAATCATTCAGCCGGGAGCAGAGCCAGAGAGCAGAGTCTGCCGGCCCTACGGCAAAACATAAAGGATCCCCTCAGGGCCTTTTTATGCATGCTGGATAGAGCTATGCTCCAACACATTCCTGATTGCACAGTGGCAGAGACGCACAGGGTGCAAGGTGACAACACCTGGAATATGTCCGAGGAGGAGCTGAAGGCTTACATTGCGGAACCTTTATAGGGAAATCACACGCTATCTTCGATTTGACAACAAAGATGGCAGGCGTTCATGTCCCTCAACCGAATTCGTCTTGATGTCAGAAGTGTGGGATACTGCATTGTGCAGGGCGGTTGCATTGCCTGCTACAAGCCAGGAGCGCACATGTGACACACAGAAATGTGTGATCACATTATTTGATTTATTTTTTTGTATATTTCAATATGTAAATGTCTAATTGGGAGCATTCTGTTACTTTGTGAAAACTCTCATTTAGAGTGTGGTTCCAATTTGTGCCACAAGAAGGCGTAACCTCCAGGTGAGACAGCTTAAGCCTTTTCCACATGCACTCCGGATAATCAGTGGTGATTATAAACAACTTTAACTGAGGGGGCATCTTTCCTGAGGTAAGACGTGACGTAAATAAACAATGCGAAAGTAGCGGCCGAAGCAACAGAGTCCGCTACGCGCCGCTATAATGAGAATATTTCCCTTTATATCAATGCTATGTGTAAAATAAAGACTGGCAGAAGCAAGGAAAGGAAACACGCTACCTGTTGCTTGTCTCATTATTTCCCTGTTACACACATCACCGTGGACGAGCAGCTTGTTCCTCACCATCTTATGGATGAGAACCGCCCTGCAGGTCAGCGTTTAGGAGAGACGGTTTTACTCAAGTTAGTGCAGCCATTTGAGGGAAAGGGAAGAGTTTTTCACATCCCTCAGCTGCGGTCCAAGAACACCAGCCTAGTGGGAACCATGAACAAAGCACGACGGCAGCCTCCTCCATCTGTGCAGGGCAGAGGGGGAACTGTTCTCCACCAAGGTGCTGAAAGGACCTATGGACAATGTTGATGTACTTTCACACTACTAAAAACAGCCGCTGCGCCCCTAGTGTTAAACCTTAAACTATTCTCCAACTAAAGAAGGTTGTTAAGGGTTTAAATAGATACACTTTATTTCACTCTGTCTCTGTTGCTCCACAGCATTTCTTCTTCAAACTGAAACTGTTGTTGACTACAGAGGCCCAGTCTGAGTTCAGCTGAGATGAGGGCCCTATGAATTCTGTTTTATTTTATTTCTAAATTCCATTAACTTCTATTTTTGTTTTCTGTGTTTTACATTGAGTTCCATAGGATCATTTGATCAGATTGTAAAATGATAACATAGATTTGCTCGCCCCATACGTATATATTTTGTGCCCAGGCCCTGCTCCCCTCTGGAACCACCCCTGCTTCACAACATTACAAACTCAACAACAAAAATAATTAATCTGCTTTAGTTTTTTCTCTAGATTTAGCCTTCACAAAGTTGAACTTGGATTCAATGTGTCCTAGCTAAAAGGCAGCCTCCCGTGTTGAAAAATGAAGCCGATGCGGAAGTGCAAAGTAAGTTGCTGTCCGCTCTTTTGTTGATGTTGTCATTCGGTTGAAGTACACGTGGCATTGAGACCCCCTCCTGTCTGACAGGGATAGTCCCCCCTCTGTGACTTGAATATGTGAACAGCCTGCTGAGGAGAATATCCAGAGCAGTCCTCCTGAAGTTATCTAGAGATTTTCAGGAGTGCATGTGGGAAAACTGCTTTTGTGTCAAGAAAAGTAAAAAGATACTGTTTTAAAATAATTCTATTTATAATTAAATGTATTATTATCTTTTTTTTTTTTAATTATCATTATTTTTTTGTATCATTGTTTCTCAATGCCCTTTGAGTACTTTTATTTATATACTTTAGCATTTCAGGAAACTTCTTCGGGAGCTTCTGCATCAGCCTGATCTCTGAGAGCTAAGAAGTGTTACCTGCGTGTGACTTCAGAGTTTGTTTGCCTGAAGCCACTGAGGAAGGGGCTTCGCTGAAACATCTGTGCTGCAATAATAAATACATTTAAATTACTGGATTCCTGTCTTGGAGTGTTTTTGGTGATTTTTGTTGGGGATTCAGCGCCCACTCATGACCTGAGTGCACAATAGACACTTCATAGCATCAATATGCACTCCTCTGTTGCAATGTATTGAAAACTATGATTGACTCAGGAGAAATATACTTCGGTGGACGGAGGGCTTATTTCTCTAAATTCTCGCTCTCCTTTTTTTAATCCAAGTCCGAGTCAGTTGACGGCTGATGAGGGGCATTCGCTCTGTTAGATAAACCAATTAGATTCTCCAGTGACCTCTGTGGACCAATCGTCGTGTTGCTGTCAAACTTGTCCATGTCAGGCTGTTTTTGTGTCACTCCTGTCAGCTCTCATTTTGGTGTCATATTTATGCAACCACCCTGCACAAAATTCACCCTCAGTTTTGTCCCATGCTGTCCTGAAATGCAATGAATCAACTGTTCTGATTCACTGAGAATAGAGATATAAATCCCATCAGTGTTTTCTTAATCACACAATTACTTAAAGTTAACTAAGCTTAAGGCAACAACCGAAAGACAGGATCCAGGGAGACTCCAAAGCAAAAGATAACTCATTTCATTGGTACATGTTTGCAAATTATGGACAAGACTGGGAGAAAAAATCTGGGCCGACATGCTTGGCAATTTGAAGTATGGAGGCCCTCCTAATGGCACATTTTCCAAAAGGCGAGTCAGTTTAACATGAGAACGGCCGAGTAAAATGTACCGGATATTAGAGTGCATTCAATTTCAAGCTAGGTCATTTATTTATAATTATACACCTAGTTCTATAAAAATGACAGCTGAAGATTCTTTATATCATTCACAAAATATGAGGGCATGTCCATTCAACTCTTTGGATGCCATGCCAAACATTTGGATTTCATCCTTTCCGCACTTGGCGAGCGTTTTGTGCAGCTCCTAAACAGCATCCAGTTAGAGCCCTGCACGGGACTGTTTTCTTAATATTGGATTTTTAACCATTAGCGCCCGCACTGGCAGTATGTCCAATCCCGCCTGCCACGGATTCTGACCATTTTTTTTAAACTTTCAGAATAACAAACACTGCATTCAGTTAAAGCAATGATAGTAATGTGTTCACTGAAGTAAAGCACCACATCGTCCATGAATAAAGAAAGCGAGGCCGACTAAAAGAAACACCATCACTCACATCCATTACTCACATGCGGATTAAACCCCTGGTTATTTTGATAATGGTAATTTCAAAGTCACATTTACAGACTTTATTTACAGGTCTTTTCTTTTTAAGTCATACAAAGGTGGAATTGTTTTCCTGACCACTGGAATGTGTGTTATCGCTGCAGATTGTATCTTTTTCACAACCCAGTCTCATATCAAAATGTGTAATACCTACGTTGGTCCACAGCTCAAAACGTAGTAGTTTCACAATAAGGGCTCTAAAATTGTGACATGTCTACGTTTCCTTTTGCCTATTCTTTTGTATAGGCATACCTCAGGTCACGTGACTGCCCAGTTTTCCCCTGGCGAAAAAAAAAAAACATGGCGGACATCCCTTCTATTTTCGGTGGAAAATGCAATATTTTAAGACAGTTTGAGGCTTAAGTGTCATTTTGATAACCTTTCTGGCGACAAATGTACATTGTATCTTCATAATCTTCGTTCGGTTTATGTTTCTGTTACATTTTTATGGATGTCTTTCATTACAACCAAATTTAATAAAACAATTGGAACAGATCGATGCATATTAGCAACATTATAAACTATGACATGTAACAATACATAAAGACAATACTGTACAGTTTGTGTGATTTATATGATTTCATAATTTTATTTAACAAAATAATCCTGACTGATTAGATTAATAGCAGAAAATGCAATCAATAAAGTAAACGGCCGGCGATAAGAACTACAAACGGGCGCATGACACTGACATCAAATAATCACGTATTGATAATCGTCACTTGTGAGCGACCTCTTTATTAGATCTTTCTGGGGGTATTTACTGATGTTTTTTAAGGTTGGTTGCAAAAACACATCTTAAATCTGTGTTAACCAAAGATCCCATTCCAGGAATCTAAGCAAAAACCCATTCAAAAAGCCCATTATGCTATGGTCTGCCAGTGTGCTGCTGACATGCGCAATTGTGCAGTCACGCCCACTGTCGGTTTAAAGGCTGAGGGCGCTCACCTGGTAACTTTTAGTTCACTATCGATTCAACGCCGTGAAGTACAAATGATCCGTTTGAAGACGATGACGCCATATTTCTTGCTGATGTGCTCTTGGATGAGTGCGAGGTAGGCTATACGTTTTAATTGTCTCCTTACAAATGCAAAAACTAGAGCGGTCTTTCCTGAAGTGACGCTTCAGACGCTTAAATTCACATTTATTTGTAGAAGTTAAGATAAGATAATCCTTTATTTATCCCACAACGGGGAAATTTACATTGTACAGAATGTAACAATGTAATGTAATGTAGAATGTAACATCAATGTTTGTAACATTAGGTGGTGATTAAGTAACACTGGCATGTCCTGTGGTGTTTATTTAAGGAGGATCAAAGTAAGCAAACTACTGGAATGTCTAAAACAGGCTCAGAAAAGTTTGTTTGGGTTGAGGTGGACCAGGAAGGGAATCCTCTCCCAAAAAGGAGTAGAACTGGGGAGAAACGGAAGCGAGGTTCAGCCACAGGTTAGTTTTGTTTCCCAATCAATTCAGTACTTTTATTTATTCTTGAAATTAGTTCTAAAATATCAGGTGTCCCTTGAAAAGTAGATCTCTGATGGGACTAACCTGGGTAAATGAATGTAAAATAAAAATGTACACTCACTCTTGCAGTTACCTCTGGAAGCATGGACCCTTCATGTTCTCCGTCTACTAGTGGACAAGAGAGTATGACCATTCAAGACATAGGTAGTTTTTATTCTTGTTTCCTTACTTGTCATGTAGTGATTAAGTTTTACCCTTGCTTCCTAGAATACTTTTTACCGATAATGCTTCCCTGCTGCGATTGCTCCACTGGTCAAACGACTGTTTCTGCAGGAAAGCAAGTCATTCTGATTGGAATGAATGTTAATTTTTTTTTCTTCTCATAATGACTTTTAAATGGCTTGTGAATTAAGCTAATTATTTTTCTCTTACATTTCAGGATAATACAATCTGTCCCTTCCAACTATGAGTTGCTCCTGCGGAAAGACTTTGTCAGTAAGCATAGGGGATCTGGTTGAAAGTGACTACTGTCCAGCCACAGTCAATTTTGAGACTTTGTACACAGTGGATTTGTTCACTACGTATGAGGATCTTAAGATCACTGCACCGGGAATGTCACGCCAAGCTTTTGTTAGCATGCTTGAACAGCGCACAAAACTCTTCGGCCGGGTGAGTACATGATGCAAGTAATTGTCCACAACTTGGAATGATTTTCAGATATATTTGTGTGATTTTTATGATGCATTTTGGTTTTCCTTTTGCTATCAGAGTGGTAAAATATGTGGAGACACCATGCAGAAGTCATTCCTGGAATGGACCTATGCAAAATTTGAGGTTGAAAGGCTGTCTCAAGTGCAGCATTTTTAGTGCCCTGCATGCACACCCTCCATGTTGGCTGTTGCAGTGGATGGGAACCGCAAACTACCGCTTCAAGAGCCAACCAGGGTGTGTAGAATTCTTGTCTATTTAAAATTTAGATTGCCATAAATGGTACCTTAGTAAGTTTCACCAATATTTGTGTTTTTATTTCTTTAGACCTCATGGATTTTTTGATGGCGTGTTTCTGGCCAAGGATGCTGAAGTGACCTCCTTTGTCGACTACATCCATGGGACAAGACGACATGTAACAATAATTTACATTTCTCCTTGATTACTCTTGTGCCTTGTGAATGCTTGTAGCCTACTACTTGCAAATCTTGTGTATTAATATGATGACCCCATATAACATCCTGTTACTAATGTCAACAGCTTAATTTATACCACTTAGCACTGTGTACATGTCTGTATTTGCTGTCTTCTCTTTTAGAATCCATCAAAAGGGAGGTGTGGTACAGGCGAGTGGGTGGCAGCACGAGAGTCCTCAAACAAGTCTCCCAGCAAAGTAGACGAGGAAGGCGTTGAGGTTGCTGTCTGCCGTCATGGGTTTCTGCTGAAGGGATTGAATATGTTCCGTGGAGAAATATTTGCATATCCCTTATATCTCCAGAGACAGCTTGCTTCACAGACTGTACAGTTTTTTTACTCCGACGTGGTCTGCAAATACTGGCCGTATTTTCAGAGGGTTGTGGGCCACTGTCCGGAGTTGCAAGACCTGTTGAACATGCTTCCATTTCTCTCCATCATACATGCTAAAGCACATTTCTGGATGTGTGAGGTAATGATTGACAATCACTTGTACTGTATTTGTTATTACTGTTGGTCCTCTGCCAACCCACTCTGTTTTCCAAATGTTAACATCTGAGTCAATATGTTGTAGTTGCAATGGGGAGGACGTAATCAAGAAGGAGCAGGGACAACAATGGGGGAGGAGGTTGAACAGGTCAACAGCTTCCTCTCTCGAGCAGCCATATGTTCCAAGTACATGTCAAAGGCTGGTAAGTATTTTTTAGTTGCATCTAATTAATTAGTTTTTGATTTCCTTGCCTAATATGCAGTATCTATTTAGTTCACAGAGACATGCTTACCATCCAGGCAAGTGGCTGGAACAAAAGGAAGGCAGAAAACCTTGACCGGACATTGGCCAAAAGATACATCAAGGTACAGACCAGACCGGTGTTGTATGACTAAGTGCACACTCACACTAGCAAAATTGTCCCGTACCATGCTTAAGCACGATTGTTTCAAATTTGGTTCATGTTTTTGTAACTTCAACATTTGTTTTGACAGACTGTACAAAGGGTTTCAGAGGCGTCTGAGGACCTTCAGAAACTCACCGCTGAGTTGTCTTTACAGGAGGACACAGTCCAGCAATGGGTGTCAGGTGTTCAGCAGTGGACAGCAGGTACAGTGAAAATGTTAATTTTTGCACAATTCAAAGACTCATTAGGCTCTGTTCTGGTCTAGGTAAGATGAAAAAGGGTTGATCGAAACTGATATTGGTGTGAATTAATCTTATACTTCTCTTCACAAGGATCAACCAGTCAAAATGACTTTGAAAAAACCATAGAAGGACTGTATCTGAGCATCAAGCAGCGAAAATATCAACTGTATCGTCAGTCTGGTGAGATAAAATGCCACCACCAATGAAGATTTGTTTATTTTTCAAGAAGTGACTAAGTTTTGTAGTAGCCTAGACTTGCTCATATTGATGTTCATTAGTCTGTAACTGTACAATAGATTTTTTTTTTTTGTTTCACATTCTAGATGACAATAAGCAGAGACAGCAGCTAAGGAAAAAGATTGCTGCAGAAAAGAAAGCCTTGGAAGATGCCATCAGTAAACATAATGCTGTTGCTGGGGAAGTTGACAAACTCCCTCCGCCTAACGAGCTCTTGGCTGAGGACAACTACTCCTGGCCTTGGGAATGTAAGTATGATAGACATGTTCATTTCTGTCTTTAAATCCTGTCTGCCCACTTTGATTCTAACAACAAATTTAAGTAACACAATCAGCTGCCCTTTGTCTTTAGGTGTTGCAAAGTGCTTGAGACACACCCTTATTGAGTCAGGCAACCCAGGGAGACAAAGAATTTCCTTTTTTCCTTTAGTTTATGAAAATAGGCAACAAGGTTGAATGAACTCATGTTAAGTATCCCCATTAGCCACTACCTAAGTAGCAAATACTGAAATCAGAAATCGAAACAATTAAAACAGCGGTAATGATAACAGCCTCTGTGACAGAAGATATTGCTTTAAACTTTTAAAAAACAGTATTACTGGTTAGACTGGTAATGTTTGCTTAAAGACAATTATCTTCATGCCTCTATCAATAACAACACGTTGTCCTGTGTTTGTGGGTGTAAGTGTAAAGCAACTTCTTGAAGCATGATTGGTACTGAAGTCATGACTTGCAGAAAAAAATAAAGAATAATTGATTAAACAAAATATTTGGCATTGAAATATTTCTAAAAGAGTTAAGCAGAGAAATGATAGACCTTTCTTTCACCAATGACCAACCTAAAGTAAAGTGCATTTTGGTGATATTAGCTCTTCTGTCACAGTTCAGCGCCAGTCTTGCGGCTCTGTTCTGGACTAAATGTAATTTCCAGACTGTCCTATTGTATTGCAATCACTGCCCCTCTGAAGTACTGGGATAGCAGCATGGGAGAGAAGCCTGGCTGTGTTGCTTAGCCAAAATTTTTATCTCAGAGTACAAATGTTGAAAGACACTGAATACGCTATTCTGATGCAAATGCCTTAAGAGAAGCGTTAGATGATTGATAACACTTTAATGTGATGAATTGCAGGTCATGGCGATATGGGTAAGAAAAAAAGCGTTCATGACAAGGTAATGCTGCTGACCAGAATGAAAGAAGA
Source organism: Labrus mixtus (assembly GCF_963584025.1). Classification (NCBI taxonomy): domain Eukaryota; kingdom Metazoa; phylum Chordata; class Actinopteri; order Labriformes; family Labridae; genus Labrus; species Labrus mixtus. The sequence goes on from NC_083619.1 coordinate 4,205,647, forward strand.
GGAGGTTATTGTGGTTCGTGAAGTCAAGCAGCACTGGGAGTATATGAGGAGTATGATTGAAGAGCTTTCATCACAGCTTTCTGAAGGCATCAACCAGCAAAGTAAGTACAATAAATATTTTTGGGAAATTGCTTGTAGCTTTTTTAAAATTATTATTTTAAATTTAATGTCCTATTGTCAGGCAGCACAGAGGCATTGACGGAGAGAGGATGTGAGGGGCTACTCTGTCTGCTAAAGAGAAGATTGTCCGTAGTTCAAGCTCAGCAGGGTGCAGCACGTACAATATACCAAAGTGTTCTGGGACTGCAAACGGTGTCTATGGATGACTCGTCCGCTGACGAAGAAGAAAACTCGGACAATAGCTCCTCCTCTGATGAAGAACTTTGACTTCCCCCAAAAGGAGTCTACTCTCTCTCTCTCTCTCTGTCTCTTGCTCACTGAGTATTTATCGTCTCTTGATCTCCTTCTCCCCTTGGTTGATCGTCTTGAAGATCAACTTGCGAATAAGTGGTTCTATTCTGCTGGGTTGAGTTAAGACTGCAAATTAGTTTCCATAAACTGTCAATCATGCAGAGGTGTCGTTTTGTTTTTTTCTTGTCTTTTAAAAATAAAACATGTATGGGAACTGTGGCCTTGTCTTATGTATCTCAATATGATTGTAATAGAAAGCTTTTATGGACAGTATATAACTTTACAATTAAATTAGAAATGCGTCACCTCAAAGTGCACAAACTTAAAGATATCCACAACAAACAACCTGTATTTAGGAGAGATTTAAAAAAAAATGTCAACTGAGTAATAAATCAATCTACAACCATAAATATATTTTCTGCTGCTAAAAGAAAAAAAACTGGACAACAAATAAATGTAAGCTCAAAACCATATGGTATGTGCTTTGATTGTATAGAATTGCCCTATTCATAGATAAGCGCCATAAAAATAGCTATCAATATACATTTATACTATGTAAATCTTGTGTATCTCCCCATTGGCTGTGAGTCAATGACGTAATGCGGAAGCTGTAATCCACGGCATATTTGACTCCTTATTTGTCTAAATTATATGAAATAGAAAATCAACTTTACTTTCTCTCAAATATTTTCGCAGATATTCCATGTTACTACTACTTCGGCAGTAGTATAAATATGATATATTCAGCAGATAAATGTATATTTATGTATGAAAAGTTGAAACCGGAAGAAGTCCCAAAACAAAACGCGATTTCCACATAAATCGCTAAATTGTGTGAAATAAACCAGCGCCATCACTTTTTATAATATATATAGTCTAGATTATTTTACAAAACCCATTTGACTTTAGTAAATATTTGATATAGTGGGTAGATATAATTTTTTTTACAACCCTAATTATGTTCCCTCTGTGCACAACGCCACACATAACTACCAAAATTCCCGTTTCTAATTTCCTTTCCGAAATGAACTGATATATGTACTTTATTTTAACATAGATCATATATGTACTATGCAATAAATACTTCGGCCACACAAGATCCGTGACATATTCAGTGAATATATCTTTTGTAAGCCTTTTATAACTCTAGTTACAACCTTTTTTTGGAAACGGAAAAGACTACAATTATGGCGCCATTCAGTATCAAGCTGTATGACTTGACTCTGAGGAATTGTAGTCTTTTAGACAAATCTCAGTGTTTCCCTTACCTAAGAAGTAATATATATTTAATTGAGGGTACACAGGGGAGTTTAATTGGATGGTTAACACATTCATGTTATCAGATATTTAAAAAATAATTGATACATTTGTTAAAATGTATTTTAACAATATATAGTAGCTCCCCCTGTTGTTTTGGTGAGCTGACTACCCTCACATGGTACTTTGTTCCAAGACCTCTCTAAAACAGTTATTCCCATGTCTGTAGCCCCTTTTGTTGCTGAGTTATAAACCTTCAAACATGCCCTTGGGTCAAGGTTCAAAGGGCATTATTTCAAAACAGGGGTCATGTTGAAACCTCATCTTCACATATGTTACTCTCCAGGATGAGACCTTTCCAACGATGTATGTCGTTCAGCTCTAAGCCAAAAACTTAAACATTCTCATTTCATAGGCAAGGGGTCTTGCAGTCATACTTTCATAGAGCTCTTTCAAAGCCCAGTACATCAAATGTTTTTTTTAATTTTAATTTTGTTTGTTTGTTTGTTTGTTTGTTTGTTTGTTTGTTTGTTTGTTTTGGTGTAAGTATATCATAGAATCTGGGGAACTGTATGCTTGGAGGACAGCCTTAAGTGCTTGGTTTAGAATTATGGCTAAAAGTAAAGATCTCTTATGCTCTTGTCCATATTAATTCATCCTAGTACTTTTTTTAAATCCTTCTTTCCTTATAGAAGAGTTAATCTAATTTGTCATCATTCATTGTTTTAATATTCAGTTTAATGTCTTTCATATCTTTGAAACATGCCATGTGCTTGTTATGAGAGCCAAGAATGATGAGAGCAATTCTCTTTCATGAATATCTACTAACTTAATGATGATGGTCTCCATATTATTGATGATGATGATGGTAATGACGATGTTTTTTGTTTGATAACGACGACTTATAAGATGGTTTCTATACTGATTAGAGCTCTCAAGAACTGCTGTCAATGTTGTGCTTTGCCTCTGGTCACTTCCTGTCAGCACCTGTGTGTCCAATCAGACTCAAAGCTGATCGTTTGCTCTTACTGACATTGTTCCCTTTTTTCTAGATCCTTGCTTGTGTTGTACTTACTCTCTGATGTACATCACTTTGGATAAAAGCGTCTGCTGAGTGAATTGTAGAATTGTAGCCAAAGAGCAACAGGGTTGAACAGGTCAAAAGGCTTCATGTCTCTGCTTGGCCTCAAATGGTCAAATTAGCTATTTTAAGCACCTTTAAAAGGAGTTTTTAACATCAGTCTTGTTCACGAAGCATACAGCATATAGTGGAGAATGACCCTCTGTCTTTTGGAACATTTTCACACTTTTTAACACCCTTTTTTGATGTTTTGGGTTAGGGTTATCCCTATCCATCCCAGAGTTCAGTTGATGAAGAGTCCCTGTTGCGCGCCTTCTGTACCACACGGATTGCACTGGACAGACTAAATGGTAAGAAATGAGCACACATGATGCAATAAGAAACAATATGAACTTGCATTAACGACGTGTCAGCCATTATTCGTTCCATTTTAAACAGCTACTTCATCTTTTTCAGTGTAACTTACTGTAACTGGGTTCTAAAGCTAAAACTATTTTATATAATATATATTGCAAAAGAGAGTGGCAGCCTCCTATGCACCCTGCAGAACAGTAGGCCTTAATTGCGAACATTTACCCCCCTCGTTGAAGGAACATGTTTATTTATTTAGGCCTATTTTTTTTACACATTACTTGAGCATTCATTGAAAATCACAAAGTCACTGATGTAGCCTGCACTTGGTTGCTTACATTCAAGCTAGTGTAAGAGTGAAAATGGGATATGCAAATAAGTTAGAAACATATGTTTATTATGTTCTTTCTCTATGCAGACATAACTTTAGTATGTTCTTAAATGATTGCTATAATGTTGGTTACAAGTGTTTACAGTAATGTTAATATCCTGTTATCAGGTAGGCCACCTAGTGGGCGCTGTTCAGGCAGGAGTGAGCTGTGTAGTGAGGGGAGAGAAAGGAGGAGAAGAAGAGGAGTTGTGAAATGTACCGTGCGTCGGAGAAGCTGACTAAAGTTATGAGAAAGACCCAGAACGTGTTTGGACTGACTTATTCCTGCACATACACCCACGTCGCTTACACTAGCTAATTCCCAGAGATCGGAATTTATTAATAATTGTATAAATACAATTATTAAATTATTATCAATATTAAAAAAGATGAGATGATTATCAATGCGTCACCTCTGGATGGGGTACTAGAACTTTAAAACTGAGAAAAGATTTAACAATTTAACAAAATCAGTCTTATAAAATGACTAAACTATCAAGTTGGATCACTGATTAATAATTAACTTAATAGTTCTATTAAGATTACTATATCATTATTCAGTAAAGGTTGAAGGAATGTTTAATCAAGTAGACTTTGCCTGTTCATGTGGGGGTCTCCCTTTCTCTCAAAAAAACACACAAGTCAGTCCTGCTCTGATATGATGATCATGAATGAAAATATGCAATTTACTGAAATCCTGCTGTTACCCAATGCCAACATCCAGCTTAGATTCAGCATGTCAACAGATCTCTTTGAATTTATTTTATATTTTCAAATTCATAAAGTCTCCAGGCCAATCATGGAAGGTTGACAACCCTAGCTGACTGTGTAACTGTTTTTTATTCCAGGTTCAAGATGCCACGAGGCTCTACGACAAAAACATGTATCAGCTGCAAAGCAGTCATTGCTGTGGCCACAAAGACATACAAGGCCTGTCAGACAGTGCAGCCCAGGAAGCAAAGGCTGGCCAAAAAACTGCTGAAGTTTGAGGCCAAAAAAGAGGGCTAGCTAAAAAAGTCTGTTTAAAGTCTCTAATTGTATTTCACAAAATGAAGGCTGGTGGTATTTCTGTATGACATTTGAAATTCTGTATCAGCTGGAGAAATTAAACACGCTGGGATACAGGGCCATGGTGTTTATTGCAAAACCAGCGAAGAAGCCTGCCACGTGGATTACTCAGGTCCAGCACCCGAAATGGCAGCTTTCGGACCAGGCTGCAAAATGCCTGGACAGAATGAAGGCCTTATATGAGGTGTTAGTCAATGGTAAGCCTTTGTATCTGTGATCATTTTCAAGATATAGCTCACTCTACTCAGCTCACTCTACTCATCAACAGTTTATGAAAGCTTGATGATCAGACAGTACATTAAATATCAGTCTTTTTGTTCCATTGAGGTTGGACTAACCAGCAACACTCCACTTCCTCTGTCATCCAGCCCTCCACTTCCTCTGTCATCCAGCCCTCCACTTCCTCTGTCATCCAGCCCTCCACTTCCTCTGTCAGCCAGCCCTCCACTTCCTCTGTCATCCAGCCCTCCACTTCCTCTGTCATCCAGCCCTCCACTTCCTCTGTCAGCCAGCCCTCCACTTCCTCCGCCATCCAGCCCTCCACTGCCTCTGCGAACCAGCCCTCCACTTCCTCCGTCATCCAGACCTCCACTTCCTCCGTCATCCAGCCCTCCACTTCCGCTGTCAGCCAGCCCTCCACTTCCTCTGTCATCCAGCCCTCCACTTCCTCTGTCATCCAGCCCTCCACTTCCTCTGTCATCCAGCCCTCCACTTCCTCTGTCAGCCAGCCCTCCACTTCCTCTGTCATCCAGCCCTCCACTTCCTCTGTCATCCAGCCCTCCACTTCCTCCGCCATCCAGCCCTCCACTGCCTCTGCGAACCAGCCCTCCACTTCCTCCGTCATCCAGACCTCCACTTCCTCCGTCATCCAGCCCTCCACTTCCGCTGTCAGCCAGCCCTCCACTTCCTCTGTCATCCAGCCCTCCACTTCCTCTGTCATCCAGCCCTCCACTTCCTCTGTCATCCAGCCCTCCACTTCCTCTGTCATCCAGCCCTCCACTTCCTCTGTCATCCAGCCCTCCACTTCCTCTGTCAGCCAGCCCTCCACTTCCTCTGTCATCCAGCCCTCCACTTCCTCTGTCATCCAGCCCTCCACTTCCTCTGTCATCCAGCCCTCCACTTCCTCTGTCATCCAGCCCTCCACTTCCTCTGTCAGCCAGCCCTCCACTTCCTCTGTCATCCAGCCCTCCACTTCCTCTGTCATCCAGCCCTCCACTTCCTCCGTCATCCAGCCCTCCACTGCCTCTGCGAACCAGCCCTCCACAAAGAACCAGGGTATGTTGTGGTTACATCTTGAAATAGTGTATGTATCCAATTAGTATCACAATTTGTTTTCTAAAGTTATTTTATGTGGGGAAGCCAAATTAAGATATTCACATATTGTGATATTGTGGTACACTACTCTATGTTTGAAAAGAATAACAGGATGCAATGAAGCTTGTATTGGATTGTCATGAAAATGTTAACGTTCAGTCTGAAGGTACATCTTGTAGTCTTTGAACAACTACGTATTTGAAACAGTAATGTTAAATTCAATGTGTTTGTAGAGTAGTGGTATTAAGACCCGTAGTAATATTATAATAACAGCTCTGTACAATTTTCTTTATTTTCAACAGGCATGCCTCCGAAGAAGAAATTCAAGAAGAACAACAAAGATTTACCTAAAGGTTATTTAGCCATCCTATATTTACATACGCCATTTCAAATTGTACAGTATATTTACTGGTTCTACTACATTTGCCATTTGACATCAATCAATCAAGCTTTATTTATATAGCACCTTTCATACAAATCAAATGCAATTCAAAGTGCTTTACAGTGATTGAAAAAAAGAACATAAAATAGTGAAAAAACATATAGACAAAAATGGATTTAGAAATAACGACTAATGCATTCCAATAGTTATCAAATAAATGTAACAGTAACAGTAAAAGGTAAAGGGTAAATTTAAGTTAAATGCACATTATGTAAAATCTGCTGCTAGGGGGCTCTCAATCAAAACAATAACAAAAGATGACGTTGAGGCTTGCAGGGAATCATGGGACTTAACAAACTCTGTAGTCAATGTATGTAATTTTTATCACAGCAGCACATACAGCAACATTATGGCAGCTTTCAGTAGCAGCTCCCACTTCCTTCAGGGCCTTTCAGATAGGACGCGTTGCGCACGGGGGCCAAAGGGGAGAGCTTACACGAGCAAAAAGCAATCGCGAGCGTTGCTAGGTGACCGAAACGATAGTCGGGAAAATAGCTCGGGAAAGTAGCTTCTGCCACATCACTATGTAGGCCTATGTGTCCACTATTGAGAAAAAAAGCCCCGACTTTTCTTCTGCTGCGGAGGGGGAGACGAGCAGCAAAGAAAAAGAGGGTGTGTGTTCATTAAATCATCAGGGCACATCAGGATGTGAGATAGTTTAGGCTCGTCCAGGAGCTGCAGCGCTAAAAGGACCTCTTTACGAGCATGACACACATTACTGCTCTGTTTTAAACACACCTGGTACGCCCAAACTGTCTATATCTTTCCACTGCACGGCAGTGAGATGGACACTTGCACAGAGCAACAGAATACACAATGAATGGCCTTGACAGCTACACGCAGTTCCCACTGCGTCCTATCTGAAAGGCCCTTTATGCAGCGTTCTTTGATGAGTAAAATCCAAAGTTTTTGTTCTAATTTGTGGAACAACTAAAGGAGCCGGAGGATCTGAGGGGCCGTCCTGGTTCATAAACTGAAAGCAACTCTGAGATGAAGTCCGGTGCAAGGCTATGCAGTGCAATATGAAAACTCACAGGCAGCCAGTGTAAAGATTTTAAAATTGGTGTAATGTGTGCTCTCCACCTGTTCTGTGTTAGCACTCGTGCTGCTGCGTTTTGAATTAACTGTAGCTGATTTATTGTATTCTTTGGAAGACCAGAAATGAGAGCATTGCAATAATCGAGCCTGCTCATTATAAAATTGTGCATTAGTTTATCAGTGTTGTGCAAGACTTTTGTCTTTTCTCAACAAGAATGATAATTATCTTTCTGTGCATCTTTCTTGCAGTTCTATAAACAGTTGACACTTTTTTGCTCTTTCAGAATGCAGCCATATGGTCAGAGGGGATGACAAATCTTATCCAGTGAAGAGGGTGGTCGAGACCAAAATACAGAAGGTTTGCTTTTTCATAATTTGAGCTAAAAAGTGTAATGTAAAAATATACCATTGCTACAGAAGCTTTTAGTAGATTGTATGCACCACAATTGGAAACTCTAAAGTCCTCTGACCATGTGATTGCTTATAATGGTAAACATGTTGAAATGTTTTTCAGGGGAACCAAGTGGAATTGGTAGAGTGGGAGCCCTGTTCCATCTGGTGTGTAGAATTTCTCTTTATTTTATTTTATTGTCTCTAAAAATATACATTTTTTGATGTTCATGTACTGTAAATTGCAAGTTATATATTCTTAAATGCTTTTGTGGTGCTATTTATTAATTTTACCCAATTTTAAATTGCAAGAAGGAACAACAGAACACGAGTACATGTAATTACCTTAGTCAAACTATTAACATATGCAGGTCATTTACACTAATCGGGTTACTGTGTGTACATAATCATACTGAGTATGAGGTATATACTGAAGCTCTGATGAGCTGTGGCTCATTGTCCTCTACATTGTCACGTTTTGAATTCCAGTGATGTCTTATGTCAAATTAATTCTTCTTTACATTTTATTGCAGTGGGAAGTCGTGGCCCCTACAGTGGGTGACAAAGGAAAATACAGTCTAAAGACTATGTATTGTATTGTTATTTGAGCTGCTGCCCTTTTTCTGATTTAAAAAAAATATATAGTATATATAATTTATTTAATTAAAAAAAAAAAAAAATTAAAAACAATTCTGATTCTGATAGATAGCTTTATTAATCCCTCGAAGGGAAATAAAGTTGTTACAGCAGCATAACTACAAACAGCAGAATATAAGAAAGGTGCAGAAGTACAGAGTATTAGAAGTTGCAAAAAAACAACAATAAAAATATAAAGATATCAATACAAGTTCAGCAGAAATCAATTTGTTGTAAAAGACCATAGTTTGTGGTCAAATCAAACCTGTTTTAAAAGATAGTATTAATCTGTCAGGATTATTTTGTTAAATAAAATAATATAAATCACACAAACTGTAAAGTATTGTCTTCATGTATTGTTACATTTTATAGTTTATAATGTTGCTAATATGCATCGATCCGTTCCAATCGTTTTATTAAATTTGGTTGTAATGAAAGACATCCATAAAAATGTAACAGAAATCATTATTTATTGCATAGGAGCTTAGTTTGATGTCTGATGTAACCCATTTTAAGAGCCACCAACCGAACGTCCACTTCCTTCCGGTTCATGTTGATAGCGTCCATAGCTATCACCATAGCAACAGTAGAAAATGTACCATTCCAACGTTTTTTCTGGTGAGACCTGAAAGACTGAATAAACGATATCATTCGCAATGGATTGTGGGATGGGTAGTTCCTTGACTCCGGATGAAAATGATGTACACAGTCTTGAACCTATACCTTTGTTTCCGTTTTTAACGCCGTTTTGGTGCCAAATTGAATGTACTATAGTCTCGAGTGTTGGGGTAACTTGTTGTCTTGGTCCCAGGCGCCATTCTCTTGATATAAGGATTTGAAAAATCAATGGGAAAATTTAATTCCGGAACCAGAGTGGCCGAAAAAAGAGCCGCGAACCGAACGTCCACTTCCTTCCGGTTCATTGTTGATAGCGTCCATAGCTATCACCATAGCAACAGTAGAAAACGTAACATCCCAACGTTTCTCTAGCGAGACCTGAAAGAATCTTCGTAGAAACGAACAAACTAAAGATTATGAAGATACAATGTACATTTGTCGCCAGAAAGATTATCAAAACGACACTTAAGCCTCAAACTATCTTAAAATATTGCATTTTCCACCGAAAATAGAAGGGATGTCCGCCATGTTGTTTTTTTTCGCCAGGGGAAAACTGGGCAGTCACGTGACCTGAGATAAGCCTTTACAAAAGAATAGGCAAAAGGAAACGTAGGCATGTCACAATTTTAGAGCCTTTATTCTGAAACTACTACGTTTTGAGCTGTGGACCAACGTAGGTATTTCACATTTTGACATGAGACTGGGTTGCTTTTTCACTCTAACTGCCTGTGGCTTTTAGCTTCAGTGTTTGGAAATTAGATGCTGTTTGCTATGAGGACAATTTGCATAAAGGGGGCTATTTTCCCCAAAATGACTGCATAGTGGACACACCAGGGCATAGAGACACACACCAACACAGAGATGCTGTTTGCGCTTGATGTGGATTCCCGTTGTTGATATGTTTGATGATGAAGAAATTCGCCGTTGACACTGACTTGCTTACATAATGATCATTTTATTGACAAACAAGTTACAGCATCGCCAGGCTCGCCATGGTTCGACCTGGGAGAGACACAGCCAAAAGTGATCTCTCCTGAACATACACTGAGAATGCTATTTATAGACAATGTTACAGGGCACATGAGGACATCTGTTTATCTGTTTGTTTTTTAGGACAACCCCTCCTACTTCAACAGCAGCAGCCTCTGCAATTATATGTATGTCATAAACTTAAAGGCCAACACAGGTCACAGGTACAATCTCCTGTCTAGATGTCCCCGGGAAACCCTCTGGACACAAGGGTCCATTTGTTCACATTCCACTGCGGGGGATCCTAGCTTTGATCTAAGCATTTCCTGACACTCAACTCATCCTGCGAACCACACCTCTAAACAAACTTTCCACTGAAGGAAACTCCTTTAACAGATGTGTGCAGTATACACTTAAAGATCAGTATAATATCTCTGTCCTAGATATTTAATACACTTCACGCTGTTGCACAGAATGGGGTGCATTAAGTCCTTTGTGTGTGTTTTGTGAATCAGACAGTGTCTTTATTAATCATCTATACAAGTTTAGCAGGCATAAATCAATCAATCAATCAATCAATCTTTATTTGTATAGCACTTTTCATACAACATATGTATCCCAAAGTGCTTTACATCAACATAAATCAAACAGCAAAAACATGACTCCCTCCCCCACCCCTATCCCAGAATCCAAACACTAAGGTCAAAATAACTAGATAAGAACAGGTACTGAGGAAACACTATCATTTATTCTAAAGGAGGAAACACAGGAGGTTCAAAATGTAATAACACTAGATGAAATGAGATTCAGTTAAAAGCTCTACTAAAAAGGTAGGTCTTGAGTTTGCTTTTAAAAATGTAAAAGCCCCCTAATGTCCTGAGCTGATCCTGTTGGGTTTTGGTTATTCCTTAGTTGTGATGTCCTGTTTTTATTTTGTAATCTGTATCCTCGTGTTTCTGTTTCCTGTCTGTACTTTACTGTTGATATTCCTGGGTTTATTTTTTCATGTTTTATTTTGAAGTTCTTTCCTCTGTGTGTGATGTCGAGTGTTACTTCCTCCCTCTGTGGTTTCCCCTCCCTTGTTGATTGCTCTCATTGTTCTCACCTGAGTCTGGTTAGTCTCACCTGTGTTTGATTGCCCCCTGTATCCGTGCTGTATACTGTTTAGTACCTATACTATTCAGTAGGCACAGTAGGCAGATATTTGTTCCTACTTCTTCTGATTCATTCAGTGAGGAAGTGACGTCATTTACGTTTCCCGAACCGGCTGCATCCACCCGTTTTTTTTGTTTTTTTGTTTAGCTTTATTCAAGAAGAGTAATGCGCATATACAGTCAGGTAAACAAAAACAATATCACAATGTAAATCAAGTAAAAGACAGATTAAATAACTAAATAACATACAGTAGCCTTCATAAAGAAAAGTTGAAATGAAAGACAGAAATATACAGAATATAAAATAAACCAATAAAGACACATTTAAATAGTGAAATCATTATTTAAATAGAGGGGGAAAGGTTTTATAATAATGCAGACATTTGTTATATTTTCTGTTGTCAATTTAAAGTAGCGATTTCAGTCGGGACTTTAACTGTAGATTAAAAATTGATTAAATTAATCCACTGTTTTGTTTTGGAGGTACACGTGAAGTGACGATTTACGTTTAATTTCGCACAGCATTGTCGGTGGTAAAATACAATACATTTCCTGAAAGGACGCATCCGATCCATACTGCATGAAACCCGGAAGTTAGTATCCATACTGAAATGTTCAGTATACTGAGGTGGACACAAAAAATGCATACTGAATGACCACGAAAGTTCAGTATACTGAAACTCCCTACTGAAAAGTACACACTGCATACTGAACTGTGGATATTCGGAAAGGGCCCTGGTTTCTTCCCTGCGGTGTACGTTCATACGTCTTCCTACTCGTCCTTCCTGGCTCCTGTGATATTTATTTATCCCCTGGTGGCTCCTTGTTGTGTCTTTTGTTTTTAACTTGGTTTTTAAAGATGTTTGCCTTTTTGGGACTTTTTTTTAATTCAATAATTTTTGGTTTTCTGAACACGGGTCCTCTTCTTTGTTTCCGACAATCCTGCCAGGCAATCCTTTTGTTAATCAGGCGCTCAGCTTTCACAAAGCATCGCACCAAGCATTAAGCTGCAGCAGAGCCGACAGACACAGAGGCGCTGCTTCTCAACAGGCAAGGCAGGACAGGACTCAGAGGGAAACACAACGACTGCTATATATCGACCGGGCCATGTCTCAAAAAATTAATGCTGACTAAACATATTTTTATGGCAAATTCAAATCATGATATCTTCATTTCTACTTGGTGTATCAACACAAAATAAAACTGAGGTCGATGTAAACGAATGGCCTATTTTGGGAATGTGGGCGTTACCGCCGACCTCAGATGGTTAAATCTACATTCGCACCTCTTGTAATTGTGTGTCTCTCTACATACTGTGTGTCTGGGTAATGGGGACATGTTGGAGCCAGAGGCAGATGTTGCACAGTGCATCCATGTCCATTTTTTCGAAAACATCTCAAATATTTTCTCAAATGTAACCATGTTTCTGCTCATGGAGCTTCTGCAGTAGACCGGAAATCTCCCATAATCCAATATTGGTCAGCCTGCAAACCGCAGGGACCAAAGATGAGAAGGAAGTGGACAGGAAGTTCATCCTGGTACGATGTGAAGGTCGTCTGTTTGATGGGCAGGTTCTGCGGGTCATTGGAGATGAGATCGAGGTGAGCCACATGAAGCAGCTGGGAGGCACAAATGCATTCACATGGCCCAATCCTGCAGACATCATTTTTTTATTACACATTTGATGTGTTCCAAGTGGTCTCAGAGCCAGAACCTTTAAAATTCACACATCTCAAGACTCACTCATGAAGGCGGGGAGTTCTTTAGTCACCACCTGAAATGGTTCACAGCGTGTCTGAATGATCTAAATGTATGTTGTCATGGATTTTAAAGTACTACAAGTGATTCAAAAATGAAAGCTGTATGAATAAGATGTAACTAGAAGGGACATGCATGACTATTAAAAAGACTAAAAGATTAAACTTGATGGGACGTAGGTGGGCTAGTGGTAAGTCTGTGCACCACATGTACAGAGGCTTCAGCCCAGGTTCAAATCTGACCTTTGGCTCTTTTGCTGCATGTCATTCCCCTTTTACTTGATTTCTACTCTATTCACTATCTCAATAAAGGTATTAACCCCCCCCCCCCCCCCCCCAAAAAAAATAAAATAAGAAAAAACATTTGTTTCAGCATCATAGTCAGCAGCATAACTCCAAGTCTGTGAAACAAAAATTACCAAACATGTTTGTCTGTCTGACTGCTGTTCTCGCCCTTGTCCTTACTGAAAGCAGCCATTTTTTTTAAGGCTGTTTTGCCAACCGGTGTGACAGAGGGGGCGTGTCCCAGTGGGGTAGTGACATATTTGCCGAATAAGAGAGAGGAAAAATACTTTTTATGAAGGCTGATATGCCTGTGTGACGGGGTCCTCTTTCAAAACACCCAAAAATCATAAAAACACAGGCGTAGTCAAAGACTGCAACTGATGTATTTATTTTTAGCTGGCAGTGACAGATATTTACAAAAAAAGCAAAAAGAAATGGAAAAATTGTATTTAAACTATTTACAGAACAAAAGTCTTCCAAAAAACAAAATTCCACATGAACAAGCCAACAAAAAAAAAGGAAGTCTCCAACATGTTACCTCCTCTGTAACCAGGACTAGACTGCCTGAAAGCAGCAAGCAGCCATCTTTTAAAAGCAAGAAGCCCCTCCCACTGAGCGTTATGAATGACATAACATTTTAAATAAAACACACTTTCTCATGAATGAACGATTTTTAACCTGTTACATTCATATGGCCTACTCATCACTGAATTAAACATTTTAATCCATATTTTATTAACACCACAGCAATGTATCTGTGGTGACACATTGTAAACAAACATTTAATTAAACAATCAATCACATGATTACTATTGCGCTCCGCATCCGCCTATTTAGAATGCGGAAATGGGCCGCCTCTGTTTGGCACCCTAACGGGACACAGCGGAGCACATATGCAACACACCAGCCTTAAGAATGCTATGAATCAATATAGTATATATAAATATATATATATATATATATGTATGAAAAACAAAAATAGAGCTCTCAAGTGTGCACCCTTGGTGGCGCTATGAAAAGGAGGATGATGGTGTGATTTACTGAGTGATTATAGGCGCACTGGCAGAGGGAAAAGTTTGGCATATGTGTGTGTGTTGGTGTGTGTACTGACTGCAGTCAATGACGGAGCCGCTCCGTCACAGCCTGCCTGAGAATGACATTAACTTTATGCACACAGCAAGTCACCAGAAACAGCCCTTGATATAGATAACCTTTGCTTCTTTCTTTAACACCTTGAGGAAACATTGATCCATGTGTGTCTGATTGTGCGGCAACAGAAAGTCCACTATTGTAGGAAACACACCGACTTACTGTAGTGTATAGTTTGAAATCTCACCCTCTCCCCCTCCTCTCTGTCGACCTTCTCATATCCTTGACTGAGGTGTTTTTTTTTCCTCTTCCTGTCACTGCTCTTTATTTGGAAAAGGCTGATATAGGAAAAGCTGCTGTAGGTAACATCTACAGCAGCATCATCTCTGTGAATGGCTTCACAGAGGCAATGAATTCTGAAGGAGGCTTCAAAGAGGGAAGTTTGGGATTTTTTTTAAGACAGCTGTCTGTGTGTGACTAAGACTTTTTTTGGGGACGTCCAATTTTTTCCTTTTTTTTTTTTCAGCTCGAGCAGAATATTGACAGCAGTCTCTGCCAGCAATTGTTTTCACTGCCAGTGTAAATTTACATGCAACCAAAGGAAGTCTTTCAGAAACACATGAAAGCCTTTTTCAGGTATTTTCACGACCTGCAGAGAGAGAAGCAATGACTTATTTAACAGCCCCTTTTGGAAGTTGTTTTTTTGTTTTAACTGGGTTTGAGAGGAGACAACTGTGTGTTTTATGAAGGTGAGGGTGTTTTAAGCCATAATGGTCCAACAATCTCGACTAGAGCTGCGGAATATATCATGTAATTATTGTCACAGCAATCTGAGCATGTGCAACAGACACATCCCTGAACGTGTGAGGTCAAGCAAATACACAGATGATGCTGCTTTTGCTTCTGATGCTTGATGATGCAATCAATCCAGTCAGTTCAAATGGCTAATATGTGACAAAAACAATTGCAATCTTTAGCTGCAGCTGTTTGAACTTGTATATGTGCTCCTGTCATCTTTGTCAATCGATGCCCTCTGCTCTTACATGCGAATGTAAAACAAGTCATTTGACTATTATATGTTTTTTATATTTTTATTATATTAGTCTATATTATATAACATTTCATTATATGACACTATATTGTTCATATTGCACTATACTATATTATATTATACTACATTATATTATATAACTGCACTCTGCATTACTGTGGTACAACACTGCCTCTCTTCTCTGCTGTTTACATTACTTGCTGCTATTTATCATACCAAGTCACTTTAATCATCACTTGTCACTTTATCTTGTCATTCTCTGCAAATACTGTCTCAACTCCCTGCATAGTTAACTTCATCATTCATTTTGTACTTGTATATACCCTCTGTTTTTATTTATCTTATCTAATCTATTCTGTTTAATGTGTATTTTGTATTTTGACCTTACTTATCTGTGCTGCTGCAATGTCCAAATTTCCTCTCTGGGGATCAATAAAGTGTTATCCTATCCAATCCTATTTGCGGATCAGTATTGAAAGGGTGGTATGGCTACAAGAAGGCTAGTCTGAAAAGCAACATTTGAAAATCTAGTAAGATATCGGCATGGAGTGTGGGGAGCAGGTTGGTGAACTGGCACCAGAGTTTGACAAGCTGCAGTGTGACAGGCAGGATCGTGACGGGAGACCTTGAAGTCTGTAAAAAAAAAGAGGAAAAAAAAAAGCAGTGAACCATTTCAGACACACAGAGGGAGGTCAGAGGGTGAAAGAGACACAAAAAAAGGTCGTGCCAGGGATCATTTCCCTCTCCTCAGATCTCTGAAGTGTCAGCACATCAAAAAAAATGGGGTTCATATTTCTCTTGCAGTCTTTTTTTTAATTCCCTCTCCTCTGAACTTTTTGACTGTCGGATGCCATCAAAGGAAAATCAACCAAAACAGAGAAATATTACTTTTTACAAAAAGACAACATTTTCATATCAAACTGTGGAGCTGATTTTGACAAACAATAGGCTGATGTGACTATAAATATTTGTAACCATGTATGATTCATTTCATATTTTTGATTGGGTGTGCAAAGCTCTTATATTCTGTTACGACCCCTAAATTAAAGACTCGTTTTCAGGGAGTCGAACATAAACCAACGAGTCAGAGTAAAGGAAAGTATGAAAAGATCTATTTTAACAATCAAGTACGACAACAAACGTGATTAACAATTCATGCTAATAAAGAGAACAACAGAAATGAGCTGATGGGGGCGCAGGTGGCACAGTTGTTAGTGAGCGCGCCCCATGTATGGCTGTAGACCTCCAAGCGGGCAGCCCAGGTTCGAATCTGACCTGTGTCTCCTTTCCTGCATGTCATTCCACACTCTCTCTCGCCCTGATTTCCGACTCTATTCACTGTCCTAGCTCTAAAATAAAGGCACAAAAAACGCCCAAAACAAACCTTTAAAAAAAAGAAAAAATAGAAAAGAGCTGATGGTCTGGATACCAGAACAAATATAAAGAAGAGCCAGTCACCCAAACCAGCTCCCAAAGGGCCGTTGGACCAGGTACTTAAGCCCCGTTTCCACCAAGCAGTCCGGTTTGGTTAAGTACAGTTTGGTTTAGTTCGGTAAGGTAAACCCTGAACCATACCCTTATTTGGTCAGCGGAGTGTAAGCCAGATAGAGATAGCCGTGTCAGCTCTGTAATAGTGTGACATCATAGCAGCCCAACACAGTGTAACCCTCTATTAATTAAGTTAAATGTTCAAGAATAACAGGGACACAGTAAACAAGAGGGACCCTTTGGGGTCGGATCCGTACCCTTGGCACCCCAACAGAAGGGTACCAAAAAAGTAGGACGGATTCCATATTTTGGTACCATTCCCAACTTCTGACACGGTGGAAACGCCAATAAATTACCGTACCGAACCGAACTGAACTGAACCGTTTGGTGGAAATGGGACTTTACTCTCTACCATAAACTAAATAAAACACCACATAATCCCTGAACAACTTGGAACAAAAAACACAGAAAAAGAAAATGTCTGATCCATCAACCAAACATTTCACTGAAGAGATCACATCCGATGTGACGGTCAGGAGCCAAGAAGAGAGGAGTGACGCCGTGATCGAAAAGCGGCACCTCACACATGCCGTGGCACATGATTCAATACTTTATAAAGTCACTTTTTCATGTAGGCTATATCAAACGTTTAATTGTCTGGTATCTCTGTGATGACAGTATTCCATTCATTTAGTTTCCGATGATACCTGTAAGCTCGTAGCAGAGCTAATTCTAGCTAACAAGGTTAGCAAATTTGAACCATATTTTTACACACTTTGGGTCCACTAAAAGGGCTTTTTTTATGTCCATTGACAAGCTCAGATGTTCAAATCAACCATTAAGACAGTATTACAAAAAGGAGGCCCACAGAGAGATACATGTTGTTGCATCACTCTTTTTAAAGCCAACGAACTCCACTGACTAAAATAGTCGTAATTTTTTGAGGTTGAAGATGATCCTCAGACAGACGCCTCTACACACATTCGGTCGGTCGCAGTCCATTCTTAGGCCCAGCGCTGGCTGTGCACTCAGGAGTGTCTGCATGAAGTATTTGTACTCTGAGAAGAAAAGCGCTGCACGTCTGTCCTGTCTCTATGACAACGGCCGCTGTATGACCGACATTGCTCCGTTACTTTTTACTGCATGTTTTATATTTGAGATCGTTTTTCATCCCAGCAGACATGGAGCAAAGAGGAGGTGAGTACAAGATAAGATCTGTAGGAGGCTGTAAATACGGGGAATATCATACATTTGAAAAGAGTGTCTGTGACGTCAACAGCTCCTTTCTGAAAAGTTGAAAGATTTTCTACCCATTGAAAACAACTGAAAAAAGACGCTGGCGCTGAGAGAGGAACACTAGGTGGACACGGGGGCCTCAGTGAATCAGGCCTCCAGTGTACTGTTAAAGATGTTAATAATCCTTAAAGTGGTCGTCCTCTCTTCTTTTAAAGATATTAAGCTCATTGAAAATGTAGTCCAAGTTATCAGGTACATAACATATGACCATATGGACTCATCTCTTCATCACTGCTGTGTTTTTGCTACAAACTCTTTGGACTCTTTTGAGCCTTTTAAGTCATCAGTGTGGTCGAGGTCCTGACTGACCGTTTTGTCTAAACACACTGATTAAGATGTACGGTATACCTAAAAAAAAACAGGATCCACCGATGCATCAACATTCAAAAGAGTGAACTGCTGTGAGGTAGCAATCAAAGACCCACCAGACTGTCATGATTTAAACATGACGCCATGTTTTTATAGATTTGTCCCATCTTTGAATTTCACCTCCACAGTGTTTTGTTCTCAGGGGTTACCTCGATACACAGTGACATATAATAAAGCTTGCTAAAATGTGTGCAATTACGCACACACACACTGGAGCACACACACTTGTCTCTGCTTGTCAGAAGGCAAGTGGCAGAACACAAAATCCTCAAAACAAAGTGAGGACTTCCACACTCGCTGTGGGGTAACAGTTGTGACCTTGGATGAGCTCTCAGATGCATTTCTTTGCTTTGTTTTTTTGTTTTTTGAAAATCACTCACACTCTGGGCTCTTTTCTTCTCCCCTCTGCTGTCTCCGCTTTCTTAGAATCACAAAGCGCAGGCCTGATTGTTGAATATGCTTTCACACATCACTGATTTTGCCTCAGTTTAAGCTCTATCACAGTTCTTCCTGTCCCTCTCTCTCTCTCTCTCTCTCTCTCTCTCTCTCTCACTTTGTGTTTCCACAGACTGCTATTGGAACACAAGACAGTCTCCATCAATTGTTTTCTGAACAAGACGGGCCATTAAATAAAGTTTAAAAAGCTTTTTCTAACTGATTTTCAATACAGCGGTCTATTCAGCTTTTTTATCAGCAGGGTGAACGTTTTCTTTGGTTAGCTTTTTGGCATATTTTGGTTGTCTATTGTGACACTTAAAGCACTTTGGTTTCTCTTGTAGTTCATCATGACTGAGCAGATCACTAACTAACTCCCAATTTCCGTGCACTACACCGACATTCACTGCCACTCTGCTCAATGTTTCCACAGCGAGCGCCGCGGTCCGTCTCTGGACAAGCTACAAGCACGCACCAAGCTGGACCAACAAGAAGTTAGACAAGGAAATGCACAGAGAATCCACTCAATTTCAAGACAAGACAATATATGGACACATGATGGTATATTCTATCACTTTATCAGCATTACGTTAACAGGCACCGAATGAACAAATCCTCCTCAGAAAGACAAATCAACATGTTTGCACGTTTTTCTCTTGATTCCTGTGTGATCTTGTAGATCTCCTGTGATGTGTGTACAGCTGATCATGGCTGCGCCCTGCTGTGTTCACGTTCCAGAAACTGACCCAGTGGGGCGGAGAAAAACCGTGGTGCTGCAGACCGTGGCATGCACAGAGTGTGTGAAATTGGCGGTAACACTGTGTTCCAAGAGCACTCAAGCACTGGATGTCGCATCGGGCATGATCATATGCTCGCTGCCCACTCTGCATCTGTTCAATATTTAATTCTCTGCTCTGTACATTTCGGCTTCGGTTTCCCCTTGCAAACAGTTTGACATCTGGTGCTTTGTATTGACCAAATCACAACAGACTCAACAAATCAGACTCATCAATAAAAAATAAAATCATTTGAGTCTGATTTGATACTGACCTCAATGAATAAACGGTTTGAATACAGAGACATCTTGATAGAGCTATCTGAACCTGTGTGTGGAGAGTTTCTCCGTCATGAGCAGGACTTTGGCCTGACTGCTGATTGCTGACCACAGAGTGCTATCAGCGGCGGACCAGCCTACAATGTGTCTGCCCATTCCCTGCTGATGACCTTCAGCATGCAGCCGATGCTCTCCTCACTTGGTCGCCTTTTTCTTTTTTAAGTCTCCAAAGTCAGTTGTAGCTTTTTTTTTTTTTTTTAACTTTTTAACCTTCTAGCCGTTATGATTTCTGCAGAGCTCCCCATCAGAGAACAACCAGTGGTCTGATCTTTGTGTGAGGCCTCTTTCTGATTGTTAGTCCAGTAAAGTCTCATCAGTCTATAACGTACGGGAGATGTATTAGGTTTACTTAACGTCCCAGTCCTGAAGCATTTATGTGAACACTTTTCTGAATGTCACCGTAAAGTTGAACAGACCTGAATTGATAATTACGCTACAGATTCTAGGAGTTGCACCCACACAGTTATTCTTCAAGTTGTGGCGAATGATGATTACACGGTTTAGGATTCCTTTATGGTCAGGGTTGGAAGATGGCCAGGAACATTACAAACATTTACCGAGGTGAACCTCTTCCAATCCATGCACCTAAACAACTGGATCTCTAAGAAACACTGAAGCCATTTCTGCAGACTTTCCCCCTAAAGGGCAGTGCTCTTGTAGCTGATCCAAGCTGAAACTTTAGAGCAAGTTCCCATGGTGATCTAGCCAGGTTAAGAGAGGAAGATTCATGATATGGAAAACTCTGACTTTAGGGTTAACAGACCCGATTTACTGTCTGATCTCGCTTCATGCAACGACTCCCCTGGTGTCATCAATAGATTACTGTTATTAAGAACATAAGTAAACAAGCTTTATTTTCCAGAAAGTTGGTGGTTGTGTCAGAAATCACACGTCAATAATGACGCCATTGATGTTGTTCGACTTAAATGTGCAGCACCACAAGCCAGGGATTAATAATAAACAACTTCGGTGATAACTCTTATTATACTGAGCGTATTTTTACCAAACAGTTAAATATTTCCATAGTTTCCCAGTTTGGGATCAGTAAAGTAATTATATTCTATTCTGTGATAAATAAATGAAAATTTCTGTTCTGAAACATTTTCCTGACAATTGTCTCGTGTATCTCCGTCCCAGATAACCTTTACTCTTATGAAAACAGAGTATAGATGTCAGTAAAGATGCCACTAAATGTTCTGTGTATGCGCCCACTGTGCTCCTCTCATCCCCTCTTTCTGTCATGGATGACAGAAGTCGAGCCTCACTTCCTGCTTGCTCTATTAAGCTTTGCACTGCAATGCATGATGGTATATCGCTGGTTTATTGACCAATGGTTGTACAGTACTTTTCACGACCCATAGTGGAATACAAAAAGTCCACTATGGGTATTACAATGCTCACTCAGTCTTCAGTCACAGCTCATGTAGCCATTTTTTTTATCTTTTAATGTAATGGAAAGAAAAGTCCAACTGAAGCCATGAGCTACAGGGGAATTAGTCATGTTTCTAAGTTTGTATTTCATTTCTTCAACTTAAAGTCTGTAGGCACAACATCTTAACATTGGTCTGTAACAGTCAATTCCTCTCTTTTCTCATGCCAAGACTGGCTTTAACAGATGTGGCCAAATCTTTCACTGGTCTTTTATTTTCAGTCAGACATTTCATGTTTGTAATGGTTTGAAAAGTTTGATTTCAGGAGCAGAACATTGTTCGAGTTTAGCTATCAGGCTCCGACCTCTTTTGTCCTTGCATATTATTATTCTAAATGCAGAAATTCAAAATGAGTGATGAGATTGTATCTTATTGTATCCAAAAGTCAGGGGCTACAGGTGGATCCTGGGGTAGTGATTAGCACAGCGCTGGTACAGGCCAGATCTGGAAATGACAGGGCATCGACCATGAGGGAGATATCTGAAAATGCTGAATATTAAAGGGGACATATTTTTGAACATTTATTTGGGTAACCTGAGGGATTCTGGTAAAGAAAAATACTCTCTCCTCCCCTGGTATCTCCACCCATGGACTCCACCCCCAGCCTAGAACAAAACTTTTGGGCATTTTTATTCTCGCTAACGAAGGAGTGATGTCTACCGGGAAAACTCGGGGGCGGGGGGGGGGGGGGGGGGGGTCATTTCATTTAAAGAGACACACACACCAAAATTGAGCGTTCTGAGAGAGCTGATTCATGTTATATTTTGACCAAAGCACAGCACAGATGTTTCATTTAGACCACAGGGGCCTGTTTGAAAAGATGGAAAAGGGGGATAATATGTCCTCTTTAAATAAACAGCCTAATCAGGAGGATGTGTTTGTGAAGTGATCGTAGACCCACAAATTTGTGTTTTCAGTGTTGGGTTTCATAGTTTATTATCTGGCCTTATTTTCTGTATGCATGTATGTGGGTGGAAAATAGTTGCAGTTGTTTTTTTTATCAATGTGTGTGCCTCTATACACCAGGCTCTGATGGAGGCCTCCCATCCACAGCAGCATAATCAAACCCTGGGCAAACGTTCTGTGATCGTACAAACATCCTGAGAGACGCCTCAGAAATGTGCAGACCTCCTTGTGTTTCGGGCTTCAGAATGAAACGTTTCCATTAACAGAACTCGTATTGTTAGTCCACTCTGCTCAATGTAGAAAAGCCTGAAGCCGATTGTTGAGATCGTCTCAGGTCACCTCGCACTCTTCTGCTTTATATCTCACTGTTTTCAATACATCTTGTGCAAGCTTTCTCTCGACTCTGTCCTCAGGATATGATGATGGTGAGTGAATCCCCTGCGTTCACCCTTCTGCTTGCTGCCTTGTTTCTGACAGTTGTAGTTCTCAGTGTTGTTGTTTGCAGCCTTAGTATCGCTTGTATCTTTCTTCCTTTAAGTCTGATTTTAGCTTCTTCTGCAACTCTTTAACTCCTTCCTGCGGTTTATTTTCCCTTCACCACCACCTTTGTTTTCTATTGCTTATTTTCTGTTGAGCCCATCCCTTGTCTTGTGTCTCGTCCAAGCTTAAAACTACAGTGTTGAAAAATGAAGCCAATGTGGAAGAGCAAAATCCTGCAGTTTGTCGAGTGTCCACTAGAGGCTGGTTGCAGAAGCACAGGACGTCACACACCCACTTCAAAAAAGGCTTTTTTTACAGCAGACATTAACATGTTTACAAAAAATGTATTACGTCTGATTAGCTCATGTCTCATACACACTGTATGGGGGTTCATTTTTTATTAAATCATCTGTTTTGATTTGATGAAGGATAAGTGTTATTCACAATAAGGCGTGTAGCTGACCTGACTGACAGGTGGGCGCGGTGTAACGGCTTGTCAAGGGGGTTAAAACCTGCCTCAGCTCCAGCTCTCAGCCTGTTGTTAGGTTGACTGAAAGTTATGGTGGGTGGAGTCTTTTATTATGCAGCTAGCTTTCCTTTGTGTATGTAGCTGAGGGCTGGTAGCTTTACCCCGATCACCCGCTGTAGGTCCCTCCTGTCCTCCGCTGTGTAGCTGCTGAACCACACAGTGCAGCAGTAGACCAGGAGGCTCTCCATGGTGGCACGATAACAGTTAATCAGCAGGGGTTGAGGAAGGCGGGTCTGTTTCAGCTTCCTGAGGAAGTGGAGTCTTTGCTGGACCTTCCCCACCTGGTAGGAGATGTTTTTGGACCAGGTGAGGTCAGCTGAGATGTAAACCCCCAGGAACCTGAGGCTCCCCACCCTCTCTACCTCCTCTTCGTGTATCCAGAGGGCAGTGTGCTTTGATTTTCTGAAGTCCACTAGGATTTCTTTTGTTTTTGTTGTGTTTAAGTCCAGGTGGTTATTATGGGTGCACCACTGTCCCAGATGTTGAACCTTCTCCCTGTAGGCTGTCTCATTGTTTTCAGTTATCAGTCCTACATTGGTGGTATCGTCAGCAAAGTTGACGATGGTGTTGGTGGGGTGGATGGGAGAGCAGTCATGTGTGAAGAGGGAGTAGAGGAGGGGGCTGAGGACACACCCCTGCGTTGTTCCTGTGTTCAGGACGAGAGTGGATGAGGTGTAATCTCCCACCCTGACACTTTGAGGTCTGCCACTCAGAAAGTCTAATATCCACATGCACAGTGAACTGCTTAAGGCCAGTTTGCTCAGTTTCTCAACCAGTTTATGGTGTTAAAAGCGTAAACTAAAAACAACAAACGGCATCCTTAAATACAGTATGTGGTCTCTTCCCCTGTCTTTTTAACCCTTCACATCTCTTCTTCCTCTCAGCTCATCACAGTTTTCTTTCTTACTGGAGTCGTGTCATCAGAGAAACTGGCAGCTTTTGATCGGACCACATTCCAGGATCAGCATAAGCAGTGTTAGGAGTTCTGCCTGTGTTTTTATTCCTCCCTGAGGTGGAAATTCAAGTTTACACTCTTTTATCGAGAGACATACCACTCACATACAGTACACAGGGAGGAAACAGGCGGAACCTATAGACATGCATTAATGGAGAGATGTCAGAGTGAGCTGGTGGGGCTTTCAGTGCATTGCTCAAGGGCACCTCGGCAGTACCCGCAAAGTGACGTGGCACCTCTCCAGCAACCGGACCAACTTCCATACTTTGGTCCACAATGGGACTTGACCCGACGACCCTGCAGTTCTCAACCCAAGTCCCTACAGACTGAGCTACCCCCAAATATAATTATATCACATTTTAATAAGTGTTTCTGTAGTTTTTGATCTGACAATGTTCTTTAATTCATTTATACCTTGTTTTATGAGGAATATTTCAATCGAGAAACAACCTCTCTCTCACACCAGAGTCTGCAGCAGGGTTGCCAACCATCCTGTTTCAGCCAGACAATCTCTTATTTGGTACTTAACTGATTTGTTCCGAGCGCGACGCCCCTCATACCGTGGTGACGTTACTTCTATGTCATCACTAGACAACACTTTACTGATCCTAGATCTGATCCTCAGCCAGTATCCCATCATGCACTGATGACGTCCAATCAAGTGGTACCTGTCATCCAATCACAGCCCCTCTCCTGTGCATCTTAAATATGTACAGCATTAAAAGTGTTGAATTTTCATTCATGGATGGTGTTTGTGTTTTTGACAAACTGGTAAAAAAAAAGAAAAGAAAATACTTTGCAGCTACATCAAGCAATGGGAAGCAAAGAAGACGTGGGTTAAGCACTCTATGCCGTTGAGATGTAAAGATGGTGGAGGTGAGACTACCACAGCACACTGCCACAGAGATACAAAAGAAGGACACACTAGAAAAAGGTGTGATGTATCAGTTTATTTTTCTGTCACAAACGACTGCTTGAAGCTCTCAAGGGCATCAAGAAAAAGCCATAAAAAGGGGGACTTAGTGAGTCATGCCTCTCTTGTGGATTTAACTTTTTGTTGTAAGGCTCCAACCTGTAATTTATCTTATCATTTAGTGTTTTAGAATGCTTCTCAAATCAGAGTCCACGGACTGTGAGAGGTCAATACAAGGGGTCCCAAGTTAAGAGTGGAATCATTTATTTTCACTATAAAAGCCTCATTTTATCTTTATTTAACAGAATGTGAACCTGTCTGTGGTTAAATGTGTCCATTTAGGGTCATTCTGAGGGAAAAAAAGATGTTTGTTAATATAAATGTACATACTAATACAGTTTTAGTTATGGTACATATCAAATCCATATTTCTGACTCCTACACTACATTCAGATGTCATACCCACATCGATGTGGCACTGAGCCCCAAATAAAATATTTGTCTGATTTGAAAAGTTGGTATCCCTATTCCCATGTTTCTCACAACGAACAAACAACAGACTACATTATATCGATCAGAAATTACATCAATCAATACATTAAAATAGTTCCACAGAGAGACATACACTGGTCAAGTAATCCTTAGTTTCCTGGTTTCAAGATTTTGTAAACTAATAAAAGACTGGAGGAGGAAGAGGAGGCTTAGAAGATAATTAAAGTTTGCTTTTTTTTTTTTTTTTTGATTAAATTTATTTCAGACATATCAAATAAAATCAAACATATCAAAAATACAAAACAAAATGAAAAGCACGAAAATACAATAAACGAAAAACAATGTTCAAATAATTTCAAAAAAAGAAAGAGAAAAAGAAAATTACATATATTCAATTGATACGCCTGAAAAGGAGTAGGAAGAAGTATAAAACTTATTTAATCCTACCCCTTTTCCACAGCTCAATAATTAATATTTATTAAATTAAATTCCTGTGTTCCTTATAAGCTCTATATATACAATCTATCGATATACAATTTGCTATACTATTATTTATATATTTTTTTCCCTTCATAAAGCTCACCCTCATCCCTGTACCTTTTGAAAATCATTGATTTGTACATGTTTTTAAACTGGATCATGTTTGGACAATGCTTTAGCTCCGTGCTCATACCATTCCACAGTTTCACAACACCAATTGAAATGCATTGACTTTTTAAAGTCGTTCGAACAGCTAGCATCTTAAAATTTAACTCTGTCAAAAAAAAGTTTTTGAATATTACCTGGTAGCAGTTTGTTTCTTGCTTTGAACATGATTTGTGCCACTTGATAGTCAACCAGGTCAATTAACTTT
Organism: Labrus mixtus; assembly: GCF_963584025.1. Taxonomy (NCBI): domain Eukaryota; kingdom Metazoa; phylum Chordata; class Actinopteri; order Labriformes; family Labridae; genus Labrus; species Labrus mixtus. Next base: position 4,232,187 of record NC_083619.1, read on the forward strand.
ATAGTACGGGAATGTAAAAACAGGAGGTTGGTGTGATCATAATATCCTGCTTTATTGATTGTTCTTATGGCTCGTTTTTGAAGTGTGACTAGTGGTAGCAGTGAGCTTTTGTAAGTGGTCCCCCAGACCTCCACACAGTAATTTAAATAAGGTAAGATCATTGAACAGTAGAGAATATACAATGATTTGTGATCCAATATATGCTTTGCTTTACATAGGACTGAGATGCTACGTGACAGTTTAGATTTAACATGTTTTATGTGAGGTTTCCAGCAGAGCTTGTGGTCTATTGTCACACCTAGGAATTTATTTACATACACTCTTTCAATATTAACACCATCTATCTTAACATTTACGTCATTATTTAAATTACAATTTCCAAACAACATGATTTTTGCTTAAATTCAATGATAATTTATTATTGTCAAACCACCTTTTTAATTTGCTCATTTCAGATGTAATTAACTCCATCCTTTCTGTAACAAAAAAGGGGGACTTTAGGTACCAAACACCCCCGGCCTGCCTGTCAGGTCCTGTGCAGCAGACGTCAGTTTAATGGCGGATGTGTGCATGTGTGTGTAAAAAAAAATCCTCATGATGAGATTGTGACGCGGGTGTCTTCAGTGGTGGTAAAGCCAGAGGGGGCACAGAGGAATGATGGTCTGGAAGTAAAAGTCGGGGGGAGGGGCGTTCCTACTCATTTAAAAATCAGTTGAATGTTTCAGGTGAAATAACATAGGCTATACAACAAAATCTAGAGTATAAATAAAACAACGTTTTAAACCTTTCCTTCTACCTAAAAAGTTGGCTGCGTGCCGTATAGGACCAATAGACCAGTATAATCTGCTGAGACATGCACCGTCATTACCACAAGTACTGCACCACCACCACACATTGTGCACAACCTTTTAAATATTCACATCCATTCATCATCATAATAATAATAATTATAATACATTTAATTTGTAACGCAGTTTACATTTTTGCAAAATCTCAAAGTGCTACAGGAAAAAAATTAAATGATCGGGCATTTAAAGACGTGTGGTATAATGTTAAGATAATAAACATTGTGGACTAGCGGAAGTGGGCTGTGCAACTCGCAGGCTGTGTGTCGGTACTTTACAGCGTATGCTGAGATTCAACTACTGTATTGGCAGCTAGCAGTATTAAACTCCACATGGTAATGGATGTTACTAGAGCTGCACAGACGGCGCACGTTGTGGCCTTTGCTGAATAGAAAGGACATCTTCAGCTGGACGTCATTTTAAGCCTTTTTTCACTCTGGAAGAGTCTGCGTCTTATACCGGTGTGACTTTTATTCCAGATTTGAGGGTAGCTGTTAAAAAGCTGTAAGCGTGTTAATCAAAAGGAGTATCATGTAGTCCGCATGGAGACAACATAAAGGCTTTACAGTCGATGGGAAAGCGTGACACTCAGGCTTCACTGGTCTCCAAACGAGTGTTTCTGAGTCAGTGTTTTCATCTTTAGCAGCGTCCTTCATGGGATAAGGTATCCAGAATCTCAATAAAACTTCATTCTGATCATCTTACTCTGCACACAGCTGTCTCACTTTTTAGCGGCCTGCAGGGCCGGAGAAACTTCAGAGAACCGCTCCCATTATTCCCCAAAAAGTCAAAACAATCAAATATAAGCTCCACTAAATCAATAAGTTGACCATCCAAAAGTTCTCTAAATTTGAAATGACATGCTTGAGGGAATTAAAAAAAATAAAAGTACATCACTGACATACATTAAGCAGAGACACAGGGGGAAGAAATGCTGCTGCCATCTTGGAAACCAGATTGACCAAAGTAGCTACTGTCACAATGCATGAAACTAAAAAAAAACACTTTTTATAATGCAGCTAAAATAAGAAATTTAAGTAGAATTTGGGCCAAGACTCAATGTGCATTGCTAAAGGAGGTTATAGTTTAACTTAACTAAAAAATCAGCTGAGATGGTGAGTTAAAGCAGGATTTACTGTATTGATGAGAAATGAACAAACAGCCTTCTGGGTTTGGATCATGCACTGACCTAAAACACAGTGACCATTTTTAGATTTTAAGAAGAAAACAATACTTCATATAACTTATTTCAGTTTTAACTTCCACAATTTTAAGAGTGATGTTTCTATTGTAAGTGCTGTCCCCCTGCATTAGCCAGTTACATGTTATCATTATTGTCACTTTCTCTTGTTTTTTCCAAGGCATTGTCCCCAACCCCATCTTGGAAGGGAGAGGGTCCTGCTGTGTGTCTCCACCGTTAAGAAGTAAGACTGTGCAAACACCAGAGGTGAAAGTAATGCATGGCTCTCTGCAGACTTTGTAGTGATTAATCAATTTTGTCTGATAGCAAACAGGAAACAGCAGTAAAATGCCAATAAACTGTTGTGTGAGGATACTCTTATGTCAGGATAAATAATCAGAACAATGTTTCTCTTGTAGTTAATCAGACAAACTGAGCTCATAAGAGAACAAGAGTGGATACAAGAAATAAATAAAATAAGAGTGGATACAGGAAATAAAGAAAATAATGTAAGTTAGTATTTTTCATCCAGTGGCAGCATAAAGCTACAAAAATACTGCGGGGGAAAAGTAGCATGACCAACAGAAGGCAGGCATTTTGACTGCCCTTATATTACTGAAGGACTAAATACTATCAAACCCCTGCAGTTGATACAAAATGCAGCAGCATCACTGGTCTTCCTAAAAGAGCACATGTCACTCTGCTGTTCATCTCCTTACACTGGCTCCCAGTTACTGCTCGCATCAAATTTAAAACTCTGCTGCTCGCTTACAAAACAGACACAAAAACATCTCCTCCTTACTTTAACTCTCTCATCCAGGTCTACACTCCCTCCTGCCCACTACGCTCTGCCAATGAAAGGCGTCTGATCCAACCTTCACAACAGGGACCTAAGTCTCTGACTAGACTCTTCTCCTCTGTCGCCCCCCGGTGGTGGAATGAACTTCCAAACTCCATTGGATCTGCAGAGTCCCTCTGCACCTTTAAGAAAAAGCTAAAGACCCAGCTCTTTCATGAGTTCAGGTTGACTGAAAGTTAGGCTGAGACAGGATTTCCAGCATGGCGGCTGCTGCTGATGAGCCTCCAGAGCCCCCTGCAGGAACAGCTGGCTGACGTCACTCAGACTTCGTCCATTTATATTTACAGTCTATGGTTAAAACAAGTAGGTGAGACTGATAACCTTTAAGTACAGCTTGCAGTTCCAAACGTGTGTGACGTCAGTGAAAGCTTTAAATAGTCAATGAAACAACCTCCAATGTACCTGCATTTTAGTTAATACCTTCTTACTAATGATGCCATTAATCCAAAATAATCACCTGTCTAGTATTGAAGCAGTAATTATTATCGTTTACGGTGATAACTAACACACAACACGTTTTCTATATACAGTATATCTCATTAGTGAGACAAAGTTCTTGGCTCGGCATTTCATCTATAATCATTCTTAAATTGTAACAAAAATACATCAGCTAACGTAATGTTCTTAAAACCTTTTAAAAACATGACTTTGCAGGATTAAACAATTGCAAGTCTTTAGAAGCAAGTAGAGGCTATCTCCTTCAATGTGGCGACTGTGTGTGTGTGTGTGTGTGTGTGTGAGTGTGTGTGTGTGTGCTGACAGGCGTGACACTGATGTGTGGAGAGCTGAAGAAAATGACCGGGGTGAATGTCCTCCTCCCCCCAACCCCAACCCCCCACATGAGAGCGTCCACTTGATGAACAATTATCATTCATTACTGCTGGCTGTCAGCCTCTATAACTCTCTCTCTCCCCTGTCTTTGCTAACACTCAGTTTCTTCACCTTCGCTCTCTCTCTCTCTCTCTCTCTCCTACTCTCTCACTTTTCCTCGATGTCCTTCAGCGATCGGCATGGAGCTGTCATTCTGTCAGCCCTCCATCAGAATATCGATTCACCGATCTCTGCCCGACCGTGGACAAATGCTTGCATGCCAATTTCTCTCTGTTTTCTCCCACACTTTCCTTCCCCTCAGTCCACTCTCTCTCTCCCTCTCCCTCTCTCTCTCCCGGACTTGTTCTTTAGCTCTAAGTAGTTTTGGCAGTGAGGTAAATAATCCATTCTAAACTTTATTTCACTGTGACAAGAAATATTGCTCTCTAAGACTGCAGGCGAAACGTGCCAGTGGCGTTTAGGAAGACTGATAAAGGTGGGCAGTGTGGCGTTGCAGATACTCAAAGGTGATCTTCTAAGAGCTCAGAGAAAACAGAGCCTGATATTCAGAAAGGCCATTTACTCTCCACTCATTATTCACTCTGACATTGACTTTCTGTTTGCCATTTTCTCTGGGGGAGGATTTCGGGACACACTGCCCAATCCAATCACCATTAAGCAGACACACTGAGGCTGACGGCTAACATACAGTTAGCATAATTTGGGAATGTTTCACAGGAAAGTCTGTGGATATTTAAATAGCATGGAAATTCTCGAGAGCGCACAGGATGAAGTATAAGTAAGTATAATCGGGTTATTATTTGCTCCCTTTAAACCACTTGACATAAAATTTTAAAAAATGGAAATTTGTTTGCTGCTTCACACTATTTATAAAAGGTTAATCGTGCAACGTTTGAGGTAGATGTCCAGTAGATGTCACACTTTAGCACCAGTCTCTTGACCAAAACAAAGCTTGTCTTTGGCCATGTCTCCTCTGTCCCTCATTGCATCTCTTCCCCTCCACCACTCCCTCAGTGTTCAGACCAAGCAGCAACCTTCTGTCTTGAAAAATGAAGCCAATGCGGAAGTGCCTGAAGTTCCTCAAGTGTCCACTTGAGGCTGGCTTCAGGAACAAAGGAAGTCACATTCACACAACAGGCAAAAAAGTATTTTCTACAGCATAAATCAACATGTTGATTGGGCACGATGTAACTGTTCATCAAGAGGCTTAAAACCCACCTCAGCTCCAGCTCTCAGTCTGTCGTTAGGTTGACTGAGAGTTAGGCATTTTAATTTGTATTTATTTTTTTCTTAACATTCCAGAATCTCACCTGAACTCCGCTAAAATCTATGAACCAATCAGAGCTCAACCCACTTATCATAAACATCCGGTTCACAAGGTCACTTCCTCTCATCTCATCTCATGCTTGCACAGCAGGACAGAATTGTTTGGTTGCTCAAGACGGGACAACGGGTACATGAATTTGCACACAGCGGTGAGTTTGTAGATTGTTTGAGTGATTAATGTCGTTGTGCGGGAGAAATCTGTATGCAGAATCCCCTTGGAAAAACCACTAATTTAAGCCGCGGCTGTGTACGGGGTCTTGTCATTAAGAAACGTGGCATGTATTTATTTTTTATTGATTAGACCACGGGATTTCAAAAGTTAATCCCATGGTTAATCCTGTTTTGTTAAAGTGTAAATATATGATTGATTAATTTAATCCAATTGGATAAAGCCTTCATTTAAAGGTTTATTTATATTGTGTGAAGTTTAAATGATGTTTTTTTCAATGAGATCTGGTAGTGAATATTTAATGAATGCAATGAATTGAGTTTTTATAGGTCAGGTTTTTTTGTATACAACTACTCCATGAAGATGGCGAGCTAACCACAGAGATCTACTCACCCCCTGCTACAAGTTGGTAGGATTTAGAAATAAAGACATTCTGGAATACGGAAAAAGACATTGACTTTTTTTGAAAGGGACCCAAGGAGAGCCTTACCGATTAGAAAAGAGGACATTTATCTTGTTTGTGTTTTGAACTTGAGGCCTCTATTGTTTTGTTATATTGAAAGTATTTTTGTGAAATACAATAATTATTATTTAAACTTACCTGTGTTTGAATTCTGTTGATATACACACACCTGAGCTCCTAGAGACCTACCTTAGTTCTTCTTTACTTAAATTTGACCTAAATGCTTATTTAAAAATGAGCCCACATGCTACACTGAGTTATCATCTATGTAGAAACAAAGTCTTCAGAGTTTGCAGAGTGTTCCTCAAAGTCAGGACCCAGAGACAGTGAAGTCCGAGAACAATCAGCCTTTATTCATCCATTACAGAATCAAAAAGCCTTGAGTTTTTCTGCAGGAGAACTCAAAATCATCAGGAACATCCCTTTTTAAACTCCTTGACGAAGCTTCTCTACGCCTTCTTTCTTTCATCTGTTGCTTTAACGTGATTTTTATTGGTGGTTGAAGGTGTCAATCTATTAGACCCTCCTAGGGTTTTTTCTTTTTTTCATTAGCCATCAGCCATAACGGTGTCCGTCAGCTGTTTTCTGTACAAGTGCACTTGTTATGACCTGTCCTTGGTACTTTCCAGTATAGAGCTGTCCTCATATGCTGTACTCATCCTATTTCAGAGCAGGGACTCTGCAGGCTGAGCTGCTCTTATCTTGGCCTCAGTGCTTTAGTTTTAGTTAAGCACATGTGCATTGTACATTTCTTAGCCTTAGTGGATAACGTTAATTGTCTATAATGTGCAGTACACATTGATTCACTCTGTACTTTTATGTGAACCTAAAAAAGACGTAGAGTTTACTGAGCAACATATGATTACTTATGAGCACACAATACAAGTATTGATTATTAGATAGATATGATCGTCTACAGGGCAAGAAAAGACACTGCAATTATATTATTTATATTATATATATATACGGATAAAAATGATCTTATATTTAGCGTTGTGTATTTTAGTGTAGTGTAGTTTAGTTGATAACTGAGAGGAGCTGCAGTGTGAGAGGCTCTGTGATCAATCTTCTGCTGATCAATATGAGAGTTTGAGTGTGTGACTTTGAAGCAGCTGCTAATTCAAGGTAAACAGAAATGATGCACGGGAGTCCTTAGATGGCTTGGCTGTGCTGCCCTATCCGTTTTTGTTTTTTTGTTAGACACTGAATCACAGTTTTTATATAAGATAACTGCGACAAAAAGATGTACATCATAAATTGTACACCTTAAGTGAGACTGAGGACAAATCAAACTTTTTAATTTTTGTCAAACTAATGAGGTGCTTAAAATTCTATGATTTCACTAAGCAGACATTTTTGTCCAAAGCGACGTACCTCTTGGAGCTGGAGAGGAGGAAACAACAGGAGAAAGTGCCAAGAAACAGTTTCAAGTCTGATCGGACACACGTGCTGCAGGTAGTGCGCTGAAGGAATGAAAAGGGTGTTATAAAACTTTTCATCATTATCATCATTTTCATGGAAGATTTTAACCTTTAGTTTAAGGATAAGTGCCTTTTTATTTAAAATATTTATTTTGGGGAATTTTGTGCTGTTATCGGAGAGATAGGATAGAGTAGGAAATCAGGGAGAGAGAGTGTGGAATGACATGCGGGAAAGGAGCCAAAGGCTGGATTTGAACCTGGGCTGCCCGCTTGGAAGACTATAGCCTCCATGCATCGGGCGTGCGCACTAACCACTGTGCCACCAGCGCCTCTTAGTGCCTTTTCATATAAGACTCTTCTTTTACGCACGGGGACCAGCAGTGTAGCTTCACTGATTTAAATCTCCACGCACACTCACATGATCAGACAGGATTCATGTTCTGTTTAGTTTACATCAAAGAAAGGAGGCTGTAAAACATTTATGTCATTCATTTGGCTGCTTGAATCCATTGTTACAGCAATGGATGAAAGTCAAATGATATTAGGATGTCATCCTGTGATAGCAAATATACAAATGAGAGACATAAAGAAGGGTGAAGCCATCCTCCAGCCTCTTAAAAAACTGGAGTTAGCATGTTTCAATATGTAGACATTTATCTGAGGAAACGGACCAACTGGTGAAAAACATGGATGAAACTTGTGCAGGGTGCCACAGTGCTTTGGTCCTGGTGTACGATAGAACCTGAATACTATTGTATTTTGTTTGATTAGTTCTTTTCCCCATTGGTACCCTTTGTATTCATATATTGGCTTGTGGAAATGTCCCTGTGTGGTGTTTTGTTTGTTAAAGGTATATATATTTTTGGGGTGCTATAGTGTTAAGAGTTATCCCAATTGTCAAGTTTTCATCTGAATATCAAGCAAATCCAAAAACAATTTGGTCATAGGATCTATGGGAAAAAAAAGTCAATTAAGTTTATCCAAGAGTGTTGTGCAAAAAGGAGATTGTGGGAATCAAGATGATCAGCTGGTGGCACTCATTTTCCATTTTGGAGACATAAAAGCGCTGATTAAGAAGAGGAAGCATCACGATGAAGTGATACAGGAGCTCCAGTCAGATCAAACGATGGAAACACTGGTGTTGTGATTGATATTTACATCTATGTCATGTATGAATGTGTCACTTTGTAATTGCGGCGTCAGGTGTATCATCAGTCTATTCCATTGAACTTCCTGGTTTGTGATAGTTTCCTACCTTAGCAAAAAAAAAACAAAAAAAAAAAACACCCCACTCAGGTTATTGTAATGGTTGAGTTGAAAATGTAAATCAGAACCGGATCTGTTAAAGGAACTTAACGGCACAAAAAGAGGGGATTTTACAATTTTCTGTTAAATAATTGGTCCCGCTAAAAGTCAGATGATCTCTGTAAAGTCAGATGATCTCTGTAAAGTTCCTTACAGAGAAAGATGAGTGACTTCATCATTTACAGTACATGAAATCTGAGAAATAGTGAAAATCACCGTTTACCATCTGGCAGTGAGAGGGAAAGTCTTTGAGTAGCTTGTTTTCTCTGGCTGGTATTAAAAGCCTCAAGACATTCAATTAACAAAGCAAAGAGAGGACAGAGACTCCATGTTTATTCAAAAGCTACAAGCAGAGAGCGGTCCTGTAAAGGAATGCACCATTCCCCCCAGCGGGCGTGTTTGCCTGTGAATGGTGGCAGCGTTCCCTTTTGCTCTGCCTAACAGGATAAAGTGTTCTGTTCTGTCGCACGCCGTCCTCTTCTGTTCGGGCTCTCGCTCAAATGACAGGATCGCTATCACAAGGGGACGGCTACTTCCGCTGGGGAATATTTGCATGTCAGCCAGCCCGCCTGCTTCTTCCTCCGTCTCAATTTGTCATCGTTTCATTGTTTTATTTTCTTGTTTTGTAGATCCCTCTTTCATTCTACCCTACACGCCCGCCCTGTCACTCATGCACTCACTGTATGGTGGATGCAAAACAATGGAATCAGCTGTGAGGAAACACAGAGTGACACCTGAATGTTAATGTAACACAGTCTCAGTGGAGGTAGACATGTATGAAAAATATGAACCTCTACATTGGTCATGTAGCAATTGACCATTCTTATGCACGTGCACTGGGAGCTCAGAAGGTCTTGACAGGTCATAACATATTTAACATATAACAGCCTCAGGTTTAAAACAGGTGATCGATGACTCATCACTCAGTAGGGTTACATGGCGCTAGATATTAAAATTTCTGATCGTATCAGACGCTGTTTGGACTTTTAAAATGCATGTAAACATCTTAGTCCGACCTACATCGGACATCTCATAATCGGAAAAGAACACCTAGATAAGTCGTCCGTAGTCTGCAAACTAACGGCATGTAAACTCAGCCATCGTATCGTAATCGGATTTCGCGTTCTGAGCATCCTCGAAGAATTTCCGCCGGGGCTTTCACCCGGAAGTGGAAGTAGACGACGTAATAAATAGTAGTGTTGTTGCCGGAAACTGTGTCCTTCTGTTGTTATCGCCACAGCCAAAAGATCTGTTGTTCTTCTAATATGAATTATTAGAATGTAAATAATGCACAAAATGTACGTAGCTGTAGTGTCGTCCATCTCCTCGTAAGCCATCTTTGTTTGAATGCTGCCAGATAGTTTGTTGTTGCTGTGACGTTTAGGTCAACCGGAAGTGGCTCTATAACCATGTGTTGAAAGGGGTACAGCGCCACATAGCGTAGCGGAATCAGCCATGCTCCGGCCATTTATATGATTCTCTGATCAGAATATATACTCAGACAAGTGACAGCTGTCCATTCGAGAAGCAAATCGGTATATGGCTTAATCCTATCAAGCTATTCCATGTAAACGCACTGAGTGTGACCTGTATGAGAGGGTCGGTCGGCCTCCTCTTGAAGAGAGGCGCAACAAACATTGTTTTTTATATATCTTTAAGGCTCTTATTGGAAAACTTCCACCTTACATAACAGACCTGTTGGAGTGGAATTCGGGCGCCTACATGACGCGTTCTTCTGATTGGCTCGTTCTTAAAGTCCCTCGAGCTTTTACTGAACTCGGTAAATCTGCATTTTCTTTTGATGCATCAAACTCGTGTAACGCCCTCCAGCAAACTCTAAGGATCAGAGTTCTTCCCTCTCTTCCAGAGTTTATTTGATTTCTTGCCACTTTATTGAAATTGTAAATGTTTTGATTCTGAGTGTTTGTTGTTGTCGTTTTTGCTTGTTTTATTGTGCTTGTTATCTCGACGGCATTGGAAACGAGGGAAACCTCAGTGTCCTTTCGAGAATAAATAAAGGTTTGAAATGTAAAAACGAAAGTTGATAATCATGAATTATTTGAAAATGGCTGATATTAGCGTTAGACATATTATCATCAGCAATGACTGGAAGCTACGTTACATATAACAGTTAGCTGAGAATGAATGCATGTCCTATGATGTAACCCTTACAAGCTGGACAGCTGTTGAATTCAGTTGTTAGTTGTGCAATGGATTACAACTGATCTGTTCATATCTTCACATGGATCAGGATACTTTAAGGATTAAGAGAAAAGTTATCAACATGGTTTATAATAAATGTTCCTGTGTAGACTGAAGCGTCTCAGTGACAAGAGGGCAGCGCTGTGTGTTGGAGCTGTGGCGATCCACTGTGCAGATATCATTTATCATGGCTGTGTGTGATTTGTTGGGGATGGAGAAGAATTCCTGCCAAACTTTTCTTTTGTAACTTTCTGCGCACATTTTTGAAACTTCAATTCTTTCTGGCTTGAGCAAGGCCGTTTTACCTCCTTCTTTTCAAAATCTTGGCTCATCAATTTTGAACGCCAATTTCTTAAATTAGATTCACTGAGATGGTTAACTGATTAATTTAAGCTGGAAATCGACGCATCCATCCTAGCTGCAGACTCAGACCCAGTTGCTGCAGCATCTAATCTGGCCCGTGGAGCTCTCCTGAAAAGAACCACTCACCGGAGACTGAAACGAAGACACAAAATGTCCCAAAATAATAATAATAATAATATAAAAAGTGTAAGTAACTTACATACATACATATACATAATCTGAAAGTTGTCACTTTAACCTCTAAGACATTATTTGACATTGAAGAAGAATCTGCAGGAGTGAAAACCTTTGTCACTTTGTAGGTTGTTGAGGGTAAAATGAGACAGAACAGAGTCTGACCCCTGAAAATATTCATCATGCGCAGAAAGAATAGAAATGTTGATGTGATATATAGTACCCATGGTTTGTTAAACGAAGGCTCGATGTAAGGACGTGTAATATTGTCTGCGCAAACAGGCTATTTTTCACTGCAGTTTTCTTTCAAAATGCTGACGACCTAAATAAAAAAAGAAGATTGAATCTGTAATGTGACCTTGTCTATTCTCGGTTCAAGGTAGTAAACAAGTTTGCCAAGTGAGTCTTGGAAAGCAATACGAGGAATACACTATTTTTGTATTTTCCGTGCTGTGTGAAACTGATGAGCTGTGTAGGACTTGAATTTCAGACATGTCGGCCATGATTCCTCTGTTGATACAGTTATTATAGAACACCTTTGGACAGCGACTCAGTTTGCCTCAGCATTTCTCAGTCAAGGTCGGACAACTTTTCATTCCTACTGTCCGTCTCCCCCCTCGCAGGCTCCTAACATGAATCATCTCTCCGGACACATTTGTAATAATGTAATTTCAAAGTAATTTCAAAGCCCCCAAAATATACACCATTATTGATGATGATGCCGAATGACCTACAGGTACACACGCACACACCTGCAACTTGATTTCACCAATTCTACTTCATTAATTCAGCAGTCTGACTTTCTAAACATCATAAATCACTGCAGCACCAGCAGCCCAACCCCACTCACCTTTCTCTCCCACCCACTCTCTCCCTACCTTATCCCTCTCCATCTCTCCGTTCTTGTCACCCATCCCCTCTTCAATCACTCTCTCATTTTCTCTCTCTTCACCCCAGCTTCTTTCCGAGGTCTGAAAAGTTTTGTAGTACGCAGTCTAAATAGTGCTCTGATGGATCGGCTGTCCTACACAGGCCTGAAGATTAGCTCAAGGGCAAACCAACTCCTGTTTCCTGGGTGCCATGCTGAAGATGAATAACTGTTTATTAACCTGATGTAGAGTGACTCCTTTCCCACCTCATTATGCAGGGTTGGGGAAAAGAGGCAGGCAGGGGCTCAAGTTGGCCATGTGGCACTTTCTCTCCATGCTTCCCTGTTCCAGTCACTCCTCCTGTCTCTCTCTCTGTTTCTCTGTGGCAGATTAACCAGCAGCCTGATTTAAAGTGACAGTGTGTGTTTGGTTCTTGTTTGCCCCTTGACAACACAGGAAATTGGCTTTTCATCTTACCAAAAGCACCGCAGCGCAGACCGTATGTTAGAGGACGTTCATCTTATTATGATGGGCAGAGTGTAATTGGAAGTTATGTATCCCTTTAATGACAATGTCTTACCAAGGGCTTCATTAATTAGCCCCAAAGTAATCCAGCTCCGTGCGGTATGTTCCTGTTTTTTAACTGAATGTGGAGAGAAGCTCTCTGCACCTTTCCACTGTGCAGAGAGCGGTGCTCTCAGGCTGACGGAGCTCAACTCTGTCCACATTTAGGTGATGAACTTCGCAGGGAGAGGATTTTTCCAGTTAATTGTAAGGCCACAAAAACAAAACGAAGCTTTCTGCCTGGATGGAACAAGCCATTGAAACTCGTACAGTGTGAAAAGGTTCTCCCATACCTTTCACCTGCCCCCACCTTCCCTACACTGAGGGCCAGATTTACTAAGCTCCCAAGTAAAGAGTACTAAATTGTGTGTTCACTCCAAAAGTTTGCATGTTTGGTTGGTGGGCGTTTTGCGGGTGATCTACTAAGAAAATGTGCGTGAATGACACCAGGTGCAAACCTTGTGGAGGCGGTAATATTTAAGTTAGGCTTTTGCGTGTTTTACTGGTTTACATTACGTAGAGTTTGGACAGAAAGCAGGATGACTGCAAGCGCAAAATAGGTATTAGTGGGAGAGGCAAATAAACGCACAATACTTTCGAGTTATAGGAGATAAATCTCAATATTACAAAGAAAGATTTTGGTTATAAGAAAATATTAAATTCGGCATTAAACAGGGCCTCTCTTTACTTCCCTTAACCTTAAGAATGAAGTGTCATACATTGCGCAGGAGGTGCGAGCTGTGTCCTCTGTGGCGCGACACTCGGGCCGTTGTTGCGCACCAGACAGCTGGCCAGTGCTGTGTCTGATCGGACATAAATGCCCTGGAGAGAGGTATCGAAGACGGGGATATAAACAGTGGTGAGGTACCCCAATCCAAGCGTCCTACAGAGTATCAGCAGCGGGCTTTAGAGGGAGGAGACGAGTGCATTATGGAGAGAACCGCACCAGAGGGGGCGAGCTGGGGGAGAGACGCGCAACCTGAGAAAAAGGAAATCCCCAGTTTAAAATATAATGTTGGTAAAAAGAGGGAAATAGGAAGAAATAAATGTCAATGTTGAAATTCTATACAATGCAGAGGCTGTGTTCAGTTCTGTTTGGCTATATGGCAACAATAGCCTGTAGTTGAATCATGGTGTTTCTCTTCCTTAACGATTAGAATATTGAATCAAATTAAAAAAGAAATGCATGCCATTTATTTTTCTGTCATTTGAAACATGTAAACACAAAACGTGATCTTTATGCCTTCTTTTGTTGTGCCTATGTCTCCTCCTAACTTCAATAACAGCAGCTTGTTGTGCGTAACACTGTGCTCCTTGATGAGCACGTTCCTTTCTAAGGTGTTAAATACAGACACCGTCACAATCACTGCAATTTTTGTCAGGTTTGGTAAATCGCAATGCGTGTACTTACTTAACTTGTTTGCATTTTCTCCTCCCAGTATTTTGCACGTTAGGGCAGAAACGCCCCATGTTGCATATTCATTAAGGCAAACGTACTAAAAGGACAATGCGTGTTGTTTTGCTCATATAAAAGACACAATCCTCACTGTGCACCGTTAGTAGATCAGATAGCACTTTTTTTGCTGGTGGTATCAAGTTTGCACACGTTTTAAGACACACAAACCTTTAGTAAATGTGGCCCTGACTGTGGCCTGCAGAGTGACTAGGCTGAGTCTGGGGGGGAAATGTTTGTTGGTGGCAGCTTGCTGTGAGGCTGTGTTTTCTTTCAGTTTATTTAATCTAGTTGTTTTATTAGATTACCCAGGACTTTTCTTTTTGCTATTTGCTATTTTTGGTTAATAAATCAACCACCTTATTTTGCATCTATTTCTGCCTCCTGACAACTTTTTGCTCACCACCAGTGCCGAACAGCCACACTTAAATCCCAATTTGGTTGTTGACTTACAATCAGTAATGTCACATACAGACACAAAGTATTGTTGTGCATTACAGCTCTAGACCGTCTATACACATGTGGATGGAGTTTGTCTGTATCTGGCAGGTCAAGCCACTGCCAGTCATAGTCCGAATCAATCGCGGATAACCGCAGGAATTCCTGAGACTCGGCTGTGTGCAACACGAGGTAGCACTAAGCTGTAACGGACCGGAGCGGACACGAAATGCACACGTATTGGTTTCATGCTGGTGCTTAAGGGTGACGTCTACTGGATCAAAAAGACGCACAATCTTCCTTTAAGGCAATTGCACCAACACATCAAAAACACTGTCGCCTAAAGGAATCTGTCCTGTACACAGCATATCTAGACCTGGAAACTGGAATACCCTTGGAAAGAAAGGTCAGATTAGTTTGCCTATAAGATTGAATATATCAGAGGTCCCACATTCTTAAATTTGGTTGGTCAGTGATAGAGAAGTGATATTGATGAGCACAGCAGTGTTTCCAAAGTTCAACTGTACTCACCTGACGGTGATCAGATAGTGCTTTAAACACTGAAATGCATTGGTTTAGTATAAAATGGTCGCTGCCAGCGTTATTGCAAACAGGCCCTTACACTCATAAGGAATCTTTATTTTCAAGATGAAAGATAGTGGTTTTGACATAAATATGACAGACTCACTTTGATTGATATTGTTTTGTTTTTAAGTTTTTGTTGCACATTTTTAATTTCAGAATTCTTATTCAGTGTCTTCATTATACTTTAGATCAAATGTTTTTGTCCTAATTCAAATCTTACTTTTTTCATTAGCCTGAATAAATGATGAATTATAATTGGTTAGCCTAAGCAGAGTTATTACTTAATCACATTTCTTCTGGTAACAACCTGATTCAGTTAAGAAAATCTTTAGCTGATGTGTTGCATGCTGCTCCTGGACTGACTGTCTGGAGGGGCCTGGTAGACTGGCCCTTGGCTCTTCCTTTGATGGACTATTGAACGTTTTGGTAATTTTGGGGAGGACTGATTTCTTTTCAAATTCATTATTTTCTGTGACAGTGCGTGGATCGGTGTGAAGGGGATCAACGGAGTTGGGCTTTTGGGGGATGGGAGGAAGGACCTGGAGCCCAGTGGTTTCTTGTTCAGGCCACTGCATAACTCCACTCTGCCTCAAGGCCTCCCTAAAATCTTGGTTCTGCTTTTTCTGTTTGAGGTAGAGCTTTTTGATGGAATGTAGCTCATTAGCTGAATTGTCGTTCTCACTTTTGTTCTCTTGGACTTTCATTTGTAACATATCATTGACACATGTCAATGCCTTGATCTTATCCCTGAGCTGTCTGTTTTCACTGTGGTAGATAGGGAGCATCCTAATTTCCTCTGGAGGAGGCAGCATTAAATGCCTGGGCTTCAGCTCCTCACACTGCTTCTCCAGGTCATCTATAATTTGACCTTTAGCCTTCAATTGTCTTTGCAAGTGAGTCACTTGAGTGGTCCTGGCAAGAAGCTTGTCTTCTAAATTCTTAATTGTCATGTCTGTATCGGACCTCTTGTTCAAATGTACTTTGAAAATCATTGGAGGCTTGTTGCTCATCGTGTGTCTTTCAACTCTCTCTCGTTCAAGCTGTTTGCTCAGTTCTTCACATCTTTTCTTTAATTTGAGAATAGCCTTATCTTTTTGGGACTCTTCTGTGATTTTGGCTCTGAGTCCATCTTTTTTCAGATTGCTGTTCTCCTTCTGGAGTTTCTCCACCTCAAGCACGAGGACATGATTTTGATCCACAAGTTCTGTCTCGTTCTTTTTTGAGGTCTGTTTCTGGTCCTTGATCTGTTTCTTTAAAATAAGTCTCTCCTTTTTGTAGCCTGAAATCTCTCTCTCTTTGGTCTCATGGTACAGTTGAGCTTCTTCTTTCAAATGTTGCAGCTCTTGTTGTGACGTTTCAGCCGTTTCTTTTCTCACAAGTGCCTGTCTCCTAAGTTTAGTGACTTCCCTATTCAAGGCTACATTCTCTGCTGTGCTTTTCGGATTGGCAAGTTCATGTTTCAATCGTGTGTTTTCATTTACTATGAGTTTATGAAGTATCAGTTCTGCTTCCAATGATTCAACTTTCTTTTTTAGCTTAGCTTTTTCCGCTAACAATTTAGGATTAACAGCCTCACCTGTATTGTTGACCGTTTTGTCCTCTGCCTCCATCTTTATCTTCTCAGTGAAAAAGACTGTGAATCACAAGTTGTGGTTTGTTTGTTCAGGGTTGATCCTCTCTCCTAGTTACTTTGTTTGCCAAACTCTAAATCATGTGTTATGATGACATCATCACATTCTTTGATCTCAGGGCAGATTTTGTCTTTATGACATCATCACATTCTTTGATCTCAGGGCAGATTTTGTCTTTATGACATCATCACATTCTTTGATCTCAGGGCAGATTTTGTCTTTATGTCATCATCACATTCCGCTGGTTTTTGAATGACCAATCATGTGAGAGGAAATCCCCTCCAAGTTTTTTTTTTAATTTTGTGAAGAGAGATAGTGTAGCAGAGAGTAAGGTCTAGACCAGTGGTTCTCAAACTTTTTAGACTGTGTACCACCTCCAAAAATATTTGGCTCTCCAAGTACCACCATTATGGTTAAAATACACTGTAGGCCTATTTCTACACACATTTTACGCAGGAGGCAAATATATTCATAAAATAATATTATTTATTATTGACTGTTGGCAGCCACACTATAGGACTAATAAGGGCTAGAGCTAGAACTGGCACTTAAACTAACACAACTCTGACATTTGCCCAAATCAAAAAAAGTGCAGAACAATAAAAATGACAACTTTATACCAACAACCTGTTTAAGAATATTAAGTCTCCAGTGTTTCCCACACAGAGACGATACCTGGGCCCAAGTATATTTCCGACCTGTTCTCATTTGTTCAATTTTATTTATTCATAAAATTGCTGCCCGCCTGAGAGAGCGAGAGGGAGCGGGGGAGAGAGAGAGAGAGCTGGGGAGAGAGCGGAGAGAGAGGGAGAGAGCGCGTGAGAGAGTGCAGGCTCCGTGCAACCAGAGCCTCTGTACTATAAGGCTTTGCGTTCAACATAGCAAAACTCCCTTTAAAAAAATCCTTCTCGACTCCTGTGCATAGTTAAGACAGCAAAATAGAGCAGAATCACATCAGCTTCAGAGCAAGAGAGAGAGAGAGGGTGAGCGACTGTCCGTACACTTCTTGTTGCATCACAACAGAAGCATCTCCTGGCTCTGTTTTAAGAATGTTAATGTACAGCTGCTTGCAACCGATTCTGTGCTGAACTCCAATAAATAACAGAATATCTGTTAATGTAGGCCTACAGCTGCTTGCTGTTGTTTCAGGACTGAAATAAAAACGGAATATCAAGTGGAACTTTTCAAAACGTGAGGTGTACGCCTGTTGTTGTTTATGTCTGTGTGTGAGCATAAATTGAGAAGATTAAAGTCGTTTGTTGCAAAAACTAGATTAATTTAGAGGGTAAAACACATTTGATATTAATACAACTCAATAGATACAAGACAGATAAGATAAGAGTATGACAAAAAAAATTGACGTTTTATGCTGACCGTTTCTTTTTTTAAATATTGTGGAGATTTCTTTGCGTACCATAGTTTGAGAACCACTGGTCTAGACCAGGCGGCAACCTTCGGTCTTGAACAATGAAGCCAAGGCGGAAGTGCTAAATCCTGCAGTTCTTCAAGTGTCCACTGGAGGCTGGGTGCAGAAACCCAGTAGACCCGCTCTAGACCAGGATGTCTGCCTGGAACAACAGGGCTGTGTTGGTAAGCACATAAAACATACTGCCTACTACATAATCAGAATATAAATATACTGCACATTAACTTGAGCGTTAGTACACTGTTAACAACAAACTATTGCTTGCTGTACTTCGGGTCCAAGCTTCATTCAATGAGCTAGCATCAAGCTAGTGCGTCAAACATGTTCTCTACATTCTCATTTTAATAATATTTGGCAACATGTAAATGGATTTCAGCATGGAATTTTTTATTATAAGCTACCGGTTGGCTGGCTAGCCAGCTCTGCGATTGGACAGTCTGAGAGCCGCAGTGTATTGTGGGACGGGAAGTCCGACACTGATACATTAAAGCATCCGGTTTATTTACAGAATAAAACACTCCGTTTTGATGGTTCAGAACAATGACCGTTTGTGTGTTTGTTTATGTGTGTATAAGGTTTATATCAAGTTTTATACCAAATACATCGTTTTATCTCGCACTGTCAAGGCTGAATCTGTAAAATTACCGCAGGAATTCCTCTGTCTCTGCTGTCTGTCTGGGTTCTCTGTGCTGTACGCGCAGCCTGTGGGTGTTGAAGGAGGAGGATGCACCAAGCTGTAACGGATCAGAGAGGACACACATTGCACACGTATCTGGTGGAAGTTCTGGGTAGTAGGGGGCGGTATAACAGAACTATGTTTCTTTATGACAGTGCAGTTGTATGGAAGAGGATAAGGGCCACTGATTTTTTAATTTATTTTTTTCTGACTTTTTTTTGAGGATTCTGACTTTAATCTCAGAATTCTGGCTCCAAAAAAAAGTCAGAATTCTGCCAAAAAAGTCAGAACCAAAAACTGATTTTTCAGTGGCCCTAATCCTCTTCCGTACAGTTGCACTTCAAGACCTTCAAGTTATTTTTAGGGCTTCTTTGTCTTTATTAGATTGGACAGATGAAGAGGGACAGAGTCTTGCCTACAGCCGCAGCGATGTGGACCATAGCCTGGGGTGTGCGACATAACCACTAAGCTATCTGGCGCCAACTGTGGTAGTGAGATGAGGACAAAAAAGGAAAAAGGCTTTGATCCCCACTAAAAATAACCAGTTCAGTTATATAAACCATTGTTATCACATGGTACACTTCTAGAAAATGGATGCTTGAAAGCAATTAAAGAAGAAAAGAATCCAAGAATAGATAAACCACTCTGTTTTTACTTAAGCAAGCTGAGCACAGAAGAATAGCTAAAAATGATATACAAGGTTTACGGATTTTATCAGTGACAAATTAGTGAATTAAATGAGTTTGCAGCTCTTCATAACTAACACTGCCTTACAGAAAACTTGTAATTCCCGTTGCCATGGTAGACAGCAGTTAACATTGGACCCATTATGTAAAAGAAGAACAACAAAACATCTGCGTCTTTGACCTGTGACCAAACCAAACCAGTAAAAAACCTCTAAAGTACTGGTGTGCACTGTGGATAGTGACTCAAATTATCACAACACCAACTCAAAATAATTAGCTGCAGTAATGCGTGACTGGCATTAACATGGAGAAGCTACATTACCACGTAATTTCTCGAGAATGTGTCTGCTGTTCTGTCTTGGTAGAAATATTGAAATATAAAAAGCAATACAGCCTTCGCCAGGAAATCAAACACAGAAACTAAATGTGCTTCTTATCTTAACATTGACTCTCCATATAAGGCATGAGTTTGTTTTGTTATAAACATTTTTTTGGTCTTTGCACTCGGTTATCTAAAAAGCAATGTGCACTTGTCCACACCTGGGGGTTAGATGGAGCGTTATTTACAGCGCTATTTCCGCAGACTCTTTTTTTGTCACCACATCTGAAGACTTCTTTCTGAATTTCAGCAACAACAAAAAAAAAATCAACATTTTAGGTGTCTTACCATTCAGTTTGTCGATGTGTACACCTTCCTATTGGTATAGACACACCACCAAGGACAGAACATCACTAACCAGATTCTCACTCTGATGTTAAGCATAGATACAAGTTTCCAAAGCCAGATAAAATGGAAGGCAGGGGTTAAAAAGAAATATTCAAAGACAGTAATAGGGTCCAGGATTATCAAATTTAAACTGTTAAGCATAACAACACCTCATTCACCACATATATATTTACCCATTTTCCCTTCCCATGAGATTGTTCTGTAGCGAAAGAGGAAAGGGTTAGAAAAGGGGAAATCTTCTCCCATTGACTCGTTTTTGAAGACACCTTTAGAGTTCCTCCCTACATATCAAAACTGCCTTTCATTTTGTAAGGCAAATGTTTTGGGTATACCTTATCACAAGGGCTCTGCAAGTCTTAAATCCTGTCAGTTCAAGAGCCCCGCTGCTTTATCCAGTTGTATTGTCACCAAAGCAGGGCAGTAACAGCAAAAGTAAGTCTCTAGGTTATTACAGCAGATCCTCTGAAAGAGTCTTCTGTTCTCCAAAAAGTTCAAAACATAGCTCCAACCATTTGACAAAATGCTCTGACACCAGAAAACACGCCAAGAGCGCCTGTAAGAAAAGCCCAGCAGTCAGCCTTTGAAGTTGGTGTCTGTTACTCTGCACCATTTTGGTCCAGGAGGCTAACTTAGTATGACCTTCCCTGCTATGTTCAGGGCCATCCTTGAAGCGGCGACTCCGCTTCCGATGTCTAGTTTCTCTCCTGAAACCTGGCTTTTTTGCTAAATTAGCTAGCTGCACAGCTGGGCAAGCTCTGGTTCAGGAGAAGCATTGGGGAGCTTGGCGTTGAAGATCTGCAGAGAGTCCTTGATGCGTGCCACCTCTCCGGCTGACAGCTTGAGCCGATGGCGCAAAAGACAAGAAAACAGATCGAGAGGCTGCGGTGCCGGTGGAGACAGCCGGTTGATCCGGTCTCTCATCTCCAACAACATCAGAAAAGCCGCGTCCTGCGTACCCTGTGTGTACGGATAGTCCAACTGCAGAATCAAATCCTTGATGCCCTCTGGGTCAAAGTGCATGCTGTATCCAAACACTTTAAGCGTGTTGATCTTCATGTAACCCAGGTTGGACGTTTGGTCATCGAGGTCCAATGGTTCATAGAAGAGAGTTTCATTCACTGTTGGATCATCTGTGATAATGCGGCTTCTCAGGTAGATGTGCACCGTTTCAAAGAAGGACTTCCACTTGTTGCCCAGAGTCAGTGTCCAGTTGTAACACTGTGCTGTTGCAACAGCGTCCAGTCGAGTTCTCTCCCAGTCAGGGAAGTCAGGCTGGTTCACTGGCATGAACCAGCTCTCAGAGTGACTCCCTCCAAAAGGATTTACATATATCGCAGGCACAGGCTCCAGTGTTGAATTCTTAGTCAAGCAAATCTGAAAAGAAATGCCCAACAGCATGTGGATGAGATTGGACTTGTTCTTGTTGCTCTTGAGTGTCAGCAGCATCCTCTTCCTCCAGGCAGGATTAAACCAACTGCCTAGGCGCACGTCATTGCTGATGTAGATGGCATGCACCTCTAATCTGCTGTCCAGCCGCTGCAGCAGATACTTAACCTGAAGACAGAATGAAGAATTGTTAGAACCTTACAGGTAGACAGATATGAAATATTGTAATATTATTTAATGATGGATTAAAAAAAACACACAAAGACATCTCAACAGCAGGAACTTCCCCAAGGACTAGGTACCTTTGGTGGTATTCATAATGAAACCATTTTGACATGTGCAGAGCTGTCCTGCTGGTCTAATATGCTGGAAAAAAAAGCATGAGAAAAATGCTTCTCCTTCATGTTAAGGATCAAGTCATAGATGGAAAATCTACCTGTGAGAAACTGATTCAGAAAGCAATTTGCACTTGTCCACACCTGGTGTTAGATGGAACGTTGTTTACAGCGCTTTATAAGCAAACCTTTTTCAACACATCTAAATCTGTTTTCCTGTTTTTCAGCACTTTGTAGTGACACATTAACGAAGTGGAGGGCAGGCTCGAATATGTGTTTCTTTCATTAGGCGTGTGTCAATAAAGTTTTTCTACAGTGAGATTCAAGCTAAACTGATTCCCCCGTGCTGATTGCCCTATAATTATACTGGATCTACATGATGTAAGGAACAACATAAAAGACCCCTTCAGATTGGAAGACGTTTTTTTTCACCACTGTTGGCCGAGTCGTTAGGGCCCCATGTACAGAGGATGTGGTCCTAAAGGAGGGTGGCCCAGGTTCCTGTCCCGCATGTCATCCCGCATGTCATCCCCCACTCTCTTTCTCTGATTTCCGACTCTATCCACTGTCCTGTCTTTCCATTAAAGGCATAAAAAGCCCCAAAATAAATAGCCTGATGGGACCAGTCTGACATTGAGTCTGGTCATGATATTATTCCGCTTATTGTGGTCCACATAATTGAGTTCTGTTATGACCCAGTAAGTCTGAGCTGAGAAATAAAACAATAAAAAAAAGTAATTAGTTTAACTTCAGTGAAAACTTAAAAAAAAAAAATTGCTATAATAAATGTCTCTGTTAGAACTGTAGACCTAAAATACACATTCATTTATTTGGATTTTTGTTTACTTATATTCTCATGTACTGTTATACTTGCTACTAGTGTTATATTTTCCTCATTGTGTATTTTAATATTTGTCTTACCACAGTATGAGCATGAGTGGATTGATAAAAATATTTTTTTTTAAATCTGAAAACCTCAGCATCAGGCATATCCAAGTCCAAGTTCAGGTAGTGGTCTAGGGATGCGGCGATGCTTGGCCGGCAGGAACCGAGATGAAGTAGGTTGCCGTGGTGACAGGCTCCGCAGCGGGTTGTGTTGTCAGTGGCACAGGACAGGCAGGAGGTGGAGGAGGTGCCTACGATGCAGGGAATGGCTCCCTGACAGGTGGGCTGCTCCAGGGGGCAGATACAGCTCTTCACCTCTTCAGAGAAGGAGCCCAACACACCGTGCTCGTTACAGTAGATCAGAGACTGCGCCCTGTTCAACCAAAACCCAACCAGCCTGCAGAGGAGAGGAAACACAACAGGACTGTCATGATTACAGTTCTGTATCTCATGTTATTCCATCACTTAATATGGTGCTCAGGAAGTTAACGTTAATGACCAGTCAAGCAGTTCACTCTGACATTCACCAAGAAACAGTAAATGGACTTGAGCCTGTTTTGCGCTTTTTCTAGTCTTCTGACTACTACTACTAAACTAGGAGACAGCACGAGGATCAACCCTGAAAACACAAACGAGAACTTGTGATTCACAGTCTTTGTCACTGAGAAGATAAAGATGGAGGCAGAGGACAAAAACCAGCGGCAATGCAGGTGAGGCTGATTCCTATTCACAAAAACACTATCTGCCTCACTGTGTTTTGTTGCTGCACTAACAGCACTGTCAGATGAGTACAGTTGAACTTTGGAAACACTGCCGTGCTCGTCAATATCACTTTTCCATCACTGACCAATCAAATTTAAGAATGTGGGACCTCTGATATATTCAATCTTATAGGCAGAGGGGAAACTAATCTGACCTTTTTGTCCAAGGGTATTCCAGTTTCCAGGTCTAGATATGCTGTGTACAGGACAGATTCCTTTAGGCGACAGTGTTTTTGATGTGTTGGTGGAATTGTCTCAAAGGAAGAATGTGTGTCTTTTTGATCCAGTAGATGTCACCCTTAAGCACCAGCATGAAACCAAAACAAGCTGCTGTTTAGCGACACCTCCGCCACACTGAATCCTCCAGCGGCACACCTGCAACCCCTCTCCCCTCGTTTTCGCACAAAGGAGTTGTGTTGCAAAAGGTGCATTTGTGCTGTTAATGTATCTGTTGTTGAGATTGTGTTTTTTAAATTGCTTCTGTAAAGCACTTGGTGCACCCGTATTTAAAATAGCTCTGCAGATGAAGTATTTATCATATTACACATTAATAAAGCAGAAAACATGGTACATATATTGGTGAGTAGTGCCTTCAATCTCTCTCTGGGCTTGTTGTTTTCGGCTCTGTGTTCATTGGTATGGGACGGGATGGTGCTTCCTTCTTTTTTGTATTTTGCACAGAAGCTTAGACATGTTTCATTCATGTTACCCCTTCCTGTCCACCCTGTGGGGGACGAGAGACAGTCGCACCCACTCAGAGAGATAGTTAGAAGAGGCATATTGGTGGAGTTTCATCCCAAAAGTACAATTCAAGGACAACCAAGAGACTTTCAAAAGCGAAGATAAGACTTCAAAGAAACAAGAACCAAATGAATTATGGGGCTGTTTATCTGAATGGAGATCAGTCGTGGAATTGGCTACCCCATGTCTTAAACACTGAGGGGAGTAGTGGGGAGGGAGGGGAGGTAATGCGCTGAAGGGACAGCTTTGTTTTGGTTTGAGAGAATGGTGCTAAAGTGTGACATCTGCTGGACATCTACTCTGAATGTCGCATACTAAACCTCTGAATAAAAGCAAATTTAAGGCATACAGAGCATTTAAAACAGACATAACGATCACTACTGAAGGAAAAGGAAGTGCAGTGAGTTAACTATTGTAACCTTATTAATACAGGCTCTAATTCTGAACATATATCTGGCAGGTTATCATCATGCCACCAATAAATCAATTGATGAGAAACAATCAACACGCAAGGCAAGAGCTTACACTGATACTTGTGTCCTTGACAAAAAAAGCATCAGCTCTTTGATTGGTCTGATGAACACTACAGCAGGCCATATAATTTTTGCAATATGTGCATGAAAAAAAATCCCCCAAAAGGCACCAGTAACGGGAACACTGAGGTGAAGTTCTGGTTCTTTTCGAGACATCTAGCAGTATGAGTATGTGTAACTCAAAGTGACAATGGCAAAACTGGATGTCCAAATGTAATGTCAAATGTTTCTGTCCTACGTTGTTAACCTGCTTATATTACTGCAAGGTCAAAGTTGACCTATAAAGGGGTGCTGGTGGTGCAGTGGTTAGTGCGCACACCCCATGTATGGAGGTTGTAGTCCTCCAAGCGGGCGGCCCAGGTTCAAATTCAACCTGTTGCTCCTTTCCCGCATGTCATTCCCTACTCTCTCTCTCCCTGATTTCCGACTCTATCCACTGTCCTATCTCTAAAAATAAAGGCACAAAATGCCCAAAAATAAATCTTGACCTATTATGCTGATCCCCATTTTAAAACTCACCAATAGTTTAACAATGTTGGATTGCCATTTTATCGTGGCCGAAGATTCAGCTCATGAGGTAAACGCATGTCCAAAGTGCGCTATGCTTCTTGTTCTGCTTAACACATGTCAGTTCACTAAGACTTTCACAAGACCGTTTCGAGCCTCTATAGGCAGGTTAAGCCATTTTGCATGGGCTGTTCGACCAGCACACAAGCAGCCCTCCCCGTGCAGCTTTGCAGCCTTGCAGCATTCTGCCCCCCCCCTGGAAGGCTTCCAGACAGCTGGCCAATCAGAAGAAAGTAGGCATGTGGGGGTGGGGTGCATTACAGAGACAATTTGGCACCTCTGGAGTGTCTTCATTTGTCAGTCCTTGAGGTTGCTGCCTGGTACAAATATGACACGTTTTCTGAAAATGAAAAGGGTGGGTGTTTTGGTACGACATCGGAGATGAAAAGGCAGGCATACATAAATTACCATCCACTTTGGTGCTGTAGCAGCAGCAACAAGTTCCGACTGAAAATTGGCTCAGCAGAGATTCTATCCCCAGGCTAAGTTCAGGAAATCACACACCACGTTGCCCAAATGCTCTAGCAATTCCTTCCCCTCAGGCCTATGTAAATAGACAAAAATGGATGATGATAAAACAAATGGATTTGTGCAGAAGGAAATAGGGAGCTGTTTGCAGCTCAGCAGCCTCTGATGACTTGTTGTTGCTGTTACGAGGTGGTTTAAGACTCTGAGTGACAGGGGGTAAGGTGGAGAGCGAGGGTGAGGCTGCAGGACGGTGAGTGAGGGAAAGAAATACAGACAGAAAGCTGAGGCAAAGTGTGTGAGGTGGGGGAGATGAAGTCGTGGGTACTGGGGAAAGAACTGTCAGGGAAATTAAAGTCCTCTGTAAACAAGTGTCGGGCTGTCAGACTGGAAGAGGACTTGATTACAGCACGCTACAAGACCAAGTACCTCACCTCCACAAAGGCTCCCAGTGCCAGTTAGTAGACCCTTCATCTCACACCTTCCCTTCTTTCTTTCTGTCTGACTTTGTCTCCCTCTTCTCATCACATCTTGTCTGTCTCCACCACACTCCCTCACTTGAAAAAAAAAAAAAAAAAAAAAAAATGTCCTCTCTTGCGTGGCAACTTAACTGCTACATTATGACAGCTGAGTGAATCTTGTGAGGGTACTTTGCTCAGGAGTGAACCACAGGTGTGGAATTAACTCAGCAAAATGAGTCATTTAGCCTGTCACATGGGTTTTAACAACAGTGTTTAAAGGCTTTAAATGCGTTATTTTTTCGATCCAGTAGATGTCGCCCTTGAGCACCAGCATGAAACCAAAACAACTCACGCTGCATTGTTGTGTTAGCATGCTAATGCTAGCGATCTTTATTATGCTCGTATCTTCACACTGCATGTAAATTTAGCCGAAATGAGCGTGATCTAGAAACACAGTTAAACAGTGAGTACAGTACACCAATACACGAGGGGAGGAGTCAGCCGGCCGTCCCGGCGATGTAAACAAACTGAAGATAGGACTCTAAAAACTCTGAAAACATCACAGACAGTGGGACTCAGGTGTTACACTCATTGTAGACAGTCATGACTCACAGAGTTATTTTCAGAGGATATACTTGATTTATATTACATTTAAGTGTGAAAAATCATATATAAAGACTTTCATGTGTTACTGCAGTAGGTGTGTTTTCAGACACCTGCCCATTTGTGCAACCTAAAACCCTACGAGTTAACTCTATGTTGGACATTTCTGCACTATTTCCTATGCGACAACAGATCTGAAGTCGTGAGCAGTGTTCTAGACATACTTTATGTTTCCCCCTTTTGATGGGACATGTAGATGTAGTATTGTATACACAGTGTGGTTGCTTTTTTTGTATGTTTGCTGTGGTAGCTGTAACTTGTTTACATCCTGCAGTGTATATAATATGCTGTGTATATAATGCAGTGTTTATAACACATCCTGCAGTGTCACAACTCACAGGAGGTCTTTGCACATATTGAGTTGTTCCAGAGGTTTTCAACATTATCAAAGAAATCAAAGACCTCTAATGGTTCGGTCAGTCATCAACAGAGAAGAAACTAGTTACCCCAGCTTTTTGAGTTTTAGTGTATTATTCTCCGCCCTGCTCCGCTGCTCACTTGTTGTCTTGATTTGAGGTGTCTCTGAATAAAACTGAGCTCCATTAAGGCCATGACACACCAAGCTGACGGCAAAGGACTAGTGGCGATGAAGGCCGCCTGTGGCGTTGCATCACGTCCTGGCCAAAAAGTTGCACTTGAACACATCGCAAAGACTACAGCCGACGGCCAGCCACCAAGTATGTTCTGCGCGTGCGTGAGGGGCGGCGGTAGCTCGTTGCTATGATACGAGAAGACCCTTTTCACACCGCTGTCACTCACCACTCGTATTATAGGTAGTCTACTAATGGAGAATAATGTCTGATGAAAAGTAGAAAATGGCGCTGGCGTTGTCAGCTCTTGGTCTTTTAGTGGAAAAAGAATAGAAGAGATGGAGGAGACAGATAAGGAGAAACCGCACTAATGGGTGAAAGCATGGATACTACAGCGGGATGCTCAAGGGGCTTTACTGAACCTGTGAGAGCTGGAGAGAAATGAAACCTCCCAACAGCCAATCAGAGAGATCCCTCTCACCGACGCCAACCGGTGAATTATGTTTCAATGCAAGATATTGTGCCAGATATCTACATCTGAGAGTCGTGGCTCGGTTTGTTGGTGAGTGGAATCTGTTAGTGTGTGCTGCGCTGTTTTGGTCATACTGATGGGACCGCTCACTGACGATCTCCATGGTATGTCAGGGCCTTTAGGTTTATTTACTATATTAGTTTAATTTATTTTAACAATGTAATGGTTTTAGGTTTAATCATAAATGGGATGCAAAAAAAAAAATATATATATTTTGATTTAAAAGACTCCTATGTCAACATTACAGCACATTTGTTGTCATGGTAAAAGTAAAGTATGACGTTCTGCATTCGCGTCTTGCTCCCACATCGTCTTTGCTCCGTGTCTGTTGGGGTATAAAATGATCTCAAATTTTTAAAAAAATGCTGTAAAAAGCAATGGAGCAGTGTCTGTACTACACAGTGGCTGTTGTCAACAGACTGTTGTCATAGAGACAGGACAGACGCACAAACTGCTTCATACAAACCATCCTGAGCAAACAGGAAATGCTTTTCTGCCCGGACAAAAAGGCTAATCAACGTCAGAACTCATACTGGTGCAACGGGCTAACGGTCATTAGAGAGCATATGAAATATCTGCAATTTCATATTAAGTATTAAAATGTTCCAAAGCTGAAAAAAAAAAACAGATCTACCATCAGATTTTCAACACAGTCCTGCCCCAAGCCAAAGAGAGAGACGAGAGGTTGTGGAGCAGCTGCCTGAATAATGAATGTAGATTTGTTTCAACCTCTAAGGAAAAGATCAAGTCAGCACAAAGTCGGATCAGAAGCAACGGCTAAAAACATTTCTCAACTGTTGAAGTCATTACAGAATTCTGCAGAGACTTCTGCTTATTTAAATGTTGACGTTTTTTCTTTTGCATGCAGTTATTATCAGCCAAAAACTAGAGACCCTCCGACCCAACCATGTGAATCTGTTTAAAGGAAGTGATACTGTACCCTTGTGGCATCATGTCCCCTCCCCCTGTGTGTAAAAAACTTGTAAAGAATTCAAAGCTGACTTCCTTCCAAGACTCATGGATCTGGGTTTCCCCATGCTGTAATGTTAAAAAGCCTTCAGCTCTAATGAATCATCTCGAATCAGCAGCCAAAACTTTAAGTCATGACAAATTACGCCTTCCTCATTTATTTAGTTTTCTGTCAGTGTGTCTCAGTGGTGCTGTACCTCTCTCGTGGCAGACTGATGCGGGGTTGTTTGGGGCAGCGTTTGCTCAGGGTGAACAGTTTCCTGATGATCTTCTGGGCTTTGCTCTGCACCAGGGCCGTGCTGGACTCCAGCTGGGCGTAGCGCTTCTGGAGGGACAAGTCGGCCGACCAGAACTTAGCGATCGTGGACACATTCAAGAACCTGTCAGTGGGCAAGCGCTTCAGGAGGGCCTTGAATTCATCTGTAGAGAATGACAGAGACAAAAAGGGGGTAAAAATTGGACCCACTTTAATAATTTGGCATCAACAAAAACCCCTTTTCAAACACTGGAAACCCTTGCATCACAATCTGTTGCTTCCTCCATGGCGTGCTCAGATAATGACTGAGGAGCTGAAGGACTTTCATGTGTCATTAGAAAACAACAAAAAGCTGTTACATTCTAATGAATTGTCATGACACAGTAAACACCTGTGCTTCAATCTGCAGTGATGCTCATTCCCCTCACCATAAGACACTCATTTTATTCCCAGCAGCATCTTTTGCAACATTGTCATTTGATAATGATTGACAGCATGTTGTCATGTGCAGATGGCCTTTTTTATTCACATGGTTATTTCTTACCTTAAAAGGCTGAACCAAAAACAATCAATAATCACCAGCTGACCAAAAGAAGCATGCGGCTCAATGCTGAGAGTTTTTTCTCGGTCTCTCCTGGTGTTCCCTTCTTAAATACAAATGTCCCAAAACATTTGAGATGTTATTCACAGACCATTCTGCCGCCGTCCCAGCAAGTTTGTGTCAAAACCAACAAAGCAAATAAGAAGGGACTGATTTGAGCTGCTAAAGGATGATAACTATTTTAACAAACATCACACAAGCTTCAGGGATCTTCAGCAGCATGGCAGCCGTAACTACTAAAGTATCTAAATGAGTTTGATTTGTAATGGCTGAAGGCACAGAATGGTCCATACTCAAATACTTTTTTACAATATTTAACAGATGTTGAAAATGTGAGAGACTCCACAAATCATGACAAATAATTATAGATTTAACATTTTTGTTCCAATAGCGTGTGGAGAGAATCAGTATGACCAAAACAGCGCACCACACACTAACAGATTCCACTCACTAACAACCCGAGTCACGACTCTCAGATGTAGATATCTGGCACAATATCTTGCATTGAAACGAAACTTAAAACAAATGCTAAATGGACTTGATCTTTTCTAGTCTTCTGACTACTCAAAGTGCTTTTACACCGCAGGTCACACCTACACATTCACACACTGATGGTAGAGGTTTGCTTTGTAAAGTGACCATCAGTATGAAATAATCCCATTCACACACCGCCAACAAAGCAGCAGGAGCAACTTGGTGTTCGGTGTCTTGCCCTATTGGACACATTGAACATGTGACTGCAGGAGCTGGGGGATTGAACCCCCAACCGTCCGGTTTAGAGACCAAATGACTCAACCAGCTGAGACACAGCCATCCCCAAACAAACATGGCGGACAACTTAAAGGAAGAATTGGTGAAAGTTGTTGGATTAACATATTTGTTACAGTGTTGCTTCCCTCTTTAGTAAGCTTGTATCCCAAAGTGGATATCATGTCATTCTACGTAACAATCAGCTGTCCTGCTTCCCCCAACACAACAGGACTTTGGATTGTAAGAATGCAACATTTAATGAAATCTGAATAGAATAGAATAAAATAGAATTACTTTATTGATCCCAAACTGGTAAATTGTAGCGTTATCTGTGTGGCCCAACACTCTTCTGAGCAGACTGGATCAACAGCTAACAACCCCTCAGACCACAGGAAACCTGACAAGATAATCTGTTGAAAATCTCACATTACAAGATAGTCAACCCAAATCTCCACTCCCAACAATTCTAAACAAAGTCCTGATGTTTTCATGGTTCAACAGACTATCTTACCAGAGTTTCCTATGGTGTGATTCAGTCTGCTCCCAAGAACGATGGGACCACTATACGATTTCAAAACTCCCCTGATTTACTTATGGAGCAATGTGAATACATGGTTTCTGGCTCATTATGTCCTGAGTGCACAAATGGAAAATTCAAATTAGATGGCCATTACTTCAAATGTGTGTCTGTGTGAATTTCATAAAACAACTGAGCACCATTGGGCACAGCTCGAACCTCGTGTTGGATTTGCCAAGAGTTCCCTCTGAGGTCGTTGTAGTTCCATTCTGAACCAGTGGACAAACATTATGCCTGTATGACACCTATAGGGGAAATTGAACCTATTATTTACTTTTCTCCCAAATCCAGCTAAGTGAGACCTCATCGGACTGTTCTGGGTCTGCCGGAGAATCATATTCCCATGTGCTTTTGTTGGCAGCGAGACAGCGAGGAAATCTGAAGCCAAGCCGACCTGAGCTGAGCCCAACTGATGAGACTCGAGCCTATTACAATGCTCAGTGATCCCAGACAACACAAATGGTCTGTCTCTCTCTTTCTGTCCCTCTCTCTCTCTGCTTCTACCTAACAGTGTGATACTTCTCTGGACTAGTGAGTCAGAATCGTCCCGTTCTCTCTCTCCTGAGGATTCTGCTTCGGCTTGTTCCTGTCTGGTTTTTCTCCCAGCCTTCTAGTCTCTCTCTGCGGCCTCTCATGTCTTCTGTAGCCTCTTTGTACTGGTATGTAGGGCAACATTAACTGTTTATACCATGGTCTGGATAAATACTCCATGCTGATTATAGCTCCTGGAAGGATTTCTTAGTTTGTGTTGATTTTGGCGCCTCTTGTGGACAAAGCTGTACATCTCATCTACAATATTTCCTGTACATATGTTAATTTTATGCCTTTATTAAATAGACAGCAGAGTGGATAGAGTTGAAAATCAGGGAGAGAGAGGGGGATGACATATGGTACAGGAGCCACAGAAAAATATACTTAATCATGTTTGTCAAACACCAATATGGGTCCCTAGTGCGTCTACAAACCCCCCAATTATGAGAAAAGTCCATCCTCTCCACCTTTTCCTGCTCCACTTTTCAGAAAATTTGAGTTCAAACAGGCTGTTTGTAGATTTTCCCTTCATGACATCACAAAGGGCAGTAACCCCTCCCCCAGGTGGGTGACACTCCCACAGCTAGGAGTTTGTTCTGTCCCTTGTGCCTTATCACCGTTAACAATAGGACATGGAGTGAGAAAGCCTGAGACACCCAAGCCCTTCCAGAGAGGGGCGTGGTCAGACACAGCTCATTTACATATTTAAAGGTACAGACACAGAAACAGCCTGTTCTGAGCAGGGCTGAAATAGAGGGGTTTATAGACATGATCAAATACAGGATCAGAGTGGATTTAGAACAAGAAACTTCAGACATGTTTTTGGGGTGATCTCGGACTTATTTAAACTGGTTGAAAATGACTTTAATGTGTGACCTTTAACAAAAAAATCTCGCTAGCATATTAGTGTATCACTCATCAGAAACTGTCAGGAGCGCACTCAGATACTGTGGAGTCTTTGGATTAGACTTGTCATTTTGTACAGAAAAAGGTGTAGATGTTTAAGTTAATCCCAAATGTAGGCTATATAATATCTTTATAATGCAAGATTTCACTGTTTAAGCTAAACACAAAATCAATATGGAACAAGTTTACTGGCTCTCACAAAGAAACACAAATTAGCGTTATTTCTACTTCTTGTCCACCATTTCTGTTGGCTAGAAGATTCCATTATGAATCTCAATTATTTGTAGACTTAGTTCATTAGAATATACAACATGGTTTCAGACCTTCAGTATGTTTTTTTTGCCTCAGCACAGACACAGGAAGTGAGTTTCACCTGATCATTAACAAGTGAGATCAACGCCTCCACATGCCTCAGCACACCCTCCTTCACTCCGTCCTACATTTTTCTTCATCTCCTTACGTCTTTCCCCCCATCAGTGATTAACTTACACACAGTGGCACACACACACACATTATTTTTAACACTCCCTCAGCATTATTCAAGGCTCGCCTCTCCCTCTCTCTCTCTCTCCTCACACACTCTCAGTAAGAATCATTAGCACTGCCATCACGCTGGAGAAATTTGTCTGTCTGTTTTCCTCCCTTTTCCTGACATTTATGACTCCATGTCTAAAATTTATGGACAATTTGGCTCACTCAAAATCTATCAGATAAAGAGGCCGGGGGGGTTGTTTTCCATAATGGGTGACCGCGCGGCCCCAAAATCTCCGTCTCTCTGCCGAGTTGGTGATTCACGACACCATCAAGCAGAGACGACAGCTAAGTGACTGGCTGGCTGAGGCCTGTTCATTTAACTCCCTACAAGGACGTGGGGTATTAAAAAGTCAGCGCCAGGATTTGCAGAAGTCAAACTGCCCGGCAGTGAAGTGGAGGGTGAAGTCCATCAAACTCAGAGGGTTCACTGCTGTCTGGTTTGGGCCTAGTTGGTATAGCGCAGCTGTTGGGATTAGAGTCCTTTTCAGTAACTCCGACTCCCATGTCTAAAAAGTATTACAGCTTTTGAAAAGATTGGGTGAAGACATTCATGAACCCTGGGGGATGAATGCTAATGACTTTGGCGATCCTCTGAATATTCAAAATGACGTTTGATCAGACCAAAAGTGAGGCAATTTCTCCCTTTTTGTTATTTTTGTGAGTTTGACCATGAGATAAACTGTGTTTAATCACCAAATATATGCTCATCGGAAAACTTAAAACCTTGGTTGTTGGGTTCATAACGTCATCCAAGAGGCCCTAACAGGCAAAGACTGTCTCATTATTATTTTAATTGCCATATTCAGCTGCTTGAGTTTTTCTGTTTCCATTTTAATGAGGTGTTAGCTATAGGTCACCCTCGGCTCAGCTGGTTGCCAGAATTTCTCAGAGGGACAACAACCACCTGCGTTCTGTGTCAGATGCTGTAAATGATCTGTCTGTCTGTGTTGAGTGGTTGTTTTACAGTATCTGGAAAAATCACATCACTATCAGACTTGTAACAACAGTATGGACCCAAAATAAACAGAAATTGGTGTGATTTATTGGAACAAGCTGGAAGAAACGATTCTAAATACAAACATTTTGATAAAGATTTGTCTGGGACTTGGAAAATAACTTTTTCTAATGTTTTTTTAACTGGAATTTTAATCAACCTTTTCTGATGCAATTTCCACGACATCAGCAGGATCTCTATACGGATAAGCTTTTGTATCATCTTGTGAAGTTTGTGCTCAAGTTGAAAAACTAGTTGCACAGCTCAAATGGGTCTCTATGGTCATTCTCTATGTAATCAGTCCACAGAACAGTTCATTAGTACTTTGTCTGAAGATGTCTAAAGTAAAGGACGATGTCAGGTGATTTTATGAAGTCCACATAGGCGAGGTCAAAGCAGATCTGTAATTATCTGCAACTCCAACACATGAAGTTCTACAGCTGATTGATGGATGGACAGATGGTCGGACAAACAGACAGATGGAAATACCGACGGATGGATAATTTCATAATTGGATAATGAAATGGATGGATAATTGGATGGATGGATGAATGGCTTAATCATTAAGCCTTAATGGATGGTTGGATAATGGATGGATGAACAGACAGATGAACATATAGATGGATGGATAATTGGATGGATGGATGGATGGATGGATAATTGGATAATTGAATAAATGGATAATTGGATGGATAGCTGCACAGATGGATGGATAATTGGATGGATGGATGAATGGTTTAATGGATGGTTGGATAATGGATGGATGAACAGGCAGATGGACATTCAGATGGATGGATAATTGGATAGATGGATAATTGGATAGATGGATAATTGGATGGATTATAACATCATGACTCATGGCAACATGACTGACTCTTACTGGTAAATGAGAACACTAAGCAGCTTGACGAGCTTATTAAATAATATTTTATGTTTCAATGTGTGCGACTTATGGGATGGATCTATCCATCCATCCTTCCATCCATCCATGAATGGATGGCCTCTCTTACAGCCATCTTGAAAACCATTTGTCCTCTGATATTTTTTTAATTTCGGTCAAGCCTGTTTGTTTTTGATGAGCTCAGATCCGAGGGAGAGCAGCTTCAGCAGAGCTTTATACCACGCTGACATTTTGCTGTGTTGGTCTTGTTGTATTATAGTTCAGCTGCCTCTGCGGGGAAAATGTCAATCTTGTTTAAATTGCACATATTTGGAAAATTTGACTTCAGATTATTGAATTATATAACTGAAGTCATTTCATTGATTCTCAGGTTTAAAAGCTGTGAGTTCTTGCTCATTTTAACGCCCCTGTCTGTATGCATTGGAAAAACTTTTTGAATCAAACAGAATTTTCTTGAGCAGTTTGACATCCATACTTGTGTTGTTATGTTGTGTACAATTAAATGATCTGTAAAAACATGCACAGAAATCAGTTGTAACTCTTGCATATCCTTCCTGTCACAATGCCTCTGTCACAGCTTCAATTAGAAATGATGGCTTTACGTCGGTCTGTCACATGTCGCAGTGAACACCAACATCTTATTCTTAAGATGCTTTCTTTCTCTGCAGTGCCTCTGCCTGTCTGCCTGTCTGGATCAGATCCTCTCATTAAATCCCTCGTGATTTCACGCAACAACAACTTCAATAATCGTCCCTCTTCTTCTGTGCTTATAATTCCATTGCAAACATGACAGACAATAAGGTTGGAGTTGGGATATCTTCAGGCAAATGCAGCAGCGCTCTTACTCCTTTACTTTTTGTTTTTTTGTTCTTTCTCAGCGTTGACGCCGGCAGAGAGAGACGGAGCGGAAAACAGAGGGTCCAGAGCTGTCGAGTAAGCTGCTATCTTCATCACTTCAAAGTGTCTGTGGCACATTAAAGGCGCCATCCATCACACAGCGCTCACACAATAGTTAGCAGGGGAGATTTTATGTGGCAGTCTTTTAGGTACTTTGTATTAAAAAAGCACACCTGAAGTACTTTTTGAAGTCAGATCCGTCATTGCTGAGAGGATTGATTGATCTCTTTGAACCAAAAAAAACGCTAACTCCCCTTTAGCATAAATCCCTCTAGTGATATGTGAATTATATAAATATATATGGTAATGAAAATATGGCAATAAAACACTTGGGGGTCTGCAATTATAATCATAGTTCACTGTGATGAGCAGAGAAAAGAAAACGTGTAACCTCAAGGCATTTTAAAGGTAAAATATGTCGAATTTTAAAAACATAATACCAAATAAATTAAAATGGACTTAACCCATGTTAGAAATATTTTATAGATGAGTACTTACTTAACCTCAAACAGTTACCAAAGCCTGAGAAATCCATCATTTTATAGTTGCAATGGGGCGTGTCTTGTCATGGCGGCCGTCATGACAGACACGGCATGTTTATCGTTGCCGTGGAAACAACAGAGACTGCTACATAAAGAAGTGGGAATTGCTACTGAAAGCTGCTGTACTGTTGCTGTATGTGCTGCTTTGATAAAAAAAAAAAAATGTATGTAAATTATACTTGGATACATCGTCGGGAAACATATTCGCAGCCTTAGGTCGGTTTCGTCCGGTCGTCTTGACTATGGTCAACTCGGAGTTTGTTTTCATCGGGGTAAGGGTTAGGGTGGATTAGCAGAGAGAATCACTCCCATGATTCCCCTCCATTCTCGACGTCTTCTTTTGTTATTGTTTTGATTGAGAGCCCCCTGGTGGCGGACTATGCACACTGTGCATTTAAATCGTGAACCAGACTGAGATTCGCTGCATGCACAGTTTAGCGTTAATTTTGTATGAAGTCGACTACAGAGAGGTTTTAATTGTCCCACATATGTATCTCTTAATCCTGTCAAAAGTGATGCAATATAAAGAGCAAGAAAAAAAAACTGAGAACTCATCTTAATTATCCGTCAGTGTGAGTGATTCACAAGGATACACTTTAATCCTGTTTGCCTCTTAATAAAGTCGGCTTTTTGTTTTCAGATTAGCCCATAATCCCCCTAAGACTCGCAGCTTTTCCTGACACATCTCCCATAATTGGCAGAAATCCTTCAAGAGGACAGGACAAATGTCTGTACTTGACATGAGGTGAACTCGAAATTTAGAAGCAAGCTGCACACTGAACTATTAATTTTTTTACACGCAGTCATTTATCTTTGCAGATCAAAGTGTTGAGGAGTTAAGAGACGACTTATAGCTCGACGCAACGGTACAATCAAACCTGATTTTGATCTGCGAGGCCAACACAGTCACAGAAAAGGTAAACAGCAGCGATACAGTAGCTCACATAGGTATGTAACACAGAGTCTGCTGGAATAAACTGAAATATTGGATTTTCTACTTCTTTGTTTTGATACATAAAACTCACATTTAGTTTTTCATTACATTCCTACACACAATGGGCAAACTCTTTTAGCCTCTATCAGCACATGCCTGCCGAAACTGACCCGACTGACTTCATTTCAGTCACAGATCAAGCGCTGACCTGGATTTCAGCATCGTATTTTTAGAGCCCCCCATGCTCCAAATGGAAAAATATGGTCAGTGCATTAATGGAAGTTGATGGAGCTGTTGGAGGGGGAGGAAAGCAGTGGGAGGAAAAGTTCAGGCCATCCAGTGTAACGCGGCAAAGACAGCCAACTGGCCTGCAGTTATAATGAGACGTACACCACATTGTATATCCACTAAATGTGCTCATTTGTTTATTAAAAGAATTGTGTTTGCATTAAAGAAAACACTCAATGTAGATCATGATTTATTTAACCTTGTAAACCATTAACAAGGCCTATTATGTTTCAAATTGTTGAACCGCTGAGCTTTGTATTTGCTGGTTGTTGTGTTTATTTTGCCTAATTTTTTCTATGTTGGATGTGGTTGTGTTTTGTGTGTGTGTGTGTGTGTTCTCCTTTTCTGCCTAATCAGGTGTGGGCCAGTCCCTGCAGGTAATTGGCAGATTTTGTTCCAGCTCTGCAGCTGATAGGCTGAGTCGTAGCCTCTATGCTCTAAATAAATGGCCCAATCAGAACGGTTTACATGCACAGTCAGGTCGGGCTATACGCTTATAGCTCAATTAGGCCATTTGAGTGGAATACTGTCCTTGTCCCAGTATACAAGAAAAAAAACAATTTATTGACCTAAGTATGTTGGCTCCCCTGCTGTACGAGGTGCTATGCCCCCTTTTAGCTAGTTACTCTCCTTCTTCTGCTACATCATGCTAACAAGTTATCAAACTTGTTGTAAGTCGACCGGTGAAAATGTGGACATCTTTACAGCTCTGTACATTTTATTCACAACCTTCTGCTATGCTTCACATTAATGGTGTTAGACCTCCAGGTCAAAGCCCGGCAAGGGAACCGTGGAGCATGGGTAAAACAGCTCGGCCAGTTTGGGTCTCATAGGGCAAATTCCACCAGATGCTAGTCGGTCCGTCTCCGCTCCGGTAGCGGTTTTCACTTTATTCAATGTGTGGGCTTCCGCTGCTCTGCCTCTCAGCACCGTAGCAGATATGCAAGGCTTTCTATTTTCGCATTAATTTACCACAGAAAAGATTGAGCGGGACAGGAAGTCAGTCACTGAAACAACATTAAAACATCCGGCTTATTTTCAGATGTTTGTTTATGTGTTTTAAACGTTTTGATACAGTCTTATACCATGTACATCTTATCTTGCGCTTTTGCTAGTGAATCTGTTACATTACACACAGAGAACGCAGCCTGTGGGTGTTGACCAATGAGGGTGCACAGAGTGGACCGGAGCCCACATGCAAAGCACTCTTATGGTATCTGGTCAAAGTTCTGGGTCATTGTGGCGTACACATGCAAGAGTTGCACAAATTGTCAAGGTGTTTTAGTCTGACGGGCTGACATGTTAACAAGCATTTAAAAAGTCCAGTTTCAGTCAGACTAACACAATAAATCCACATTTTCTAACTGCATGTAAACGTACTGAATGAGGCCAGCACAGTGCAATGCCCATATCCCTCTTCTCCAGACGTGCCCTGTTCATTTAACCCTTCTAATATTTCTTCATCAGTTCAGTTATCTCTTGCAAGTTAAGTCGGTTTACTTCATGTTTTAATGTTAAATAATACAATTTTAATATAATTTACAAACAGCCTGTACTATATATATACTATACTGTCCACATGTTTTTCTTTGTCCTGTTTGATCATTAAACTTATTTTGTCCCTCTTTCTAATTCATTCATTTTATTTACTGACCCTTTTCCTTTAGTTTTGATTTGTTTGTTTGTTTGTTTTTGTCTAAATCTGCTTGCAAAACTGTATCGTACCACAGTTCCCCTCTTGTTTGTATCTCTTTTTTTATTGTGTGAGTGTGTGTATGCACGTTTTGGTGAATAAAAAAAAAACAACAACAAAAAAAAAAAATTCTAAAGAATTTCTTCTTGTGTAATGCCGTGAACTATAAGTCTCCATGGCTTATGAACCTTTGACGGGGAATAACAAATTCAAGGTTGAACAATCCTTTAGCAAATAATCAAGTCTCAAGTCCTTAAAAATATTTTACAGAATAAAGTCTCAATGTGCCTAGTGTGGTGAAAATCCATTATCTATACCACTTATTCCCGTCAATCAATCACAGGGCTGACTTATAAAGACAGACAAGCAGCCATACTCACATTCACACCTACTGTACGGGCAATTTTCTTTTTGGAGACACTAATCAACCTAACAAGCATGTCTTTGGACTGTGGGAAGAAGCCGGAGAGAATCAACACATGCACAGAGGGGAGAACATGCAAACTCCACTCGGATAGGCCTTACCCGGCGACGGGGATTCGAACCAGGAACCTTCTCGCTGTGAGGCAACAGCGCTAACCGCTGCCCAAGATATAACTTATCCCCTGGTGAAACCTATTTAGCTAACTCTCACATCAGCTTTAACACATAACATCACATGAGTAGCATGAGTGGCATGGTTTGTGATTTGTCACACATAATGACAATCCTTTGTCCTCTCTGAGATTTAACTTTAAGTATGATGTCCTCTTCTCACTCTGCACATCTCTACATAAGACGTGATAACAGGAAGTATCTGTTGTTTGTCTGCTGCGGAGCCTAACAAGTTGCTAATCCATTGACAGGGAAGAGAAGTGTCTCTTTTATAACAACTTGTGAATATGTAGGCTTATGAAGGATATCATACAGTTATGTCCAAAGCCTCAAAATCTAAGTCTGATTCACATGCTGAGCGACATCTGCATTTGTGCCAAAAGCCTTTTTGTGACTCCAGAGGGAGCTGTGCAGATTCTGACGAATGGCCTTAAAGAGTTTGAAATCTAGAAAGAAAAACCTTGAGGCTTCGAGTTAAAAGAAACCAGCTTCCCAGACCCCTGTTGCTCATTTCTTATCTCTGCTTGAGACCCGAGCCTTGAGGCTAACGCTGCAGTTACAGGCACAACACACCTGAGTTTAAGATACTAACAGAGAGGATGCGTTGTGCTATCTGTATTAAGTGTAACACACATCCTGTGTTCAGTGCTCTCTCACTCTCTCCTCCATTTAAATAATAATATAGCAAAATGTACTTTAGGCCTGTCTGCTAAATGATTGGAGGTTGTTGTCAGTTTCAATTGTATTCATATAGTTTCACATGTAATTTTGTTTTTTAAGATTTATCTTGGGCTTGTTTATGCCTTTATTAGAGAGACGGGACAGGAAATAGTCTAATCAGGAAGAGCGAGAGAGAGGAATGACATGTGGGAAAGGAGGCACAGGTCGGATTTGAACCCTGGCTGCCCACTTTGAGGATTATAGCCTCTTGGATGAACCTACCGCTAGGCCACCGGAGCCGACATGTAAATTAATTAACTTTCTTCTTTTTCTAATCTTGAAATTAAAGTTTGAAACCATTGTTAGTGCATCGGCTGTATGTTTGGCAAATCACTGATGTTGGTTACATTTTGATTTGTCTATAAATAGTCAGAATAATATAAGATTTGTGGCCTGTGAAAAAATGGGCTCAACATTTACTTTGGTGACTCAAAATGACTAGACTCAGAACCTTACCATAGACTGTGTAAAAATGGACATGGTCCCAATGACGTCACCCGGTAGTATCTGGAAAGGCATTTTGAAGACCAACGATGGCGGTCGCCATGTTGAACTTTTAAATCAATCTAGCGACAGGCAAAGAGGTTGAGCTGAGAAAGGCCTCTAACTTCCTGGTAAATAACCACAATGAACTGCACGTTGAGGTTGTTTACCAGGAAGACCGTTTAAGTTTTTTTACCCAAAGTCCCAAACAGACTCATAATCTCATAAACCATATTTCTCCTGGACATATTGCCATCAAAATACTTTTTTTCCCCCAATCAAATAAAAATTATTCATTTTATTAAGCCTGTCACATAATAACAGGTACTCACACATTCAATTCTCCTTGGTAAAATCCCATCTACCTCAGTAATAGAGCACCACAGGAATGAGTCCTAAAACCCGGAAGTAAGTTAGCATTTGAGCGCCATGGGGTCTAACGTCTAAAAGTCAATGGGGATTATGAATGGGTTTGTGTTTAGACGCCTGAAATAAGGTATGTGGTTAACACAAGTGATGTTGGCATTTTGTTAGACCACATAAACTACGTTAGGTAATACCCCCACTTGTGAATTTTGAAGTTTTTACACGTCTTTAAAAAGGCTAGTGACGTCACAATCATCCGACCGTGGTGTAGTTAGCTTGTAGCATAACGATAGCTTTTTACTTCTGTCGGCCACATTAACGCTTCAAACATCATAAAAATGGTGTTCATCTGTGAAGATTATCCTGCTGAACAAAACGCCTACTCATCAGAAACGTGTGTTTGCCACAGAGCTTATTTCTGCAATGATCCAAAATCCAATGCAAAAATCACATAGGAGAATTCTCGTTAGACCCCATGGCGATGCCACTTCCGGGTTGGCCTACAAAAATACGTCATATGGTTTGTTCTCTATGAAGTGGTCTCCTGTTGGTTGCTATGTAAGCTGCCTCCGACAGGACAACATGTACTAACAGCTCTCATTCAGATTCTTCACTAAGCTCCAGCTTTCAGTGGAATACAAATAGACCAAATGACAGCCCAATCCCCTCCATGTCAGGCATCGCTTCAGGGGAGGTCTGGCTTTCTAAACCACAAATTGTTACTCTGCACCACAGAAACCCACAGAGGACAACACTCTGTGCACTGGCACGGCATCAGCTGAATGAATCTGTGGTGTGTCGCAGTAAAAACCTGACATGCTATCACGCTCACAAATCTAAACATATGTGACAGATTTACTCTCCACATCTCAGACACTTCCCCCCACGGCCTGAGTGAGAAATGGGAATCATTTCTGTGGGGGAAACCAATATGTGCACAAAACACAACATGTCAGGGAAGTAATACTATCAGTGTGTGCACTTATTGGACTCTGGTGGGTGATTGCAACATGCAAAAAAATAGCTCTAGTGCGGTGCCTTCAGACTCTTACAAGTCATAAAGAACATCAATCTCACCTAGAGGCACCTTTTTGCTCCACGTTCAAGGTAAAAGGGATCGCCTTGGCAGAGAAAAAAGAGAGGCTGAGATATATAAAAGTAGCTCCAGAGAGATGTTGACTGCTGCAGCCAGCAGGACGTCTCTGTGGTTTCACAATTCATCAACATTCTGGTTATAGACAAACACCATTCACAAAAAGTAAATCACAAGTCACATATTATTAACACTAATATTTGTCCCCAGTCTGTCTACAAACCCACCAATTATGAACACCCACAGAGAGATAGATAGGAGCTCAAGGTGCCAGTTCCCTCAGCAGTCTAAGCCTATAGCAGCATAACTAGGAGCTAGTTCATACATGTGCCAGTCCCAACTATTAGCTAAAAAAAAAGTCTCCTCTTACAAGTACAAAATATGTCTTCCTCCCAGACCCTGACTGGTAGATGATTCCAAAGGAGAGGGGCCTGATAACTGAAGGCTCTACCTCCCACAGTACATTTTGAAAATGTGTGCTAAAATAGGCCGTTTGGAGATTTTCCCTTCATGACATCACAAAGGGCAGTAACCCCTCCCCCAGGTGGGTGACACTCCCACAGCTAGGTGTTTGTTCTGCCCTCTGAGTCTGCCTTCTCACCGTAAACAAGCCTGAGACAGCCTTCCAGAGAGGGAGCGTGGTCAGACACAGCTCATTCACATATTTAAAGGTACAGACACAGAAACAGCCTGTTCTGAGCAGGGCTGAAATAGAGGAGTTTATAGTCATGATCAAATACAGGATCAGAGTGGATTTAGATAAAGAAACTTCACACACATGTTTGGGGAGCTCCGAGACTTATTTAAACTGGATAAAAATGAGAATAATATGTGACCTTTAAACAGTGGCCATGAGGCCTGCTTCACAAATTGAACTTGATGATTCATGAATTATTTCTACACTTGTTAGTAAGTGTGGGACTTTGTGTGGGTTGGCCTGTGAAATAAGCAGATAGGCATTTGCATTATAAGGACAAGTATGATTAAAAGTGACATTTATGTTTCCGCTTGTTGAGTCACTAATAGACGTTGTTTTTGTTTGAGCGAGAAATCTGCGCTTCATGGGTCCAAGTTTAAGGATTTCATTTAGAATTGACATCAAATCTTGAATAGGTTTTTTTTTTTATGTTATGAGGTATTGGTTGAGGCAAGGTATTTCTGACCAAACTGCCAGGGAAGAGGGTTCTAGTAAGATCATTAAAAACTAACCCAGTAACCTGAACTAAAACCTTGAAGAAATAAAAAGATATATATTATACTGTTCTTCTTTTTTGTAACCAGTTTACCTTCTTATTTGAAAGATTACCATGAAGCTTAGGACTGCAGTAGCCTACACCCTCCTCCTCCTCCTCCTGTGTTATCCAGGCTGAATTAGTCTGACACCAGCAGAAACAAACACCTTCGGATTCTGCTCTGCCTTAAGCCAACCTGTGTGAAGATGAACTACCTTCCCCGGCTCCTGCGGAGGGATCAGAGATGGATAATGGATTCAGGCGAACACAGAAGGGAATGAAGGGGGCCGTTTATATCCAGCCAGCTCTAATCAAGCTGCTTCGTCCTAAGGGGGGAAACCTTTCAGTCATTTTTCTTGTATTCACGATTTATGGGTGGAGGCCTGACGGATCACATATGCTTTTTTTCAGAAACGTTCTGCTTCACACGAGCACAGTTCACTCACATGTGGGAGCTGAATGCCTCAGCCTCCCGTGGTCAGCTGCTGCCCAGTTAAAC
Organism: Labrus mixtus; assembly: GCF_963584025.1. Lineage (NCBI taxonomy): Eukaryota > Metazoa > Chordata > Actinopteri > Labriformes > Labridae > Labrus > Labrus mixtus. The sequence goes on from NC_083619.1 coordinate 4,276,599, forward strand.
CACAGCTCCCCACTGTTAGCCACTGAGCAGCTCCAGTGGAACAGCTGGTGGTTGTTCAAGGACATTTTAACTGTAGTAAAGAGCGTGAAAAAAAAAAAACTGGTTCACTTCCCTTGCTATCCTCCATGATAGAGATATTGTCTGTTGATGTGCCACTGCTGTGCTTGGCTGTGGACTGTGGGGTGTTACTGTGGGGAATAATTTGGAGAGTATTTGAAGGAGCGATGTGGGGAATCACTGTGAGGCAGCACTGATGTGTTTTCATTCAACTCCTGAGCAACCAAAATGACACTCCTTTTCTGACAAAGACCAAGGTCACATGTGTAAAGGAGACTTGTTTTGCTTCCTGCAGAGGGATCCAACTCGTAGCAGTTTGTGAGGTGTTTCGCAGGTGTTCAACATAACCAAATACATCAAAGATGGCTGATCATCCGGTCAGACAAAGCAGCATGATTCGATTGTTTCTCTACAAGTTGGAGTTGGAGTTTTGGACTGTCCACAAGCTCTCGATCATGCACACTCTCTCTCTAAACGGTCAATTCTACAGGCTCTGTGTGCATCAGTGCAGTCCAGAGTTAACCGCACCCTTGCTAGTCAATGCTTATGTCAACTGAGCAGAGTAGATGGACCCAGACAGGAAGTCAGATAAAGGAAAGCATAGAATGTCCGGTCAGTTTCAAAATAAAAGACAATGTACAGACTACTGTTCGTATATATCTTCCTATCACTTTATCAACACCAAAACAGGTACCCAATGAACAACAGATAAACCTTGGAAAGGCAAAGTAAAGTTCTTTATATTCCTATGTGGCTGTGCTTAATGCCTACCCTTCACAAATGGACCCAGTGGGGGCAGAGCGCCAAACAGAGCAAAACCATGGCAGCGCACAGGTCCTGCTCTGCGGGTTATACACAGATAAACACAACACTCACACACAACCAATAGCTGTTTTGATGATTCAATAATATAACTATTTCTCTGCAACATTTATAGTCATAATGTTGGACACTATACCTTTAAACAGAGATGGTGCATGTATTAATCTGAAAATCCTTTTTCCTTGGTATCTTTACAGAGAGAAAATAAAATAATACTGCTCAGTATTTTTACTACTCAATATATAATTTTTCTTTTTGTCTCATATTCCTTTGTGCTGATCTTTGTTAGCTATTTAAATGTCTGTATTTTCTCGTCATCAATCTGCTATCCTCACATCCTAGTACTTGCTGTTCAGTCGGGCATACGACCATCAATTAACACTTTAGAGCCTCCAACAGTGTTCACTCTGGGAAACATGGAACATGTGACTCTACTTTCTTCCAGGCTGTAAGCAGGTAACATCATTTGTTTCCCGTCATCAGCATTGTGAGGAGAGCCTGCAGCAGCCTCCACATTATTAATAAAGGATAAATGGAGGACAGACGCATAATGGGAAACCTGTACTTAACCAGTGCAAAGACATGCCTTAACATGCACGCCTCGTACATTAAGGGGAGGCCATTCTGGGGTCTGATGGTGGTGCCTAATAAGGGGGGCATTAACCTTGAATACTCCCAAGGTCTACGATGGCAAAAGGAACCCAGATGGGCCGGGGCTGCTTTTGTGTGCGCACACACAGATGGGTTTTAACGGTGCACCCGCTCGAGCTGCAAACGATCTCAAGTTATAGCAGCGCTCTGTTTATGTTTTTACACCTTTTACATTCTCACTGAGCTCCTTTATGTGTGAAGGTTACGGAGCCAACTGGATCAACATAAAGCAAAAGAAAGCAATGCAAAGATTATTTAGCCTCTATGTGTTTATTTAATTTTACAGCAGCTCACATTAACCAAATGTTGTTGTTGCCTAGGTGATTTTTTTTTTACCCCTAAAAGTAATTTATTTTTTTACTTTACAGGATGAAAATAGTTAGCTTTATCTACTGTACTTATAGAAATTCAGATTTCTCCTCAATCCTAGTCTGACTTATTTTGTTGTTTGTTTAAATACTATTTTATCCTTCAGTAGCAGAGACAATCCCTCCCATGATTCCCCGCCAGCCTCAACGTCATCTTTTGTTATTGTTTTGATTGAGAGCCCCCTGGTGGCAGAATTTAAAAAATGTGCGTTTAAATACCTGTTGTGCCTAAAATGCCTAAAAAAATTACGGTTAACAAACAGTTACTAGCTTTACAACTACCTGGATCGGGGTGTGGATACTGCCATGTGTCAATGCCTTTTTTTCTCCACTCAAGCGTATTCGTCGTACAACTGCATGCACCGAACTGCACCGAACATGCACCGAACTGTGACGGTACGGATGAATACAAATGCCATTACACCCAAAGCAAGTAAGTGTGTTCTTTCTGTCGAGAACTCGCATTGTCTTCGTATTTAAAGCACTTAATCTTGTGGTATGAGGGCCTATGTCCACTGCTTTTTGGCGCTGCACTCACAGCACTCTCAGTAGATATAATCTAAAGGAGACATGTTATGAAAAATCCACTTCTACAGTGTTTTTGAACATTTATTTGTGTAACCTGAGTGTCTACTGACCCACAAATGTGAAATAAACCCATCCAGTCCTTTGTTTGTGGTCTGCATAAGTCTTACAACACAGAGAAAAATGCTCTGTTTCAAATGTGCTCTCCTTGTGATGTCACAGTGGGATTCTGGTTAAAAAAAAAATCCCCTCCCCTCCCCTGATATCTCCACCCATGGAGTCCACCCCCAGCCTAGAACAAAACTTTTGAGCAGGTCGGCCATTTTTATTCCTGCTTGTGAAGGAATGATGTCTACCGGGAAAACTCAGGGGGGGCTCATTGCATTTAAAGAGACACACACACCAAAACGGAGCGTTCTGAGAGAGCTGGATTATACAGGGTCACAAACCTCCTCTGGTGCTTGATTCATGTTATATTTTGACCAAAGCACAGCACAGATGTTTCATTTAGACCACAGAGGACTGTTTGAAAAGGTGGAGAAGGGGCATGATATGTCCTCTTTAAACTTTTTGAACACTGCTCCTTCGCCGACAAATAAAAATTTAGAAGGGGCGGGACTTCTTATATCACTTTTGTCAACAACAATGGCCGACAAGACTCTCGTCTGATTCGTCTTTTCAAGGGAACAATTTCCAGGTGTAGAGCTGCTGCTGGTGCCAGGACACAACTTCTTTACATCATGTTTTCATTGTGATATTTCCTTGAAAAAAAGCTAATATGATGCACAAGGAGCTATAGATATAATAAACCTGGCTGATTGACTGAAGACGGAGCTTCAGGATCTGATTCTCTCCTCCTTCAGCTTACAGAAAACCTTTTGTTGTTTCACTCCTTCAGAGCACTCAACTCGTGCTTCTTACAGGCTGTTTGTTTTAAAACACTGTTCCTTTGAATGCACGAGGTGAATTCCTGCTCTTGCTCTTTATTTTCATCGTGTTTTTTTTTTCTTTTATCTGCTGCTTGATAATGAGAATTTTATAAAACGAACTGCTGCTGCCTCCACAGGAGCACCCAGAGCACCCCATGGTTTAGATTTAGAAAAACATAAAAGGCACTCTCGCATCCTTAGATAAAACAAAAGCATGAAATAAAATCTCCCTCTGGGTAACATAAATCATCCTCTTTACCCTTTATGGTCAATGCTATGATATTTGAATTGTTGATAGCATGGATGTGTGAATGCAGTCCTGCCCTTGCTCTGCTGAGATGCCAAATTTAGCCTCTATTTATCGATCAAAGTACGTTTACTTTCTGCAGCGCCAGCCTTCAGGCTGCCTAGCAGACAGTGTCCTGTGGCAAGCGTGTCAGCAATTACAGGTTCAAACGTCTCTCCACAATGAAGAGCTGGTAGTCAGCTATAAATCTTTGTTCTCTCAGAACAGACAGAGAAAAGAAGTGTTTCAGCTTCTCCTGCAAGATGTTGGGGGCCGAGGGCGAAGTACAGGTGGGAGGTGTTTGTGAGCAGCTTAGACCGCACTGAGCTCTCTGCACCGGAGAGATGGGAACGACTTTGTTCCCTGCGGGGGCTGCAGGGTCGGCAGGAGGAGAGACAGATTACAGATTGGCTGCGAGAACTAGAAGGATAGAGATCGCTGTCAGGGATTTGGCAAGTGTTCGCTCTGGTCACTTAGAAGCTAAACTTGTGCTGAAGAACTGAAATAGACTTTCCTCCTACCTCCACACTTAACCTTTCACACAGATGGAAAGAATTAAAAATCCCAAAGAATAGCCCATTGTGAATTTATGAATAGCAAATTTGGTTCCAATTATCTCCCACCAATAAGATGTCAGTGCTGGGGTGAGTAATGAGGTCTTATAATTATCAGCTGTCATGTGGTGTGAAATGAAAGGTGATCATCTCATCATAATGACTCGAGTCTTCTTACTAACCTGACTGGCTGATGTAAACTGTTATAAACTGTTGTATGATGATCAGCTGCTCCATTAAAGAAATCACAGCTAACTAAACGACTGAGGCGCTAATTGTTCACCCTGTCTTTATAATGAGTTTCACCTGAGATGGAAAAGTCAGAGAATATCAGGCTGAGTAACTGACTGTGGACATTTTCCTTCAAATCAATACCTGACATCATAGACTGTAAATAATAATAAATGAAGCCTGAGTGATATCATCCATAACTGCAGGGGGCTCCAGAGGCTCATCAGCAGCAGCCGCCATGCTGGAAATCCTGTCTCAGCCTAACTTTCAGTCAACCTAACAACACGCTGAGATGAGAGCTGGAGCTGAGGCGGGTTTTAAGCCTCCTGAGAAATCGTTAGCTACTCACCTAACTATGGATAACACATCATTCATAATATCGACCACCCGTGAAGTGTGTGCCCAAAGGAAAGGCTGAAAACAAGTTAATTTCTGCTGTAAAAAACATGGGCTCTTTTTGAATATGGTGTGTTGGTGACTTCTGGGGCTCCTGGACACAGCCTCAAGTGGACACTCGACAAACTGCAGCTTTGTGCACTTCTGCATTGGCTTCATTTTTTAACCCCGGAGGTTGATGCTTGCCACACTTGCATCATCACATTTTATCAGCAGCTCTCTGACTTAAAATGATAGGTTATAAAAAGTGCAATATGACGATCCCTTCCCTACTTACTTAAAGGCAGGGTTGGTAATTTTCTCCAGATCCACTTTTTAAGATTTTGGTTGAAATTGTCTTTAGGTCCTGACAGAAATTAATAACTCATGTTCTCTGAAAAAGGAACAAAGAAAATCCATCATCTGTATCAGTTAAAAAAAAAACAACCAATGTCTGCCACGAGGTACCAATCTGATGAACCAATCACACGCCTCCCTGTCTCCCTGCTCATTCTCTAACCCATGCATGCACGAGCCCACACTCAAAGCATGAGCTGAGCTCCTCTTCTGTGGTGGTTGCTACTTTCAAAATCATGCTAGTTTTTCGAAAATGACCAACCCTGCCTTTAATACAATTTAAATTTAAATTAAATTTTTTAAATAATGTCCAACAAATCCTCCAGATCTCCAGTCACAGCCGTCTCTTTATAAAGAAGTATCCCTGAGAGACAACATCGAGAATGAATCATCTGCTTTCCTCAGCAGGTCAGGCAACAGGACTTCATAGATCTGAGCCTCAGTCTCTATATGAAGTACATCTTTAAAAAAAGAAGAAGAAGTGACCGGAGGTATGTGTCCTCCAGTCTGACTCTCAACCTCTCCGCCTCATAAAGTTTCATTCCAGAGGATGAACTTTACAAGGCCCTGGAAGGATAAAAAGAAGCTGTCTTTAGCTGTAGCTGGCTCGTTAATGAGCAGCTCATTAACTGCAAGGCCTGCCCGCCTGGTCGCATGCAGTTGTGACTCACGCTAACACACACACACACACACACACACACACACACACACACACACACACACACACACACACACACACACATGCAGTCACACAATGAGTCACACACACACACACACACACACACGCTGTGATGACATTTGATAGGTTGTGTGTCTGTGTTCTAATTGAGTCTCCAGAGAGTCACGCTGGCAGCAGGAATGTTCGGTCCAGCCAGGCGAGCAGATGGAAACACATGAGGGCAAAAGAATACAACTCACTCCGTACACCGTCAGATAATCTAAAAATATTCAACACATTCAACTGGTCAACTTGATCCGTCCAATCTAATTATGAAATAAATACAAAAGTTTAACGATACAGCGGTTAGTAGTTCTCACCAGGTTATTAATATAAGGGCGGCTGTGGATCAGTAGAGTCGGTGGTCTCTCGACTGGAAGGTGGGGGGTTCGATCACCAGCTCCTGTAGCCACATGTCCGACGTGTCCTTGGGCAAGACACTTAACTCCAATTTACTTCCAATTCCTCTGCTTTAATGGCGGCATTTGAATGTGTATGAATGTGATTAATTACTTCTGATGGTCTCTTTACTCAGCAGTCTCTACCATCAGTGTGTGAATGTGTAGGTGTGAGCTGTGGTGTAAAAACACTTTGAGTTGTCAGAAGACTATAAAAAAGCGCTATTTACCATTAAAATCCGGTTTATAAGAAGCACTTTTAATACCTATTTTTTTGGCTTTGGCGTCTCATACACCGGTGCGACAAATATACCAGTATGAAATGCTGACACGTGCGCCGTCATTACAGTGGGTTCAACCGCCACCATCGCACACCATTCATTGTGTATTGAAAGCTGTGCTAGAATACACAGCGACACAGACCAGGCTGGCTGCGTTACTTTTTAACATCTTATCTCCCTCCCTCATACATTTATATATTGTTCAGAAATTGGAAGAGTCATATATTAAAGTTGAAGTTGACCAGCGGAGTCGTGCAGTGTGAGCGCGACTCCCGGGCTTCCCAACTTTCCCTGCAGGCTGAGAGCTCAACTTCCACACTGTAGCTAGTAGGAGTGCAAACTCCACAGAGTGAAAACAGACGGGACTGAAAGAGCAACACAGCTGCACACAAACTGCACGTTGTAGACTTCCCTGAACACAATAGAAATCGTCGCTCAGGACGACAGGTGAATCCTTTTCTTCATGGGAAACCCCCCAAAAACAGACTGCGTCGTCCGATGCGATTTATATTACTTTTATTCCCTTATTTCTATAAATGGCAAACTGAATCTCATCTAGTGAGTGCAGAAAAACTTTGGCAGCAACCAGCTGCAGGAAATTATTTTAATCTTGATGTTTGACAACTCCTCTTATGAATTAATCTGCTCTACTAAATCCTTTAAATGCATTCTCAGTGTCCATAGCAACGGGGAAAGGAACTCTCTTAAAGCCTCACGCCAAGCTCTCGCATGTTTAAATCTCAGTTTATCTGTCAGGTTAGAACCATTCATGCTGTGCTAGTTGCAGATTTCAGTAAAGTGGCATCATCTTAAGTCTCACCACCCAGAGGTTACCTGGTACATGATGAATCCCCCATAGCACCTCCATACCACCCTCTTAGTTACACTTCATGGAGGTCTTCTCCAGGAAGTGCGGCGTAGCGATAAGAGAGAGAGTTCATTACACTGACGGACCCCCCCAAGGGAAGGACGGCACCTCCTCCTCCTCCACTTATCTCTATCTTCAGGTAAAGAGGAGTTTCTCCCTCAAGACTTGGGGAGGAGTACAGGTTAAAGGGATCAAGCGTGAAAAGGTAAAGGCAGTGTGTGTTTGTGAGTGTGTATTTTCCATGTGTGTGTGAGCGTATCCAACAGCAAAGAATCTCCTCTTATCCCCTGCTGTGACAAACTCCCTCCAGCTGCTTCAGTTAAAAAACAAATGTCCCCTCAGAAACCCTTAAAGCAGGACAGTGTGAGGTATGAAGGAATACATAAATCACCTGACGGCACTTCTTCCTTCATCTCCAGCCTAACGACCGTCATCTGAACTGATCGGTGTTCATTTGCTTGCAATTCCCTCCTCTTTACTCTTTATATTCCTCTCTCTCACTTTATGTACTTTTAACAGGGAGATGTCCTCTGTCTCCTCATTTCTTCTCTCCTCCTCCTCCTCCTCTTTCTGATTTGCCCTCCACTCCTCCCTGTTCACATCATCTCCCGTCCTCCCCTCATCTGCTCTCCCCTCCTTCCCCATAATCTCATTTCTTTTTCTCAGCTTTCATGTCCTCCCTCCTCAATCTTCCTCAGCCCCCCCCCCCCCCCCCCCCCCCCCCCTCTCTCTCTCAGCCTTGATTTACTCTGCTCTCCTCCTCCTCCTTATTTTCTTCTCCCCTACACGTGTTGAGGGATTAATAGGTACCAGGTCATGCCTTGCAGAGCCACCGCGTCACAGCCTCTCACCCCGAATGTCGTCCTGAGATGAACTGCAGCCAGCAGTCTATTTGTCAGCTTTGGGGGGCTTGTGCCCTTGGGCTATTTATAGTCCGGGATGTGTAATATGTAAATCAGGAGCCTGGAATATTGAATGCCACTTATGAGTTTCTCCGTTTCCCAGGGGGGCTTTTCCTGCTTCAGGCTCTTTTGTTTCCATCTTATAATAAACTTCACCGTTCTGTCTGTGGACTCGTCACTCCGCCTCTGTCTTTACATGCGATCCTCCAGTAAGCCACCTTCAACATCCCCTCAGCTGAAACCTCCTCCACAGACATCTGTGCTGCTTTGCCAGTGCCAGCGGTCGTGTCTCATGGGACACGGAGATCCACCTCCTCCTGAGCCTTTCCCCTCCTACGCCTCCATCGGTGCTGCTTTAATGACGACTTTGAATCAGCTTAGAATAAGAAATCTGTTGTTGAAGGGAGCATGGGTGAGGCAAGACATTTAATACAGATGCAAATAACCCCATGAGGATTAAAGGAATAATGATAGTGTGTTTGTTTTAAAATGAACTGTGGCGTGTTTCCTATCTTGAGGATGTTGAAATCAAAATTAATTTTTGTAAAGATTTATTTTTGCTTTAGCTTTCGACCCCCTAAAACCTGCTCTAAAGTCTGTGGCACAGCACGTTTCTGATATTAAGAGGAGTTCACAATGCACGTCCACTACAATCATTTGATTTAGAAACCATACTTATTTGAAAATCTGTAATTGCTCTTTGCACAGAAGCTGTCTGTTAACCTGTTGTGTCTGTGTCTGTGACACAACACTACGCTGGGAGTCAGACTTGGCTTAATCTTAGAAGTTCCCACTCCCTCTCTCTCTCAGGCTTTCTGAAGGGCTGTCAGGAACGAAAAGAATGGATAATATTCCAATAATATGGCTCTTAAGTCTTTATGGTTAAATTTTTTTTTGCTGCACCTTGCCTTCTGTTTGTGAATCATGTCACGGGTCGTCTGCCTTTAAATATCAGGAAACTCTCGGCCTGAGGATCTGAGGGTCAACAATGTCAAGATAAGGAGATTTATTTTGTTTGTGTGTCATGTCTGTCTCCTGCTATCACACAGAGCACAATACATGTTGCAGAAATGATAAAGCCTAGATATCACTCTTACATGGTCTGTTACATGCTACGTATGTGTTCTTGTGTTTTCTCTCCAGGTGCTTCTTCTCAGCCTCAATGCAGCACGTCACACCTGTGGTAACTTAGCAATCAGGGGCTTAGCTGGAGAATATAGGTGGAAGAGAGAGGGTCAGTGTTCTTGTGTCTTGACATCAGACTTCTTTAGAGTACTCCCCTTTGTGGAAGGAGGATGTTTCTTAGTAGTTGAATTTGGATTATTAGTTCATTTTGGACTTCCTTCTTCCCCCTAGGTATTTTACTGTTACTCCCCATAGCCATCTTGGGGAACATAAGAATGGTCCCAGGGATTTATATGTTTGATCATGTGGGCCACTTGTGGACTGATAACAGACTGTATAATCACAGACTTATCAGCACACTTCTGTTTTCCTGCGTGACATTAATAGCTAAAGGCAATCATAGCTAAACACTCCTTTCTGAATCAATCTAGTTGAAGAGCCAATCGTAGCTCCATGTTAGGAGTTGTATTACAAGAAGAGAGGCTATGCAACCAGAACTACACACTGGTCATTATTGGGATAAAAAAAGTGTTAACTCCTTGTGAGCTATGGAGAACAATACTAGTTAAAGTGCCGTCTTTATTGACATTGTGTGTAAAGGCAGGGGGAAGGTGTGATCTGAAAAGCTGCAGCTTTTTGACACTTCACAGTAAGTATCCATTTTCAGCCCTTCACACCAGAAACATCTTTATGCAGAGTACTACTTCACACTGCGATGTTATTACACAGCTCTGTTGAATGTCTGATTGTGATCCGAGCACTGCATCAAATCAGAAGGATGTCAGGATGAACCTGTTGATGGTGTGGCAAAAAAAGAGAGAGAATGCAGCGAAACAAGGAGAGCTTAAAAAGACAAAAAGAGCCGAGTAACATAGACATATGTGGACAGAAATGAGGAAGAGGGACATGAACTAAACTCTCGGCTATGGCAGCTTTTAAAGGCTGGTTAATAGCAAAGTAAATGTCATCAGGGTTACAATAAAACCTCCGTTAGGTGCTGCAGTGATTGATGTAGAACACTTAAACATTTCCATCCAGGACAGCTCTTTGGCCAAAGTGTGGCCCTAAGCGTTATTTTTTTACGAGCATCTGTTGTGATTTAACAGGACAGGTATAAAAAGAAGCAGCATATTTACAGGAGGGACAGAAAAAGGAGTGCTTTTCAGCTCGATGTGCGGGTCACAATGAACAGGAGTGAGGGACGGACTGAGCGGAGGGTGCACTAATTGATTGATCACATTTGTCTTTTGGAAAACATTAATATATGTGGTTGTGTGGACAACACTGATCATTACCTCAGTAATATTTCACATATTGCAGACACCAGCTCCACCACTTGCAGTGCAGATATGAGATCCCCCCTATAGATGGAAAAGACCTACGCCCAATGCGTGTTCCACGTGTAGAAAAAGGCATTGTATTGTACAATTGGTATTGTCATTAGAAATACTAAAGGAAGAATGTGCTGCATTTTAAACATAAAAACAGCAGAAATCAAGTGTATCCTGTAAATGTCTCTCTGAGTCATGAGTGTCTACAATGAGTGAGAAGCTCGAGTCGTGTCGGCTGTGTTGTTGTCAGTACCATGTTTACATCATGTTTACATAGACGGGATGGCCGGCTCCTCCCTTTGTGTATAAAAGCTGTTTTAGTCAATAACTAGAGAGAAGAAGAACATTATACTCAATGCTTACTTGAATGTCAAGTAGCATTTTTAGATCGCCATCATTCTGTGTCAGTTTACATGCAACAGGCTAACTAAAGTGTGCTAACACAACAAGGCAGGCCACAGGCAATTGTCATTTTGTCCGCCACTTTGGCTGAACTCCTCCGTGCATGCTCAAGTGGAGAGGGGGGGAGGGTTGTCACTGGAAGAGAGTGCAGGCGTCAATATAGCGGAGGTGTGGCCAAACAGGAAGTTTGTTTTGGTTTTATGCTGGTGCTCAAGGACGACATCTACTAGATCAAAAAAGTTGCACATTCTTCCTTTAAGTTCAGTTTTAAATGAGATATTAGGAGGCTGTATTTAAGAAGGCTACAGAGGAAGTTACAAACCTAGAAACTCACTGATTATTCTTCATGAAAATAAATTAAAGTATTTCTAAATCAATATTAAAGCCCTTAAGTAAGATAGATAGGGTGGGAAAAGAGCCCATGTGGATCCCTCAGCACCCTGTAAGGGTTAATTTCCAAAGTAATGACATCACATCTCTCATTCATGCACTTCAAAATATCCTTGTATCTTTAAATAAGGACATCATGCAAATAAAAGTACATGCACATTGTGACTGCCAACAGTTTATGATTTAAGAGAGGCGTATAATGAACATAGCTCGGGAACTGGTTCAAAGCCAGCAGCTCAAGCTTGGCTTTGAAATACAGTATAGACACAGAACCAGCTTCCCACTGAGTTACTGGAGGAAGAGATTACACTCACATGTTCACAAATACAAGCCCTGATATTCAAATTGATATTTAAAGTTAACTCAACCGTGTCAAACAGCAAGATAAAACTGTAACTAGTCAAACTCCTTCTTTGTTCTTTGCTTTAAAAGACAAATCTGAAAACTGTCAAAGAGCTTTTTCTTAAACACACAGTGAGAAAGTTTGTCCACCAGGGGGCTCTCAATCAAAACACTAACAAAAGATGACGTCGTGGCTGGCGGGGAATCATGGGAGTGATTCTCTCTGCTACTTACTAAAGTGTGCTAACATTAGCCTGCTATGCAATTAGCTAACACAACAATGCAGGCCTAAAGCAATTGCAGCTCAACCAAGGACAATATTTTCCGCCACTGGCGCTTAATGGTGCTTCATTATGGGGCATTCCTTTTGATGGTGCGATTCTAATGTGCAAATGGAAAGAGAGGGGAGGTTGGAGGTGTGCCGCTGGAGGAGAGCTGAGGCTTCAGTATGGCGGAAGTGTTTTGGTTTCATGCTGGTGCTCAAGGGCGACATCTACTGGTTAAAAAAGTTGTACATTCTTCCTTTAATGAAATCCTTAAACATGTACAGTATGTATGTTATGAGGTATGTTTAAATGGCAATGGGTATCTCTACAACAGCATGCTGTAAAAGCTGACTGGATTCTTATAAAACCTTTAATCCAGAGTGTAAGCTTCTGTTTTCAATCGAAAAAGCACTCTGAGACACAGTGCTGACTACAGCTCTAACAGACGCCAGAGGAAAGATTACGTTTGGAAAGCCTGCTGTAAAACAATAAAGAAACAGACAGAGGGCAAGAGAGGGAAAAAAAAGACAAAAAAAAAGCAGCAAAGAAGGCCGACAGAGCCAAACACGGCTCACTCTCGGGATATCAATAAGAAGAGCGAAATGAGAAGGTGGAGGAAGTATTGCTAAAGCTAGAGCCAGGGAAGAATCCATCCCTGTGACTAAAATAATCCCTCCTTCTTTTGTTGTCACGACAAATCCAGGAAGTGCATGTGCTGCGTTCACACCCAGAGTCGGCACGCTTTTTTTTCTTGACAGAAATAAAGGCGGCGATGGGCACGGATTCAAAGCAGCGGGGTCCTGATGGCGTTGAGGGGATGTTATGCCAGGACTATTTGTAGGTTGAAAGTAGTATCAAACAGATTCTTGTTAGCTTGCAGGGATGCTTTTTTAATGAACACAACGAAGGAAGAGGGGCAATTAGAGGATTTGTAATCACAAAACTACAAGGGGAGCAAAACAAAGCAGAACGGTAATGGGGAGGAAACCATCACAGGACGTGTCCCGGGAGAGAGAGAGAGACAGAGAGAGAGAGAGAGACAGAGAGACAGAGAGAGACAGAGAGAGAGAGAGAGAGAGAGACAGAGAGAGAGAGAGAGAGAGACAGAGAGAGAGAGAGAGAGAGAGATGTAAACACCAAAGACAAGATTATTGGATTAATCATCATCAATCGTTTTAACAAAGACTGATGTGAAAATGATGTCGCCCGTCACAGATCTGCTATCTCTGGATTTAATGGATAGTTTAATACTTTCTATTATTGTTTTTGGTAAGGGCGCCAATTACGGTTGTCATGACACATGGATTTTTTCTCATTTTGATACAATACTAGAAGAATTCAAACAGTAGGTCCTAGGGACGGATTAATTGGTCATTTCCTGTTTTTATTAATTACCAAAAAATATCAAACCATCTCCTACACACTGCCCAAGTTGCACAGTACAGGAACGTTGCCAATTTATTTATGCAATGTAGACAGTGACCCCTCCTCTGCCAAATGGTCTTGAGAAACGCCATTATTTGCAAACCCATTGAGTTGAAGGGACCACCGCTGCCTCCTCTCTTGCTCATGCAGCTTTAAGCAGAATATGCTTTTGATAAGGTCATTTTGATACTATCAGTCAGTGCAAAGTCTTGAGATTGTGTCAAAGTACAAAACATTTTGACAACAATAATAATGGCCAAACACTTGGACAGACATTCTGGTCACTAAAGAAAACGTTTACACACTGACACTTTACACTGTTTACATTACTCTATATTTTATATTTTGTACAGTCAAATAATTCTTTTTTAATTTTTTACATTATATTCTATTTTACTGTATATATGTGTATTAGTAATTTGAGTGTTTATTGCATGGCCTTGCGGAACAGTCCTTACATTTCACTGCACATCTGTATGAGCATGTGACAAATACAAGTCTTGAATCTTGAATCTTGAATCTAAACATTTCAATAAATCATCAATGAATTGATGGCTGTGGTTCAGTGGTAGAGTTGGTCATCTCACAACCACAGAGAAGGTCAGGGGTTTGATTCCTAGCTCCTGCATGTGTCCTTGGACAAGACATTTAACCCAAAGTTTGTCCTGATGCTGCGTCAATGGCGTTTGAACGTGTACAGTATGAATGGATTGACTTGTGACTTGATTCTCACCGCAGTGACTTGCGACTTGCGTGACAATTGAAGGTTGAGAATTGAGACTTGTAAATGTGTGCCTTACTCCCATGTCTGTCCATCAGTATTAACTTAATACTGATGGACACTATTGTTCTGACTACTCAAAGCTGCTTTTACACCGCAGGTCACACCTACACATTCACACACTGATGGTAGAGGCTGCTGAGTAAAGAGTCCATCAGTATTAACTCATCCATTCATACACATTCACACACTGATGGTAGAGGCTGCTGAGTAAAGAGTCCATCAGTATTAACTCATCCATTCATACACATTCACACACTGATGGTAGAGGCTGCTGAGTAAAGAGTCCATCAGTATTAACTCATCCATTCATACACATTCACACACTGATGGTAGAGGCTGCTGTGTAAAGAGTCCATCAGTATTAACTAATACATTCATAAGTGGCTGATGAGGCAACAGCGAGAGAAACCTGGGGTTAAGTGTGTTGCCCAAGGACACATTGGAGATGTTGCTGCAGGAGCTGGGGATTGACCCTCCTACCATCAGGTTGAGAGACGACTGACTCCACCAACTGAGCCAAGTATAATATGAAACTTTTGACTAGGAATGAGACAAATACACTTTTTAAGATTAGATCATTTGCAGTGTACTTTGCCTCATAGCCTCACCAGCTCTGACTGTTTCTGTTTCCACACATTGATAGAGTTATGGCTCTGCAAAATAAAGCACATCCAATTAATGGTTTGTGACTTATGTTGGGCATTGTTAGCAAGCCAGACAGCCGCTCTCCACACAGCAGTGAAATCATTAAACTGAAAAGCTCAGTTTCCTCTTCACAACGTCATGTCATCGCCAACATATAGAGACAACAACAAGACTCATTACTTGTGTGCTAATGAATAGAGCAGGCAGCCGCTCCACAGCTACAGCCGACAGCTAGGCTAGCACCTCTCCAGTGCTTTGATGCTCTTTTAAAGAAAGCCTAATGTTAGGTGGATTGGGTGGTTAAAAAAATAATCATGGACTGGATTGTCATGCTTACATTGTCACAATGACATGCTGCTGTAGCTGACTGGTTAAAACCAGTTTACAGTGTTATAAGATGAGCATGCAAATACTGGCTAGAACACAAATGACTCATTAACAAAAAGCGGTTAATTAACGTATCAGTGATAAGACTGGACTGATGCTGATCTGTTACAGTGATGCCTCAACGTGTGCAGACTTGAACACTTTGTTTTGTATTCACAGTGTTTGTGACTTTGCAGATACGTGGGGCAGTGCTGACCTGGTGAGTTTCTGTTCTCTCCTACATAGTTAACTTCATTTTGAAGATATTACACATGATTACATTTTTCATTAGCTTATGGCAGTCACTTAGGTTGTTACTGGAACTTTTACAGAGCAGCACCCATCATTAAAAAAGAAGTTCCTGGGTGCACGACCACACTCATCTAACTACATTACATTGTTTACCACTGACAATTATGAACACATTGTGCTCACTTTTGAGCTGTGAAGTAGCAAAAACTCAAAAATCTGGTTTGTCCTGTAACCTCTCCAATATATATGTTTTTACCACTTTGGAAGAAACGGGAACAGTTCATCAAACGCGCAGACTAGATCCAAAATAAATCCAGTGAGAGTTGATTCTTAATGTTGCTGATAGTTTTATTGCAAATCAAAGTAAACTAAAAAGTATGTGTAGTGTCTCCAATGACCTAAAAAACATGTAATTCATATAATTAAACACGACTGCTGAGCCTGTGGTCAATGACGGTATGCACCGTGTCTGCCTCCCAGGTGTACTCTGCACTCCCCCTTATAGACGCTGCCTATAGAGGGCGCACACACAAAATTAATTACAAATTAATTGCAAATACAATAAACTTAAACGCGGTTCCTACTAGCTGAGTGTTATTTTTACTTTTAGACAAGTCGGTTAAGTATCATTTAAATATCTGTTAATTATTCTGCTGGAAACATCCCTAAT
This sequence comes from Labrus mixtus, assembly GCF_963584025.1. Lineage (NCBI taxonomy): Eukaryota > Metazoa > Chordata > Actinopteri > Labriformes > Labridae > Labrus > Labrus mixtus. The sequence continues at coordinate 4,292,919 of NC_083619.1, forward strand.
AGTAAATAACCTTGATCATAGCGGATTTTTCTTCTTCTAGTTTTCCTCTGGCTCTCTTTGCTTCATGTTGATGGACATGTTTACTGTAATTGATTTAATTACTGCTGTGGCTCAGTTGGTAGAGTCGGTCGTCTCTCAACTGGAAGGTTGGGCGTTAGATCCCCAGCTCCTGCAGCCACATGTCCGATGTGTTCTTGGGCAAGACACTTAACCCCAAGTTGTAAGACTGAATGACACTTTACACAGCAGCCTCTACCATCAGTGTGTGAATGTGTAGTTGTGACCTGCGGTTTAAAAGCACTTTGAGTAGTAAAAAGATAAGAGAAGTGATATGCAAGGTCAAGTCAATTCACCATTTACCAAATACACCAGGCTTCCACATGAAGAGTGGCATCTGAACTGACTGCAGCAGCGATATCTTCTGGCCTTGGCCTCCAAACTCCTGTGATGTTTTCTTTGTTGAGACAGAATGAAACATCGTTGGTTTTGGTATTTCAATTAAGATAACTTGATGCTAGTCTTAAAGAGTCGTTCAAAACCTTTTTGTCGTTTAGAGCTTAGAGTTTAAAAGCTTGAAGGAAACACATTTTTCATGAAGCTGACATAAAATGTGAATTTCCTGATGTTTAACAAAAACTCACTGCAGAGAGAAAAAAAACTCTTCTAGTCCCTGATGTAAAATATGTTTCCTCTTTTCTGTCTTTATCTGAAGCTTTCAAGTCAGAGGCAGAGGAAATAAAAAATTACAGCACCCTGTTCATGAATGTGGCACTGCAATTTCTTCCCCACTGGATGGACCCGGGCAGGAGGAAATCTGCTGCTGAGCCCTGAAGCTGGCTGTGTTTTCCAATTTTTACAAAACCTAAAGGTGTGATGTTCCCGACACAACTTATTCACACCTTTGCAGGACATCATGCCTCCGAAACAGTACAGCAGATCTATCCAAGAGCGAAAGAAAAAGCTTACAGCAGAGAGCTCCTGCCATTCGCATCTGTGTGTGTGTGTGTGTGTGTGTGTGTGTGTGTGTGTGTGTGTGTGTGTGTGTGTGTGTGTGTGTGTGTGTGTGTGTGTGTGTGTGTGTGTGTGTGTGTGTGTGTGTGTGTGTGTGTGTGTGTGTGTGTGTGTGTGTGTGTGTGTGTGTGTGTGTGTGTGTGTGTGTGTGTGTGTGTGTGTGTGTGTGTGTGTGTGTGTGTGTGTGTGTGTGTGTGTGTGTGTGTGTGTGTGTGGCTAACTATGGAGCTAGCTTTGGGTCTTCAGTTGAGGAAATGGTGAGTGGCTGAGGTTTGAGGGTATTATTCTCCTCGTTCCTCCCACACATTTAGTCCGTGCTGTGTCCTCCTATCGCCTCTCTGACATGCACACACACGCGCTCACACAAGCACACACGCATGCCAAGAATCCCCCTCACACGCTCACACACAATCCTCGCAGTTGTTTTTTTTCCTCTCGCCACGATAAATTTATCAGGCCATCCCAGCAGACGAGATTCAGCCCAAGTTCCTAGGCACCCCCAGAAGCTAAAAACCTCTGTGACTGTGTGTGCGTGTGTGTGTGTGTGTCTGTGTGAGTGTGTCTCTCCATATGTGTGTGTGTGTGTGTCTGTGTGTGTGCAAAGGAGAGAAGTTGCAAAACAGGGGAAGAGATTGTGAGACCGAGAGATGGCTAGCTTAGAAAGTCAAACAATATTTGTAGATTAGCCTCCTCTCGTTCTTTTTTTTTTCCACCTCCGCCTTCCTTGAGTGTGCCTTCAGTGTGTAAATATAAATAGATTTTGTGTGTGTTCCTCAGGATTAGATCAAACATGCCTGCAGGTGAATGTCTGTCTGTCCTTGTCTGTCCTGACGAGCCTCCCTTGATATTTTTAGTTTGTCCCTCGAACACAAACCTCTAAAAACTACTAAAGGCCTCGCTTTTTTAAGATAAACACAACAAAGTTAAGCTTCTGACAAAAAAAATACAACATCAGCAGAACAAGAAAGTCATGGAAAGTATAAGCCTTCTCCTCTCTTTTCAATAAACTGTCAGTGCGTCCTTTTTGTTGAAGAGCTAACATGCAGCACCAGAAGCCACTTTGTAAAGTCTTCTGTCAAAATGCTGTTAAGTGAATGCACAGAACGCTGTTTACCTCCCAATGTCACTCTTTAACAGAGGTGGTGACAAGTCTTTGGTTTCAAGTCCAGAGTCCAATAAAAAGTAAATACAGGAAGGTCCAAAGTCCAAAACTCTGAATTTAGAGTCCCAAACAAGTCATTCGCAGTGCTTCCTAAAGTATGGCCCCCGGCCCCCTGGTGGGCTGTGAGGGTACTGCAGGTGGGCCACAAGATTAGTTCATAAGGATCCTGATATATTGCTGTCTTAAAGACTTTGAGCGTGTGAACAGGCAATGTTTTTCCTCTAACTTTAATGTCTAGTCTTAAATTTGGATGAGTGAAATGATTACCTCTGATCATAGCATCACTTGTAACACCAAGTTTGTGGTGTACTTGTTAAAATGTCCATGTAACCTATTTTATGTGGGCAAAACAAAATGCATATATGTGAACATAAATCCTCTATAGGGAATCATGATGACAAATCATCAGTGGCAAGACATTTTAATAGCTGTAATCACACTCTCAGTGACTTACATTATATGGGTATTGAAGTTGTTAATATGAGGGAGAGGTGGAGACAGGGACAGAATCTTTTAACAGAGAGAAACCTTTTGGATTCACTCTTTAGGCACCCTCATTCCGAACGGTTTAAATGAGGAGATTTCATTCATCAGTTTTTTGTGAAGTGATCACAGCTGTTCTTGACTGACTTTAAGACTTGTGATTGAGCACGGCGAGTATTGAGTACTTCCTGTTTTGGGATGTTGTTTGTGATTGTGCTTTGCATGTCTTATGTACCTCGTTATTGAGGAAGCTCGTGGGTGTTGTTTTGTGTTGTGGGTGGGTCGTTGGATGGAGACTCCCTCTACTGTGATGGAGGAGAGCTCATCTTGGACAAAGTATAAATTGATCACACCTGTGGATGTTTGAAAAAAAAAGAAAATTGCCTGTTCACACGCTGAAGAAGAGCCTTGGCTCGAAACGTTCCTGTGGCAATTGAAATACAACACTTGGAGTGCTGTCCTTATCGTTTTTCTTGTTCAAATTCTTTTTGGGGGATTCAGCACCCAGTTGTTTTTGTTGAAAGTGAGTTGAGCGTGTTTTTTGTCTATAATTAAAGACTTTGTCCCCCTCTGTCAGTGTCGTTTCATCGTTGACTATGCTGTTTTTGAACGCTATAAAACAAACAGATGATGAAGTAAGACAACAGAGAGGCACAGAGAGCAGAGAGACAAAGAGAAGGACGAGCCGTTGTGTGCATTAAGAGACCAAAGTTGTCGGTGTGTTTTGAGGGGGGGGGGGGCTTAAGCTCTGTGAACTCATGAAAGTCAACGTGTGGAGAATAAATAATAGCTTGATTGATGATGAAATCAAATAACAATAAAAGCCTACATATAATACAACTATTCTAGTTTCTTCAACTGGTTGGGTTTTGATCCAAACTGTGATCCGTTGCCCTAAATGTAAAGAGGTGCACGTGATGGCTGTGCGGATTAATGTACAGAGTGCTTAAAATTGAGCATATTTTTATAAAACACTTTTATTTTATAAAACCCAGAATTGTTTAAAAATTATCCTCATTAGGGCAAAACTCCCCGTTTTTACAGTTGATTCTATTTTCATTGTCAAATTGATTGCGTCCTGGTTTTCTGGATTGAGGAAAAACATTGAGCCCAAAAACAACATGCACACTTTACCATCTATTTTCAAGTCATGTGGCTGAAGTCCAAGTGAAGTCACAAGTCATTGGTGTTAAAGTCCAAGTCGAGTTGTACGTCCTTTATGATCTTCCAAAGTCATCAAATCTGTGACTGAGGCCAAGTCATGTGCCTTGAGTCCACCACACCGCTCTCTCAGCAACTTACCAAAACAATGGCCACACACACACACACACACACACACACACACACACACACACACCTGAACTCTGCAGCGAAACAACACACATGCGCAGAGTCAGAAGAAAACCTGCCTCCAATTAAATCCTGCCTACACCCTCCAAGTCATTAAGAAGTGAACGGCTGATGAAGCTTAAAAAAAAAAAAGAGAGAAGATTCTGATCCAAGTTTGGGAGCCTGAGCTGTTCTGCATGGTTGCTGCCATTACCTCACACACCTGTGTCTCCCTCTCTGTGATGAATTGTGTCCATAAAGCTGTCTGGCCTGCTGGAAATCCATTTATCAAGAGTGAGGCTGCACACCTGATGGAGGCTCCATCACTGTGGCTCAGATCTAACTTTCACTCCGCTGACTCCAAACTTTTTCCCATTATGTCTAATAATGCTAAAGTTTCAAAAAGTCAGCTCGACATAAAACGAGCTCGACAGAGTTAGAGTGTAAGTCAGGAGATTTCTGTTGAGAAAATGTCATCTCAAACTTTAGTTTAACTATGAAGTGTCGTCTTGTTTGTTTATTTCTGTTGAGGAGAGAATGTCTCTGCACAGTTTCAACATTGTTTTATAACTTTTAATCTTCTGTAACAGTCCTTTACTTCCTTCCATTTGTTAGGTCTATGTTTGGACATCTAAGGTGTAAAGACTTGTTGTTCTTATGCCACTTTTAAAAGTGAGAGAGAGAATATTTTACCTCAAAATAAAGATTTATTAACGTCATATCTAGTTTAGGGCTGTCAGCATTAAGTAGTTATTGTGATTAACTAAGGAAATTAATGCATTATTTTTTAATGATTTATTTTGATTAATCTCATGTTATTTTGTCCCTTCAGGCTCTCCATAGTAGTCGTCCTCAGTGTCTCCCTGTAGTCTCAGTGATGTAAAAGAAGGACACTGCTGCATCTTTGAACGTCTCATTTTACTTTAACAAACTCTCAGACAGCTCAGCTGACGAGTCCAAAGTAATATCCACCTCATGACATCACACATTGACCTTTGTTTCCGTTCCTTTGAGCTGTTTGACGTCAGTTTGTGATCCCTCACCACTTCCTGGTGTTTCTGTGCTTAAGTTCATGTCGTAACCTTCAATAAACCAGAAGGTCCTTACTTTATTTCAAAATAAAAGCAGGGTTGAATTAAAACAGCAAGAAACATACTCTCAGCTTAAGATGGTACAAACATTCAAAATGAAAGCCTAACAACTGATATTTTTAAATGCAAAATAATGGAATTTCAGACATGCGATTAATCAAGATTACTTTAATCACGATAGGAACAATTTAAGCGATCGACAGACCTTATTTTATTGAATGCTACTACTTCTGATGTATTGGCCTGAATATAAACCTATAACCATATGAACCTTGTTAAAAGAAAAGCCGTCTTTTCATGAATGAGTTTTAGAAAATGCTTTTTGAAGACCAAATCTTGTTTGAAAAAAATGCAACTAAAAATGTAAATACAAATGCATCGAATAAAACAAGGTAGGTTGTTTTAACACTGTTTTCAATATGCTTAGATTAAACAGTCACATTTTAATGAAATGAACTCATCATATAATCACTCCCCTTTCTTGTGTTCAGAGGCAGGTGGTAGCATATAAAAACCTACAGGTGTTTTGTCAGCATTTACCAGACTGATGCAGGGGGAGTTTCAGTACATTTTCCCGACGTTAACAACACAGCGCTGAAAAGACAGAAGTGTCTCTGAAGTCAAAGCGTAGGTGCAGCTGTGTTTACTTTTCTATCGGTAATAAATGCAGCATGAATAAATAAGTAAACCTCACACTGTGATGTTGTGTGACCCTAAAATCTGCTCACACTCTTGTTCTAAAAAAATGAAATGTTGGTCAAAGAACCTCTGCTGCAGCCTCACTTCTTCATGGCTTATTGTAACTCCAAACTTTAGCCCAATCTGTCTTTATAGCTGTAGTTATGAGCTTACTGAATCAATGATTGTATTTCTGTTTGACTTTATTTGAGATCTTACTCTTGTTGTTGTAGTTTTATCCCTCGACAATGGCAAACATTATAAATGCAGCATACTGAAGTTATTCCATGATCGTGTATCAGGCGGGTGTTTGGAGTCTATTTTTCAGTAAATATCACCAGTGATTTAGAACACAGTCAGAAATGCACTTCACAGGTACACGCTGTATAACACAGAGTTGTGATTGAGCGGCGTCCAGCTTGGAGCTATAAATCATCACCATCCCACCTGCTGCATCTGTAGCTGGAACTGAAGGATCTTATACAACAACCGTCCCCGTCCAGCAGTCCACTGCTCTGCTCTCTTATCTCAGTAAGCACATCTCACAACTCTGTGCCAAAAAAGAAAAACACTCACATGCAATAAAAAGGGATTTCATCGAATGTGAAAGTAAAGCTTTAAAGAACAAATAAACAACTGTGTGTTTCCAATTCCAGTGAATTGGTGAATAAAAGAGTTTGCTGCAACGTTTCATCAACGTTAAAGGATTTGAGAAAAACATCTGCCGACATGTCAGAGATGGATTCTTATGATGAGAAAATCTAGAGACTTTGTGGTTAGGAACATTTTCTATCATTCAGCAGACTGGAATCAAAAGCTTTGATTGCCAAAATAAAGTGTCACCTTTTTCGAAAGGGTAATATAGTTTTTTTTTTTTGTTTTAGAGGCGTTGTAAATTGTGCCAAAATCTCCCAATTTGTTGGTTATAAACAAAAGATTTTGTTTTCTGCATAATGCCCACAATACCACGCTGAAAACTAGGCCTCATAAATGTGTTCATCACTATTCCCCCAGGACTAGAATTACCTGGGGACCTGTAATCATTTGATTTAGTACCGATCGTAATTTAGCAAACACTGATTTGCTCTGATTGTAGTAATCAAGGCGGAATCTGCAAATCAGTAATTTGGTGTGGCAATTCTTTTTAAGTCCTCCGCAGCTTTTTCAGTCTCTCTTCTCCGGTAAGAACAATGGAGGCTGTGTTGGACAACAAGGTTTTGTAAATAAAAGATTTGACAGCATTGTGGGAGCAAATTCAGCTGCCTCATCTTGCTTCAGTATGGAGAACCAGTTTCAGAAAGAACAAACTAAAATCCAGATGTCAAAGAGTGATTAGATGGATGATGCGCTTTGCTTCCAGGGGCAGATCCAGGGGGTCAGCCAGGGGGTGGGGGGGGATCTGATTGGCCACCCCAGTCGCTACCCCAAAATCCTTAACTATTATTGGCTTTTTGCTTTCTCAGAGGCAGGGTTTGTGTAAAAGATCAACTATTTGGCCAGTGTTGGAGGCTGCTGATTGATTTCTTTGCATTTTCTTTTTTTAAAGATTTATTTTTGGGCTTTTTGTGCCTTTATTTGAGAGATAGGACAGTGGATAGAGTTGGAAATCAGGGAGAGAGAGAGAGAGGGGAACAACATGCGGGAAAGGAACCACAGGTCGGATTTGAACCTGGACCGCCCACTTGGAAGACTACAGCTTCCATACATGGGGCGCATGGATTAACCACTGCGCCACCCCGATTTCTTTGCATTTCAATGTTGCTTTTATCCTTTTGTTTCAACGTCCACATCTTCTTTTTCTTGAGCCACTTTCAGCTGGGAACATGTCTATGTTACCACTCTCTAGTGTTACTTTTTAAAAGTCAATTTCACATATTTTAGATACTTAAATGTTATTAACTAACATAAATATTATTAGTACAGATAGAAATAACACTTCATGCCTCATCTGCATAAGTCAGCGCTCCAGTTGAGCAATCCCCGGTCAAGAAAGTCCAGCTCCGCCCCTGTTTGCAGCAAACAGTAAGGTTCATTTTCTCTATTTCAACAGACTCAAATTATAGGTCTTCATAACACCAAGGGCAAGGCAAAATGCGAGTTGCACCACATTGACTTCTTGGTATAGAATTTGAAAACAAAAAGAAGAGCGCAGTGCTTTTAATTATTGTTGCTAGTTAACCCTACATCACCAACCTAGACACTTCACAATCAAAATCTCCAAATATTAAAAATAGGTGAGGGAAAAAAAGCTGGGGTGTGATGTCCGTAGATTTGAGTCATTTGGAAACTTTGCTTATCCAGATTGCTCGGGTGCACCAAACATTGACATTTGGCGGTAATTCACAAATATCTGAAAGTATCCAGTAAATACTGATGTCATGAGCAAAGGGCTGAAGAAGGTACCATACCAAAAACTCGCCCACATCGATTTTGGTTCACCCATTATAGCCAAATAAAATCTTCTGTCAGCTGAAGGCCTCAAAGCAAAAGTGGATCCTCATTCAAAACAGCCAACCAACCTTAATACCATACCAAGAGGAGAAGCTTTTTGGCCATGCTTGCCACCGTTTCTAACTGTAAACTAAATCACCACGATCGCATTAGAAGCAAGTTTTCACAAAAGCCATTTAAGTCCATACCTGATTCCATGAACTCCTGGTTGAAGCCGCTCCAAGCGTCTTTGCTTTTCTCCAGGTTCTCCTCCATGACCTTGATGTCGGCGAAGGGACAGTTGCATTCTGGGAAGCGGGGAGAGCAGTGGCACCAGCAGTCGTTGTTGCGGCAGAGCAGCTCGCCCTCCGAGTTGCACGCCACATAGCTCAGGGCTGCCTCCACGAAGCGGCCACGCAGGAACTCTGGCAGGACATCTTGCAATCCTGGAAAAAAAATAATATAAACACATACAGTCAAATAGATTTAGTTTATCTTTTAGAGTACAGTGGGGTTTTTTTTTGTGTTATCTTTGTAAGGCTGGAAATAGAAATGTAAAGAATGTGGAGCTGGAGTTTAAGTCTTTGCACAGAGAGTGAAGGCTGGAAAATAAAAACGAAGGAACATGGTAGAAAGAACTCCTGAGCATAGAGTTTCTTACAGGGTTCAAATCATAACTCTAACACCTTGTTGTTTTGAAAAGAGAGTAACAACTTAATTAGTAGCATACTGGAGGCTTATTAGTCATTTTTAACCCCTGTTATAGTTCCACATGACCATAGTCTTTAGCTAATACGTCATAATTTTTTTATTTAACCTTTATTTAACCAGGAAAAAGTCTCATGGAGATTAAAAATCTATTTTACAAGAGCGTCCTGGCCAAGACAGGCAGCAGCACAATTACAGGCTTTCAGACATAAAACACTAAACAACAATGAACATAAATAAAAGAATCACAGTCAGAACCATTCATCAGAATCTGTCATAAGTCATCAGCAACAAAGCGATCAAAAAGGGCAATACGAGTTAGCTAAAACATCTACAGTCAGATATTTCTGCCTCCAGATCATTAAGAAGACCTTTAAAAACATTCAAGGAAACCAGCTCCCGAAGTATCGTGCAATCGATTCCAAGAAGAGGGAGCAGCATACTTGAACGCCCTTTTCCCAACTCAGTACGGGCTTTAGGGATGGTTAGAAGGTGTAAATCCTGCGAGTGAAGATGGTAACTTCCATTACTTTTTTGAAGTATGTAGCTCTGTAGGTAGGATGGAAGCAGACCGAGAATACCCTTATATTATTAACTAACACAAACCTCCTGTCCTCCCCCTGCAGGACTAACCATCAGTCCTGGGGGGGGGGGGGCTTTCTCCATTGCTGCTCCGCCCCTCTGGAACATATCAAGACTCCCCCTCACTCTCCACCATGAAAAGATCCCTAAAAACTCACCTCTTCAACATCGCCTACAACCACAAACAAACTCTGTTCTCTTCCTCCTTCTCTTACATCATTTCTTCATTGTCTTGTTGTTGTTCTTAGTTAAGCGTCTTTGAGTACTTAGCAAAAGGCTATAAAAGTCTGATGTATTATTATTATTTTCATCATAACTAAGACGTTCTTTATCACAAATTATAATCTTAATATGCTTTTGATTAGTTTATGTAGAATTAAAAGCATGTTAAGATCAAGCCTGTATCATTGTCAGTGATCGCTGTAGATGCATTCACACTGAGGTTAGAAACGGGCCTATAGGAGCATCTTTGACTAGACATCAGGACAAACTGTCCGCCTGTCTGCAGTCTGAATAAATAGCATGCTGTTGCAACCTGCCATGTACAGGTTTTTTTCCCATTTGCTACTCTGACTTTTTGCTCTTTAAACTCCAGATGCTTAAAGGCAGAATATGAGACATTTAACACATAAAAACAGCAGAAATCCAGTATATCCTGTGTAAATGTCTCTCTGAGTCATGACTGTGTATCAATGAGTGAGAAGCTCAAGTCACGCTGGCTGTTTTGTTGTCGATGTCGTGTTTACATCGTGTTTACATGGACGAGACGGCCTTGTGTTTAAAGCTGTTTTAGTCGAAGACTAGAGAAAAGAAGAACATATTTACTGCTTATTTGGATGTCATGTAAGTGTCTTTATATCACAGTCATTCTGTGTCAATTTATGTGCAATATGAAGCTACGAGCTAACTAAAGTGCACTAACATTAGCCTGCTAACTCAACAATGCAGACCACAGATGAATGCAGCTCTAGCAAAGGACAATTTTGTCCACCGCTTGCGCTTAATGGTGTTTAAATATGTTGCAAATTATGTGGTTAATTTGCTATCAAATAAAAAAAAATGCTCTGAACAGTTGGATAATTGAAACTTAATGTGTTATTCTGTAATTATAACATGTGACAACATGTTCACAGTGATGAAGAGCATTTGCATGACATCTCTGCATCAGGCATGTCTCTATTCAGCAGCACTTTGACACAGAGGGAATCTCAACAAATCACAGCAGCTGTGAAGTTGTGACAATTCAAACTAATGAAGGGTGAACTTCATTTGGATGCCGTGGTTACAAGTCTGGCTTCCTGTCATGGCACTCTTTAAAAAGAACATCGGAGGTAACACCTGTGTTCCCCCTCGTCATTCTGCCAACCAAAAAGCTGCTGAGAGAAAAAATTATTTGGAAAAGTTTTCACAATTACCGGTGACACTGAGCAGAAAGACGGTGCCCACGAGCCTCTTTGATTACACAGGATGTTGGCACGTAGTCAGACTCCCTCACACAGTCACATGTTGAAGCATGCAGTATATTTGAAGAACTGGTTGGTACATGCAAAAAATTATAAATGTAGGATTTAAGATCAAAACAGCTTGCATGAAAACGGTTTGAGCTGTGTGAAACAGTGCTGATTTTAACAGCAGGGAAGCATCACAGTTTCAACTTCAGTGCTTTTATTATTTAAATTATATTAAAAATTATCATGATATGCTAATAATGACAAAGTTTCATGACTGCACGGCTTATTAAAAGCTGATGTAAGGTGTTAAAAGTGCTTCGTCATTTGTTAAGATACCAGCAGGTGGCTTTCAGAACCTGCTGGGTGCTGTTCACGCTGCTTTTCTCTGAACCTGTCTACTGGTCCATGTCTGTCTGTCTGTCTGTCTGTCTGTCTGTCTGTGTGTCTGTCTGTCTGTGTGTGTCTGTCTGTCTGTCTGTGTGTGTCTGTCTGTGTGTGTGTGTGTGTGTGTGTGTGTGTGTGTGTGTCTGTCTGTCTGTGTGTCTGTGTGTCTGTCTGTCTGTCTGTCTGTCTGTCTGTCACTTGTTATGTAGAAAGCGTCCTCTCTCTCTGGATGAGTTCCAGCAGTCAAGTGAAACCCGCTGTGCCCTGATATGAATATGCATGTCTCTGTTCTTTGGTATTTACTCTTTCAATGGTTTGGAAAGACATGTAATTAGTCACAATTCTCCTCTCCAATGATTTGGCAGGTGCTTTGAGGTTTATGAGTGTGTGTGTGTGTGTGTGTGTGTGTGTGTGTGTGTGTGTGTGTGTGTGTGTGTGTGTACTAGCTGCAAATCTGGCAGTGGGGTTTCTTCAATTTGGGAGACAGCTAAATAACACTACTCCCCTTACCAGTCACTCTCCCAGTTTCTCTGTCTCTTTACACCACTCTTGTTTTTCTACCTCCTTTCGTTCTCTTCAGAACGTTCCGTCTCATCGTGAGAGTACACTCGATTATTTCCCAGAGGACTGCTCTTGGCTTTGTAAGGACTTTTTACAACAGTGGTGGAAGTTAAAGGAAGTAATCCTTGTTATTAAAACTCAGCTTATTCTGTTGTCACTGCTCTGAACATTTACAATTACCTCTTGATAACTGGATGATATAAATCAGTGTATTCAGTTATTTTTCTCCTCCTGAGCTGCCTCTACATTTTAACTGTCTCTATTGAAACAGTCCAAAACTCCCACATGTACCATTAAAAAAACATTTTCTTATATATTTATGTTCTCTCACTTGAGCTCCTAATTAATGCAAACGTGTTGGAAACAGGAAGTTTGAAGTGATCAAAGCTGTCATGTTTGACTTGTTGTTATCAAAGGAAGAAATAGCATCCAAAGCTCTGATAAAAAAACTGGAAATGGAACGAATAGAAACATGAGCAGGCTGCCTACAGTAAGGTCAGTCCAGTGGTCGCCTCACTTAATTGAGGCAAACACATGAAAGTCATGTTGTGGTCCAAGGTTTTGGCCGTCAGAGGGGAAGCACCAGCACACATTTCTGTCAGTACAAGTTAACTTCTAATACAGCCCAACCACTTTTACCCGCTGACAAAAATAAAATAATGCAAGACCAATGTTTTGACCACTAGTCAAAAAAGTCCCAAAGGATTTCTCCCACATGTTGTGGCTCTCATCAGGAGGTGACACATGAGTGGACCTTGTAGTAGAAACAAACCTGTTTTATAATCAGTATTTTTGTTGAATATCAATATTTGCTCCCAGAACCATGTCCACATAACACATAATACCACATAACACCTTTGTCATTAGAGAGACCCCCTCTACACATATGCATAAGAAATGTGGTATGCATATTTATGGCTTTATAAAATTGCTCAGTAATTGGCATATTAAAGGAGAGTATGTGCAACATCCAGTAGATGTCGCCCTTGAGCACCAGCACTACACTTCTGTTTGGCCACACCTCCTCCATACTGAAGCCTCCGCTCTCCTCCAGCGGCACACCTCCAACCCCCTCTCCATACAGTTTGCACTTAAGGAATTATGAATTAGAACGCACCATGATTAAGCACCATTAAGCGAAAATGGTGGACAAAGTTGTCATTTGCTTGAGATACAATCACCTGTGTTCTGCATTGTTGTGTTAGCATGCTACTGTTAGCGCTCTTTAGTTAGCTCATAGCTTCACATTGGACATAAATTTAAACAGAATGAGTGTGATCTAAAAACACTTATGTGACCTCCAAATAAGTATTGAGTATGTTCTTCTTCTTATCTCTAGTCCTTGACTTAAGCAGCTTTAAACACAAGGGGAGGAGCCAGCCGTCCCGTCCATGTAAACATGATGTAAACACGGCTCTGACAACAGTACAGCTGGTGGGATTCACGCTTCTCACTCATTGTAGACAGTCATGACATTTACAGAGAATATAATGGACTTCTGCTGTATTTATGTGTTAAATGTTGCACATTCTTCCTTTAATTGTACTGTTCTATTAGAGAGGTAAGATGTAGAAAATATGCTGGTGTCCAATACAAGTCATGTATTGTCATTCTGGATGTAGTCGGAGTGTTAAATCATGACAGATTATTGCACAAGGCTGTCTGACATTCGCAGGTCCCTTCCTCTCTTCTCACCTTTCTTCTTTCCACCTTTGACACACTTTGTTTTTGCAGCAGCACATTAGTATTCAGCAACATGCTCGCCCTGTACATCATGCAATTCACATCGGCTGCCTCAAAATGAATAAAACCACTCTTCAAAATGTCACACAATGCGTCTGCGGAGAATATGAACCCTTATTCGGTATTTCATCTTATTTGTAGCTACACAAGCCCCAAAGATGCCATTAAGCCTGCATGAATATCGCCGAGGTGGGGATGATATGGCAGGCTTACTGAGGTTAAAAGAGGCCTCCAGCATCAGTTTTCTCTGAATCGTCAGATAAACATAAACTGTGAAAGAGGAGATTAGCGGCAAAGAAGTCACATCCTTGAACATTTGAATGGAAGCTTAAATGAAAGCCCCTTTACAACCATCAGGAGAAGAATTGAGCAAATCACCGGGTGAAAGTTATCTGCCGTGTCTATGACTTCCTAAGGACGTTAAGAAGAGCCTTGTTTACGTTCGCTGTGACATACTTTTTTTTTATTGGATTATATGACGTAGCAGAAGTGTGCCACATGACAAGCGAGACATCGTGGATTGAAAGCTTTATTTCAGTCGTGTTTCCATCCAGTCCCAAAGGGTGGATTTCAGGAAAGAAAAGTGTGTGTTATTGTGTTCTTTTGGTTTGGGCTTTTCAGGGTCACTACCCATAAGGCTTTGCTTCCATCCAGCCAGCCACAGATTTAGATCACCCCAGTATCCGCTCTCTATCTCTCAATCTCCAGCAGAGACCACACTTTCCATTTTGGGCAATTTAAAGCTCTTAAGCCCCCTCCCCCCCCCACTATGATCTCCACCCCTCTGCTGCCAGTGTGTGTCCACCAGAGTGTGAGTTTCTCTCAGTTTTTTTCCTTGGTGAGTGCTTGTCCACTACACTGGAACGCACTCTTGGCTGTAGAGGGAGTGGTGTTGGTTACCTTGGACTGTGCTCTCAAGAGCTTCAGGCTTTGGCGATGACCCAGCTCAGACATAAGCCGTTTTCACATATGCACTCCTGAAAATATCTAGATCATTTCAGGAGGACTGCTCCGGATATTCTCCCGATCCTGCTGTTCACATACGGGAGACTATCCCTGTCAGAGGGGGCGGGGGGTCTCCTGAGGTAGGACATGACGTAATGAGAATATTTGCCTTTATATCAAAGCTATGTGTAGTCCAACGGAATGAAACCATCAACAAAAGAGTGGAGAACAACATACTGATGAACAGAAAACAGAAAATAATAATGCAGCAAGTTGATTATGTGCACAAAGATTGTAGTAGTCGCGTGTATACATTCTATCAACCATGCAGCAGTCCCAGTATGTAAACGTCACTCCCCCCTCCTATTGGCTCGAGCTGAATTCTCCGGAAAATATCCTGCTGAATTCTCAAATCAGCTCACTCGGACTTCATGCAGAAATAAATACGAGGGGTCTGGAGGAGAAACTCCGGGTGAAGTCCAAGCGAAAAATCCATCTGTTTGTGCTCACACATTCAGCTCCTTCTGGAAATATAATTTTTTTAAATATAGTTTTTCAGGAGATTTCTGTGAGTGTGAAAAGCTCTAATTCAGTACTGTACAAAAGATGGCCCAGATGAAACTGTGTGACAAACTCTCTTTCTTATTATGACTTGTGCATATATTCGTCTACTGGGTTCTCGGGTTGTTTTGTGCTTCCTTCTGACAGTTTTTTTTTTGCTCTCTCACAAAGATTCAGCCACATGGTAGGTGTGTGAAGAATGCAGGGTGGTAAGGTTGGAAATAGATAAGGCCCGTCTGGATGTGACTCAATGAAATCCTAAAGGCATTTAAGTTAAAAGGGCGGGAAAATGCCTTTACAGTATTGTTGCAAGCTCCTTTTCAAACCTGGCACTCTCCCTCCACCTCTACATATCTCGCCACCTCTTTAAACCACCTTTACGTTTGAGACGCTGTACTGTCTGACAGGGAGGGCACCGATAAGGAATTTGGCACACGATCTCAGCACCGTGATATACGGGGACAGGTGGTGTGCTGAGATTTTGTTTCAGCCATTGCCCAGAGTATAGGGCCTGAGCAGAGGGAGGCACCTGACAGACCTCTTACTCTACCGGAGCTTACAAGTGTCGAACAGTTCCTGTCCCCTAGGCCCTGCTCCAGCTATTGATGGGATTCCAACAGAGTTCAAAAGGTGTGTTTGGGGTGCTGTGGCTGGGGATCTGTGAGAGTTTTCTGAAAAAAAAGGCCAGTGAGCAGCTGTCAGCAGGCAATGCTTTCAGTTCTGAACAGAAGGCTTTATTGCAGACTCATTCTTCTGCTTGGATTATAAAATCCTTGAAGCAAAAGGTCTAAGAAACACTACGACTGAGTGATACAAAGAATATCTCAAATTTCAGGGGCATCTATTAAAGGCTCTTACTCGAGGGAAGGTTTTTCTGGCTTTTGAAGAAGAACATATCCATGGCCGCCTGTGCCAAAACACTCTTTAGCTGAGTTTCTGAGGTTTTAGAGACGTTAGCTTCCTGAGTAAGGCCTTTGTATTCAGGTCCTAGTGGCACCGTCATGGTCAAGTGAGAGCTGCAAAGTTTCACTATACTATACAGACGCTTAGTATTCAAACACTGCAAACTTTAAAAGTCAACATACTGAGGACTTAATGATTATAGTAAGTACATCATAAATTATGTACGAGGACTATGTGAAGCCTTGAGCAAGTCCGTATGAAGGGGCCTCCTCAATGAGAATATGTAAGAGGGTGCTTATAGCGCGGTGGACAAATTCAAAGATTCTTAACTACATAGCGGGTGTGATTGAGCCTTCTTGGAGAATGTGGAAATATAATTAAGAGGCAATTGGGGACAAGGTCACAGCTAGGTTATCAAGTAATAGTGGTGGGAATAATGAATTATGTCCTTTGAATGTGACTTCCTGGCTGCAGTACAATAACTGTCTTCCTGCCTGGCATTAGTTCTCTGTGGCTGAAACCCTGACAAACTCCTAAAGGTCTCACACGTGGGCAGAACAGAACTAAGTGGACTTACAAAGCAGGTTTTGTCCTTTTCGGTCGTAAAAAGTTTGATATAAAATGTGCTTTTCAAACACAAACTGACAGGCTTTTATCAAAACTGAGATTTCATTTCATAAATAAATCTGATTTTCTTTATTTCTGAAGCAGTTTTCTTATCTGTTGGTGGATTTGAGTGGATTTTTATGTATTTAAGTGTATAACTCACTCAGCTAAGAGATTTATTTCCTTACTTGTCTATTAGGGTCGGGGTATTGGAAAGGACCTCACGATACGATAAGTATCACGATATATGAGTCATGATACGATACGTATCATGATACATGGGTCCCAATTCGATATGTTTCACAGACTTTGCAATACTCTTCGTCATTCACTGTTTAACTTAAAACAGGAGCAGAGAAAACAGTTTGCTGTGTTGAGGCTGGAGTTTTCAGTTTATTAGAGCAAAGGCTCTTCACAAAACCATAAATTTTACCTTCACTGTGAAACTAGCAAACCTGTTCTGACACCATGGCAACAGAAATATAAGCCCAGTGCAACCAATATTGTGAACGTTCGAACCTGGCCACAATGCTGGAACAGAGAAACACATACATACCATCTTAATTGAAGGTATTGCTGACTCTCTCTGGTTTCCGTCTGTAAACAACACTAACTTAACTTAACTGAAACACCAAAAGAACTTTACAAACGTCAGTATTTGCCAACCTAACAGTCTGTCTGTGTTGTGACTGTGGAGCTGTAATCTTTGTGTAACCATCTTCGTTCCACTTCAAAAAGCTGATAAATACATACATGTAATTATACAGTGTTTGGAAATGTTGTGCTCACCAAAGCAAATTACAGCACAGCCCCCAGTTACTCCCAGGGATCAAAGTATTTCTGAACCTGATAGGATGGTGAAAAATCTTAAACTAATTTCATTTGTGCACCTTCATCCTGTCGCCCTTCTTATAACATAATGTGACTTTAAAGAAAATAAGTAGATCTTTGGGCTATGATTGGCTGAATTGCTGGAATATATGTCCGACTTGACCAACAAATAGAAGCAGAGGAAGCAAATATGACAGTTTACATATTCTGCATTTGTGACTTGCTACGATAATTTTACTGCGGTTACGTTGAGCAGCAACTGCAGTCGACAACGGTGAACCCAGCACAAGTGCAGGAGGAGACGTTAGCAGTGTTAGAGAAGCTAAAGAAATCAAACTTTAACTAAGTATTACAAATGATTACATTGGGGGGGCGCTGGATAGCCCAACCCCATGTACAGAGGCTTTAGTTCTTGTTGTAGTGGCCAAAACCAACCTGAGCCCTTCGCTGACTCTCTCCTCACAAACTTCAGCTGTCCTATTCAGTAAAGGCAAAAATGGCGCATGCAATATTTAGAAAAAAATGCATGCCTCTACCACGGCTTTAAATCAAGTCTAGTGAAACTGTTTAAACCCGGCCATAAAAAAGGAATAGCACAGAAAAAGGGTCATTTTGCATGATTTCATTTGGTAAATAAAATGTTTCTTCAACAGAGAAAGGACAAAGACAGAGCATCAGGTTGTGAAACTGAATGTTATCTGTATATCCAGAGGCACATTTATGAAGAATCTACTTGGCTTTCATGCTGTCTGGTGGAATTTGTCCCTTGAACCTGTTGTTTTACTCATTTAGCTGAAACTATATCTCAGGCCCTGAGTCACTAAGAATGGAGCCGCTAACAGCTCCAAGAATTGTGCATAATTTTCTCAAGCTATTAGCTCCGTCTCATGGTCTTATTCACAAAGAAAGGATTGACCCACTGTTCTGTCTTCATGCCTGCAGATAAAACATCTGCTGTATGCAGAGAAGAGGCTGACAGCAGCTGACCATGAAGGAAAGGTAAAGCAGACTAACAGACCTAACACGCTAATAATCAAACCCAAAAAATACACACCAACAAGTATCCTGAGTACGTCTGTATGATTGTTTTTCCAGTTTTATCTAAGTTTTACATTAAACTACATAAAATTGTGATACAATCCAGATATTAAACAATACCAAACCCTGTAAATGTTCCTGGTGCTGGGTTTAGTATATTCATTAATTAATTCAGAAAATAATCGAATTAATTCTTCAGAGCAGTCGTCACTCAGCATCTATTATGTGATTTACACAATTACGTAATGTGCGATTGGTGACGACAGTTTCGGCATCTGAGCATGGTGTTCTGTCTTCAGCTGCTGGAGTATATAGGGCAGATCATTGATCATCTATTTTCTGCGGGCTTCACTTATCGTCACATGCATTTGTTTCTGTGTGCAGAGCTCCAGTGATGTCAATCCGAATGAAGGAAATGTCACTCAAACTGAGGCAGTTATGAATCAAAACAATGTCAAATAAAAAAACTGATCCGCAACACTTTCACAGTCTTGAGAAATGGTCATAGGCTGTATAAAACATGGACGTAGTCTCAGTGATGTCAGCCACTGGTTTTTGAAGCAGAGTTTTGAAACCCATCGATGGTGTTCACCTTATTGGAAATGCTGTCTCAATCTCCGATTGGCAACCTGGCCAGAGGGGGAGCTGAGGCGGGCCTTTAGCCTTTTGGCAAACAGCTACATAGCAGCCGCCTGTTAGATCAGCCATGCCTCTATTTATAAATAACTCTTATTACCATTACCCCCCTTCCCGGTTTAGTTAGTTTTTATATTCTGAACAAAGCTGTAAACCTGTTTTTTTTCTTCTATCAAAATGGACAAAAATAAATGAAAATCCAGCTGACTTTTGGGCGTTTCAGCCAGCCTCAAGTGGATTCACAAGGAACTGCAGTTTTTGCACTGCTGCATTGTCTTTATCTTTTAACACCAGAGGTTTCTGCTTGACAAGGGTGCAAACAGCAAAATGGACAGTTTTTTTTGTTTTTTTTAAATCTTGGAACAGACCTGGTCTGAATAACATGGATGGATCTACTAGAATATTATAGATGCATTTTACTAATTGAAGCCCTATTTCTTGAGGCTTTAAAAACAGCTATTCATCCCGACATGTTTTAAAACCAATAAAATACAATAATTTAGAATAAGGACATCCAGCACTAAATCTTTATGTTCTATTCTAGTCGACGGCTGAAGAAGTCAACAGAGCCTGAGGCCTTAGGGCAGGGGTCCCCAAACTTTTTTCTTTGAGGGCCTCATAACTTAACCTTTCCTTGATGGGGGGCCAGGGTCTGTATGTAACAGAAAATAACATGTGCAGGCATGACTACCGGTATTATTGTGGAGATGGATTTTATCCCAGGAGATTGGTTCAGTTGAACTTGGCGTACAAATGTAGTTTGCAGAGCTAACAGTCCACTTTTTTAGCTTTTTTTAACAGCCACCACCTCTTGACAGATGAGACAAACAGCCTTTTCTTTGCATTGAACAACAAAAAATTAGTTTAAAAATGAGTCCACTGTTGGTTAAATACCCTGAATTCTGAATGAAATTTTCTCTTCCCTAACATTTTTGCCATTTTTTCGGGTCAAATGTCTCGTTATGTGCATGCGTGAAAGAGTTAATTATGATAAAGTTCACAGCTAAAGAACATTTTATTTGAAATGCTAAACTTTTATAGGCCTATGACAAAAAAAAAGAAAATAAATTACAATTTAGATTTTTAAAATGCACTCTGAATTGTTCTGAGGGCCGGGCCAAATGCGGGGAGAGGCCGTAGTTTGGGGACCCCTGCCTTAGGGAGTACATAAATGCGTTTGCACTCCCCCGCGGGCTCAGCTGTAACCGTCTCGAGTCTGTAAGGTCAAGGTTACTATCTCCAAAAACGGTACAAAGGGGTGATCACATCAACCCCCTATTTCGTCTCGTCGTTACAGGAGCCTAAATACCTTGGTGTGAAATGGCGGTCTAAATGGAGCTTATAAGCAACTATCCCACATTTGCACTTAAGGTGGAGTTTGTGTTTCTTCCTTATAAAAACTTAGACCAAATTGTTGTTTGTACTGGGCATTGTGGTGGAAGTTGAGACTATTTTCTGTGTATGTGCAGTGTAAAGCTGATACACTGGTTTGTAGGTGTCCCTGTTGTCCCCACGTGGTCCTGTGTGTGAGTGTACTGGACTCGATGTTCCTGGACTCTTGATGTGTTGTTGATGCACTCGTACTCAGCCATCCCACACACATGCAAACACACACCCACACACATGCACTATATAGCTGCAGAACTTATAAAGGAAGATGTTTCATTTTAAAGGGAAGAAGCCTTGAGAAAAAACATTCAATAAAAAAAATATTAAAGATTTGGCTTCTCCACTTCAAAGCACGTCCCTGAGTGAAGGCTCCAGTCAGCATGTTTCTGACGAGTAGTAATGTTGAGAGAAGGGCTGCCACTGGTGGAACCAAAGAAGGTACACACACACATACAGGCCGAGCCTAAAGGTACTCGACACACACACACACACACACACACACACACACACACACACTCACAGGCATGCAATCAGAGTCCAGGATCAGACGGAGAAAAGAAGTGCAGCACTGGAGCATTTGGGGAATAGGAAACACAAAGAGATTTTTCGACTTGCCGAGAGAATGTACATCAGCTTCAGAGTTTCACCACAAAATGATGCAACACTGCTCGGTCCTTTCACTTTGATACTCTTTTATTTTTCTATTTTTTTTCTTCAGCAGTGCAGAGGCTGGAACAAAAAAGAGGCCGTGTTGTTAGAGTCGTTCATCCTGTTATAATGGAGATGCAGAAATATAGAATTAACTGAAGTGCTAATGGACACAAACATTTAACAATTATATTTTTGTATTAATCTACACACACAGATGTTGTTTCAGGCAATCCCATTTCCTCTTTACAGAAGGTAATCATTTCTTAATACATTCGGCCTGGTTCACAAAAGGATTGTGCTGCTTCAGTTCACTTTGCAAATGAGATGCAAAAAAACACACCATCTACTTCACAAAGCACACACAAAGGGTTAAATGCATCCATAGCTGCTCCACAGAGTAATCAGGCTCCAGTGCTGTATTTCAATGAACTATTATGCACCCATTTGGGGCCAAAGTGAATCCCTTCCATGCAAATTAACCCTGTTGCAAAACCCGTCTAATTCACAAACAAGGTCACTAACCGACACATGCAGTGAGAGTACATTTTTTAACTGTCTGCAAAGAGTTGGTGGTAACTGCGCCACAGTATTAATAAGGGTACATGCGAAAACTTTTCACTGATTGGGTTAAAAAAGTCTATCTCTGTATGGTTTAAACTTTAATGATCTGTTAATACAGTCTGTAAATCTTACTCTGCCATTATTATAGGAATCAGAGGCTCACCCTGACATATACAAACATAAACAGTTTCAACAGGTGAGGAGACGGTCTGTGTCGTCACATATGATCGTAAGGAGAGGGCTATTTTTTGGGGGGGATTGATTACGATAGAGCGCTGACGCCATATCAGCGTACAGCCATATTTGCAGTTACACATGACAAATCCATCAGTTGGACCAGACTCCGTGGCCTACATGAAAATACCCGTCTGACTTTGATGAGGAAGTACGAAATTAAGCAATGGTGGTCGCCTCCAGTTTTTGAATGCAGGAAAACCCCTGTTGAATGTCATTGAGCTGTTTTGAATGCAATCAGTCACTGCTGTGAACAAACACAATCAGGTTCAAATTTATGTTTGTTTACTCGTGCATGAAGCCAGGTTCAATATTGCAGAGTTAAAGTACAAGGAAAAAAAAACTAAATGGATTTGTGACTTTAAACAAAGCAGAAACAAACAGAAGCCCTGAGCCTAAAACATATCGGTTTCAGCAAGAAAAGGTTTCAATGGGATTAACTTCAACAAGCTGCAACCCCAAACCTCAGGCTTTGGACTATTTTATGGGAAACATTAGACAACAGCTGATGCCAGTCAGCCTCATGAAGTGTTGATAGTGTTTATAAGGCTGCATACATAGTCATTCAAACTTCTTTGTTCTGGTTTGGTGGGTACTTCTGGTACTCTGTGTTCATCTCCTTACACTGGCTCCCAGTTACTGCTTGAATCAAATTCCAATCTCTGTTGCTTGCTGACAAACCAACGACAAAAACGTCTCCTCCTTACCTAAACTCTCTCATCCAGGTCTACACTCCCTCCCGCCCACAACGTCGACAATGAAAGGCGTCTGATCCAACCTTCACAACAGGGTCCTAAGTCTCTGATTAGACTCTTCTCCTCTGTCGCCCCCCGGTGGTGGAACGAACTACCAAACTCCATTCGATTTGCAGAGTCCCTCTGCACCTTTAAGAGAAAGCTAAAGACCCAGCTCTTTCATGAATACCTACGCACTTCATGATATTATTGATGACGATAATGATAATGATGATGATGATGATGATGATGATGATGATGATGGTTTTGTTTGATAATTGACGTTTTTCTGACGGTTTTCATGCTGATTCAAACTCTGAAGAACAGTGGTCGATGTTGTGCTCTGCTCCTGGTCACTTCCTGTCAGCACCTGTTTGTCCGATTGGACTTCAAGTTGTTCATTTACACTAACTGACGTTGTTCCCTTTTTTCTAGATCCTTGATTGTGTTGTACTTACTCTCTGATGTATGTCACTAGCTTCTGCTAAATTAATTGTAATATTGTAGTACTTGGCTTGAAAGTATTTCAAATGGGAAACAATTTTATTGAAAACCAATTTAGAACAATTGTATTAAGACACAAGGCAGCTAAAAACAGAATTTATTTAGTGCTGCAAAAGGTATCCAATCACATGGCCCAAGGTTTTTTTTTTGGCTATGATGGATATGAGATATAGATCCCAGTTATACAAAACCAATCAGACTAATGGGTTGGACTCATGTAGAACATTTGCCTTCATAGATATAGACAGCGTTATACATGGTTTACCCTTACACATTAATGTGGATGCACTTTCTTCAATCCCATTACGACCTAACATACAGCAAACACATCATACATTACACCATCAGTAAATAAAAGGACAGTTTGAGTCTGTAGTGTATGCCTCTTTCCTTCCCTGGTGCCAGTTCTGGTAATGACCATTACATGGACGGATTGAAGCTCCTCTATTAACACACAATTTATCTGAAAACTCAATATATGCTGGTGCATTAAGGATATTACATTAAAGGAAGCAAAGTCAACCCAAAATCAAACTCTTAATGTACCCACAAATCAAACTTCCCTGGGACTGGACCTTATAAATGAGGTGTCTGAACTCTTTGTTTTATCAGATATACCAAAACTGATCATTGGTGTATTTACTAAAGTAAAAGCTAATCTGTAGGTTTCACAGACTGACAACATGAAAAGAGTATATGAGGATAAAATGGTATCTGGAATGGGTCTGCTGCAGATATAACCATTGTCTTAATATCGGCACACTGTCTTCCCGAAATGGTTTTTGTGAGTGTCAGCTGGTACACTCACTATAGAGAAGTGGCTCTGTCCATTGTTGTGAACATATAGTGATTTAAATGTCCGGACCCAGAACAAACGATGATTCCACTATTCATGAGTGTTTAAATTTAAAAAAGTCTTATTCAGACCAATAGAGTAGTTCACCATCAGTTGTTCCATTTTAGGTAATAGATACATGAGATATATGTCATGTCACCCAGCTCTCATAGAACAATGCTTTCTGTGTTTTAATACCTGAAACCAACCTGAACCCATCTTTTTTTTTTCTCATTTGCTAGAAGCCACCTTGAAGCCAGATCCCCTGGTTATAATTCTCATCATTTCAGAAACACAGGGCACGCTGACTGCAATCCAACAACACTATTGCCTTTGGCCTTACAAGAGAAAAGCAAATTACACTTCAGCTTTAGAGACGTCTGAAGTACCCACTGTGAAGCACTGGCAAAAAAATAAAATAAAATGGTGATACCCTTCACTTGGGATGAGAACAATCAAGGACACACTGAAATCAGAAAGTTCAGACCTTCCCTTTGTCTCGTTTTTTGGAAGAACATTGCTGCTGATTATTCCTCACATGATGGCCTCGGAGAGAGAGAGAGAGAGAGAGAGAGAGAGGACAAGGCCGGCTGGTCGGGGAGGATAATGGTGTTTTGCTATTCTGCTCTTTTCTTTATGCTCTTTTAATCTGGTTGCCCATTAAACTCTCTGCCCACAAGCCTGTTTGGTTACAGAATGTGCTTATACGCTAAAAAATGTTTCATAAAACAAAAGTTGTGATCATCATTTCAGGGGGTAGTACAGGAGAAGTAGCTGCTACTGAATTATTAACACTGAAGTGAGACAATCTGCAGAACAGCCTCCGAGGGAATGGCTTTTTATTTTTTTGCCAGAGAAAAAATGAGAGTAAAGTTTTGAGCTTGAACAAAAAATATAAAGTAAAAGGACAAACGCATTAGTAGAAAATCTAAGAGAAAACGACTCTGTGAGCTGTCAGCTGTTTGATTTTCAAGTGACCTTTAAAGACAGTGATGCGAGAAAATATAAAAGGACGACAACTAAGAGCAGGCCCACAATCATCTTGGCTCCTGCGGGTGGAGATGAGCATTTATCTCTCACAAGTATAAAAACCAGAAAAGGAAAATAATGAGCCGGCTGGGTTTTTGTCTGCACCAAAATGTCAGCTGCTTTAGACCGAAGAGTCATCACATAAACAAGTCATGTTCAACCAGAGGTCATCTGAGGAGGAACACTTGTTGTGTCTCAAACTTTGTGGAATCTCGTCTCCTAGGTGGCTCACTTTGGGTTATTCCATTGCTGTCTCCATGTGAGAAAACAATTAGCCTGAACAGGAGCTTCCTCGTTCATCATCTCTGTCATGTACCCAGCAGGGAAGGTGTTTTATTATTGTGCAGAGTGCATTAAAGAGTAAAGCTGGTGTGAAAACACTTGAATAGAAGCCACACTTTCAGAATCTATACAGGGGTTCTGAATTTTTTTTAATGAGGGGACCAGTAACGCCCCGTGTCCACCTGGCGTTTTTTCCAGGCAGAAAAGTGCTAGCTGTGTGCCCGAGAGTGTTTACATGAAGCGTTTGTGCGCTGAGAAGAAAAGCGCTGTACGTCCATCCTGTCTCTATGACAACAGTCTTTACAGAAGTAATGCCGCTCAGACCTCACTGCTGGGCCTCGATACATGTGCAGTGGGGACTGTGTCTGCAGAGACCCTGTCCTCTGGATTATCATGTTTTGTGTTGTTTTAGTTAATATGGGATGTTTCTGGGTGGGCAGCTTGAGTGTTTCCTTCAGCCAATGACAGCACAGCCCTGCAGAGTTGATCCACAAATGCATGCACAGATCCGAAAATATGTAGACCAATTTTAAAATCTTTACTTTTTTAATAATAGCAGAAAATTAGTTTTTTTTGCTGTAAGTCCTGAAAATACACACAAATACGAGCCTGAGCTCAGGGCAACAAACCCCCAACACACACACATGTTTGCAGATCGTCACACACACTTTTGAGGATATATGTACGTATTTGAGGATCTTGTGTTGCAAAAGTCATGACAGCCAATGGAGACGCCCTCCTCAGTTGTAAACGATGATTTGTGTGTATTTTTTATGTGTGCGCATCTGTGGATCTTTTTACACATCTGTGGATCTTTTTACACATCTGTGGATCTTTTTACATATCTGTGGATCTTTTTACACATCTGTGGATCTTTTTACACATCTGTGGATCTTTTTACACATCTGTGGATCTTTTTACAAATCTGTGGATCTTTTTACATATCTGTGGATCTTTTTACACATCTGTGGATCTTTTTACACATCTGTGGATCTTTTTACACCAGAATAATAGCTCCATACCAATGTTCTTTTTCAGACACATCAGGATCAACACATGCAGTGATTTGGACCCGAGCACACAGAGGGACACACACCACTGCTGTGTTACAGATCATTAATGCCAGTTCACTGCCATGGCAACAAAACCCTATGGATATATAAGGAACCAAAGAATAATTGTCACAGAGAACCGAGTGTACATGATAACAAGTGACCAATGAACTTGACTGATTGTAGAAATGAAGTGATTACTTGATTAACCCTGAGCCAATGTTTCCTGCTGAGGAACGGCCTCACTTACACAAACAACGGTACATAAAGAGTCAGCCCTTCACTGGAACTTCATTCATTTACTTAAATCCATATTTATGAGGCCTCTATACACAGCTTCACATCTTTATTCCATCAAACTCTGCCCCCTACAAAAGTATGACTCAACATTGAACGCTTTATGCTGATCGTAAAAAAGGTTAGATGTAGTACTAGTGAGCTATTTAATACTTCATCACAGATATAAATAACAGGAATAAAAACTTCTTCATTTGTGTAATGCAGAGTTATGTGTTAGAGGACGAGTCGAGTAAATGTTGACAGTGAATGTCTTTAACTCGATGGTGTACGCTGCCTCATGTGCCACAGAGTAAACACAGAAGCTTGAGTTCGTAACAGTGCAGACTGGATGGAAGTAATTAAGTGATTACCTGGAGGGATGTAAAAGTGAGGTTTCTTAGTACCGCCAATAGAGCCAATGGAAATTATTTAGGACTAATCTGGTGGACTGGAAAACAAGATTGCATTATTGGATTAGCACTTCACCTTTACTTTTTCTTGTGTACCGAGTGTTTCATGGTGCAGCTGTATAGAGGAGGGGGGCCGGGGGGTCAGCGTGGTCAGATACACATTCTATCTACAGCCTGGTAAGATAACAGATTCCCCATGAGACTGAGAAGCAGCCAGGCAGAACAGACATATAAACCACTGCAGCGTAAAGCAAAGGGTCACCATGGCCAACTACTACACACAGGAGGTGAGAGGCGCGGCAGGGTGGTGGATGGAGGTGGTGTTAGTGTGTGTTTTCAAGCGTGTGTGTGAATCCCGTCCTTTTCCCCAGGAGGACCTTTTCCTCCGAGCTGTGAGTCTGTGTGTGTGTGTGTGTGTGTGTGTGTGTGTGTGTGTGTGTGTTTGTACTGCACACAATCCCATCCTTTTCCTCAGAGTCTGTTTGTGTGAATGAATTTAAGATGTATGAGATAAGAGAATGTCTATTTACTATGTGTGTGTGTGTGTGTGTGTGTGTGTGTGTGTGTGTGTGTGTGTGTGTGTGTCTGTGTGTCTGTGTGTGTGTGTGTGTGTGTGTGTGTGTGTGTGTCTGTGTGTCTGTGTGTGTGTGTGTGTCTGTGTGTGTGTGTGTGTGTGTGTGTGTGTGTGTGTGTGTGTGTGTGTGCGTCTGTGTGTGTCTGTGTGTGTGTGTGTGTGTGTGTGTGTGTGTGTGTGTGTGTGTGTCTGTGTGTGTGTGTGTGTGTGTCTGTGTGTGTGTGTGTGTGTGTGTGTGTGTGTGTGTGTGTCTGTGTGTGTGTGTGTGTGTGTGTGTGTGTGTGTGTGTGTCTGTGTGTGTGTGTGTGTGTGTGTGTGTGTCTGTGTGTGTGTGTCTGTGTGTGTGTGTGTGTGTGTGTGTGTGTGTGTGTGTGTGTGTGTCTGTGTGTGTGTGTGTGTGTGTGTGTCTGTGTGTGTGTGTCTGTGTGTGTGTGTGTGTGTGTGTGTCTGTGTGTCTGTGTGTGTGTGTGTGTGTGTGTGTGTGTGTCTGTGTGTGTGTGTGTCTGTGTGTGTGTGTGTGTGTGTGTGTGTATGTGTGTGTGTGTGTGTGTGTGTGTTGGGCAGCAACAGATTCATACACGCACAAAAAGACACACATCTGGTTATTTCATGAATGTCCCACACTCACTGGCGTCTGTAGCGCACACACATGTTTCTGATCACTTTTTGCTTGTGCATAGAGGAAATCTTTTTTTGTTGTGCACCAGAATTCAGAGTGCAGAGGTAGTATTCATCTGGCGGGCTCTTCATGGGTCCACGTCTCACCTGTGGCATCTTAAGAAGGTTTCATTAATGCTGAAACGTGGATTGTTGAAGAAGCAGAGACTGATTTTCTGGCACAGCTTCACCACCTACCGAGGTGCAGTTCAAAAAAGATCCAGTAACACTTACAGTATGAAGATCAACTTTATAATAAATTAGACCTAATGCTGATGTGGTGTTGGTCTTCCATGGTGAGTGTGTCTCAGAAAAATGTATTATTCACACAAAACCAAAGACGTGTCTCCTTTATTATTAAATTCCAACACATTTGCTTTTTAGTTGTTTGGAGGATTTATTTTTGATTACAGCGCAAGTGCCTTAATTAAATAGAAAAAAGGGGCCACACATGTGAATAATTCATGTATCAGAAATAATGCTAAATCTGGACTAATAGAATAAACTAAGTATAGCAGGTGAGTCTACTGAATCTACTGCAAGCTATCCATGCACACTACCTCTGCACGGTCAGCTCTGGTGTGAACAGACTTTCATTAAACACAAGCAAAAGCATCTGTAGTGGAAAGAAAATCACACAAAGGTATGTCTGTTTGTAAGTTGCATGTATGACACAAATATCCTTTAAAATGTGTTTGTGTGTGTGTGTGTGTGTGTGTGTGTGTGTATGTGTGAACACATACTCATCTTATATAAGGAACTGAAGAGGTGTTTGAGTGCATGAACTTGAGATGAACATGCAACATTTTTCTATTTTTGTGCATTTGTGTGAGGGTGTGATGTGCATACATTTCAGACTGACACATGTGATAGACTGTTTGTTGCTGTGCCTTGCGTGTGTGCGTGTCCGTGTGTGTGCGTTGTCCAGACTCACCCTTCAGGTGGATCTTATTTTCCGGGCTGTGAACCAACACCGAGCTAACTGAATCCAAGCTGTCGTAATTGCTGCAGCCGAGAGGGCCCGTCCTCGTCTCTGTTACCTGGGAAACAGAGAAAAGAAAGCACTATATAACATATATGTTTTTTTTTCTTATCATACAATTTAAGCAGCGAAAGAGGCAGATGTTTGTTCCCATTTAGCAGCCGTCAAGTTTGCAACTTGTGGCAGGCACAGAATGCAAAGGCAGCTGGGGGGAGTGGATGTGGCAGAGCCCTCTGACAGCGGAGACAACCATCGCCATCTTTTGCTTTCACTCCCACACCTGCAGCCACAGCTGGCTGCAAAGCACCGGCTGTCTCCCCGGAGAACAGAGCGGGAGAGAAGTGTTAAAGAGAGAGCCGTCCCAGCTGTTTGTGAGAGACGATTTGAGTGCATTCCTCGAGGTCTGATAATTAAACTGCTACATGTGCTAGCTTCAAAGCAGCTCTACACTCTGACGCATCACTTTGAAAAGATAAGAAATCAAAGATGTTTCTGCATGCTCTCAACAAAGGTAAAGTTTCATTCCGGCCAAAAAATGACAATAACCTCTTCTTTTGGAAAAACTGCAAGAGTTACACAGAGTGAGTTATTTAGATCATTGAGCAAAAAGGCTGTGGGCGCCATGACCCCGCTCCCTCCCACGCTCGCTGTAATATGTATCATGATGCCTTCAGGTACTTCCACTGCTGAAGTCAGGGGACATTGTGATGTGTTTTACACCAATGAAAACAAACAATTGAGACTTTTCTGGAGGACTATCCTGCCCCGATGATGATCTTGATGTCATGTAGTTTGTGTTGAATGAATTATTCAGAACTCTGCGCCATGTGAACTTTGTATCTACTGAAATATTAAACATTTGAAAGAGTAAAGCACCCCATTAGATGGACATTTTTTATGTTAAAAGACATAGCATCCAATTTATGATTTCATTATTCATTTATATTGTTGTGCCAAAATATCTTCAATCAAGCGTAATTCATTTATTAAGCTTTGACAATTTCATAAATGTGTCATTTATTAAGCTGATGTTTAAGAGTGTGAGTGGTCTTGCCCCAGAACTGGTTGGTGAAAAGACTCAAAAATACTCCAGTAAAGGAGCCACGACAGTCTCTAAATGTAGTATGGGAGGTAAAGCCTTCAGTTATCGGGCTCCTCTCCTTTGGGATCATCTTCCAGTCAGGGTCTGGGAGGCAGACACAGTCTGTACTTTTAAGAATAGACTTCAAACTTTCCTTTTTGATAAATCTTATAGTTAGGGCCGGTGCTGGTGTAGACCAGCTCCTAGTTATGCTGCTATAGGCTTAGACTGACGGGGGAACTGGTACCTTGAGTTCCTATCCCCCCTCCCCCCCCATCTCTCTCTATGTCTGTGCATTCACATCATATTACTGCATGTCATTATCTTTAAACCGTTACTAACCACATCTTTTCCGGGGAGCTCCTGAGCTCTCATGTCTCGTAGCTTCCTCGGGGTCGTTGGTGGACGACCTGCCTGAAACCCACCCTCCATCTTCTTGCAACTTATTCCATCTCACCCATCCTCAGCCAACATGCTCTTCCTTGGACTTGAAACAAGTCTATGTTGATGTGTATTTAAGATTGTGACTCACAAAATACACTTTCAAGTCTGAGGTAGAGCATGTCGGCTCTAAACGTCACATAATAAGTCCTTCAAACGGGAGCTTCTTGGTGTGTGGATCTTGTTCTGCTTTCCTTATTTGTTTCTTCGGTCATGTTTGCCTCGCAGCCCTGCCACATATTTGTGTGTTTGATGTTTGTGTGGCTTGTTAAAAAAAATGGGACCAAACCACAGGATGCACCCATAAACATAAACCCTTTATATGATCCTGTACTCATAAACACTACCACAAAAATGAAACTAGATCGATGAGGAGTGAAGTCATATTCCTTTTTATGCTTCAGACAGTTTCACTAGACGCTGCTTCAGGATGCAACAGTGGTACTGAAAGAGGGGTGAAATCTTTGATATCTTTAAAAATGTAACATGGCTGTAATTGGTAAACACTTGAGTATTTTTTTTTAACATCATCACGCACTCTCTCATATCTCGCCCTCGCTCGGCCCCTCTGTGTTTCTCCATGGAGAGAGAGAGAGAGAGAGAGAAGACAGAACCTCATTTACAGTCATATTTGTGTCTCAGTAGGAACTAAATGAGCTATTTCCACTTTACAAAGAGTAAATCTAAGTTACTCTCTGAGCTGGACGGATGTACCAGAAGTCTCTGCCATCAAGGTCAATGAAATATTTATTGTAGCACAGACATGTGACCTGGATGTGAGGGGATCTTAGATACACATCCTGAATTAGGATGGATAAACAACATCCTACTTGACAGTGTCTGTGAGATGCTCAGCTGTGATTAGGGATGCTAATTAGGCGGTGGGGGGGAGGAGGGGGAAGAGGGGGTGGGGAGGAGCAGACAAAGAGGGTGATTAAAGTCAAAAGAGCAAGTGCAGAGAAGAAACAAAGACAAAGAACATTAAGGAAGAATGAGCAAGGGCCCGACAAGTAAGTAATTTCCAGAGTGAGCGTTCGATGTAGTTCAATTAGAATAAGAAGACGGAGACGAGGCCTTTAGAAACTTAATCACAGAATCTGATGAATGACGCAGCTCCGTGTCTCACAAATAGCCTCGTTCCTCACATCTTCACACTGTTTTTTTTTTTTACAAAGGAAAGGAAGCTAGCCTTCAAGGCGCTACAAGAGATATGCATCTTTAACATCTTTCAAATATGTAGCTGAGATGTAGTCAATGATAAGTTTGAAATATAGGCCAGAGGCAGGCGGAGAGAAGTAGGGTAAAGAGATGTTTTAGGGGCTTTTTTTTTTTAAACCGCTGAAGTGGGCAAAGATAATCTATTCTAGTGTAAGACTTAACTGGTACATCTCATTCATCTTCTTGTATTGACAGTGGAGCAAAGGAAGCTTCCTGTTCACATTAAATCCAGCGTCTCACAGTGTTCACACTGAATTTAAAGCCAGTTGACTAATGTCTTTTATACTCTGGAAACAAGTTTAAAGGTGTACTGTGGAGTTTTGGTTGAGAAATGTGAAAGTTGGAGAAGTGTACAGATTCTGTATTATATGTTCAGAACTCTATACACAAACTGTCCTCACAGGAACATTTGGTCCCTGTAACTGTTCTAACATAAAATGCTACACAAGAAGTTATGGTGAAACTGTAACTCTCCTGGTAGCTTTCACATTTATCTACCAAAACTAAACAGTGCACCTTTAAGTGATTCATGTGCTCCAGTATTTTCTTTGGTTCCTGTCTTGAAGAAGGTATCCACTGAATTATATTTGTTGTGCGTCTTACGTCCTTCTCTGAGAGCACCGACCTCCACTCGGTGAGTGTGAAGCGCAACAGTTTCCTCCTACTTTGATTATATTAAATATGTTCTAATTAATCGTAACTGTGGTGGAATTTCTGTAGTTATTTAGATTATAATGTACAGATGTCATTAGGTTTATTTACTGTTCTCTAATGTCAGTCAGACCTGACAGAGTTCAGCTGTTATTAGAACACCAAGTACAGCTTAGAGAGTGTCAACTGTTCTTCCTGATATCTGTAAGGATGTTTGGTAGACTTATTGTCTGCTCTAGTGTTATAGACGTCACAGTTTAGTCTAGGTGAGTCAATGTGACCCTGATAATGATTATGTCTTTTAGGATATATGCGATGCCTTTCAAAGAGTTCTGCAAATGTGATTGAGCAAGACACGGGAACAGAAGTGTGATGTTGAATCATGTCTCCTCAAGTATTCATCTTATGTATAAACTTTCATCAACGTAAGCCATCTGAGTCAACTGAGTCTTATTGTATTGAGTCAATTTCTTAGTCATTTCCTCAACAGTAACGTCATGCTGAGAAGATTGCCTTAAAAACAGCTTGGATTGTGTTTCATGACCAACTTACACCTAACAACCAAGATCAGGGGAAATCACTTGGAAAGTTTTCAGGCAGGTGTAAAGCTAGCATTAGCATTAGCCATTAGGTTGGATGGAGACCGGGATGAGAGAGTTTAGGTAAGGAGGTAAAAACGTTTTTTTTGTCGCTGTTTTTGTAAAGCGAGCAGCAGAGTTTTAAATTTGATGCGAGCAGTAACTGGGAGTGCCAATATTGTGAACAAGTTCATCTTTTGAGGAGCACAGAAAGTGACCGGCTGCTTCTCTGCCCTGCTGAGAAACTACATACTTTTTTTGGGAAAAGTCTTGATCAAAGGTTTGAGTGACCATGAACAGGAAGTTCATAGCTCCTGCATCACAAGCTAAAAACAGATGGAGGCACAGAGGGAGAGTCTCTATGAAAAACACGATCAATGGACATCAGATGGTTGGATTATCCTGCAGCGATTGCGTGTTTTTGTGATATATTCAAGTTGTTTGTCTGCATGAAAGACAATTATTTCATTGTTTTCCAGACAGTTTGATGTTTAAAAGATCCATTTTTCAGTTGCTGTTTGAGTTTTCAAACATCCTAGCTTATATCACCATCACAGTCTATATTCCTAAATAGTAGACACCATGAAAGCAGAGCTGTGTTACATTGAACACACCGAGCTTGTTTGCAACTCCAGTGAAGAACTT
The DNA here is from genome assembly GCF_963584025.1 of Labrus mixtus. Lineage (NCBI taxonomy): Eukaryota > Metazoa > Chordata > Actinopteri > Labriformes > Labridae > Labrus > Labrus mixtus. The sequence continues at coordinate 4,326,839 of NC_083619.1, forward strand.
CAACACTAATCCACCAGAGAGATGCCACCCCCGTCTCTACCTTTGTCGAAAAAAACAGAGCCCTCGACTGAGCGGCTCGTTCAACCTGGACCACTTTGTTTTTGAATGTTTATTCAACGACGTGCGTTATGCAAACACAGCACGGTAAGTGAGTGTTTCTTAAAAGCCTAAAAAGCTTTTTTGACATTCCCATATTAAGTAACGTAATCCTTCACATGTTTAACAACGAGTTTGTGCACAGAAGCTCTCAGAAGCCGGCTGCAGATGGAGGAGAGAGGTCGTGTTGTGAACCATCTCAGCTCCCCTGATCCCAGCTAACGGCATCGCCTGCTGTGACTCAGCGTGTCAGTGCAGGCATCACTGTCATGATGACTGAAAGCTTTGAATGGGAGTGTTCAGAAACACGCTTCACATTACCCTCCATTTAAACCACACTGACTGCTACATGCATCATGATGGAGGACGTCAACTGCTGGATGAACTAGCCAGGAGTGATTCCTCTCTCCACTTTATGGAATAAGTATTTTTTATACTAAAGGGGCTACTGGGAATTAAAGAGACAACAAAGGTGTAAATAATAGTACAAAATAAAGCGTTTTACTTCTTCTTTATATCCTATTGGTCAATAAAACACTGTACAAAATGTTTTTTTGACTACAACATGTTAGCTCCTTTTCTTTTTCATTGTTGCTGATTTTATCTGTTGACAAATGCTCAGCTGTTGGTGCAGGTGGCCGAGTGGTTGGTGCATGCACCCCATGTACAGAGGCTGTATTCCCTGAAGCAGGCGGCCCAGGTTCAAATCCAACCTGTGGCTCCTTTCCTGCATGTCATTCCCCACTCTCCCTGTCCCTGATTTCCAACTCTATCCACTGTCCTATCTCCACAATAAAGGCATAAAAAAGCCCAAAAATTAGTCTTTAAAAAAATGTTCAGCCCATCCTTTTCACATTTGCAATAAGACTCCTGAAAAACTCCTGATATTTGCAGTTGGAGCTACATAAATATGTGAATGCAAACAGCTACATTTTTCACTGGGACTTCATCTGGAGTTTCTCCTGACAGCCAGCTTGTATTTTTTTCTGCATTAAGTCCAAGTGAGCTGATGTGAGAACGCAGCAGGATATTATCCTCCAGTGAGTGGGAGGGGGTTTAGACGTTTATAGCCTGTAGGGTTCATAGACTGTCTGCACACCATCGCTAATCACAGCTAATAAACGGCTGCATTAGGTTTTCTCTTCTCCAGTATGTTGTTCTCCGCTCTTTTGTCGACATTGTGAGTACATTAAACTACACATAGCATTGATATAAAGGCAGATATTCTCATTACAGCATTGTATAGTTGACTCTGTTGCTTCACCTGTCGCTTCTGCGTTGGTTTTCTCACATCATGTCTTACATCAGGAGAACGGCCCCACCCCCCTCCCGTCCGAGGTGTGTATGTGAACAGTCAGGTCAGGAAGATTTCAGGAGCAGTCCTCCTGAAATGATCCAGATATCTTCAGGTGTGCAGATGTGAAATCGGCTTTACAGAGCTTTCACACAAACCTGAAAGAGGCCTCCTTCTATCATGGAAATAAAAATCTGTATTCCGCACCGGATGTGTGTGATTGAGATTGCTCCACTTTGTAGATGGAGATAAAGTCAATGTATCCCCCCCTCCCCCTCCCCACCTCCCACTAGCTGCTGCAGCGACACACAGCCGAGAGGTGTTCATGACCACGGGGTCGAGTACCTCCCACTCGGCGCCGCTTCCTCTCCCGCAGATGAGTTGATCTGGCAGGACGCGACGTGGCAGGTGGCTCGCATACCAGAGATCCTCATTTAGCAAAAAACATTTAAAGGATGCTCTTCCCGGAGCACAAGTAGGAGCGTGTTTGTGTGTGTGTAGTTTGAAGTGTGTGTGTATTTGTGTGTGTGGGCGGATGTGCAAAAATCACTGGCTGTGTGTTAAAGGACAGAACTATTTACCTGCCTGTCAGTCTGCAGGAAGAGAGAGAAGCTCCATTATTCCTGTAATCACATGCAGGTCATCGGGTCCACGTGTTGACATTCCACTTTCTTTGACTAAGTTGTGTTTGAATGAGATGTTAAACAATAAATGCAGATGAGATCAGATTAATAAATCTATGAATCAAGGCGTAAAATTAACACACGACGCCTGATGAATGTGTCTGAATCTTTCCGCCTAAACCCCCAAAGTCGCTCATTTTAAAGCACAGAGCAGAAGAAAACGACATCGTGTTGCCTTCCATCATTAATATGCAAATACATGCAGCTCCACGCTCCACCATCTAATTAGATCATTTTGTCATTAGAGGAAACTGCGGTGTGATGAAATGAAGGCTCAAGCACAGACTCCTCTTGAGTTATTGTGATAAACGACATCATCCCCCCTCAGATTTGAAAGTTAAGATGGAGTTTGTTCAAACTCATAACAGAACACATTTTCTTCCAAACACTTCTCGTTTTTGTGTGTTTATAAATTTCACACTTGATTATTAGATTTCTTTTTTTGTGGCCGTCTTCCAGCCGTCGGAGACCTGGAGGTAGGACCTAGAACATGCTCGAGGGATCATCCTGTTTATCTCGCCCCCTCTTAAAAATGTGAATTAAATCTCTCAAGTATGTTTTTCTTCACTTTGGCATTTTATCATAAACAGCAATCATAAGCTCCAGATTGTAAGCTGTACGTCTGCGGAGTAATGCAGCTAATCCACTTCATCAGGAGTGTGTAGGAGAGCTTTCATCAGCTGTGATTGACATTGACCTCAAAACCTCAGGAAACATTTTGATTTAAATTGAGCTAAATTGTGAAATATATGACATCATATGAATATGGAGGAAACAAAAAACTCAAAAATAGATATGTTGACATGTTTCAACTTAGAAGCTTCAGGAGAAGGAGGGCAATTAACACAGCGGGTTTTGCAGGTTTAGTTACTTCCTTAAAGGAGATCTGTTACCATGTTGGATGTCCATAACTAAACCTCAGCAAAGTTTTTTTTGTAAACACAATATATAAAGTTTCTGGTGTAATCCACAGACGTTGTTTTCTGCTGCTCTGTACGAAAAGTAACGAGAGCTTGGTGAGACTTCTGTCGACCAATTAGATAAAAGCATCGGCATAGTTTTAGGACACGCCCACTTGGAAGCATATGGTGCATTCATGTGGTGTCGGACACATCGGAAAAACTAGTTGTAAAATGCACATAAAGTCGGAACAACAACGCGGAAACTCGGAAAAGAATGAGGTGCCCGACTTCCCGACTTCCCGACTTGACGTCATAATCGTCATCAAATAGAGGGGCAAAATATGTTTGGTTAAAGTTAACACTTTTTTATTAATTCACGTACTGCACATCAACTTTTTGCTCAAATTTATACTTTTATCAGTTTCATTCCACAGATCTTCTTTGTAGCATCTGCACCGTGTTGTGACAAAATTCCGACTTTCTGAACTGAGAACATGTGAACACACTGAAGTCGGAAAAAAGACTTCCCAACTTGGAAACTTGGACCACCCGAGCGGCACATGAATGCAGCATCACTCACTGCTGCGACTGCAAACAGAGCTGACCAATCAGAGGACAGTGGGCTAATAAGGTGATTTTTTTTTCACTTAAGATCAGCCTAGAAAGAAACAATTGTTTCCCAAATAAATGCATTTAAGGTGCTCATTTAAATATACACAAACAGCTCCTGTAGCACTTTACAGGAGTATTTAACCCGTTGTGCATGTTTTGTGAATTGGATGGTGTCTTTCTGACTCTTTTGCAGGTTTAGTGGGTGTGAAAGACTCACACTCCTTCAGTGAATCAGGCCCTCACTGGTTAATAGCTATCTGATGGGACTGGATGGACCCAAGCTCAAATCCCACAAAGTGAACTGGCCTTTTTTCAAATGTCTTAATTTGAGCTGAAATTAATCTTAAACTTCACTACGATTAAGTTGGAGGGGATATTATCCCCTCTAAAGTTGTATTTCTTGGAATTCACATTAGTACCATGTTTACTGATGATTTGCTGATTTCTTCTTTACACCTAAATCATTTCTCAACGATCTTTCCTCACAACTGCAGAAAAACCCTAAAAACCCAAAACGGAGGATTCATTTTCCCAGACACAGTTTGAGTCATCGGGTTAATTTAAAATGCAGTCTGGGGACATGTTATCATTAATCAGTGTTAAGCAAATATAACAGGTTTTTGTTATGTAGAATTTCAATTAAAATAAATGTTTTTTTTTTCTTTAGTTGAGAGAGAGAAATGTTGCACAAGCTGTTGTGGCTGTATACATTTATTACTCCGACTCTGTTTTTTGATTTGGACACAGATCTACAGGCCTTTGGAAGCACTGAAGACAACAACACCACAATCTGGTCACACACTGAATAACTTATGCCCGCTAAACTGAAAATGTAGTTCCTCCATTTTCAGACGGAGTTGGGATAAAATGTTTTCACCTGAAGGCTGCAGCATCTGATTTGTAATTTCCGTTGGCTTCCCCTCAGAGTCTCTTGAGCTCGGGCTGTGATAACTCTGTTTCTCTCTTCGTTTGGCATGCGATACCTCTGGGGCACCTTCACTTCCCTGCCTTATGCTACGCTTATGTCTCCAGCTGAAGTTACTTTTACTGAAGCTTTACCCGTCAACGTTCTGCTCTAAATGTAGCAGGTGGGCGGACGGGACGACTTTCTGCTCTTTTAAAGAGTTTGAGAGAGTCATTGGTGCGTCCTTGCTTCTGACAGCTCGTGCTACTCAGACTGAGAGTGGAAATCTCAGATAATGCATTCTTAAACTCGCCTCCCTTTTTTTCCCTCTACTTGTTGACAGGAACACAAAAATGGTGACTTCACAGAGAACAAACTGAATACCCCTTCCTTTTATTCAAAGAAAACTCAAACTACTTAAAAGAACTAAATCAGGAACAGCGAACATGTGCTTTATATTCAAATGTCACTTTCATTTAGAGCAAACAGTTTCATCCGCCTGCTGGAGCCACCTCTGGCTTTTAAAAATTGTGCTTTACTTCATTTTATATAAAGCCTAATTTGAATAGGGAAAAGCCCAAATCAATGACGCATACTACAGCATTAAGTTTGCAAAGCCTGTGCCTTAAAAAACACAAAAGTCCAGGAACACAAACAACGCTGCAGCCGAGTTTGGATGAAAGTGGATGCATCAGCGTCATATCACCTTATTGGTCCCCACATATTCACCCTTATATACAACCTGCACAATCTCAATCTCAGGTAATGACTTGACCAGCAATGGTCAGTACACCAAAGAGGACAATCAGCGTTAACACAACCGACTTCCTCATCAACTCAGCAGCACATTCTTATTTATGTCCTCTGTAATCGCTCTGACTATTCTTATACATCCATAAAGTACGCAGACTATGAGTGAACATAGGAAGAAAAGTTCAATGATGTGACAGGGGCAGCTGGTGTGTTATTCAACCGGGGATCAAATTTCCCCCTGGGATTAATAAATTATTTCTGATTTTGATTCTGATTGGGATAGGAGGAATTCTCACCGATGGATTGTGCCGTACATCTTAGTGTAGTTTGTTAGCTTGATGCTAACACTGACAATGACACAAATTTTCAAGAATATACCACCCATTAAAAAAAAAAACACATTTGTAGTTTAAAGGTCTCATATCCTCCTCCTTTTAAAAAAGTTTAAATAAGTCTCAGAGCTCCCCAGAACATGTCTGTGAAGTTTCTTGTTCTAAATCCACTCTGATCCTGTATTTGATCATGACTATAAACCCCTCTATTTCAGTCCTGCTCAGAACAGACTGTTTCTGTGTCTGTACCTTTAAATATGTAAATGAGCTGCATCTGACCACGCCCCCTCTCTGGAAGGACTTGGGTGTCTCGCTCCATGTCCTATTGTTTACGGTGAGAAGGCAGACTCAGAGGGCAGAACAAACACCTAGCTGTGGGAGTGTCACCCACCTGGGGGAGGGGCTACTGCCCTTTGTGATGTCACAAAAGGAAAATCTCCAAACAGCCTGTTTGAGCACACATTTTCTGAAAAGTGGAGCAGGTAAAAGACGGAGAGGATGGACTTTTCTCATCATTGGGGGGTTTGTAGACAGACTAGGGACACATGTTAGTGTCAGAAAAACATGGTAAAGTGTATTTTGCATAATATGTTTCATTTAAACTCCTATATGTTTTTGTTTTGTTATTTAATTAATGTACAACAGTTAACATAGGGCGTTTAAAGTCCGGCATTGTGGGTCACGACCTAAGAGACGGCTCAGCTGGGCTACACTCACCGGCAACAACATTCCCTCTCTCACACACACAACAACCCAAGCAAACTAGCACCTCAATCATATATTCCCTGTCAGCTGGAGATCTTTCTGCTATAGGTCGATTTCTTTCATGATAGAAGGGGGGGAGACAGATGACAAGGGCATGCCTGCTGTTGCCATGGTGATTTCAGTCGCTGTCTGTCAGTTTGGGCAGGTAAAATCAGGTGAAAAAGTCCTGAAGTCTGCCAGTCGGCTTGTGGCTTTACTCTGATGTTTCGATTGTGTGGAGTCGTACAACCAAAATATGAAACATGTCTGAAATTCATCTGACTGATCGGCAGCAGCTGTTTAGGTCTTAATCGGCCGCCATAGCTCAGTGTCCACTAAATGATTGACGCTGGGCGATTGGGCTGAAATTCACCCCGATGTCAAAATGAGTTGTACGACTCAAAAATCATGTCTGCTTCGGCTTGAAGTCTTACAGTGTATCAGCAATGTGGGAAGGTAAGTTTGGGCACATGGTTAGCTACCTGGCCTGTTTATCACCTTAAATTAAACCTTAAAATATAAAATCTAATTAGACTGTTGACATTTCTTTACTGTGCAGATATCCGTCCTCCTCACGGCTTTACAAACACAGACATGTCAACACTTTGATGAAAGACATTCAGTAAAAACAGGCATAAGAAGCGGTGTGCGGCTTAATGTAACAGAGGGTATTAAACATAATCCCTGAATGGATTAAAAACAGATTTACTGATAAACCAACTCATCCTAATTGTTGCTGTTACCCTTTCTACAGCTGTGGACTTAAATGCACAAGAACAAACATATTTTAGAGCATCAGTCACTCATTAGTATTCAACACAAATGTTTCAAAAAGAGCAAAATGTCCTGTCATTATTAATTCTAAGAGGCTAATGTGTTTCTGCATCCTTAGGCTGGAGATTTTAGATTCAACATCACTACTGGATAATTCTTAAAGGAGCAGTATGTAACTCTGACTCCTAGTGTTTAAAATGGGTACTGCAGTCCAAATTCTAAACATTGTAGAGAGCTGTCTGCCCCCCCCCCCCCCCCCCCCCCCCCCCCCCCCTCTAGAGTCGATGCTCACACAGGTCACCATGTGGTGGACACTGAAGCTTCAGTGTTTATCCAGGTCTGCATGGGTCTGTAAACCTTTCTGTGTTCTAACCTCTCTCCATTTTTCAAAAGTATCTCCAATATTGATCCTAGTTTGAGCACGTTTCTGCTCGTGGAGCTTATTAGAAACATGCAGAGGCTTTTTAGGTCGGGTACAATCACTTCTATCTGAACCACTTCTCTTGCCCGCTTCCATCGCTGCAACACCTGTTGACCTGATAACTGCTCTCATATCTGACAAACCGAGGGGTGTCCAAAACGGCCGTGTGGGGTGTCTTAAAACCGCCTACCTTCTCTGGTCCAAACAAATCCAGAGCATTCAGGAGCAGAATCTAAAGTTAGAAGGAGGACATACTGGCTGCTGCATTGTTGTCAGAGAAGCCAGCACTTTAACATAGCATGTTTCCTTAATGTCTGATCATATAGTAAGGTGACTTTATCATTTCATTCAGCAGATATCTTACAGATTGCTCCTTTAATACAGGCGAGATCATTCTTCGTTTTAATCTTTGTAATTCTGTGATTTTTGCCTTGAAGAAAAGTTTGCAGAGGTTATCAATAGATTTTTTTCTTTCAGGATGTGAGAGCGGCCCGCACTGCAGCAAAGTTTGTCTCAAGGCTCAGATTCACTGCGGCTTAAATTCTTTGAAAATGCTGTGCAACAAACTTTTTTTATTTCAGTCATTAAATTTAAATTTCACGTTCTCACACTAATCAAACTTTTCAGCGTAGGTAAAAGCAATTTGTGCCGAGTCCAGGAGGGCTTTGTGTTCTCCGTTTTCTCAAACATACAACTATTCAGAGCATGGTGGGAGGAAAAAAAAAAAAAAAAAACATTTCCAAGCAATCAAATTCTCCACGGTCCCTGTTTAAGTGTCTCTTGGCAACAAAAGTGGTCAGTCTCACCTCTGCCTGCTGTGCGTGCATCTCATGCAACATGCCAGATGTGAATGGACCACCGTAATTCAAGGTACACAGTTGACGCTCTGCAATGACTCATTCCACTCAGATTGACTATTTAAGTTGAAGCCTGAAAGCACAGTCCGCCCACCCACACACCTGCTGTCATCACATGAAAGCCAACAGACCTGTTTACATGTGGAAAAACTGAACATGATAAAACTGTTCCTATTTGCAATTACTGATGAAAAGAGCTGCCAAACACCTGATGGTGTTTTTTTTTTTTTTTAGATACCGGTGACAATCAACCCGCTCAAGGTGAGTCAAGTGTTTAGTGTTGAGGTAAATACAACTCAAACCAAAGAACAAGTTAAACCCCTTCAAACTGTAGACTCACAACAACGTTGTTCCCAAACTAAATGGCTCTTCAGAGAAACTACGATTATCACTGTGTGTTTTCACTCTCATGTGGTACACAGGAAAGGTTCTACGAGGGTGCTAAAGGATGCATTGCATATTAAATTTTAAATTTCTGCACCCTCAGTTCAACGGATGCAAAAAATAATGTTTTTTATTTTTTGCAGCCTTGATAAAAGTAATCAAGGCTTTCAAATGACAACTGTGACTCACATTGTGTTTGTTACATCCATGATCTGATGGTCATGACAGGTGCAGGTGACCTGTCTGTTCATCGGGGACCTACTCTATGTGTGCAGGTCACTGTAGCTGCACCCCCCTTAAATCTCAGCTGCACCCTGAGTCATTTTGTTCTGAAATCGGGGCTGGTACTCACTGTGTTGTAGTGGAAGCTTCAAATGTTGACGATACAGATGTCTTTTAAAGGTAAGCATTTACTGCTCATGTATTCATGTTTACAAAGGAGAAGAACAAGCTGCACAGACTGAACTTCATAACATCAAGCTAGCAACAATAACATCAGATTTCAAGATAAAAGCACTTCCTGTCAAATCATTTTATATCATGTTTCACACCTATTTTTTATTTTTTTCACACTGTGTTATTGAGAGAGACATTCTTCTCACACACTCATGCACAAACAGGCTCTGTGGACATGTATTAGTGGAGAGATGTCAGAGTCAGGCTGCTACACACTGCAACACAGGGAGCGCACCAGCTCGGCCGGGGGCCCTCTGCCTTGCTCAAGGGCATCTTGGCAGTGACCTGGTACCTCTTCAGCTACCAGACCACCTTCCATGTAATTATCCACATCTGGACTTGAACCGGTGACCCTCTGATTTCGAACCCAAGTCCCTACAGACTGAGCTACTGCTGCCCCAATAAGTGTAAATAATGTAAGTTTAACATTTAACGCAGCATTTTGTTACCTTTAAAGTCTTTATATCACACTTAAATATAATATAAATCAAGTATATCCTCTGAAAATAACTCTGTGAGTCATGACTGTCTACAATGGGTGTAACACCAGAGTCCCACTGTCTGTGATGTTTTCAGAGTTTTCAGAGTCCTATCTTCACTTTGTTTACATCGTCGGGACGGCCGGCTGACTCCTCCCCTCACGTATAAAAGTTGTTTAATTGAGGGACTAGAGAAAAGAAGAATAACATACTGTACTCACTGCTTAACTGTGTTTCTAGATCACGCTCATTTCAGGTAAATTTACATGCAGTGTGAAGATACGAGCATAATAAATATCACTAGCATTAGCATGCTAACACAACAATGCAGCGTGAGTTGTTTTGGTTTCATGCTGGTGCTCAAGGGCGGCATCTGCTGGATCAAAAAAATCACATATAAAGCCTTTAAGAAAATAATTCACAACACTCACACACCTTCAGCAGAGCACACATGTGTGTGTGTGTATGTGTGTGTGTGTGTGTGTGTGTGTGTGTGTGTGTGTGTGTCACCCAGTCCAGATGGCTTACAGTAGAGTACAGTATGCATAAATAGACTTCTCCCTCTGGGACTTTAAAGGAACTTGACATTTGCCATGCTTTACTGCCTCTGTGGGCTACAGAACATACACAGTGCTTCTAATGCAGCCTGCTGTTTTAAAATATGACCTTCTTCACTCTCTCTCTCTCTCTCTCGTCTCTCCGCTAGCCTTTGAAGAATGATGCACCTTGAAAATAATCTTTTAAAAGGATTGCTTGTGCGCATACCTTTAGAGCGAGCAGGACTATTTGTTACAGGTGCAGGAGGGAGTAATCTATCCCAAAGGGACAACTTTATAGGAGAGTTAATGTTTTCATGTCTGCCCTGATGGGTGGTTGTTTTGTTGACTGCAAAGAAACAGTGAGTTTGCATGGGAGCTGTACTGAAAAGGGGATTTTTTTCATTTGAATATGTTATGTAAGTAAGCTTCGTCAGTGGCTTCACGCATGTGTAAAGTACCTTGATGGCAGAAGTGGCGATCTGGAGGTGGTGCAGTCGCCTTAGGGTGCTCTCTCGATCTGTGAAGTAGGAAGCGGCCAGCTGATGCAGCAGCTCCAGAGACACCACGGAGCTGTTGCTGCTACCCTCTGACTTCTTGTTCAGCTTCTGCTTGTCCAGGAAAATGGTCAGAGACTCCTCCCCTGTGGACGAACAAACGATCAATCAATGCAGAGAATATTTATACTATTTTAAAGCGTCATGAACAAAGTGGCTGTCTTTTTAATACAACATTGAATCCCCTTCCTCGTGTCGTTACTATTCCTGAAAAGTCACTTCCTCAAAAACTGACATCATGTCAGATCAGCATGCTGATGTTATCTGTGGATTCTCTTTCTGTTTTGACATTTCCTTGGCAGACCTTCACTGCATCGCTGTGGTTTGGTGGTTTATAATGCAGACAGGAAGTATTTGCTCTTTGCTTCTCTTCCTTTCATCACTTTATTACAGACAAGATCAGCATTGAATTCATTCAAAGAAATGTGTCCTCTGACATTTCTTCGTATCTGTCTTGTCACTTGTGGAACTGGTAAGAAAAGTCTGAAAGTAGATTTGAATGGTGAGAAAACAAGAAAAGAGCTGGTCAAGTATAACATCCAATTACCTTTCAAGATCTTAAACCAGGTCCGGTTTGAATTCAGCCTGAAAGTGTTTCCTAAGCAGGTATATTAATCCCAAATCTGACACAATAGAGGATTTGTGGTCTTAAATAAAACCACTATGATTTGAGGGTACAACAATTAAAGAATGAGCTTCAAGAGAGCAGTGGTTGTAAGGTCTGTTTCATTCATCAGGCCGTGTAAATGGAAAGGTAAATGGATGGTACTTAACCTGTCTGACCATTCAAAGCACTTTTAAACTACACCTCACATTCACTAGCTTCCCTTTTGTTGCTTCTGTAATTGGTTCTATATTTAGCCCTGCATAATGTATGCACCATGAAACGCATGTTAAAATGTGACCATGTAGTCTCATAGCCCAAGGAGTGCTCGCTAAACCAACGCATGCATGCAGTGTATAAATTAGTGATAACGCACATCCGTTATTCCTAAGACTTCTCCCGGGAACCATAATGAACATCTGTCAGTCATCTGGGAAACTGTTCTGACAGCACAAGGTTGTCACTCGGAAAAAAGAACCCCTCCTTTTAAAGGGGGTTTGCTCTGAGATGAAACTTGTTTATTTCATGATGAAAAGGCTGTCTGAATCAGGTCCAAACCTTGAGCCACAACAGATCAATACGGACAAATTACTTTAGGGCACCAGGCTATTGGGCATATTAAGCAGGAGCTCTTGGAACGCGTCTGTGCTCACAATAATTAAAATAAAACTATCACAGCTAAGAGGAACTGAAAGGCAGGGTGGAATGCAAGGAAGAACAAAAAATATTACTCAGCCACCTGAGGATGGAGGGTTGGGGCAGAGACATTGGTTCCCCCATGTTTAGCAGGTATGTCATGGAGTTGTGTCTTGTCTTTGTTTATAAATCAAATAATTATATTTTGCGGGAAGGAAAATGAATTTGAGGAGATGGTAAGGTCTGTATCATTGACAGTATATTAATATGGACGACACATCTCCTTCTGTAGTCCAAAAGTGAAGCCAAAATACCCTCAGGTCCATACAGTCCACAGCAGAACAGAAACGTGTGTCGGTTTGGAGCAGACACTCGTGGTTATGGAAAAGTTTTAAGACCGTATTGTCAGTTCTCCTCATGTTTTCTATCGCCCTTCCCTCCTGGTTGAGAGCAGTGCAAGGAGCTGCGTTTGTCAACACAGCTGTCGATCATGACAGTGGCGTTTCTAGAGTCTGTTGTGGCCCGAGGCGTTCATTCAAAAGGTGCACCTCCAACAGGGACTCTGACTCACTGTGGCGCCCACACAACTCGGTCACAGCGAGCAGAGCTGTACACATGAAACCGCTCTGCTAGCAAAAGTTAGCTAATATTAAACATCAAAGAACAAACTCTATAATTTAATGTTAGCAGAAGTCGTGTTATTCAAGTGTCTCTCCCCCAGAGCTAAGGCCATTTATTGATATTTAATCTTTATTATCTGCTCTATTAACACTGTCTTGTCTCCTTTTTTCCCTCTAACTCCCCGACAGATAACTCAATTTTTGATCTTCCTTCAGTGTCTTTTATTGGCAAACTCAGATTCTCAGGAATAATCCATGCAACGATTAGCAGCTCAACGAGAGTGAGTGCTCTCAGACGGGGCCCTCTTAGGGGGGTTTCCAACTCTCATTGCAAAATTTGCACATTTTAAGTCAGTGCTGTATTTTACATTTTGTCAGCCCTCAGGGGCCCCCAACTTGACTGGGGCCCGAGCGGTTTCCTGCCTTGCCCGTCTCTGTATCACGACAATCTTTTTTCATAGAACTGATAAAGTCCTCAGTACTCACAAATCAGCTTGATAATAACTATCATCACAGATTCCTCTGTTTTCAAAAACTGAATCTGACATTCATTTAATCTTTATAGTTTGACCCATCCCCTCTGTTATTAACACTGAGGGTATGACCTACACTGCAGCCAGTCAGCAGGGGGCGCTGTACATATTTTGGCGTCACTCTCAGGTGGCTGTTGCTCCGTCCATTTTAATATACAGTCTATGGTCTGTATGGTATGAGGAATGTGACCTACAATGGCCTCCTTGGGACAGACCAGTTAGCACTTACAATTCCACACTGAAGCAGCACATGTAAAGTTGGAATCAGTAGCATTGTTCGTTGCACCTTGGAAACACAACATTCCCCTCCTCCTGGGCTCATCTTCCCCTAGAAGCGCACACTCATTGCAGTATGTAGTGTTTTCTACGTTTACTGGTTGTACCTACCCTTCAAGCTACCGCACGCTAGCACAAGCTAACCGCCGGTGTTTTGCACGTGAGTGTCCAACAGAAAGCAGACCAACTCTGCTTCTGCGGGTAAAAGCCAACAAATGGTTCACCTTGTTTTTGGAACGAGCCTTATCTGCTTGGTGTTTCGCCTACTCTTCTTTGCCCGCTATACTTCCACATGCGCGTCCAATGGCTGAACTGTATCCACTCCTAAACTCACCTGGGAGCTGTAATTGGCTAATGCAAACACACCAGCTCCCTGCCCATGAACATTCTACATCAACTAGGCGGACACAGTCACCACCACACATGGAGGCCAAGTGATACTTTTGTTTGATCTATATTTTATTTTTGTAGGAAAAAGCTACTGACTATCTTTAACAAATTAAAAACCTAATTAAAAATTAAATAAAAAACTTAATTTGTTTTGGCAAACAAGTCCAACATCATACACTGATTGATGAAAACATTTTTATTTTTCTGTGAATAATGCACAAAAAGAAGAAGGGGTAGGACCAGAAAAGTTTTTAACTTCTTCCTATCCCTTTTGAACATGAACTACATTATTTGAGTTATTTATTTGTTGCTATGGATCCTGATGGATCCACTTCGTTTTTCCTTTTTATTTTGTGTTTGTATTTACTTAACATGTTCCATACATTGACTAATAAACAATGACCTGTTAGAGAGTGTCTTACAGGTCATCTATTAGCTAAGGTGTAATGTATTTATGGGTTAACAAAGGAGAGGTTCAGACACACCTTCAATAAAAGAAGGCCGAATGAAACTCTGTAAATATAAGCCATTGTGTTAAAGTATGTGCAGCCATTAAGACAATTACATCACTTCAGTACAGCTGACATTTGTGCACACACACTTCACAGCTCGGCGTAACCCTGGCTCGGGAGATAGACATAAAAAAGCGAGACAGAAAGAGATGAAAACACTCGTAACAAAAGAGAAAAGAGAGAGTGTGGATGTGTGTGCAGCCTCGGTCTAATCAGTATGCAGACGAGGCTCAGCCCATTTAGTAGAGGCTGTTAATTACATATAGAGTCTAACTATCAGTCTGCTGCTGAATTCATCTCCGCTCTGTCTCCCACGCTAATGCCTCAGTGTATACATCCAGTGATGAGAGGCACCAAAAGAGAAGGTGTCTGTGAATGCAAACCTTTCACTAGAATAACTTAGAGACTGTCGGGAGACGGCGGGAAGTAAACAGAGTTTGTTTTGAACACTCACTCATGTCAATGGGCGTCCTGCTTTAGAAGATGCACAGGCAATGTCACTTTCAAATGATAGTGTTTTGTCATAAGTTAAAGTCTATTATATCGCCTATGAGCGAGAAGATATCTCCCACTATTTTATACATTCACTGTTTATCACAGGGTTTGAACTGAGAGCGTGTGAGTCTAACTGCGATGAAAAGGATGCAGAGACGTTTATGCTCGCTATCAATTTTCTACAAGCCCCTTTTATAAAATGCTATAAAAGTGTGTCCCATATATCTGTGCCGCTATGTTGATGACCAGGATCAGCAGCAGTATCAATAACATGAGGTCGACACACCGAACGTATAACACATAGGTCTCGGTCTCATTTTGTCAGGCGCACACGATCAATACTGCTGGCGATTCTGTTTTTGTGAGTTACTTCTCCCCTCGGAGATGGGGGTTAAAAAGAAATCCAATAAGAAGATATATATATATGCTGAGAAATTGATCCATTTGATCCCTGTTTTCTGCCTTGTACGGCGGTTGCAGCTGCACTTTGTGTTCATCAGGAAGCAGGATGAGTGGGAAATCATTGAGGTAAACAGTCTTGGTTACATGACGCAGGTGCAGGGTGTGGTGTTGCTGCTGCCTTTCACTTGACATTTTCACTGAGAGAGAGCGAGAGAAAAAAAAAAGAAGCAAGAACCGTGATCCTCTACTTCTGCAGAGCTCAAAACACATGCCATAACTCTGTGTATTTTTTCTTATGAACTCCTCTGAGACCTGAAGTGAGTACTGCTCCTCTATTTATGGTTTACCCCCAACACTTCCTAACCCCGAGAATAAAGGGCGAGTGTGTGTCACTCTCTTACCTCCCAGGGTAGCAGACACCAGAAAGTGGGTCCCGTACTTCTTGATGAGGTTTTCGTTGATTTGCTGCAGGGTCGGCCGTCGCCCCAGTAACCGCAGGTTGCGTAGGAACTCTGGCGCTAAGGGCAACGGAGCTTTGAGGAAATCTCTCTTCTCTGTTGCCAGGCTGTTCACTTTCCAGTGGCTGAACTCTCTGAAAGGATGAACACATGACGAGGTCAATACACACTTCAACAGTCATTTCAATCAATCAATCAAACTTTATTTATATAGCACCTTTCAGACAAATTAAATTGCAGTTCAAAGTGCTTAACAAGAGTGCAGAAAAGTTATTGACGAAAAAGTACCGGTAGTTTATAAAATCATTGATAAAATCATTGAGAGACCATGAAGGAAAGCATAACCATATCACATTCACACATACACAAAGCTGCAAAGGTCCTTCAGAGATTAGAAATACAAAGAGGTTAAAGCTGCTGCATGTGTCCACTTGATGTTCATGCTGAATATCAAATATTGAGTAATTATCAGGAATTTAACTCTTTAATGCCAGTTTGATTACATGATTCTGGCATTTAAAGGGTTAAATTCCTGATAATTATTCAATATTTGATAGTTTTGAGCAGGGCTGGAGTTGTTTAAGGGATTTATGCAAAAAAAAAGTAAAATATTAATTTGTTCTATTTTTATATCAGTTTTTTGGAAGTGGACATTTTTGTCCTTCATGACTCAAGAGGATAGTAAACATGTTTCACAGTGTTCTATTGATCTATTAAACAAAAATTAAATTTGCATTCCAAAATGTGTCCATAGAGAGTCTTTCTTACAAAAAATGGTGCCATATGCATTAACACAGACAAAATGATGACCAGGTAAAGAGGAAACATTTGACCAAATGGACAAAAATGTCCATAGTGATGCATGAGGGATACATAACTTTTTTAGAGGTTTATTTCTGGGCTTTTTTGCCTTTATTTAGAGAGAAGAGTGGATAGAGTCAGAAATCGGGAAGAGAGAGATGACAACGACATACGGGAAAGGAAACATGGTTCAGAATCGAACCCGGACTGCCCGCCTGGAGGACTGTCGCCTCTGTACATGGGGAACGCACACTAACTACCAGGCTCCCTGCGCCCCTCTTGGACCCAAATTATTTTTTTTGGAGCACAACATGTTCTATGTTGATTTCAGCCGTTTAAGCACATTTTCTAAGCTCTATAAGCAGATATCTTCACTTGAATGCACTGGTCTGTAGTCCGAGTAGTTTTGGCCAATCACGTTTGAGTATGCAGGAAATAAGTGCTTGTATCGAACAAAAGAAGTGGATTTCATGAAGAAGAGCAATACCATAACCAGGGGGGTGTCCAGACCTTTTAGGACAGGGGTAGCCTAACTCGGCACTGATTTATTCAGGGGTGTCATTAGGTAAATGTGAGATGTTTTTAATCACTGCATATTTAAATCTATGTGCTCTGTCTCTATGTATATCCGCTCAGAGACACTGAGGTTTCAGGAAGGTGCTGTACTTGTAAACCAGCCACCTACCTCCCCTTGTGTCGGATGAATAACCAGATTATGAATTGTTTATATAAATAAGGACGTATATAAAAAATGTACATGCTTCATTGTTGATATTTGACGTTGTGATGTACAGGGAATTTAAAATATTTTGCAAAGGGGGGTCCCCACTAGGCCACAGCTACATGGGGGTCCATGGCATGGCAATGTTTTGGGAACCTGGGACATAGAGGAGACATGACATGAAGCTGCTGCAGACTTAATTCATGAGAGAATCTTTGTAAAAGCTGCACTGAAAAAAAAAAAAAAAACACATGCACGCACACACACACAGACACACACACACACAGAGTTAATAATAACTGGTGAGCTGAGTGCATAGAGCACATCATTGTCTCCGGAGCTGGCAGAGATCACATACGAGTTTTCAGGAGAGTAAATATTGGACCTGAATTCTTGGCCAGAAGGGTGACTATAAATAGATGCTGAACTCGCTCTGTGTTGTTGCTTTACATGTTGCTCTCATTCCATAGATAGTAATCTTTTTGCCAACACATTTGTAAGAATAAGTTCATGAGATGATACTATGTCAGTGCTGTGTTGACAGCTTCTTGTGCTGCCCCAAACTGTTCGCTGGCTGCCAAGTGCAAACTGCACCAGCCCAAATATTTTACATTTGGAGAATCAGGACGCAAATTCTAAAAATAATGCAGAAAGTTTGGTGGAAAAGTGTGTTTTTTGGCTTTGCATTTTCCTGTTTATGCATTAGTTTAGGCATGTTGCTACAGGTCTGTTTCGGGTGTCGCAGCATGACTGCCAAAATGTTTTTTTATCCAGACCTTAAAAAGAAAATACAACCCCAAACCTTCAAAAGTTTGGAATGTTATAAACAGAAAGTAATTATTTCAAAAACATTGAATCCACGTATTTAATTTTAAAATTAAAATAAGAAATGATAATTATATGGGGTTGCATTAGTAAACATTTGAGAAGGCTCCATCAAACGCGCAGTCTGTACTTTCTGCCACCGGGGGGGGGCTCACAATCAAAACAACGACAAATATGACCACCAAGCTGGGAGGAATTATGGGAGTGATTCTCTCTCCTACCCTCCACCCCCTACCCCGGAGTGATAAATAAATAAATTCCGAGTTGATCGTAGTCATGACGACTGGGTGAAACCGACCTGAGGAAGAGAAGATGTTTACCGACGAGCTAAAGTATCCGAGTATAATTCACATGATGTTTTTATCACAGCAGCACATCCAGCAACAGTACGGCAGCTTTTAGTAGCAGCTCATGCTTCATTATGTAGCTCTTTGTATGTAACATCCAGTGTTTCCATGGCAACAATAAAAGTCGTTGTGGCTGTGTCATGGCGGCTGCCACAAAAGACACAGACTATTACAACTATACAAATAAAGATTTCTCTGGCCTGAATAACTGTTGGAAATATTTGAGGAAATGTAAAAACTCAACAAAAAAATATATGAAAAAGGTTTAGTCAATGTTTAATTAATTTGGATATTTTAGTGTAAAGATTCTTTATGTTATACCTTCTATGCTGAACTAGATAGATAGAGGTTTCGGTGTGAGATAAGGGAAGGTCTTTCTTATTTCATCAAGGTGATGCCAATCCACATTCTGCACATTTTACAGCAGCATGGTTCTGTAGTCAAAGAGTCCAGGTGATAAACAGGAGTCTCTGCAGTCCTGCCTCGTCCCCCTTTGAATGTGTTTGAAACATTATGAAGCGTAAAATGACACAAAGGAGACCTGAACTGTAGAGCAGCTGCAATCCTACATCAAGGGAAGAACAGTAAAACATTCAACTTTAAAGAAATCACAGAAACTCATCTTCTCAGTTCCCAACACGCTTACAAAGAAAAAGTGATGCAACAGAGGGGTAAACATGACCCTGTGCAAACTTTTATGAAATGTGTTGCTGGCATCAAATTCAAAATACACACATCACTTTCAAAGAACAGTTCGATTTTTTTTTTTGACCTCTTAGCTTTGTACTATTTTTAAATCATATATTGGGTTTTTATGTTCTGAAAGTGATCACATTCTGTTTTAATTAACATTTAATACAACGTCCATACCTTTTAGGAACTGAGGCTGGAAGCAAAAACTGCATTAATAAATAAAACAGACTGAAACTCTAATAATAATAAAGATGGACAGCATTGGCTCACTAGATTTTTTAGGTTTTGAAGTCGATTTAAAGATGTATTTTTTTTGGACCATTTGTGCCTCCAATGGAGAGATAGGACAGTGGGCAGAGCAGGAAACCAGGAAGAGAGAGAGTAGGGGAAGGAGCCACAGGCTGGACCCAAACCTGGGGCCCAGAAGACCACAGCCTCCACACATGGGGCGCGCGCACCAACCACTGCGCCACCAGTGCCCCTCAAAGTAGTTTTTTTTTTACCAGATTTGAGAGCAAAAATATCAAAGACATGTCTGATGTGTTTCTCTGTATGTTGAATATAATTAAACTCAACTATGTGCATGTGTTTTTTTTTAATTCTTTATTTCCCAGCCTGGCCCACCGCTGACTCTTCATTTGGTTCTGAGACGATATCAATCTTTAAAAGCTGACCACACAGATACGATCATGCCTCCTATAAGTTCAAACAAAACAGCTGGACACTGTATTTTAAGAAAAATACTGAAAAATCGGGGCACTGGTGGCGCAGTGGTTAGTGCGCATGTATGGAGGCTGTAGTCCTCAAAGCAGGCAGCCCAGGATCAAATCCCACCTGTGTCTCCTTTCCTGCATGTCATTCCCCACTCTCTCTCCCTGGTTTCCAACTCTATCCACTGTCCTATCGCTACATTAAAGGCACAAAAAAATACTGAAAAATGAGAAAGTATTGTTTTTGTTCCAACACCTGAGGTTGCTGCTTGTTTTGCAGCACATCTTTTTTCTAGCTTGTCTGTTTTTGAGTGCATGGACAAATAAATAACCCACAGAGCTCATGTCACTGTGTGCAACATTGTGGCTCACTGATGAGTTCTTAATAGTCTGAAAA
The DNA here is from genome assembly GCF_963584025.1 of Labrus mixtus. Lineage (NCBI taxonomy): Eukaryota > Metazoa > Chordata > Actinopteri > Labriformes > Labridae > Labrus > Labrus mixtus. The sequence continues at coordinate 4,347,043 of NC_083619.1, forward strand.
GAAAAAATAAAGACGTATCAGGCTGTAGATAGACACAGCTTGTTTGTATCCACCAGCTGTATCCTCTGAAGAACGTCTGTGACCCGCCTGTTCCCCGGTCACTGTGGAGCTGAGTGACATTTAAATTACTGGACTTGTAGTGCACCCTGTTCCCCAGCTGTCCAGACAAAACGCCCGGCCAGTTAAGACCTCATTTCGGTTCCACTGCTCAAGCGACAACAGTGACAAGAGAGAGAGAGAGAGGGAGGGATGAGTCTGGGAGAAATTCATCCATTTCAAGTAGCTGATAATCATTTAATTTCTTCAGTCCTGTCACGGCGGAACCTCAAGGTATATACGATTATGCAAATAGCCGCAGAAAAGTACAGATCCGCCTCATCTGCATATTTGTTGGCAAAACAAGAGGCGTTGGATATTAGCACATTATGTATGCATTCTCTGCCAACAAAATACCAGCAGTGACACACTGTTTCCCACGAGTGCTCTCTCCCTACCCCTCAAACACACACACACACTCAGGGCCATACACTGAGGGAGGTGCATGTACTGTATCACTGTCTGAGGTTTCATCTGCCCTTCTGCGGTCAATAGTTTACTATTACCAACCACAAGATACTATAATTATGTTGCAGACAGCACTGTGCAGTACAGTAATAGACATACAATAGGCCAATTATAGAACTATATGCACAGGGTCATTGAGATGGTACCACAGTGAGGACAGCAATCAGTTGTAATTAGTTTGTAGTGGCTGTGATGCATATTAGTCTTCAAAGGAGAGCTCAGTTTGTAGCCGTTTAGAATAAACTATGACGAAGCTCTCCTCTGAAGGAACGGGCAAACTAGAGCTTCATTAGGAGGTTCAATCTAACATAATCTATTTATGTTTTATATGTACATATACTTTTTATTATTATTAATATTCTTTTTTTTGTTGATCCTTTAACAACTTGTTTCTATTTCTTTTACTGCTCTTACCTTCTTATTGCTGTTATCTTTTGATTTGCTTTTATCTCTTTTAGTTTCTTACATCTTTTTAAATCTTTGGTCCTCTTGGTCTCAGCTCGTGTTGTTGGGTTCTTATAATGGTTCTTGTGATGGTCGGGTTATATATGTCTGTTGGGTATCGTGCACTTTGGGTTCTTTTCTGTTGAATTGTATTTAATTATTTTTAGTATTTTGCATTTGTTATATTCTTACTGTTGTTTATGTTCTTCTGTGTTTGGTTTAGTTTGTTCTTGTTTTTGCTGTTTGTCAAAGCACTTTGTAAACCTGTGTTTTTAAAAGGTGCTATAGAAATAAAGTTATTATAATGCACCAATTAATGTCTGTAGCCTGGCCACAGTCACAGTGCAGTTTGTACAAACCATCATTAACTCGGTACACAAAGAATGCACATCGTCTCAGAGGGAGTGAGAGTCAGGGTGAAGTGTGGGGCTGCAAGTAAGACGTGCAGAAGAAATAAAGTTCAATATACGAAATAAACAAGACTTCATGCACGGCCCCTGAAGACAGAGAAGAAGTCTTAAGACTGCTGATCATGTCCTGTACATGTGTAAGACGTGTTCAATTTTCATAACATCTCTTATCCTTTTTTTAATACTGTAAATCTTTGACATTAAAAATTTTAAAAAGGCTGTTTGAAGCATTTTATTTATCACTTAGTCTGACATCGCCTCTCGTCCAATGATAGCTGGGATGGCTCCAGCAGCAGCCCCCTGTCGTAAAACACACCAAGTGTTGTTATGCCTCAAAATACATTTGTTGACCAGCAGAGGGGGGCAAAGAGGGGCTTTTCGTCCATCGAGAAATGCTTCCTCTAAAATAATTGTCATGATTCAGTTTTTAGTTTGTATTTTGTCTTTTTCAAAGTTTAGGTTTCCTTGTGGTTATCCATCCTAGTGTTGCTTGTTTCCCTTGTGTGTTTTTGTCTTAATGTTTTATAGTTTAGTATTTCCTGTTTTATTTTGTAGTTTCTTATCCTTGTGTTTCTTTGTTCTAGTGGTTATGTTACATTCTTGAGTTCACTGTATCTTCGTGTTTCTTGATTTATGTTGTAGTTCTAGTCTCCAGTGTTTCTAGTCTTGTGTTTATTCCTGTCTCTGTGGCTGTATTCGAAACCGCATACTATACTACTAGTACATACTGATTTGACCAAAATGCAGTATGCAGTATGCGAACAACTGCGAGATCCGCAGTATGCCAAAAATACCAGGATGTCATACTGATTCGGGAAAAATGTACAGTATGCATCGGACCAGTCTACCTCGCGTACTGTTTCCCACAATGCAAAGTGCCAGGTCAGAGATCAAAATGCCGGAGCGCAGCTGTTTGAACTCGTCAGTGGCGGTGACTGATTATCTTGCCACATTATGAACCAATAACAAATATGACATTATCATATATTTATATGTCTTACCACCTCGTATTTTCCTGCTTTGTAGACTGTACAGTGTATGTGTCACAGCTGGACAAGCAGTTACAATTACAGGGTGCTTCGCTTGCTCTATTACTACAAATTATTCACAGCTGAGTAAAATCAGTTTAACCGTGCCAAGCATACTGCAAAATAACCGACGACTGGCTGTCATACTACATACTACTGTTGAACTCAGTATGCAGTATACAGTATATACTGCATACTGATTTAGATAGTAGTATGTAGTATGCGGTTTCGAAAACAGCCTGTGTGTTTCCCTCCATGTTGATTACCCTCATTGTCTTCACCTGTGTCATTAGTCTCACCTGTGTCTGATTACCCCATGTCTATTTAGTCTCTGTGTTTCTTCCCTTCTGTGTCAGTTTATTGTTGTATGTTGGTCCTTGTCAGATGGAAGTGTTTGCTTGTGCTCCTGGGAGTCCTTGTGGCTCCCTTTGTTACCTTTTGGTTTTTGTTGAGTAGTAAATCTTGTTCTTTTGACTTTTTGTTTAAATAAATATTGAAGTTGGATTCTGCAATTGGGTCCACCTCCTTAGTTTTTTCAACCTTTCTGTGACAACAATTGCTTTATTATAGTGCATAAAAACATGCTTCCGTCTACAGCAGAGTTTGATTTGTGATTCTGTACTGGGAACTTCATCTAAAAGGGGATGAATGTAACAAAACAAACTCCACGTAGGACAATGCATAACGAGTGAGTAATGATATTAGTTATTTAGTTCTTGTAAACATTATTTGAAAGGGAATACGGTCATTTCACACTGTGGTGGCATATTTTCAACAAGGCAGCACATCTTGACACAACACCCGCAATGACATAGAAGCCAAAGAACCATGTCAAATGACTTACTCAGCTTCATCTATCCCCGTCCTCTTCTGTCTCTTAGCCTCAGCTGTTGTATCAAACAGTACAGAGATGGGCTATCTGGCTGATTTTCAGCTGAATTTTGCGAGATGACCTTGACCTGCTATCACAGATGCATAGTGCTGAAAACAGGTGACCAGGTCACTCTGTGGACACGGGACCAAAGCTATTCTCAACATGTTGAAAGTTATTGTACTGTAACATCAACCTTTGAAACAACGTTTTTAAGATGTAAAAGTTACATTTTGTTGCCTTAAATGTATTTGATTTATATGTTGTGTGTGTTGTTTTTTTTAATTTAATCTCTGCTGTATGTCTGCATTTGTGTTCTTGCGATCTGCCTGCAGAAGCAGCAAGATAAAAAAACAAAACAAGAATTGAACACTTTAGCTGCATCTCGATATAAATACATCAGAACTTGTCTCACTGGGGCCGGTTGAGTAAACACTACTGATCCATGTATCCATTTGATTTAAAGAAATACATCTTTAAAGGAAACACTCAAAACCAGCGCAGGACTGTCAATCAAATGCTCTCTGATGTTTTCATGTAGCGTAAATGTCCACATCAGGATCATTTTAGATTAATCAAAGAACATCTGATGTAGCAGTGACGGCTGAAAATGTTGACATATAAATGGACGTACATGATGAAATGCTGATGCTCTCTTTTTTTATATCTTCGTATGAAGTGCTTTCAGGGAACTCATCTTGAAGGTGGTTGTGAAGACAGATCAGTATAATGTGAATACCTTCAGAACACTCACGCACGCCATAATTACCGTGATGTTTTCAGAGGCACTTTCTCTCTCTACCCTTTAATGCTCTTTTTTTTCTGTTTACATCATTTTTATTAAATCACTCAAAGATATCTTACTCTGTAGGAAGACTACTTGATCATGGAGCTCTTACTCTTAACTCCCTGCATGCAAGCAGAGGCGCTGCTTGTCAACAGGCAAAGGCTGCTGGGGGGCCCTAGACAGACAATGACGGTAGGAAACCTCCCTAAGCAGGCCCCATCTGACAGCACTAACTCTTGTTGCTCTGATGAACACTGGTTGGAGGGCCCCCTGATTGATTTTTGCCTAGGGCCCCTGCAGACCCTAGAATTGCCACTGCATGCAAGTTACACAGGTTGGATGAAACAGTAGAAATTTTTTTTATAATCCAATTTAATGTTGTTTTTTTAAAATGCCACTTTATGATATGCACCCTTCTTTGAGACCATGCTGTTGTTGCATTGGACGGTATTTAATTGAAAAGGGAAGATTTGCAGATTTTTTTATGCAGCTGAATCAAGGGATTCAGTACCACACTTTAACAGAAGTGAGAGCCGTTAGAGCGTTAAAGTTAGACTCTGAGCCTGATTCATTAAAAAGGATTGTGCAGCTTTTGAGCCTGCATAACCTGTGCAAATGAGTCAAAAAGACACCGCGTTGGGGCTGCTGCTGGCTTGGTGGTTGGTGCACGCGCCCCTTGTACGGAGGCTGTGGCCCTCCAGACGGGTGGTTCCGGGTTTGAATCCGACCTGTGGCTCCTCTCCCGCATGTCATTCCCAAGTTTCTCACTGTGTTATTCACAAATGCACACAAAGGGTTAAATGGTCCCCTAGCTGGGCTGCATAGCCGACAGCGCCTCTGTGCTGGTTGTGAATATTTGAATGATCCATTATGGAGTAATTTGGGGAATAATTTGACCCTTTCTATGCAAATGGGCCTCATTGCAAAAAAAAAAAAAAAAACTAATTCACAGACAGCAGCGCTTATAGCCATGAGCACTGAGAGTGAGAAAGTTACCGTCTGCAGAGACCAGGTGGTAATTTTTGTGCCTGAATAGCATGACAGCTATATTCTCCTGCTGGAGAAGGAGCAGATAGTTGGACAACTTTTGGAGATGTTAGTGGTCACAAATCCTTCTAAGTGAATCAGGCCGGATAGGCAGAAAAGGCCTGATAATGAGTCCTTAGCACAAGGCATGGATTCAAAGTGTTCCTAATACACAGTTTATCTCGTATCTCTTGCAGAAACCCGCTCTGCAAAATGTTATTACTGAAGGGGTTTGCTAAACCTCAGAAATCCCCCACTTACTCCTTCCCTCGCTATACAAACCTAGCAGTGCTGTTTACACGAACAATGCATTGTGGGAACCCCTTTGGAATTCACTAAATAAATGTTTTATGAGGAAAAGAAAGAGACATTTCGTTCAAAGCTATACACATATTTTTATCTTGCACACCGCTCACAGCATCAGAGGGACAATCTGTGGAGACGAAAGTTGTCCTAAAAGTGGTACAGAAAAAAGACGTTGGCACGGTTTCAATGCAGAATTTATGAAAACAAACTGGATGCGACAACGACACATTTTCTGGGCTGACATAGGTGTGAAGAAAACAACATTTGTTCTCTTGTCTTCAACTTATGTGGTAATTTATCTGCAAAGCACCAACTCACAATCCAAATATATAAAGTTCAAGTCTGTTATCCTGATTTCTGTTATTGCATAACAACAATCATTTCATTGATGTTGTGTCCTGTATGAAACATCATCCTCAGTAGGGGTGGGGGGGTAGCGTAGTGGTTAGTGCGTACGCCTCGTGTGGAGGCTGTGGTCCTCCAGGGGGGGTTGGCCCGGGTCTTGGTCCCAAGACCACTTTTTAAAGGTCTTGGTTTCGTCCTGTAGTTGAAAGCATTTTTACTCTCAGTCTCAGTCACGGACTGGACGGGCCCCGGATTTTAAATCAAGACATGTCAGGACCACAAGTGACATGCTAGAACAAATAACTTCAATTCATTTGTCATTTCATTTGTATCCCCTGGTTAGGGCCAAAGACTTCCCGGTGTTATGATCTAAGTGAGTGACACGCCCGCTGCACACAAGATGATGATTTTTCAGTGATATTTATGCTCTTAGTCTTGTCTCGGTCTTGATCCCTAACTGTCTTGGTCTTGTCTCGGTCTCAGAGCACTCTGGTCTTGGGTATGTCTTGGTCTCGGTTAGTCTGGTCTTTACTACAACACTACCTATCTCTATAATAAAGGCACAAAAAGCCCAAAGATTTAATCTATTAAAAATGTAAATTTTGTGTTCTACTCAGGGCATATTGTTTTGTGTCTTTCTCCTGCATATTTAGTCATGTTATTGCCAAGTATCGTTCTTTTATTCACGAGTGATTAAAACAACATCAGTAATTATCATTTTGAAAATTAACATCACATCCCAAACTAGCTGCCTGTCGTCTTTTAGAGAAATCAGTGGCCAAAACACAAGAGTCACTAAACGTTGGATCTAATTTGGTCTGTAAAAAACACAGAACAAGCAGCATTGGAGGGAAACAAGGACCAACAAAAAGAATAAAGAAAAGGCATTCTGAAAGGACATTTATTGGGTTGCACATCTTTAAATGAAACAAAATGTCCAAAGTCATTCCAGCTTCTACAATCAGACCAAATTTAGCTATTCCAATCCCTGCAGCACCAACATGACAAATATCCCCAAGCAAAGGTCAATCTCATTTGAATGCAGCAAACTATAACAATTAGTCTGCAGCTATCACATGCATCAGCAGGCATTAGTTTTAGCTTAGCATTTAGTCCAGCGAGTCACAGGATGGCGGCCAGCAGTTGCACGCTGATTAAGTGAGGCTGATTTAGACTGATGTGTTTTCTGAGCCGCTCTACAGTGACCGAGCACGGGGGAAGGAGAGCTGACGGCGACGGGCCCAAAAAAGCAAAGAAGAGGAGGGCATCATTTACTTTTCTCCTCGCTTCGCTCTCTAAGAGTTAACGCAGAGACTGGTGGCTGACTATTTGGCTAATGATGATAGATGGTGTTAATTAAAAGGTTTTAGTACAGCACTGATTGCACCTGCAGCTCGGGCTCTTAGTTTCGCTGAAGCAGAGGGTTATTTTTCTCCCAAAAAAAAGAAAGTAAAAGTCTGCCTATGCAGAAATTTCCCTTGGATGTTTCTTTTGGCAGCTTGTTATAAGATAACACCTGGATGTTATGAGCTGTCAGAGAGAGAGAGAGAGAGAGAGAGAGCAAAGGAAGGCGCTCTGGGTGGATGTATTTCTCTTCTCATCAGAGAGGCAGGAGTGTTGGGGAAACGTTTCACTGTATGTTTTGATCTCAACTTGTGCCAACCAATTAACTTTTGTTCAATTTGTTAATGTTTGTCTTTTTATTTAAGATTTAAAACTAAGAACTCAACTTAATTCATCAGTACTCCTTGTAGACTGATGAGAACACATACGTTTAGAAGTTTGTGGAGAATTAAGGGTAATATAGAAACAACTTTAACCCAGGTGGAGTCGGAAAGGTTCCAACATTTATGTTTGGTATCTATTAGTCACACTACCCAGGTTCCCAGGTTCATTACCCAGGTTCTGTGTAAGCTTTCTCAACTCTGTAATAACAGGTTGTAAGGTCATGGAAACAAACTGACCATAGACAATACAAACTGAACTGTCTCTTTCAACACACAGCATAACATTAGCATTCGTCTACAGACATTTATTCCACAGCTGTGTTAAACACTTGATATACTTGACCTGATATGCTCTCCCTCATTAGCTCACTAAGAATACTACACTTTTACTAAGAAAAGCTGTGACTCAGTTTGTAGAGTTGGTCGTCTCTCAACCTGAAGGGTGGAGGTTTGATACCCAGCTCCTGCAGCCACATGTTCGATGTGTCCTTGGGCAAGAAACTCAACCCCAAGTTGCTTTCGCTGTTCCAACAGCGGCTTGTGGATGTGTATCAATATAAGTGTGATCTGCAGTGTAAAAACACTTTCAGAAGTCAGAAGACGAGTAAAGCGCTATACAAGTTCAAGTCCATTTGCCTTTTGCCATTTACACAGTTGCTAGGGACGTGTCTCTAAGGACTAACTGTAATCGTATCAAACCGCAGAAAGAAGTCCTGTTAATTTGATGTTGGTCTGTTTACTGTAGGTAGAGAGAAAAGTGATGATAGCAACGGAGGAAGGAGGTTTAAAGAAAAGGTGAAGATGGCCTTTGGGATGTGCTCTGGGATAGGGTGGTGTTTAATGATGCTGAATGGAAAGGAAAATGTCAACAGGCTCCGGCATTAAGAGGCAGAAAAACTTAAATTCAGGCAGGATCATCACTTTAAGTGACCCATTTCACATTGTCTTAGTTGTTTTATTTTGTCATGTGATACATTCTTATAAATAGCTGATAGCTTAATGAAATACTATCCAAGTTGTAATCCTCTGCAGCTGATATGTTTCAGTTAGCTTTTGGTTTCCTTTAAATATGTGTCAGAAAATCACTCCCAGTCCCCGTCTGTTTCCTTTGCATAAAACATTAAAAGTATTTTTACATCTTGGAATTGGAGTTTCATGAATTAAAAATCTATCTAATGGGGTTTGGGATGCTGAGGTTGCACTGCCTTTTTTTGTTCCTGGGTAGCTAAGTGGTGAGTGTTTGGATGGCATTGTTGTGCTCTTATTTATTTATTGCTCCCTCATCCTTCACTTCCTGTTGTAACGACAGGGGTTGAGTAAGGTTTCAATGGAGGCCTTCTGTTCTGGAGCTACACTGGGTTTTTTTGCCTTTGATACGGCAAACCCCGAGATCCTTGTAGGTATATTACGTGAGCATGCAAGCCTATCTGGAAAGTGATTTTAAGGTTTTTACTCCAGATTTGTAAGAGAAAGTCTTTTGTATTAATAGATGACAATTTGTCCTAACCAAGCAGATTGTCAGATGTTGAAAAAAGAAGCCAATATGGAAGTGCAAAGAGCAGCAGTTCCTTGTCTAAACTTGTGGCTTGTTGTAAAGCCTGATGAATCCCATTGGGTCCCATATTACAATGCCAATTTTTACAACAAGTTACAGCATGATTACAACCCTGTACAAAAAACTGATTTGGTATGTAGCAAATGGGTATCAGTAGCTCAAGTCTTTATTTGTTTAAAAAAAATATTTTGGGGGCTTTTTGGCTTTATTGGATAGGACAGGAAGCGTTGGGAGGAGAGAGTTGGGGATGACATTGAGCAAAGGGCCAATGTTGGAATCGAACCCATGGCTGCTTCAATAAGGGACTATAGCCTCTGTACATGGGATATGCAACATAACCACTAGCGCCCCATCAAATCTTTGTTCTAACACACCATACCAGGGGGGACTCATCTATTTTGATTTTATTAAGCCTGAGAATTATTCATACATTTCCATAATTAGGTGTGCGGCTAAGTTGATTGACAGGTGGACGCATTGCAGATGTATCATGAGTTTATAGGTTTATCAAAAATTACTTGTAATAGCATTTCCAAAATGGTGACCGCCATCGTTTGGCTTTATAATGCCTCTTCAGAAACCAATGGGTGACTTCAATCAGTTTTTATAATATAAATAATTCTGTAATAAAGTTAGAGTATAGTAAGAGTTCCATTAAAAAGAGACAGAGACAAAAAAACAGGGAACAGAAAGTCCCTTTAAAACATTCCTGAACTCTACCCCACATCACAAACCTATTTGTTCCAAGCTGTGAGTCATGATGAGAGGTTCGTGGTGTTCAAAGTGAACCGTGCTGAAACTTTATAATGAGCAGTTTCACCTGAATCAGGTAGAGTCTCACCTATTAATAAGAGGCGACCCACATGCTATTTTGGACTGTTTCTGGAGTCAGTGGTGGGTGGACTGCACCACTTTTGAGTTTAACCATGAAATCCTCGGTGGAAATGAGCCTTGATCCATGAGAGGTGGGGGAGCGGAGTGGTTCAAACCAATTCATTTCAAGTGTTGAAGTGTTTTATTATGCTCAGGGGAACCTGCTTTCTGCAGCACCGTTGATAAAAAAAAATCCAAATAATTATGAAGTTAATAGGACACAAGTGCAAGTAATTACAGCTATTGAGCACACTGATATAAAAGCTTGGCTGTTGTTATTCCCTTCTGTCATTTTCCCATCGTTTTTCCCTGCTTAAAGACACAAACTGTTTTTTTCATTTCTGTTTCCTTGCCCAGATTTCACTCTAATCATTTCATTTTTAATCCCAGTTAATCATAAATTATGGCAAAAGTATTCACTGTTTCCTCTTACCATTACATTTAAAAGAAAAGGCACATTGAGTAAACTACAAAAGACATTGCAGCAGCAGCTTAATGCTTGCTGGATAACTGAATCCAGTTTCAGGAGTTTGCTAATTGATTTACAAGCTCTATTCAAAACAACAGAGACAACTGAGGGGGAGAAGAAGTCGTTAAATCTGTTTACCCTACATGAGTAATAAAAGTGTGGATACCAACGTATCCCATGTTCTGTTACATATTTATGTGATGCAACAGCAGCCACATTGCTATCATGGGATGGCAGACCATTTGCTATGTGTAATTGGCCAATCATAATCTAGTATTTAACAAAAGAATGTAGTAACTGGTTATAGCTGTTTTACTGTTAGCAAATGCACCAGCTATTATTTCTGGTGTCTTATAAACCCATGAGGGTTGGGCACTTTGTGTGCATGACATGTAAATAAAATACAATCCATCCATCCAACCAACCGTCCATCCATCCATCAATCATACATTCACAGACAAGTTGTTGGAACAACATTTTCCTAAAACAGGATGTCGATTGTTCTCAGTATACAGACAAGTTCATTTGTGAGCCTGTCATAATTTATTTGTGGCTGAATGTGAGATGTGATGAGTCACAGCGAGCAGAGACACAACAATGAAGACTCACTCTGCTACATGAACGAGGTCAGCCTGGATACTTGGTGGTCATGTTAACATTTTAAGCTGCCATCAGAACCATTTTGGTAACGATGCTGTCATAACCTTATGAAAAAACACTTCTATACTTCATATCTGGCGCACCAGATTCAACAAGAAAGTGTAGGAAAGGCCTTTGATAGCTCATTCTCATTCCCAATTTGTTAATTTGAAATAAAACACAAGATATGTGCACAATCACATCCTCCTTGTTAGCTCTGAAAAGGACATTTACATCTTTTTTTAAATAATCTAGTGCTGACGTGATGATCCTCAAATACAATTCTGAGATGATTATGTAATTAAGTAAGCCTACTAACTAGAGTATTTATTTTCTACCAGTTTATACATCTGCCCAACTACGTCTAATGTTGACATTTTTAATCAAGTATGTCATTCTGATAATCTGACTTTATGTCCTGACTATAGTACAAAATATCACAACATATTACACTTCATTACGAAAGAATGTATTGGTCTGTAGTTTTAAATTAAAGTTTGTGCCATATTTGCTTTTTAGGGTGCTACAGCCTTTGATTAAGACATCTGAAATATTACCATCTAACTGACATACCCACTTCTTTCTCATCCATCAGCCAGTGAGGAGTGAACATTTTCATAAACGGGATCCCTGAACCTCAAAGTTGCCACGTTACATTTGTCAAACCGTCTTGTCAAACACTCACTCAAAAGGTTATTATTCCCCAATGCTCTAAATAAATTACGCTCTACGGCTCGGTCTCACTTCAGAGCCGAATCACAAATCCTTTCTCTCGTCCCGGGATCCGAGTTCATTAAAAAAGTCCCGTCTGTCTTGTGGGAGCCCACTAGATATAGACCCTCCACCCAGCCTGCAGGGTGGAAGCCAGTGCATGATTTTTTAATGATGTCTGAGGTCCTCCCACCAGAGTCATTATACACAGATCTCCTGAATGGAATTAAACTGGAAGCCGAGTGCAAGAGACCCCAAAGAGGTGGCCAAGTCTTTGCAGCTAATGCGAGCTGTGACATACGGGGGGAGCGCTCAGGACTATTTGTAGGCAAAAAATGAAATATAACTCCAACAGATTTATGACCCTATTGAATAATATGTGCAGGTAAGCACTGCAAAGTTTGTGGAGTAACTTTGGAGTAAGTTTACAGTATGAAGAGGGAAGTCAAACCAATTTCAATGTTGGGTAATGCTGAATTTGCACGCTGTGTCCTAAATCTGTAGCAGACATCACCTGCCTACTCACGAGCCTGGCGTATCTAGGTTGAGTGTCTCTGTCAGCTATTTTTAAAAGTTTGCCACGCTTCAGCTGAATCTCGCTGGCTGAAGACACCACACTTTTATTCTACGTATGTATTCCAATGACGCTGCTGAGATTTGCCATAATTGCAGCATATTGGAGGAGCGATTAATATGTGTGCGTGGGTGGGGGCGATGTATAGAGGATAATGAAGATCTAATTATAATCACATGAAGAGCTGAGGGATAATGATGTTATTCCTTTAATGTGCGTCTTCTTTAACACGATTCTTTCGACCTGCACATCATTTGAGGCAGACATGTTATTCCACAAGTACCTGTCACAAATCAGCCTCACAAGATTGTGCTTACACCTTTATGCAATAATACAACTCAACTCATGATATTTACTCTTTAGTGACTGAAAGTTTGTCTGCAACTTCAAGCAAACAAAGAAGTCCACATCATAAAACTTTCCACTGGTTCACAGAATCAAATCCTCTTACTGTCTTCACTCACTTCAGATGTTTAAAATAAAAATCCTGCTTAAGGGACGAGAATATAAAATACATAAAATCTGCCATAAAATATGAATTCAATTCAATTCTTCTCTGGCATGAATATGAAAATATTGCCAAAGCATAAAATAAAACAAAAAAATCCAACCATAATAATAATGATTATTAAATATATATATATATATATATATATATATAAGTCTGGTGTTTTTATTCCTTTGTTTAATCGTGCTCGAGTCTCGAGATCACTCCAGGTGAAATGTCATTGATCACACCTGCGGTCAATCTGGTACTGATTACAGAGCTCCTCTCTGATTGGCTCAAGAGGACAGGTACCAGGACATTTAATGTGTGTGAGCTCAGCAGACTGGTTGATGTGTGACACTTTTCAGAAGGCTGTGAGCCTGACCAAGGCTGATCAATGTATCTACATGTGCATGACATCACTGCATTTCCTGAACATTCATACTGGTATCTTTTCTTCCTAAAAAAGATGCTTTTATTTTCTTTGGACAGTTTAGTCCCAAGGAAAGTTCATAACCTGTACCTGTTTCATGCACTGGATTAGTTTGATCGATTCCACGGCAGTAATATAGACTTGTGTTGTGTTGACTCAACAGCATCAAAGCTTCCTTCAGTGTTCCTCTCACGGAGGCTTTCCGAACACGTTTTGCAGAGGAGGACTTAAAGTTGACCCCAAGGATGAGTGAGGTGCTTTGAATCAATCTGCCAACCTACCTGCCTTCCTCCTGTGTTTGAATCATTCTGCAGAAATCACTGTAACCACCACAACCCCCCCCCCCCCCCCCCCCCCCCCCCCCCGTGTGTGTGTTTGAGTGTGCGTGGGACCAATGTGTCCTATTTCCCCTCCAAACTGAAAAACTAGGCTTTGGGTTTATTAATATTTGCATCCGCTCCTCTAGTCCCCAAAAGAGCGACGAGGAGCGTCACTACAGATACATGTCTCTGCATACAAACGAACTCATTCCAAATGAGAAGGCTTCATTCTCATTGTTTCTCAGGCTGAATAATTGTTCTGAAGGAAACTAAGATTTAATATCTTGGGTGTCTTTGTCACAAAATAGGTGCCCTGCTGATGTTAATTTGCAGAGATACGCTCCGTCTGTCTTTGTACGGTGCTTCTGCGACTTCTTCGGCATTACTTTTCTGAAAAGGCAGAAAGCTATACTGACGGCTGCATTATTCATAACTCCTACTGCAAGGAGGAGATTACTTATTGATGTGCATAAGGTATCCCCAAGATCACTCGGTGAGAAAGTTTTTTTTAAAGTTCTGCAGGTGTGAGGATAGAAGTGTTGCACTACAGTGTGGCTGAAAGACTGCAGACAGGTGCATGTGCACCCAAACTTTTTAAAGGATCAATCTATAGAAAAGAATAAGGATAATTACTGCTTCTTACTTTCCCCCGTGTGCTTCTTTCTACAATTCATTTAGCAGACGCTTTTTATCCAAAACGACGAGAGTAAGTACAACACAAGCTAGGATCTAGAGAGGAGGAAACGACGTCAGTAAGTGTAAACGAACAGCTTTAAAGGTCCCATATTCTTCTTTTTCTGGTTTTATATGCCCTTTAGTGTGTTTTCCAAGTGTCTTGTGCATGTTTAGGCACATCTATGTGCAAAAATTCAAAGTCTGCGGAAACGCGGCTTCTCCTACGTCCTCCTGTTAGCTGTAGCATTAGCTACATGTAACGCTCGGTTCTAGCCCCCCTCGAAAAAAATGTGTCAGTGCGACGTCTTGTCAGTGTAAGATCACTGATCTAAGCCCATTGGCTCGTAGTGGCAAGCCCTGCAGCTCATGTTGAAATTTCCGAGAAGCGTGCTGAGCAACTGACCAATAACGACAGAGCGGAACGGCAGACCAATCAGAGCAGACTTGGCCCACGTGGGGTCTAACAGTGTGGGCTCAACAGAGTGCAGCTGACGGACTCAGAGCGTAGAGGGAGCAAGGAGGAGCAGTACATGAAAACAGACACTTCGAACTTTAGCTATTGTGAACGTACAAAAGTACATAGATTAAATATATGAACCCCAAAAAGGGCATAATATGGGCTCTTTAAGTCTGATCAGACACACAGATGCTGACAGGAAGTGACCAGAGGTGCTGACAGGAAGTGAATGGGGACTATAAGCGAGTCCCAACATACCCAGGGTATCGTTGGGTTATCTGGCTACACTAACCCTAACATAAGAAGTGATTAACAGTCATATGAAGCTAGTTATCAACCTGATAAGTAACCCTCTAGTTTCCATGAGTGCGTTCACATAAAAGGGGCGAAGTTAGCTTCATATAACCTATCACAATCATCACTGCATCTGCCATCAGCAGATCGTCTGCTCTAACAAACTAAGCGGAGCTAAGCCATTCGTTCCATGTTCAAAGAAAGATGAGAAAATTGTTCTACAAATAACTTGAAACAGATTCTTTGAAATGTTTTCGGGGAACTTAAAGCAACAGAGCATAATAGTTACTCAAAAGACACACAATCTCTCTAAAGGTTTTCTGAAGAACACTTTCAAGCCCATCAATGGCGGTTGCCATTTTAACAAATGCCATCTCAACCAAACTTTTGGTCAACCGACTGTACATGTAAGGCAAAGAGCTGCATCTAAGGCGAGCTGTAAGCCTCCTGACAAACAGCTAACACATGCCTGGTTTCAGTCAGATCAGACATGCCCCTAAACATGCATAACTCTTAGCCTTCATAAGTTAAAAACTGAAAAGTTATTAAGAAACTCACCCCCTGTACAGTGTGTGACAACAACCACATAAGCTATAAGGCCATAAATCGTTTTGGGGTGTGTATGGGACTTACAGGCCTTTCGAGCCAGCCTCAAGTGGACTGTTCAGGAACTGCACTCTTGCATTTGCTTTGTTTTTAACATCAGAGGTATGCCGTTTAATCTTAGGTTAAAATTACTTGAATTGTGATGCTAATTCTGTTGGCCCATTAATGGCTATTTCCATTATGTATTAGCATAAAGCTAACGTACATCCCAATCTTTGAGAAATGTTTTCTCTCTATATGTTCCTCTCCTTCTCTGGTCCACCATCAATTGCTCTCTTAACGCTTCTTGACGTCTTCTATTCCCTTTACTTCCACTTAAACACACCCTGTCAGAACACCGAAATTACTTTATCAAAAAATTAAATAACTTGGCCTGCTGACAAAAAGCCAAATGAGAAAATGTCACAATGTCTTATTTTGTGAAAGGTACAATTACAACCAAATGAGACCAGGCATTGTTCAGATACAAATGGATCGTATTGCCCACCCCAACCACTCTGACCTCCATCACCACCAGTGTCCAACCTGCACTTATTGAATAAAGACTGCAGCCTTGCAATCAGATTTCAAATTGACTCGTGCTGAATGAAAAGATAGACAAACACAGGTTTCTCCATTTCCAACTGTATTGCCCTGGATACATTTTCCCCCACAGAAAATCAGCAGAATCCAAAAGAATTGGATTGTTTGTGTTTTTATTTTTTCAGCTGGAAGGAAATAATTGGATCAGTATGTGTTAAAACACAGTTACTGTGGCACTTATTATCACAGCAAGCTGCTCACTGTTTCATGGTGGGAAGCCAGTGCATTCATATAAAACACACCGACACACAACAATTACAATCCAATCTCGGTGCACCATTTAGGGGGCGAGATTGACTGCCTGCCCTCTCACACTGATGTCTGATGAGGAACATTGAAGCTTTTGAGACCTAATGATGGCAGTGTTGAGGAAAACAAGTCCCTATAATCAGAGACAAATGCTCTTATATTAGGCTGCTTCAAATTTAAAAGGGAGTAAAGGCTCCACTGTGAGTTTATTTTATTCCAACAATGAACTGCTTGCAATGAAGAGCCAATGGGAACTGAATAAATACCACAAACTCTGCACCAGTCAAAAGCTTGTTAGCCTCTTTCTAGCTAAAACCTTTGTTATACAATCACAACTAATGTCTCAACCCAGCTCACATAACATTAAACAGCAGGCAAATTTAGCAACTAGCTTGTGGAGAAAGCTGAACAAAGGTGGTGAGACAAAACAAAGCTAATAGGAGAGTCTATATAAGGCTAACATTTAACAGGTGACCCGAGGGCGTTTTCGTTGCTAACCTTAGCAAAAAAGTTAGCCTAGAGTCGTTACGTCATTCGATTATTGAACAGACATATTTTCTGCAAAGTGTAAATTAAAACAGATTTTCTTTTTAAGCAGCAGCTTGAGCAGCCAAATAAGCTGTGAACACCAAACTGAAATGTAGCTACTAGGTGTGTAACGTTGTGAGTATTTGTCCCAAGCTGTCACGTTATGGATGTCACAGTTCAGTGCACAAAAGGCAATCACACATGGTAGTATCCACACCCCAGTCCAAATGGTGGTAATGCTCACAACTGGTTGCCAACTGCTGATAACAAATGCAGAAGAAGAAGAAGACATAACAAAACAGAAGAAGAAGTAGAAGAAGAAGAGCAAGAATATAACAAGGTTACATCGCCACCTTAGTTAGTGTACTCGAATCCAGGGCCTGGGTCCCTCTTGAAAAAAACACTCTGTAATTCCAATTTATGTAATTTGAAATTTGGATGCTTAAATTGTCACATACCGAAATGTTTTATGATCCGAGGTTCTCAGAAAAAAGGAAAAATTATTGTACAAGTCACATATTACACATTTTTTTTAACACAAATGTAACCTACCAGTTTGTCCTAAATCAACAGTGATGAAAGCATCCATATTTGTTTGGCACCACTGTGTAGCATTTGTTTTACATAAGTATACTCCATGTGGAGGCAGCCATCGTTCTACACTTCTAGTGGAACAACCTGTGCCAGAAACGGCACCTTGCAGTGTCCTAGAAGCCTGAAAAAAAGTCTGAGCTGTGGCAGTTTGCTCATTTCCATTATTTGCCAGATCCCAGCGTGCTAAACATTAGGCCTGCTGCCAAATATCACAATGTGGTAGAACTAACTGGTTCTTAGCACAACCTGGCCACCGTCTGCTCTTATCCATATGGTCAATTTGTCTTCCGCTCTCCTAGGCACACAGACTCAGACACACACTTTTCTTTTCTACCCATTCACTGACACTGTTCTTTCCCCCTAAATCCCCCCCCCCCCTTGTCTTTTCTGCTGATTTTTACTCTTTGCTTTCCCCCATCCTTGGCTCCTCATCCCTCTCTCTCTCTCTCTTTAGCCAAGGCAACATTTGAGCGCTCGCTCAGCCTCTCGGTTGCCTCTATGTTGCACTGTTTGCATACCCCTTTGTCTGCGGTTTCAAAATCAGTTGCTAAGTAAGCCTTTTGGCTTCTGCAATCTCCACCGGAGAGTTTATTCCACCCAGAGATTTGTGAGTACATCATGTGAGTGAAAGATAAGCAGGAACAGAGGAAACATTATGCAACAAAACCATGATTTCAGCAGTAAGTTAAGGCCTGACGTGAAAGAGAAATGGAGGAGGGGGGGAGTCAACACTTTTTTTTTCAGGATAACTTAAGAAAAGGATTATTGAACATTGCAATGAAATGTAAAAGTGAGTGTGAAATCTGTTGCACCTGGAACCAAGACTTCATGTTATGCTTCTTGCCAGGTAATGAGTCATCCTGCGTCAAGAAACAAAAAGAGCAAAAAGCTATCAACCTTGCTTATGTAATGCTACTAAAATAAATCTGATGCCAACAAACATTGCAACTTTGTAAAAAAAAACCAACAGGGGGATGTCTTGGAGCTTTACAATGGATGGTTGCCAACGGCTACATCCATCAATCTGACATGGTACGAAACGGAGGACTGCAACATCTCAATCCCTTTTTTTTGGAAAGAAAGCAGAAAGTAATGGGAAGTTCTGCTCAACCAAAGATTATATTTCTTGGCTATCGCAGAGTCATTAGACGGAAACATGTACTGTCTGGTTTTTAAAAAAAATTTCTTTGGGAGGAAAACTTGGAAAATGTTGCTGGATCGGAGACAGAAGTGAGGCTGGATGAAAAGCAGCCAAATTGAAACTGGCAGCTGACCATGTCAGAAGATAACTTTAGTGGTAATGATTTGACATGTTCTGACCCTCCAACTCCGACAAACAGGCAGCACACACAACACATTGTCGGTTTGGACTATCCCTGGAACTAGATCAACAGCGGCTCTATAAAAAAGCTAAAATAATTGATAAAAAGGTTCTGTGTTGATTTGTTGCTACAGTGATGGGGAGCTAGTTTTACTCCACCAGTATGTTCTCCTTTCATGTTTTAAAATGTAAGTTTAAGTCGAGCAAATTCCCAGTAATTGGTACATGTTTGGTACATTTTAAAACCAACCAAGTCAATGAAAACAGCTCCGCAGAAGACGACTGAACTTGGTCCAATAAAAGACTCGAGCAAAATTCAATTGACCAGTACTGCTGTGCCATGACACCAGCTCTGAAGGGCGTCACTGGAAGTAGGTGCTCAGAGCAGACCGTCAAAGCGTTCTGCATGCTGCATCAATCTGCTTCAGAGAGAAATGGCCGCACATCATCTCAGTTTTGATGCACAAATCAGACTTTATTATTCCCATGAATTATGTAGCATTCCTCTAAGGTTCAAAAATACTGCATGTCCGTCGGATAGCGTTTGGAATTTATCAATGAGCTAACTGGATTGCAGCAACAGTTAAATCAGAAAGGCTCATTAGTCCGCCTCAGCTATTTTCTCACTTCTCTCAATTTAAAATTCATAAGGGAGTCAGAAGCCCCCTCTGGCTCGGACTATCTTCCCAAACCCTTATGCACACTGTCTGGTGCCAATCACTAACCAGCAGGCTCTTTATTCAGCCAGTTAGCTGCCGCTATCCTCCGCTGCCTGCTGCTTCTGTCTCGTTAACATTACACCACCACATCATTTGGAAAGTGTTTTTTAGACACAGTGGAAAATGATTGTCTTGTCCTGAGCTGTTGCACCCCATCATGTTTGTCTGATCAGGTGTGAAACTGGGATGTGATCAGCAGTGGTTCAGCTCGTCCTGTAGTGTACAGCAGATTTGATGCCACAGAGTGAAGGCTGGATACTGATGATTCTTGAGTATCAATAACTGATAAATGATGGCAGTGGTCATTTCTTATGGAAGCGATTAGTGATCAGAATTCAAATGATAAAGCTAATTTGAAAATTCAAATGCATTAACAGAAATGCTTTTTAATTTTCAGAATGAGTGTATTATTTGACTCAAAAATAAAATGATTAATTTATCTAATTTGAATTTTAGTTTTCAACTTCAAAAATGCACATTCTTTAACTAAATAAAAATGAGGAAGAAAATGACATTTGCTTTATCATTTTCAAAAAATGCCCCGCTAAATTTGTATCATAATTCAAATGAAAAAGCTAATTTTAAAATGAAAATACAGTAACAGAAACATGTTTTAATTTTCAGATTATAGGTGACCTATATTTAAAATGAATAGTCAGTCATCCAGTTTGCATTATACTTTTACTCTCTATGTCTACATATTGTATGACATAATTCAAATGAAAACTAAAAGGTCTTTGGCTTTTCGTTTTCAAACTTGCCGTGCTAAAAAGTGATCATAATTCAAACCAACTTGAAAATGAAATGGCAAAGTGGACGATGCAGGAAAGTGACGTCAGACTCCAGCTCCCAGGCAGGCGAACATAATATTTACAGTCTATGAGGTGAGCGGGCAGAACGCGCAGTACGATGGGTGGCGGGGTGAATCTTTAACACAAGGGCAGACTTTAGTTCACACTGTGATACAGGTGGCGATCGGAGTGTTTTTTTCAGCGCACACTGAACTTTCAGCGAGCATGACGCAGCAGCTTTATGACCAGAGCTGCCAAGTCTCACACATGACACCATGCCCACTATCTCTGACCATGAGAGTCACTCAGCATCTGCACGCTGTGAAATTCACACAGACGTGTCCTAAGACTGGTTTATTGATAGATTGTAGATCACTCTCTTCTCTGCTTAACTGAGTTACATTAAAAAAGATTATCGATTGAATTTTCTGTTTCTAATAATCTCTCCAGCTCTGTGCACAAAGTGTCTCTCATCCTCTGTGCGTAATGGCACACACTCTCCCTCTCGAACGACTGTATGACCTCTCTCTCCCTTTCAGAGGTTGTTTTGTAGTTATTAAAAGAATAATCAAGTACGATGCTAAAATTGAATCAAAATCAGGGCAACAACTAGTTTGTAGCTTGTACCAGCGTTAAAGATTCACCCCGCCACCCATCGAACTGCGCGTTCTGCCCGTTCGCCTCATAGACTGTAAATATTACGTTCGCCTGCCTGGGAGCTGGAGTCTGACGTCACTTTCCTGCGTCGTGCACTTTGCCATTTCATTTTCGAGTTGGTTTGAATTATGATCACGTTTTAGCACGGCAAGTTTGAAAACAAAAAGCCAAAGACCTTTTTGTTTTCATTTGAATTATGTCATACAATATGTAGACATAGAGAGTAAAAGTATAATGCAAACTGGATGACTGAATATTCATTTTAAATATAGGTCAAATAATGCACCTATATTCTGAAAATTAAAATGTGTTACTGTATTTTCATTTTAAAATTAGCTTTTTCATTTGAATTATGATACAAATTTAGCGGGGCATTTTTTGAAAATGATAAAGCAAATTTAATTTTCTTCCTCATTTTAATTTAGTCAAAGAATGTGCATTTTTGAAGTTGAAAACTAAAATTCAAATTCGATAAATTAACCATCATTTTATTTTTGAGTCAAATAATACACCCATATTCTGATATGCGTTTGAATTTTCAAATTAGCTTTATTTAAGGCCGACAAAGAAACAGATTTACTTCTGATTTATTCCCAATTTACAAGAATTAAATTTGCGACATCATGATGTAGTTTTGAACACAGTAAAATCAAGCTTTGTCAGGTCTGTCGTGAAGAAGTGAAGAAAACAACTTTTAATATGTTTGCTTGTTGAATGGAAAAAGTTATCATTGTTAACTTTGTTTGTATATGGCTTTAAGGACCAATCTGTACGATATCTACTGAATTAAATGAGAAAATGATCTTACAGTATCATCATGCAAGTTTCTCTGATAAATACTGGAGATGCTTTTGAGAAGAACGGTTTCAAGACCGATCCAGAGCTGGCTAATGAAGCGTCCGTGGCACGGTAACCTGAGTGATCATCGACTATAGGGAGGAGAGGATGGCAGGGAGACAGCTCTCTTCAATGTTTAGAATTTGGACTGCAGTACCACTTTTAAACACAGGGTGTCCGAGTTACTTATTGCTCCTTTAAATACTACGATAATATTTATGTAGCCTCTTGAGTAATTCTAATACTCAGTTATTGGACTTAACACTATGAAATGAGTCCCGTCCAAATAACTTGTGTCACAGTTCCAATAATTCACACAGTTTTTACAACGACACAATCTCTATCTCTTAAACATTCAATCTGGAGTTAATTGTAGTTGTGCAGCCTGCACAATGTGAACATGTTATGGTGCATCCTCTTCTCAGTTATATTGGAGCCTTGGCATAACTAGAAATAGCACCAATAAAAACTCATGAACTTTACAAGACCCGATAAAATGTTTTACCTGAAGTACTTCAGATGATATATCAGCTGACACCCAGCCAGGGGGACATGACTGTGTTGACAACGTCTTTAACTCTGCTCTCTCTCTGGGAACCCTTTTTCTTTTAGCTTATTTATTGGTAACAATCAAAGTGAGATTCATGCCTCCTGAAGTTGCTCGAGCAGAATAATCACTGTTGCACAGCTGCCTAATATTGTGGGGACATCTGTTTCTGCAGGGACTGCATATGTGTTTACCTCTATTCAAATCTGTCCAGCTGAACGTCTTCCCCTGGCATCTTCTAACAGGTTAGGAAACCTCTCTCTCTCTCTCTCTCTCTCTCTCTCTCTCTCCTTGATATCATTTCCTCAGTTTAGACGTAGATTAAATGCTTTTAAAGTAGATTTGCCCTCGAGTTTCCTGCGATAAGAAATGACTGGACATAAAGGTGTTTAACGCATCGCCCCCTCCCCTTGTGGTGCAAAAGTGAAGCCAAAACGTTGCTCACATCGTTCTCTGGTGACATCATGTGTAGCCTGTGCAGTACAAAATTGACAAAAAAAATAGATAGCACAGAGATGGGCAAATGGAGCCGTGGTTTTGACATTCCTACTATCCAACTATCCCCTACGACTACCCAAAGCACACATTTGACTATCTGAACAACTTGTGCACAAAGATTGTGCTGCATGGTGGCATGATGTCAACGTCATCACCCCGTCCACTATACCTTTTCCTGAATATTACCCGCTGCGTTCTGCTCATACTGCCTCAACCTGGACATCGTTCCAGGGGGACTGGCGGATTAAAAATCTACATTGAGTCGAGGTGATGTGTTCACACATGCAGTCTGTCGGGGCACGGAGCAAAAATTTATCAGGGGCCCCTCATACCAGTGTACCATTATGTCTGCCAGATGATGATGATCGTTAACTCCCACACAGATAAATCCTTAGCAGGGCATACGGGGCCCCCTCAGGGAGGTGTCCTACTGTCATTGCAAAATTTGCACATTTTGAGCCACTGCTGAGGTTTAAAGTTTGCCAGCCCTTGGGGGGCCCCCCTACTGGCCCAGAGCTCCATTCAGTAGCCTGCCTTGCCTATTATTAAGCAGCGACTCTGCACACATGCAGCTTAAAATAAAAACGTCCCGTTCATGTGTGAGTAGGGCTTAACGTTTGTAAGAGAGAGAGAGAGATGCAGGGAAACCACAGAGAGGAAAGTGGATAGTGTTCAGCTGTTGCCTGATGGAACGGAGGATGTTTTTTTTTATTCTGAAAACTAATCTTTAGATGATGAAAATAGGGGAAAATATTGCCCAGTTTCTACTCCATCAGT